>NC_053035.3:22934991-23535606 GCF_002575655.3 Aegilops tauschii subsp. strangulata | reverse complement strand
GGACGGATGATACTTCTCCGTTAGGTGCGCCTCCGTTAGTGCTACGGTACTTGATGATATATAACTTCAACAAAACGGGATTAAGTTTCTTCAAGCTACACATGTTCAGATTTTCATGACATGCATACACATGTGCGGCCGCAGGAGGCCGGGGGTGGCGGTGCACAAACCTAGCTGAAGTCAACGGCGATGTGCGATGTCAGTGCGTCAAGCATTTCAAGCGTACGGGCAATGTTCCTGGACACACATATAAACAAGCTAGTTAGGCTAGCTAGCTGCAACAGATTATATCTGGTATGTATGCGATTGCGGTGGTTACCTATATCAACGACTATTTTGGCCCCTACCCATGACCAGATCAACTGTCCTAGTCCGACACATGAGAGTGCATTGGACCGGGTTGTACCCCATACCCAGTATGTGGCTTGGTTGGGGCCTCCGGCTTTAGGTGTTAGGCTTTGGTGCGATGTCTGTTTATTATTAGGCTCGGACTATCGGCACTCCTTCATCAAATGGATAGGACTAGCGACAGTTGTTGCTAAGATGGTGGCTTTAGACTATCTGATGTACTATTTTGTAACGTCTTTATGAATAATTAATAAAATGACTGCATGCATCGGTAATCCTCTTTTTTTATAAAAAAAATGATGCATGCACAAAAACACACAGCCCCACGGGTAGTCCACGCTGCAAAATTAATTAAAAGGCTATCACTCCACGGGGAGCGAGCTATATATGGCACCTTTTTTGCCCTCTTGTGCTTTGATTTGCAGGAAGAATGCACGTCAACACACCCGCTGCTCGTGATCGGTCGATGTCCGTCTAGCCGACTATACTAAAAGCTGGATGCACTCAACTCACGCAAGTGGCTGTTTCTCGCAGAGGATGCAGGCAACCTGGCTACAGTATGAAGCATTTTGGAATGAATAAAGCTACAGTAACGGAGTGACTAGCACAACTCCTGTCCCTTCCAAGATCGAAGGTCTACTTTTCCGATGGAGAGATCCAGACCGTGATTCCTTGAAGAAAAGGAGGGCATGCACTTGATGGGTCGATCCAAACCGTCCGCCGCGGTACGAAACTGGTACTAGGAATAATGTAGGATTCCCGCCCGATCACTAGCTATAATGGTGACTACTTTAGAACGGATGGTGTACATTGGCACGTACCACCACTGCTCCAATTCCTCGCTTCCAGTACAATAATTCGCCACTAGGAACGATCAAGAGAGAGTTTTGGACGTTAACTAACTAGCTAGCTAGGTCTATCTGATTCTTACTATATAGCCAGGCCTAGCAAGCATAGCAACATTGTAAGGTGGAGAAATGCGATCCGGCACGTGTCTTTTCCTTACGATTCTTTTCCGTTCAGGAAGTCAGAAAAGAAAAAGGTAACCATGGAGGAATATAAGTGGATTGGAGGTTTGATGATAGTCAGGTGGCCGCCCATGGACGAACGGTCCAGACCAACCGGCCTCAGGTCGCCGATGACATGCATACACGGCACACGTACGTACGGCGGTGCACGAAGCTCAGGTCAATGAGTCGAGTGGAGACGGTGAGCTACATCCTATACAGCGGCACATGTGTAGGCGTCTCGACTGTGGGGCCGGGTTGTCAGTGTGTTTCTCACTCTTTCGGTCCGAAGGTTGGAGAAGTGTACATTACAGCATCTATATATATAGCTGGCTTAGACCTCGAACCGGCCTCAAATGCCTGGGCTGTCTGATGCCCCTCGTATCCAGCCTAAATATAGGAAGGATATGGGGCGGTCTGGGGCATGCCCGGATGCTTCCGCCTAAGAGGTCCGGCCCACCACTGATCCCACATATATTCCCTCTGATAAATCCTAGACTGCAGTCCGCTCAGTCCATTCCATACTCTTCATCAGCTTCTTTTCCAAATCCATCCTCTCCTCTTCCCAATATCCGATCTATGGCGGATGAATGTAGACTCTCCGGCTCCAATGGCGAAGAGAGCGATGTTGATCCGATCGCTCTCTGCATTGCTTTGCGCCGCTCCCGTCTAGATCAGGGCGGGAATAGCGGAGGAAGCTCACGACACGTCATCCACCTTCACCCATTGCCGCAGTGCAGGCACGTTGTCGGGCCGTCCCGTCCGGCGCGCGGCACCGGTGGGAGCGCCGCCCGCTCTGCCCCACTCCGGGTGCGCCACCCCGCCGCCAGCACACCAATTGTACCTCTGGAGGGCGTCCACGGGAACTTTTGGGTGCTTGTGCTCTCTCAGGCACCGGGCCAGTCGAGGACGCCCGAGAAGGAGGCGTGGGCTGCACGGCGTGAGCGGCGACGCGCGAGGGAGACCATGGCGATAGCCTGACAGGCGACACGTCGGCGAGGCGCCAGGCACTCGCGCGCGTCGGTCGATCCCGGGGACGCGCTCATTACGTCCGTCCTCTGGCGCTCCCTAACAACAGGGGAGACAGACGCGCGGCGGCTGCGGCAGAATAACACCAAAGCGCTCCGACTCGCTATCGACTTGTTGGAGCGCCGAGGCATCGGCGAAGGGCGGCGGCAAAGACGAAGGCAAGGAGGCACGCCAAGCAGCAGGAGTGCTTGCTCCGGAGGCTTGCCGGTGGTCACATGGAGCTGTCGGACGATTTTGACGATGGATCAAGCTCTAACGACGACGACCCTGTGGCGGCCGATGCCTACACCGAATGCCAAAGCAGCACCGCCGACCGCAAGGGGAAGGGGGCAGCAAGGAAATGGTGATTTACTTCGCCCTTCCCCGTTTAATTAAAAGAGTTAATCATATGTTTATGGTATTGTCCGATTGATACTGCATCTCTTGGTTATTCGATGATCTTTTATGCTAGAGTTATGCCCGATTTAACTAGATTTGTTGCTAGTTCGTTGATCTACGTAAATTTATTTTCATAAGTGCATGTGTTGCATGGATATGCGGGGTCGGATGTGAGATAAACGGATACAGACGCACTAAAATGAAGAGTGCCTGGTCAATGCACGTGGATACGTCCGCGGGCGTTAATGGGTCTGGAGTTGATATCTTCAGCTGTAGATGCTCTTAGCACGTGTAGTACAGACACATGTCATGCTCCTCCTTGGGACATGCCTAACTAGCTGCAACATACAACATCTTTCTTTTCTTATTGAGGGAATGCAACATACAACGTACATCTGTGGGTAAGTACGTGTGCGGTGCAAGGTTACCCGAGACTACAATCAGTAACATACTGATTACTCTACCAGTAATCTACAATACGCTACTCTTTATTGGCGACAGTTGTTGTTCTGTTTTGCTGATTTTTTTGGGTTTTAACATGGCGACTTTCTGACTGTCTACTACAATAAATTTTGCCCGGTTCTGACGAGAGAGGGGCGATAACGATGGCGCGCCATCAGCTCGCTTCAGTGGTTTGTAGTCGTCGCTAGGTTGTCTACGAATTTGGATTTTAATGTTTGTATTACTACCATAAGTGAAAATAAATAGATCGAAAGTTTTTCCAAAAAAAAGAGAGAACATTCTGAGCTCTCTACCATTGCCAGGCCACATACATGCGGCATGGACGGCAATGGAAATGATCAAATAATCTACACAACAGAAAACTGGGAGAGGAGAAAAAGTGTGTCAACGGCTATGTACGACGACGCGTCCCGATGACGGTATGTGGTGTCAGTGCGTCAAGCATTTCAAGCGTACATCAGTTATGTTTGTCATGGTTGGAACGTCACTGTTAATCTATTTAGAGACCATTCCTGCCCAGAGAAAAAATGGCTAGGGTTCTTGCCTTTTGTCGGTGGCGTCGTCGGTCTGCTATCTCTTGTGGCCACAGGGCCATGGTGTGTGCGGTGGATTCCATTCTGATGAATTGTATTGAATAATAGTTGATACAATATTGTGCCGGTACAAGTAGTATATATAAGAGCCAAGCCGCACTTGACCTAGCCTTATTACAAACCGAGTAGGAGTCTTAATCCTAATACAAGTTGTATTCTAACATCCCCGCAGTGTCAACGGTAGGCTCGACGACATTGAGACTGAAACGAATGTCTTGAAACGGAGTAGTCGCCAGGCCTTTAGTAAAGATATCAGCAAACTGAGCAGAATTAGGCACGTGGAGAACGCGAACTTGACCGAGAGCCACCTTCTCTCGAACAAAATGAATGTCGATCTCAATATGCTTGGTGCGACGGTGTTGAACGGGATTCCCTGACATGTAGACAGCTGAAATATTATCACAGTAAACAATGGTAGCTTGCTCAATAGGACGGTGCAGCTCCGACAGCAACTGGCGCAACCAAACCGTCTTAGCAACCGCATGAGCCACAGCGCGGTACTCAGCTTCAGCAGACAAGCGGGAGACCGTAACCTGCCTTTTTTGAAGACCAAGAAACCAAATTGTTACCAAGAAAAACACAAAATCCGGATGTGGACCTACGAGTATTTGGACAACCAGCCCAGTCTGCATCAGAGTAAGCTGTCAAGGAGGTGGGAGAGGATTTGTTGATATGAAGACCTAAGTCTAGTGTGCCTTTAAGATACCGAAGAATACGTTTGACATGATTGTAGTGTGGAATACGAGGATCATGCATGTATAAACAAGCTTGTTGGACAGCAAAAGAAATTTCAGGACGAGTGAGAGTAAGATACTTAAGTGCACCGATAAGACTACGATAAAGAGAAGGATCAGAGAAAGGATCACTGTCGGCAGAGAGTTTGGAACCTATATCAACAGGGGTACGGGAAGTTTGACAATCAAGCATACCAGCACGAGAAAGAAGATCCAGAGTGTACTGACGTTCAGACAAGAAAAGACCAGAGGAGTCACGGATAACAGCAATACCTAAAAAGTGGTGAACAAGACTTAAATCTGTCATAAAGAATTCGTGACGAAGAAGAGAGATAATATGATCTAAAAATTGTTGTGAGGAAGTTGTGAGGATAATATCATCAACGTATAAAAGAAGGTAAGCAGTGTTGTTGTTGTGATGAAAGGTGAAGAGTGAAGTGTCAGAACGGGAAGGGGTAAAACCGATGGTTTGAGCATAAGTAGAAAAGCGTTGGAACCAGGCACGTGGTGTTTGTTTAAGACCATAAAGAGATTTTTGAAGAAGACAAACATGATTAGGATAGGAGGAATGTTCGAAACCAAGAGGTTGTTGACAATAGACTGTTTCCTGAAGAGAGCCATGAAGAAAAGCATTTTTGACATCTAGTTGATGAATTGGCCAGGAAGAAGAGACGGCGATGCTAAGGACAGTGTGAATAGTGCTGGGCTTGACAACTAGAGAGAAAGTCTCATCATAATCGATGCCGTGTTGCTGAGAGTAACCACGACATACCCATCGAGCCTTATAACGTGCAAGACTCCCATCAGAATTAAATTTATGGCGAAAAATCCATTTGCCCGAAATGATATTTGTATTGGAAGGACGAGGAACTAGCTGCCATGTGTTATTCTGCAGAAGGGCATCATATTCATCTTTCATAGCTGCGGCCCAATTAGAATCTAGGAGAGCTGATTTGTAAGATTTGGGTAGAGAGGAAGGAGATAGAGATGCATGAAGATTGAGACGATCTTTTGCAGGTAAACGAAACCCGGACTTGGCATGTGTGCGCATGGTATGATCGTTAGTGGGAGCTGGAACGGGAATAGCATGAGAAGGAGGGGTGGGGGAAGATGTGGTGGACGCGTCCGGCGCAGCGGAGGAAGCGGACGCGGGAGATGGCGGTGAAGACTGCGGCGGCAGGAGGTCTGCCATGACAGAGTGTAATGGGTTTTCGTCTGCCGGAACAGAGGTGATGACAGAAGTGGTCGCGACAGGATCCGCTACCGCGGCAGAGGATTCGGCTGGTTTCGCTGGATAGGTCGGCGGGTGAAAGAAGGGAAGATGATTGCGACGAGAGGGACTAGTGGACAGCGTGGGTGAGTTGGGATCTAATTGTTGACGCTCGAAAAAGGGAAAAATGTTTTCAGCGAATGTTACATGACGAGACACATGAACAGGACCACTAACAAGATCTAGACAACGATAACCCTTGTGCTCCTCAGAAAAACCTAGATGGACACAAGGGGTAGAGCGCGGGGAAGTTTGTTAGGAGAAGTGGAGTAGGAGTTTGGGAAACAAAGACAACCGAAGATGCGAACGTCGGAGTAATTTGGATGAGAGAGAAATAAAAAGAAGTAAGGAGTAGTTTGTGGGTTAACTTTGGATGAACGAATATTGAGTAAATATGTGGCCGTGTGGAGGGCCTCAGCCCAGAACTTTGGAGGAATAGAAGATTGAACAAGCAGAGTGCGAATGATGTCATTAAGAGTACGAAGAGAACGCTCGGCTTTGCCGTTTTGAGGGGAGGTATAAGGACAGGAGAAACGCAAGAGAATTCCATATTGTAGAAAGAAATTTTGATTTTTAAAGTTGTCAAATTCACGACCATTATCACATTGGATGAATCTTATAGGGAGGAAAAGGTGGACCAAGACATAGCGCTGAAAGTTAAGGAATATATTATGAACATCGGATTTGTTGCATAAAGGAAAAGTCCAAACATAATGAGTAAAATCATCAAGAATCACGAGATAATACTTAAAACCAGATACACTTTCTATTGGTGATGTCCAGAGATCACAATGAACTAATTCAAAAGGAAAAGTACTAGAGGATTGAGAGGAACTAAAGGGAAGGCGAACATGTTTGCCTAATTGACATGACTGACACATAGAAGAATTATGAGAGTCTCTATTAAAAGGTATTGAAAATGCACTAAGAAGTGTGGATAACACATTTTTATTGGGATGGCCGAGACGTTGGTGCCACAAATTAACAGAGGCCACCATAGATGTTGGAGGAGCAGCGACCGGAACATCATGGAGACAATATAAATCACCGGAGCTATTGAATCGAGCGATCTCAGCCTTGGTCAGATAGTCCTTCACGGACAAACCAAAGGGGTCAAACTCAACAGAAACATGATTATCAGTGGTGATTTGGCGAACAGAAATCAGATTTTTAATAAGAGCAGGAGCTACAAGAACATCACGAAGAAGCAAAGGCTTAGTTGGGGATTGGATTTGAGCCTGACCGACACAGTAAATAAGAATAGAAGATCCATCACCGAGAGTAATAGAGGGAAAAGACGAAGGTGTGCAAGAAGAAAGAAAATTACTCGATGCAGACATATGACGAGAAGCACCAGAATCAAAAATCCAATCCGTACCTGAGTTCCCTTGTGCAGCAAAGTTGTTCATGGCTTGTAGAAAAGTAGGTTGGTCCCAGCTCGGAGTCGAAGTAGAGGCCGGTGTAGTCATGGGAGCTTGCAGGTGTGGTGGCGTCGGCAGTAGGGCCGGCATCGGCGTAAAGAGAGAGACACCATCATTGTACTGCTGCATGTAGGGGCGCGATGGAGCGCCATAGGATGCATAAGGACTGGTGTTGTAGATCGGTGGCGCGTAGGAGGGAGCAGCGTGGTACGCGGCCGTCGGCTGTCGGGGCGCGAGGACGGGCGCGCCGGTGTGAGGGCGAGCACTGGGCTGCCAGCCACCGGTATAGGCAGGCGGGGCATCATATGGCGTAGGGGCGGACCAGGGCATATGCCACGCCTGGACTAGCCCTGTCCATGGATCAGGAGATGGGCGCCATCCGGGTGGTCTAGGGTTTTTGCCCCGGTAGTTGGGACTTGGACGCCAGCCGGATGGTTGAGGAGGTGCTGTTGGTGGAGGTGGCGGTGGCGGCGGCGACTCAGGCGGACGAGGAGAAGCAGCGCGCCGCTCGAGGTAGCCGGGCGGCGGCAGCGGCAGCGGTGGCGGGGCTGCCAGGTTAGCCATACCCTAGGATCGAAAGTCTGATACCATGATGAATTGTATTGAATAATAGTTAATACAATATTGTGCCGGTACAAGTAGTATATATAAGAGCCAAGCCGCACCTGACCTAGCCTTATTACAAACCGAGTAGGAGTCTTAATCCTAATACAAGTTGTATTCTAACACATTTTTTTTGTGAGAAAAAGTCGTTTTAGGTGGTTTTTTGAGTTTCGTTATTAGGGTTTGTGTCCTGCTTAGGAAGGCGAGACGACGATAACTCTCTAGAGATAGCATAAGATTCATCCGGTGCCTCCGTCCCAGTCAAGGGAGGTGTAAGCACCAAAAGGTAAAATCTCCTAATTTTTTGCAGAAATATGAGTAGAACTAGGTTTGCAATCAAGATACATGTGGGGTCAGTTAACCCCGCAGGTTACACATGGAATCGGCACTAGTTTCAGTGTGCATCTAGCATCATCAGAAAGCGTGTGGAGGTGTGTCCATCGAATCTCCTGGGATTCGGTTGATGGTTGTCTTCGGTGGATCTGCTGGGATTCGGTCTTTGTTCGTCTATATTCGTGTATCTTCATGTTGGATCCTTTTGATATACACGTATCTTCATTGACGGCGGTTGTTGTTCTGGTGCGCTAATATGTGGGGACTTAGCATGACGATTGCCGACTGTCCACTACAAGTTTTGCTCGGTTCCGACGAGTGAAGGGCGATGACGGTGGCGCGGCTTCGGCTCTCTTCAATGTTTGTAATCTTCGCTAGATGGTCTACGGATTTAGATGTAACTTTATTACATAGTCCCTAAATCTAGATTTATTTGTTATTATTTCTTGTGTTCGTTGTACGGCTACGATTGAAGATGAATATATGGGAAATTTCTCGGGGAAAAAGGCATTTAAAGAATACGATGCAACGTTCCTAGACACATACTCATATGTAAACAAGCTAGTTTGGCTAGCTAGCTGCAAGGTATACTATCTCGGTATGTATGCGATTGCGGTGGTTACCTATCGAGGACTATTGTCGCCGCTACCCATGACCAGACCAACTGCCCTTGGTGGCCACGCAATGCAGGTCACGTTGGATAACTTAATATTTCTTATTTTCTTTCTTCTAGAATTAAATCTATGGGGCCTGCTACGCGTCAGCCCGTGGATCTTTTAAAAAGATCCGCCGCCTCGCGAGTTGTTGAATGTGTGGCACAATCCAGAGGCTCAACGTCTTCATCTACTTTGCAACAGAGATCTTGTTGTAGAAATATTTACAGCAAAGGTAATGTTACAGAATATATTTATTGCAACATAGGTTGTGTTGCGGGATTTTTTCGCAACAGAGGTTTTGTTGCAGAGTTTTTTTTTTGCAACAGGGATTTTGTTGCAGAGTTTTTTTGCAGCAGAGCTGATGTAGCAAAAGCTTGTTTAAGTTGCCGTCGTCATTCGTCGCTATGGTTTGCAACACCGCTTCGCTTGCAAAATAAGGTCACGTGGTAGGCAAGGGAAATAATGAACGTGTGCGAGCGTGCGTGAGGAAGCATGGATCAAGGGTGGTCCAACGGCTGCGCGGGTAGCGGAACTCTCCGCACGTTCAGCTGGGAGAGCATTAGCGTTTCCCTAAATCTATTGTAAAACTTCATCAAAGGTACAAAGCATCTGAAACAACAATGCAAATTGTAGTGAGGTCCCTAGATCACCAAACGACGCCTATCACCACTAGAACCAAAAATTCGCTGGGTCACGCGGGTGTGGGGGCACGTACCTGCCAAGCCCTGCCTGGTCGCTCGATTGCCTGGGGATTCATGAAGTAGTTGGGTCCCGCACGAGGAGACATTAAGTTTTAATTTTCAATTGTTGAAACTTACTTTTTTTTATCTAAAAGTTGCTATTTTCTAAGTCGCTTTTACCAAGTATCATAGATAAAATTTTAAGGTGATTTTTTTATCGGTCGTAGGCAAAAAAGTTGTGATTTTATTGTTTGCACGTACTAAGTTTCAAGAGTTGAAGCTTCACATTTATTTTTAAAATTTATCAAAACGTATTCAAAATGGATCTCATTTAAAAGCCCTCATCACGAGAAACACGATATAAAAACATAACTTAATTTGGACTCTTCGTTCAAAAGATATAAGTATGAAAATCCCGTGATTGCGTGCCGTGAGACTTGCGTGCCATAAATCCTCTCCCCTGCTAGAACGAGCCAGCGACGCGCTGCCAGAACTTCTCGAAATGAACTGAACCTCTATAAAAAAAAGTGAATGAAACAACATTCGTCAAATAGTAATCGAAAGTCTGAAACATCATTAAAATGAAACATCAATCGGGACGCCGCTGTTTAGCAATTTCATGTAGGCTATTGATTGATTTCACAACCTAACAGCATCTCTGGCCCTTTCCGTAATTTCTTTGCGGGGATCTTTTCGAAACGAGCAGGATCACACGTGAAACTGCTACATTGACCTGGCATGTATCAGTGTATCACCATGTATCCACTAGAATGTTATCAACTTTTGATCATCTCTCGATCACTGCGTAGGTATTCTCTTCACCATGTTATAATGTTTTCCTCCGCTACTCCATATGCATGCACGGTATACATGTGAAGCGCGCGCGCACACACACAGCCCCACGGGTAGTCTATGCTGCAAAATTAATTAAAAGGCTACCACTCCACGGGGAGCTAGCCAATGGCACCTTTTCTCCCTTGTGCTTTGCAGGAAGAATGCACATCAACACACCCGCCGCTCGTGATCGATCGATCTCCGTCTACTCTAGCCGCTGACTAGGCAAAGCTGGATGCACTCAAGTGACCTTTCTTTCGGCGAAATTGCTGTGCGTATGATGAATAGTGTGCACGACTTTCTACGACGTGATCTTACTCGTACGTCCAGTTGATCGAACGGCTGCTGAGGACTGTCGTACGCAAAATCATACAAATTCGTCGTACGTGTAGCAGTTCTCTTCTTTCGGAGGATGCAGGCAACCATGATACAGCACGAAGCATTTTCGCATAAAGCTACAGTAATAATGGAGTGACTAGCACAACTCCAATCCCTTCCAAGATGGAGGTTCTACTTTACTTTTCCGATCGAGAAATCCAAACCGTGGATTCCTGGAAGAAAAGGCACGCGGGGACGTGATGATGGGTCGATTCAAACCGTCCGCCGCGGTGCAAAACAAGTAGGAATAATGCAGCAGGATTCCCGCCAGATCGCTATAATGGTTACTAACTTTAAAACGGACGGTGTACATTAGCACGTACCGCCCACTGCTCCAATTCTTCGCCTCCGGTACAATAATTAGCCACTAGGAACGATCCAGAGAGTGTTTCGGACAAGTGATCGGTTAACTATGTAGGTCTATCTGACTGATTCCCGTAAAAATCTATCTGATTGCTTACTATAACCAGGGCTAGCTAGCAACCGCGCAAAGTTGAGAAACACGTAAGACACATGACTTTTTTTCATCCGATTCTCATCATTTATAAGAATAAAGTCGAAGGGGAAAAGCTAACCATGGAGTGGCATGGATTGATTAGAAAATTAGAACTTTTCTTTTAAGATACACTAGCAAAGTGGCCCGCTCGATGCGCGGGCTAGAAATTTCAAAAAGTTTAATACCATGATTATATTATTTGGCGCGTGAAAGTTTTCATTCAAACTTAAAAATCTCACATATTTTTTATATTTTAAGGGAATAAATATGTTTGTAACATGTTGTGGGTAGTGTGATTGCTATCTTAAAAATAATGCAGTATAATCGAAAACAATAATGCTTGAGAAAGGCTAAGAATATTTGATTTCTTTATAGTCATTTGAAAAATGATTTTTGTATAATTACGAAGATGTGTATGTTGCTAGGTATTTGGAACTTATCTATCAGTTGACCCCTACAGGTGCGACCATGATTACATATTGGTAGTGGCCTATGTTCTTGCAGATTTAAATATAGTTATGGTGATCATATGCAGTGAGTGGTTTACATATTAATTATGAAAATGAAGAACTATGGGTTTTGATGCGTTAGTTAATAGACCATTCGCAAGATCAACGATTGAATAATTAGTGTTTTTAGAAAATTTAACTTATCTCTCTCCTTATATGTTGAACGTCACTTTTTATTTAAAATTATGGGAATCATATTTATCTTTTATAAGCATATTAAGAACCAAATTCAAATTTGAATTCTCCATGCCATTCTTCATCAGTACAAATGACAAAAAATGGATTTATTTTCCATGAGAATTCTGAGCATACCAAAATTTAATTATAGTGTGCTTTAATACATATTACATGATGTTGTGATCATATAGACAAACAATGTTATGTTAAAAATGGCGTATTATTATTTTATTTTAACAGGCTATATGACATTTCAAAGACTACTTATTCACTTTCGTACTCGTATTTGGCATTTTGCGTTATACTTCCTTCAGCTAATATATGATACGAATTACACAAGTGGGGATTCTACATAGGAGCAACTATCCTGCATTCCCACACGTAATATAAGGTGCACATGATTGAGTGGATGTTGCGCTCGAATGTCGACAAACTTGCAATATCTCTGGAATGTTGTTGCAGTTGGAGAAGCCACCTCAACTTTAAGTTACTCAATAAATGGATTCAGCATTTTTTTATGTAAATGTTAGTTTCAACACAATTGCTTGCATTCCAGATGAAATAAATAAGTCACTAAATTTTGAACACCAAGTTGGAAATGAATAAGACATATAGTAGATTGAGTACGTCCCAGAACCCATATGGCCAACAATGCTGACTATTTAATAGTATAGGATGAGATCTCACTCATATGTATCTGATCCCATGTTCTACCTCTCTAAACATCACAAAATTCATGTTATATTTCATCTTGCAACTCGTGAGCTGGTTGATGCCTTAATTAATTGATGTTATATATTAGTGCATGAGCGGTGTTTATATGATCCATGTTTCAGTACTAGGCAACATTGATTTACAATACTCATGTACGTGCTTAATAAGGCACATTGATTTATAGTGCAAAACCAAAATGCGCACATAAACCTCTACAACTTGTAGTTTATAGTTCTCCTACATGGATACTCTGGCTATATCCCCATTAGATCTACAAATACTAAATGATAATATTGACGAAGATCACACCTGGCCATAAAGTTCAACAAAGAAGAGACCAACAATCTTTCTACCCTTGCTGCTAATTTAAAACCAAGCCTAAGATGGATCCCTTATCAGTGAAGCATCGTCACTTCGAACAACAACACCATGCATTAACTCCGCGTCCTCTGTCCACACCATTGTTCGATAGTGTGGAAACTCCATGACTGCGGAAGGGCCTCCTCAAGTAACCTTGTCTTCCTGTGTAGACCTTGAGTCGTGGGGCAACCCGCTATACTTGTGTGGTATTTTATTTGTCATGTGCTATCCTTCGCTCACTCTTCCTT
This sequence comes from Aegilops tauschii subsp. strangulata, assembly GCF_002575655.3. NCBI lineage: Eukaryota > Viridiplantae > Streptophyta > Magnoliopsida > Poales > Poaceae > Aegilops > Aegilops tauschii. The sequence continues at coordinate 23,522,376 of NC_053035.3, read as the reverse complement.
GTCCCATCTTGCTCTCTCCGCCTCTCACGCACTTGTGAAAAGGTCGCATACCATGAGGCACCATAGTCAATCAAGGCCTGCAGTGGAGGAAATCCGAGGACATCAATAAAAAAACGTCAACCAAAAAAGTGGTGGAAATACTCCAGCCACAAATTAACATTTTTTTTTCATATCTTCCTTTCCTTTCAAGCATAATTTCTGGCTTCAATATGGCATGGAAAATGATGATAACATGTGTTGATCGCTCCTAGCTATTGTAGTGAAGGTAATTTATGTTGTTAGTGCCTAAACCGGCAACATATATTAACTGCCACTGAAGTTTTGAGGAATTTGAGGAATCAAGTATCTACCTGAGTTGCAGATGCACTAAGTTTGTAGTGCGGTAGTCAAGCACCCGGGAGGCACAACCATGATCTTGTACTACTGGGTCTCCTGACTATGGCATACAAATGTAGAGATCATACGTTGTATTATATAGCTATTACTATATGTACGTCCGGATGCATAGCTCAATCAGCTGGTCGTGTGCATGCTGCAAGTCAACTTGGCCAATGACGCTGATGTGCAGGCATCAAATATTTGTTAACCTGAAACATACTATGTGCAAGAAGGAGTAGCTAATCGATCTGAAACTTCCAATGTGCATGAAGGATTAGCCCATCAATCTCAAACTTCTAATGTGCATGAAGATTAGCCGGTCAATTAATTTTACGTAATCTGCTGACCCGTGGATGTTGATTTGAGGTACGTCCGTTTCCGGCCAGTCAAAAGATTCAAGAAAGCAAAATACGTATACTTGGACATACATCTTGTACGTCTGGTCGGATGCCTCCAGCCATAGCCAGAAACACAGGCGAGGAACCTCACCCAGATGAGGATGATGTGGAGTATTCTACCATACCAAGAGCCTCGCTAGAGAGATCACATCACGGACAGTCATGGGACGGCGGAAGCAACATGAGAGGATGGGTGGGTCTTCTTCTAGTTTTCTTATGGTGTTGTTTCCCTTGGTATAAGACTTGGAGCGCTCATGGGAATAAACGGAAATTGATGGTTCAGATCTAATAACAGTGATTGCATATAAAAATGAACGAACAGTTGTTTCTATTTTTTGTGTAGGGATGGAGAGATGAAGTAGTACGATAGGATCTGGACATGTATTTCTTTAGGATCCGGACTTGCATTTTTTTTTACGACCTGGACATGCTGCTTTTTCAGGGTTGCGTTCTCCACTTTTCAGCAACTTCTACTATCAATAAATAAGGAGATTTGGATCGAGAGACGAAGTGGTACGATTGGATCTGGGCATGCGGAGGCCTATCTTTTTTTTCTTCTTCTTAGTCTTAAATAAGCACTAGTAGAAAAAGGGGCTTTGGTTCAGCCAAAAAAGAGCATTAATACCGGGACTAATGTGAGCATTAGTCCCGGTTCGAGCGGCGAGGGCACCGTACAGGCATTACTCCCGGTTCAAATGGGATCTTTAGTCCTAGTTGGTGCCACGAACCGGTACTAAAGGGTGCGATGCCCATTAGTACCGGTTCGTGGCATGGACCGGTACTAATGGGGTTGAGACCTTTAATACCGGTTCGTGCCACGAACCGGTACTAACGGTGCAATTTTCAAATCCTACCCCCTCCCCCCGTGTATCGCCTTTTCAGTTTTGTAAAAAGCAAAAGAAAATGATAAAAACTTCAAAAGTTAAAATCCTTCGAGATGTAGTTATGTTACCACATCTACTAGTTAGGAAAATTTAAAAACTTAAATTGGGACATGTTTTGCAAAAAGTGTAGGGAAAATGTAAAACGGCTATAACTTTTGCATACGATGTCAGAAAAAACGTATAATATATCAAAATGTTCGGCACGAAAATCCGCATCCGATTTTGACTGCCTACGGTCTGTTTACAAATTTTTAGAATCCTCAAATTCTAAAAGGAAAAAAATTATGCTGAAATTTCAGTTTTTTTTAATTTTCGTTAAATCTGGTCAAACTATGGTCAAACTACTTATTCAAGAAGTATTAGTGTTACTAAATAATTATTCAAGAATATTAGTGTTACTAAATAATTATTTTAGTTTTTTTGAATTTTGGTCAAATCTAGTCAAACTGTGGTCAAACAATGGTCAAACTACTTATTCAAGAAATATTAGTGTTACTAAATAATTATTGTTTTTTAGAACAATAGTTTCAAACTTAAACAGTGAAATGTGTGACTTCATGCTCAAGCTAAACTCCTGAGGGTTAATAGGATTGACATCTTACTATTGTTAGGAAAACAACAAGTGCAGACTTGGAAACGAGGGAGAATAGAACCTGGAAGTTAAGCGTGCTCAGGCTGGGGGAGTGGGAGGATGGGTGACCGTTCGGGAAGTTAGATGATTTGGAATGATGAGGGGTAATTAGAGATTAAATTGAGCAGTGATGAGGGGTGATTAGAGATTAGAGGTTAAAATAATTCAGAAATTTGAAAATTAGGAAAAAAGTTCAAAAAAAAAATCCTTTAGTACCGGTTGGTGTTACCAACCGGGACTAAAGGTGGACCTCCAGGCAGCAGCCACGTGGAGGGCCTAACCTCTAGAACCGGGACTAAAGACCCTTTTTCTACTAGTGAAGGAGATTTAGAGATTGGATCTGGACGGAAGCCTACCTTTTCTTTTCTTCTTAGTTCCCTTTTTCTCAGTTTTATATCTTGTCCGCTAATTAGCTTTACAGATAGTGGTCCGCCAAATCAATGATCAGATGTTTCTAATTATTCTGGTAATTTCTAGATTATTTTCTTTTTTCTGGTTAACCCATCAAATACTTTTTATATATAATAGATTAGAACTTAGAGCAACTTCAATAGTTCTTGTAAAAACTTTCCCGTACAAGTGGTTTTGCGGGATGACTGTATAATTTATGAGAAGTTGACTCAAACCTAATTTTCTCAGCTTCCTTAAACTTCTTCCCATAAAAAAAGTTTTTTATTTATTTTACATTAAACAAGCCTAGCTAATAGCCTAGGGCCCGCAAGTCAGTGGCAAGGCCGTGCGGTGGCGCGGCAGCGTTGGGCCGGCGGTGGAGTGCGGTGTGCGGCGGGGCGGTGAGGTGGCACGGAGGTGGAGCGGCGTGGTGGCGATGTGGCGCGGGGCTGGTGCGGTTGTGGCGGCGATGTTGCACGGGGATGGTGCAACGGTCGTGGCATGGCGGCAAGGTGGTGCGGGGGCGCCGAGGTGGCAAGTCATCTATCTCTTGTTCTGTTTGACGCTCCCTCTCATTGTAAATCTTCTTTCCTTCTCACGTAGGAACTCTGGCTGAATCCTAACGATCTCCCAATGCTTGTAAGCCACGACAACTTCTCAATATATACAGCGGCCCGAGATCAAAGGGTTCAACACTTCTTCAATCTTTACAGTGTCCACGGCGGTGCGGCGCGGGGACAACATAGGGGTGTCCGAGCGTCAAAGTTCATGCAGTTGTAGCCCGCCAAAATTATATGAAAAGGACTTTCTTCCCGTATAGTTGCAGAAAGGAAGAGGTGTTTTTCCGACACTGTAAAAAGAATCGTGTTTACCGGAGCTATAGGATAGCTCTTTTGCCCCTACTTTTCGTAAACAATGTTATTTGTGGTTTACTGGAGCTGTTGCGTTGCTCTTAGAACTGGAATGGAGGTGCGATGATGATCAGGTGGCCATCGAACCAACGGTCCAGATCAACCGGCGTCAGGTTATTGATGAGATGCATGCATACACGGCGCACGTGCGTACGGCGTTGCACGAAGCTCAGGTCAATGAGTCGGTGAGCTACAGCGCCGCACATGTGTGTAGGCGTCTCGATTGTGGGGCCGGGGTGTCAGTGTGTTTTTCACTCTTCGGTCCGAAGGTTGGAGAAGTGTGTGAATATAAGAGCATCTTCAACGGTCGCGCAACACGCGGCGCGCTAAAATAATTTTTACAGCGTCGAAATAGCGGCTTTTTGCGCACGGCAAGGCTCTCGCTCCAGCGGTCGCCGTAAATTATTGTGCGCGCGAGCCGCTCCAATAGACGCTGCAAAAAATGACGCGCGCGAACAACCAGAGCACATACGAACGATATTTTTAGATAAAATTCAACGATACAAATAGCATAGTTCAAACAAACACCACAAACTAGTCCGATACATAAAATAGATAAAAAACTACGGTGCAACTAAACTACTCGAGTCGTCCTCCTCCTCGCTGGTGTCGTTCGACGTCGACAGAAACACGTCTTCCCACCGAGGATCGTTGTCGTCAAAGAACGACGCATGTCCCAGGTCGCACTGCTATATCGCCAATGCCTTCCGTCGACGCCTGTCCGCCCGTTCCACGTGCCGCTTTGCCCTCCTCTCCGCCCAGAAGGTGTTCTCGTCGGCGACGTCCTGTGGGAAGCGCTGACGCCACTCCGCCATGGCTTGCTCGTCCACCTCAGCAATGAGGAAGCGGCGCTGCTGCCTAAGGTGTTCCTGACGATTGGCTTTAGTTACTAGCCGCGGGGGAGGGGCGATCGCACGTCCACACATCGTCGAAATTCATCTGCGAGCGTGGCCTCGAGAGGCGCCACGCCGCCGCGTCGTATGCGAGGGCGGCCTCGTGCGCGGTCTCGAACGTCCCGAGACCGAGACACGCGCCACCGGAGCGGATCTTCGCGTAGAACGCGCCGGAAGAGCGGACGCGGACACCGCGGTAGCCGGAGCTTTTTCGGCGGCGGGGGAGAAAGCGTCGGGAGAAAGGCGCGGCGGCAGCGGCCGGGCGCCGAATGCGAGAAAGAAGAGGGCGGCGGGGGGAGAGGGGAAGAAGGGGACGGCGGGGCTGGAGTATGCATTTGGCGGCTCGGGCGTGTGCGTTTTATAGAGCGCGCCGGTCCGTTTTTTCGTGCGCGTGATTCTTTGCCAGGCGCCTGAATTTTCCGTGCGTGCTAAATCAGTTGTTTCCCTGCACGTGGTTTTTAGCGCCGCTGTTGGAAATGCTCCAGCAGCACATGCTACCGATGCTCCTGCTAGGGACTGGCCTAACTAGCCGCAAGATACTTGTATATCTGTGTGTACGAACGTACGTGTGCGGTGCATGGATCACCGAAGACTACTACCCTACTAGTAACCTACAATGATATTCTGACAGGTGCCCATCGCTAGGCCACATGCATTCAGCATGGACGACGGCAATAGAAATTCAGCATCTAATAATCTACACGGGAAATAGCATATACAATGATATTTGAGGTGTCTGATTGTGGCTTAATTAAGCCAATCTAAGTAAAACAAAACACAAACCGTGAACTATTATCCTTGTTTGACTTTAACACTAAGCTCTATGAAATGTTATTCTATTATTGAGAGATAGTAGTACCCATGCTGTAGGAAAATATTCAATTTGGCTCACGTGAACATTTGCTTGTACGTACTCTCTTCGATTCATATTACTTGTCATTCAAACAGATGTATCATATAATAATATAGATGAGAGGGAGTACCATCTTTCCATACCATGTGAATTCTAAGGACTGGACCCAGGTAACTGTCTTGAAGAGTTACACAATTCACCTGTATGGACTCCATAAATCCAAAGAGCTTTGTGGGTGTAGCAAAGGAAGGAATGTCATAACTAATAACGGCAAAAAATAACTTTTTAAGATGGCTATTTATGTCATCTGAAAAATTATCAAGATAATATGACTAGGAACATAATATTTTGACCACTACCCATCGCCAGGCCACATGCATGAAATGGACGGGAATGGAAATAATCAAATAATCCATACTACAAAAAAAAATTGGGAGAGGAGAAAAAGGGTGTTGCCTGAATGGTGCTAAATCCTTGTTTGGCTTGAAGCTATAGATTATTTTACTTTTGAGAGAGAATTGTAGACCCACACAACCACACACAACACACGAGCACGTTTGTTTTACACATATGCTAGGAAAAATTGAAGAAACCACCGTCTTCCCATACCGTGCAAATTCTAATAAGGATTTCTTTTAGATACTGTCAGGAGTGTTGCCTTTTCATTAAGAAGAGGAGAATATAGGGCCTAATGCTTTCTTTTTAGGCTAACGTTTATAAGTGGCTTTCTAGCTTCTAAGTTTACCCAAACAACTATAATAACCTTGAATTTTCGGGAGTTAAGGATTGCAAAATTTACTTAAACATGTGACAGTTCATCTTTGTACAAAATCACAAGACTAGTCTGTAAGGGCATCTCCAACGCTGACCCGTAAAACAGACACCGTATTCGCCCGTGGACCGTACGGGCTAGTCCCCGGACAAGATGCGGGAGCCGGACATCTAACGCTATCTGCATACATTTCAAACACTTTTTCAACAAACCGGACGGAATTCATGCAAACTAGGTGATATTCATACATACCGAACGACAACATTACATTTCAGACATATTTTAACTAACAACTATACCAGACTATGATAAAATTAGTCTATGGCCGGCCGCGGTGGTTCTCCGCTCCCACGACTTGTCTTTCCTATGTCCGGCAGTCCACTCATCAGACTACCTTGAGCCCCAGACGGATATGCTCCAGTGGAAGGGCAAGAGTGGCCTCCGTGCCCGTGAAGCATGAATCAGGGTTGGTTTTTGGGGCGGGGGACAACGTTGGCCTACGAAGCAGGCAAGACACTAGTTGTGCTCGCCCGCGACGCGGCAGCGGTGGCCTTTGTGGGACCCAAGAGGCGGCGGCCTCCCATGGTCTACTTTTCCTCACTATCGGCAGTGGTCATGGACGTGTTGGCCGCCTCGTCAATCTCCGCAAAGCTGGCGTCTTTCTCTGCCGGCAGGGCGTGGTTTCGCGAATGTTGACGGCGGATGGCGTAGCCGTGGATGGGGGGAGCGGTACAACATGGCCTCGTCCAGGTAGCCTGTGCTCCCACGTACACCCTGGAGCAACTCGCCACTCCTCCACAAGCTGGCTTGGAGCGGCTAGTTGCTGAACCACGCGCCGGTTTGGAGCAATCACTTGTTGTGCCGCACGCCAGCTTGCAGCCTCGCCCATGGTACTTACCTAGAGCGGCGAGGGAGGTGGAGCAGCAACTTGTCTGGCTCGTATCCGGCGCGCTCGGCGGGCCATCCAGTCAGCATTTTATGTCAGAGAACTCCTCTTCCCGCTCGCCGGATGCCATGAAGAATGTTGAGAATATGGTGCGCGCAGGGGATGGGAGATGGAGGTGCGGTGCGGTTTTTGCCGACGTCTGACCTCGTTTAAATATCAGGCGGATGCGAGGAGCCGGTCGGCGTTGTGTTTAGTGTCGATCGGCCCGCAAAAGGACATGTGGCCGGAGTAGGTTTCTCAACATATGCGTGGGTTTAATAGAGGTAGGCGGACAACTTGTAACAGTTTGAATGCGACGAGGAGACGTGCTCAGCCAGGCGTGCAGCGAGCGGCGCTCTCTTGACCGACGCGCCGCTTCGATGCCGGCAGTGAGAGGTCACGTCTGCTCTACCAGCGGCATGAATGCGGGCAGCTGGCGTAGGACTGGAAAGCACGAGGGCGAGCGAGGAGGGTTTTGGATTGGCCACGGTTGCCAGACGCGGACGAGGCAGCAGTCCAAACGCCCCCAGACCTCACTCCTCCATTTTGTTTTTGGTTTGCGGGAAAAAGTATGTCCGCTATAGGCCCGCGTCGGACCGTACGGCCTGGACGATTGCGGTTTGAGGGTCCGCGTTGGATATGGCTTGTTTTTCTTCTCTTCAGACACGTCCAAGATCGTAACTGTACATTGCGCTTTGTTCACCAAACCCATAAAATTTGACCCAACCTTGCTGCTATGCGCAGAATGAATGTTGTACGTTGGCCTCAAATCGATCATAAGCAATCAATATTCTGTGCACTTTGTTCACTCGCACGTCGGCGAGAGAGAGAGAGAGAGAGAGGAGTCACCATCACCAGTTCACCGCTTCACATGCGGAGCAGAGCAAAAGCAGAGAGTGTCTTCTTCTTCTTCTCCTGTGCATCACGAGCCCCCCGCGCCGCTTCCTCACCTTTTCCGCTCCCCACGGCACTACCAGACACCACCACGACCCCACTCCCTCTCCCCGTGTACGATTTGAACCGTCTCCGCCTTCGCGGGAACGAGCGAACGAACCAGCAGAAGGCACCAGCAGCCAGCCATGTCTGTGTCGTCGGCGGAGATGGCGGCGGTGAAGACGTCCTCCAACGGGATGTGGCAGGGCGACGACCCGCTCCACTTCGCCTTCCCGCTCCTCATCCTGCAGACGCTGCTCATCCTGCTCCTCAGCCGCGTGCTGGCCCTGCTCCTCCGCCCGCTGCGCCAGCCCAAGGTGATCGCCGAGATCGTCGCCGGCATCCTGCTCGGCCCCTCCGCGCTCGGCCGCAACAAGGCCTACCTCCGCGCGCTCTTCCCGCCCTGGAGCGCGCCGGTGCTCGAGTCCGTCGCCAGCCTCGGCCTCCTCTTCTTCCTCTTCCTCGTGGGGCTCGAGCTCGACCTCCGCTCCGTCCGCCGCAGCGGCCGCCGCGCCTTCGCCATCGCAGCGGCGGGCATCTCGCTCCCGTTCGCGTGCGGGGTCGGGGTCGCCTTCGTCATCCGCCGCGCCATCCCGGGGGCGGACGAGGCTGGGTACGCGCCGTTTTTGGTGTTCATGGGCGTCGCCATGTCCATCACCGCGTTCCCGGTGCTCGCGCGCATCCTCGCCGAGCTCAAGCTGCTCACCACGGCCATCGGGGAGACGGCGCTGGCCGCCGCCGCGTTCAACGACGTGGCCGCGTGGGTGCTGCTCGCGCTGGCCGTGGCCATCTCGGGGAGCGGCGACGACCGGCGCAGCCCGGTGACGTCCCTCTGGGTGCTCCTCTCGGGGGCCGCGTTCGTCGCCGTGTGGATGCTGGCCGTGAAGCCGCTCATGTCGTGGGTGGCGCGGCGGTCGGACTCTGGAGGCGGCGGGTCCGCCGTGTGGGTGGCCTTCACGCTGGCCGGCGTCCTGGCCTCCGGCCTCGCCACCGACATGATCGGCATCCACGCAATCTTCGGCGCCTTCGTGTTCGGTCTCACCGTCCCCAAGGACGGCGGGTTCGCCGGGCGCGTGACGGAGCGCGTGGAGGACCTGGTGTCGGAGCTGCTGTTGCCGCTCTACTTCGCGTCGAGCGGGCTCAAGACGGACGTGGCCACCATCCGCGGCGGCGGCGCGCTGGGCATCCTGGCGCTGATCATCGTGACGGCGTGCGCGGGGAAGATCATGGGCACGTTCGCGGTGGCGATGGCGTGCGGGATGGGCGCCAAGGAGGCCATCGTGCTGGGCGTGCTCATGAACACCAAGGGCCTCGTCGAGCTCATCGTCCTCAACATCGGCAGAGAGCGCAAGGTACGCACGTACTTTCTGCGTACAGCCGGGACACATCGCCGCCGTATAGACGCTAGTATGCGGTGACGTACATATGCGTATCTTTCTGCGTATAATTCACGTATTTTGGTTGTTTTCTTGCGTGTTGGTCGTCCGTGCACGTGAGTACACGTGAAGTGAGCCAAAAGAATGGCTCCCGTCTCGTGAGGACAAAAGTAGGAGTCACCTGCTGCTGCTGCTTCCTCTTCCTAGATTCGTCTTTGTCTCTCTCTCTGTTGGTACGTAGTCACTTGAAACATGGGAGAGATCATCTCTATGCTACGTAGTTAGCGAGTGAGCGAGTATCAAACACCTTCTAAGATACTATAGTCCACTAACATGAATACATGATGATGGTGCACTTTGCATCGGGAATTGGGAAGCACATGCATATTATGCACGGTACTTCCTCCGTTTCTAAATGTAAGTCTTTTTATAGATTCTAATATAAACTATATACGGAGTGTGAATCTATACTTCAAAATGTGTCTATATACATCTGCATGCACTATGCAATCTATATCAAAATTTCTAAAAATACTTATATTTATATTTATATTTATATTTAGGAACGGAGGCTGTACTAGAAACTACTCACTCAGCTTCTAAACATAGACCCTGTTTGGTTCATAAGTCGTAGGATTTTTTTTAGTCCCAAGTCCCTAAAAAGTCCCTACCTGTTTGGTTCCTGGGACTCAACATGGACTAAAAGACCATATTACAACTATAAGTCCCTATAAGACTCTCAAGGAGAGTCTTATTTCATAAGTCTCAAATGCCCACTTTAAGTCCCTATAAGTCCCTTCTGTTTGGTTTAGATGGGACTTAAAAAAAAGTACCTACACCAATAAGTCCCTGTAACCAAACACCCTCATAAGCTCTATTAAAGATTTCAATTCAGACTAAATAAAGATATATATATAGACATATTTTATAGCATAGATTCATTTATTTTATTCGTATAAAATTCATATTTTATAAGGAACAGAGGGAGTAGTACAATGGAATGAACTCCCAAGTCCAGAAATTACCCATGTAATCAGGGTTGGCATTACGTGAGTGAGTGGTTAATCACTTGCTTAGTTGACCCTGCGTGCATGGCTGCAAAGTAAAAATGAATGATGGTACTACCTGCTCCGGAGCTTTGCGCATGCAAGTAGAGCAACCGTTTGAGTTGCTGACACGTGGGTCCGCAGACACCCACGAGTCGCTCATGCAAGAACACAGCTTGGAGCTTGCGTCCCGTGCCGCATCATGCACTGCACTGCGCGGTCGACCCTGCAGTTGCGACTCACTAGTCGTTCCACTAAAAAAGAAGAAAATACCAACATAGAAAGATGATCACATTTATACTCTAAAGATTGTGCTAATTAATCTACATAACTAGAGCTTTCTAGAGGAGCGATCATGTTCGTCTGTGAGAGTTTTTTCAGGTATACGGATTTTGCAGAAATTTCATGTTGGTCTGGTCGCAGGTGCTCAACGAGGAGACGTTCGCGATCCTGGTGCTCATGGCGCTGGTCACCACCTTCATCACCACGCCAACCGTCATGGCCATCTACAAGCCGGCGCGCGCCACGGGCCGCCGCCGCCTGCACCCGCGCAAGCTCCACGGCCCCACCTCCGCGCCATCCTCCCCGTCCTCCGCTGCAGGCGGCGCCGCCGGCGCCAACGCCATGGAGCTGCGCGTGCTTGCCTGCATCCACGGCGGCCACGACGTGCCGGCGCTCATCAACCTCATCGAGACCATCCGGGGCCACACGCAGCCGCGCCGCCTCGTCAAGCTCTACATCCTCCGCATGGTCGAGCTCACCGAGCGCACCTCCTCCATCCTCATGGCCCGCGCCGCGCGCCGCAACGGCCTCCCCTTCCTCCGCCCCTACCGCCGCGGCGACGACCAGGTCGACGTCGCCTTCGGCACCTACGCGCAGCTCGGCCACGTCCACGTCCGCCCCATGACCGCCGTCTCCGCGCTCCACACCATGCACGACGACGTCGCCGCCGTCGCCGAGGACAAGCGCGTCTCCCTCATCGTCCTGCCCTTCCACAAGCGCCAGCACGCCGGGCACGGACACGGCCACGGCGGCGGCGACGAGGTCGAGAACCTCGGCCCGGAGTGGCGCGCCGTGAACCGGAGGATCCTGCGGGAGGCGCCCTGCTCCGTCGCCGTCCTCGTGGACCGCAGCTTTGGTGGAGGCGAGCAGGTGAGCTCCGAGCAGGTCGCGCACGGGGTGTGCGTATTGTTCTTTGGCGGGCCCGACGATCGGGAGGCCCTCGAGCTCGCCGGGAGGATGGCGGAGCACCCCGGCGTGCAGCTCACCGTGGTGCGCTTCCTCGACGGCAAGGCCGGCAGCGAGGAGCACGCAGAGGTCACGCTACGCCCGACCGACGCCAGGAACGCCGAGAAGAGCTACACCTTCTCCACCGCCGTCGTCAACGGCCACAAGGAGAAGGTAAGAGAAACAGTTGATCACGGTTCATGGTTGGTTATTGTCGAACGATGCGTATTGATTGATTTGACGACGATGCGTGCGCGCAGGAGCTGGACGAGGCGGCGGTGGCCGAGTTCCGGCAGAGGATGGGCGACGCGGTGCGCTTCGAGGAACGCGTGGTCGCCGGCAACGTAATCGAGGAGGTGGTGGCGATCGGCAAGAGCCGGGAGTACGGGCTGGTGGTGGCCGGGAGGGGGCGGCTGCCGTCGGCTATGGTGGCCGAGCTGGCCGTCCGCCCGGCAGAACACCCGGAGCTGGGGCCCATCGGCGACACGCTCGCGTCGGCGGGGCATGGCGTGGCGTCCTCGGTGCTCGTGGTGCAGCAGCACGACGTGAACGCCGATGAGGTGCCGGTGTCCGTGGTCCAGATCGACGGGCACGACCACGACGGCGAGCACAGCAAGGACGACGTCGACGTGGGCGAGCCGTAGGAATGCATCGAAGCTTCTCCGCTATGGATCAAGCGTCGCCTTGTTTCTACTCCTTACTACCTAGGAAGATGATGATGATGACGACATGACTTGTGTGTATCTTTGTGAGTTTGGTGTTACATCACGTGTAATTAAATGGTTAATAAGTTAACACGGCAGGGGCTTTTCCTGTCTCTCATAAATAAACGCAACGCGGCTCCCATCGGGAGTAGGAACGCTTCCACCAGATCAAATCTTACATGGTATACAGAGCTAGCCTCTTCCCTTCAATCTAGCAACACAGAAACCAGAAACCCTATCTTCGCCATGGCCGCAAGCTCAAGCGCCGTCGTCCTCAACCTCGGCGCACCTCCAACAGAAAAGCTTGCAAGGGGGAATTACCTCCTGTGGAAGGCGCAAGTAATGCCGGCACTACGTGGAGCGCAAGTGACCGGCCTCCTTGACGGCAGCGACGCCGCACCATCGAAGACGGTGGAAGTCACCAAGGCGGACAAGACCACGGCCATAGAGCCTAATCCTCTATATGGCCCGTGGATGTCAAAGGACCAGCAGATCCTGAGCTACTTGCTCAATTCGCTGACCCCGGAGATTCTCGCACAAGTCATCGGTAAGGAGAATACCCATGATCTTTGGATTGCCCTTAGTACCTTGTTCGCTGCGTAGTCTCAGTCTCGGATAACAAATCTGAGGATTGCAATCTCCAACACCAAGAAGGGCAACATGTCCAGTAATGCGTTCATCGCCAAGATGAAGAGCCTCCGTGATGAACTCGCTGCAGCGGGTCGTCCAGTAACCGATGGAGAGATGGTGGATTACATCCTGGCTGGACTCGATCGGGATTATGATCCAATTGTAGCAGCAGCTGGCGCCATCAAGAGTTCTATTACGGTTGATGATCTCTTCTCGCAGATCTCTGCCTTCGACCAGAGGATGGAGATGCTAGGAGATGGACCAGGCGGCTTTCGCTCCTCTGCCAATGCTATTTACAGAGGGCGTGGGCAGTACAGACCAAGAGGTGGCCGTGGGCGAGGAAACAGGGGGCGCGGCTGTGGTGATCGCAGTGACCGCTCCTCCTCTTCTCCTGCTCGCGGCGGCGGCTACGGCGGCCATCAGCAACGCCCACGACAACAACTACAGCAGCCACAACAGCAAGAACGGGATTATCCCGAATGCCAGATCTGCTACAAGCATCACCCCGGCGGTGCAAGGGCCTGCTGGCATCGGTATGATGAGGATCACGAAGAAAAGAAGGCCAACATTGTCACAAACTCCTACGGGATTGACACCAATTGGTACGCAGATTCTGGCGCCACGGAGCACATTACAGGGGAGCTTGACAAGTTGACGATGAGGGAAAGATACCACGGAGGTGACCAAGTGCACACGACAAGTGGTTCGGGTATGGACATTACCCATGTTGGAAATTCAATTGTTAAAACCCCCTTAAAAGACTTGCGTCTAAACAATGTTCTACATGTCCCTGATACATCCAAGAATCTTGTATCTGTTCATCGCTTTACCCTCGACAATAATGTTCTCATAAATTTTTACCCTTACTCTTTTGTGGTCAAGGACTTGGCAACGAGGAGAATCATCCTTAGAGGAAAGTGTGAGGGAGGCTTATATCCACTCATATCATCATCTTCATCATGGTCGAATAAACAAGCTTGGAGTGTCACCAAACCATCCTCGGCAAAGTGGCATAGTCGTTTCGGTCATCCTTCTTCAGTTATAGTTCATTATGTCCTTAGTAAAAATAAGCTCTCTTATGAGCCTAGTTCTGAGTCAGTTTGTGATGCTTGTCAACAAGCTAAGAGTCATCAGTTACCCTATCCTATCTCTACTAGTATTTCAACTGCTCCATTGCAACTTGTTTTCTCAGATGTATGGGGACCAGCCCCTACCTCAGTTGGAAGATTTTCATACTATGTGAGCTTTATTGATGATTATAGTAAGTTTACCTGGATTTATTTGCTAAAGAAACGATCCGATGTTTTCCAAGTCTTTAGCAATTTCCAAAATCTTGTTGAACGTCAATTGAATTCCAAAATTCTCGCCATGCAAACCGACTGGGGTGGTGAGTATGAGAAACTAAATTCTTTCTTCCAAAATATTGGAATTTCTCATCATGTTTCATGTCCCCATGCTCACCAACAAAACGGGTCTGCTGAACGCAAGCACAGCCATATTGCTGAAGTAGGACTAGCATTGCTAGCAAACGCCTCCATGCCTCTAAAATTTTGGGATGAAGCTTTTCTTACTGCCACATATCTCATAAATATTCGTCCTAGCAAAGTCATCAACTTTGAGAATCCCATCACTCGTCTTTTCGGTATTTCACCAGATTACAAGTCTCTTAGAGTTTTCGGATGTGCCTGTTGGCCCAACCTCCGGCCTTATAACACACGCAAACTTGCGTTCCGTTCAAAAAATGTGCTTTCATAGGCTATAGCCCTATGCACAAAGGAGTCAAGTGTATTGACATCTCTGCGGGACGAGTATATATCTCCAGAGACGTTGTGTTTGACGAGTCAGTATTTCCTTTTGCATCACTTCATCCCAATGCCGGTGCCCTCCTTCGTCAAGAAATACTTCTCCTTCCATCCATGTCTCCTAGTTTTGATCAAGGGGGAGATAACAATTGTACTAACCACCATGATAATGTTCCTGGAAATAGTGCTTCTTCTGTATGTGTGCAGGTCTCTGAAGAAAACGAGGCAGAAAACGGTGTTCAAATTGATCAAAACGCTCTGTTATTTCATGTGCCAGGAGAAGAGGGAGCAGGCACAGTCTTCGAGGATGATCTGGCGGCGCCTGTCACGCCCGTGCGGGAATCCTCCTCGGATCACGGGCGCGTATCTGCCTCGGATCAGGAGCCCGCCAGTCAGGGGCGCGAGCGCGGGCGCATGCAGCTACGGCGCATGCAGCCAATTGCTGCGGGGCGCTCTTCTCACATGCAGCCGACCGCGTCTGGGTTCGGATCAGATGCGGCTGCTGACTCTGCGACCACAGAAGAAACGGCCGCCACACCAGAGGCCACTGGATCGTCTGTGGCAAGTTCTGAGAGCTCTCCGAGATCTTCTGTATCTAGCCAATCTGTTCATGTTTCTGCGCAGAATTCAGCACGGCCACAACTTGATGCTACACGAGTCATGACTCGACTTCAAAAAGGTATTAGGAATCCTAAAAAAAGAACGGATGGCACAATACCATATGGCATGTTGTGTATTTCAGGTGAACCGGCAAAATTGGATGATGCATTTAGAGATCCTAGGTGGAAAAGAGCTATGGATGAAGAATATGATGCACTCATGAAGAACAAGACATGGCGCTTGGTACCGAATCAGAGAGGTAAAAATATTATTGATTGCAAATGGGTTTATAGAATAAAAAGAAAGGCAGATGGCTCCATTGATAGGTACAAGGCATGTCTAGTTGCAAAAGGGTTTAAGCAACGATATGGTATTGACTACGAGGATACAATTAGTCCGGTTGTTAAAGCTGCTACTATAAGACTTGTGCTAGCCATTGCTGTTTCAAAAGGATGGAGTCTTAGACAGCTAGATGTTCAGAACGCGTTTTTGCATGGTGTTCTGGAAGAGGAGGTCTATATGAGGCAACCACCAGGGTATGAGAATAAACAAACACCTCATTATGTTTGCAAACTTGATAAGGCTCTTTATGGTTTGAAGCAGTCACCTAGAGCATGGTTCTCCAGGTTAAGTTTACAATTGAAGCATCTTGGATTTGTTCCATCCAGAGCAGATACATCTCTCTTTATTTATAATAAGGCAAACACAGTGGTTTTTGTGCTCATATATGTTGATGACATCGTAGTTGCAAGCTCATCACAGAATGCTACTAATGCTCTCTTGCGTGATTTGGGTTCAGAGTTTGCATTGAAGGATCTAGGTGACTTACATTTTTTCTTAGGCATTGAAGTTAAGAAGACTCAAGATGGCATAATGTTAAATCAGGAAAAATATGCTACTAAGCTTCTAACTCGTATGGGAATGAAGGATTGCAAACCTTCACCCACGCCATTGTCTTCTTCAGAACAACTTTAGGCATATCAAGGAGAACCGCTTAATGAACAGGAAAGTACAAAGTATAGAAGTGCTGTTGGAGCTTTACAGTATTTAACCTTGACACGGCCAGACATATCATTTGCTGTAAATAGGGTTTGTCAATATTTGCATGCTCCTACCTCCACTCATTGGACATCCGTCAAAAGAATTATAAGATATATCAAGCACACTGTGAGTTTGGGACTTCAGTTCAAGCGTTCAAATTCTACACTTGTTAGTGCTCGCCGGGAGGCCCTCGAGCTCGCCGGGAGAATGGCGGAGCACCCGGCGTGCAGCTCACCGTGGTGCGCTTCCTCGACGGCAAGGCCGGCAGGGAGGAGCACGCAGAGGTCACGCTGCGCCCGACCGACGCCAGGAACGCCGAGAAGAGCTACACCTTCTCCACCGCCGTCGTCAACGGCCACAAGGAGAAGGTAACAAACATTTTATTACCATTAATGGCGGCATTGTTGAACTCTGTCTCTGTGTATTGAGTTGACGACGGTGCGTGCGCGCAGGAGCTAGACGAGGCTGCGGTGGCGGAGTTCCGGCAGAGGATGGGCGACACGGTGCGGTTCGAGGAGCGTGTGGTGGCCGGCAACGTGATCGAGGAGGTGGTAGCGATCGGCAAGAGCCGGGAGTACGGGCTGGTGGTGGCCGGCAGGGGGCGGCTGCCGTCGGCGATGGTGGCGGAGCTGGCCGTCCGCCCGGCGGAGCACCCGGAGCTGGGTCCCATCGGCGACACGCTCGCGTCGGCGGGGCATGGTGTGGCGTCCTCGGTGCTCGTGGTGCAGCAGCACGACGTGAACGCCCACGAGGTGCCGGTGTCCGTGGTCCAGATCGACGGGCAGGCCCATGATGGTGAGCACGGCAAGGACGACGTGGCCGAGCCCTAGGAAGACATCGAAGCTGCTCTGCTTCGGATCAAGCGTCAACTTATTTCTACTTACTATTCCACCTAGGTGATGACATGACTTGTGTGTATCTTGTGGGTTTGGTGTTACCTCACGTGTAATTAAATGGTTAATAAGTTAACACGCATAATTTCTCACCAAATTAAGCATTTTTTCCAAGAACATCAAAATGCGCAATTGAAATTTAATCTTTAAGTTAGCACGAAGCAATTTCTCACCAAGCTAGCACGCAGTTGGTAAGTGACTCTCTGAATGCACTTTCATGATCCATGCTTACCATTGAGACTAATAGCACTCTCTCAATCGGTTGTCTTAAATTTCTCTAGATATGGATATACCCAACACTAAGACAAATAATTTGGCATGAATGTAAATATTTGATAGACGACTAAGGATCCATGCTTTTCAAGATCTTTGCACTCTGGTGCACAACTTAAATCTTAAACTGGGAGCTTTCATTTCTCTCCTAGCTTTCTCTTTCTTCCCTCCCGTTCCCTTGATAGTCATTTTTTTAGGAAAACTCTTCCGATCTACTCCCTCCGTTCATAAATATAAGTCTTTATATGGATTTCACTATGGACCACATACATCCGTATATAGATGCATTTTAGAGTGTAGATTCCCTCATTTTGCTCTATATGTAATCCATAGTGAAATCTTTACAAAGACTTATATTTAGAAATGGAGGGAATATTCATCGACTGTCAATATAGTACAAAGAACACACCAGAAGTAAAAAATGCATCTAGGTCCGTAGACCAGCTAGTGATGACTACAAGCACTGGAGCGGGCCGAAAGCGCTCCCTCATCGGAGCCGGGCAAACCTTGTTGTAGTAGAAAGTCGGGAAGTCGTCGTGCTAAGGCCCCGTAGGACCAGCGCACCAGAATAACAACCGCCGCCGATGAGGAGAAGCGTAGATCGGAAGGATCCAACACATAGACACACCAACACAAAAGAACAAAGACAAGATCCACAGAAGACAAATGCCGATCGAATCCCGTGAGATTCACCAGACAAACCTCTACACGCTTCCGATGATGCTAAAAACGCAACTGGGGCGTCCTCTCAAAACCCTAGAGCTTCAATTATTTGGAAACGGAAGGAGTATATGTAAAATAAAAAATCAACATGAAAATGTTTTTCTTATCAAATTTAACATGACACAAAGTAGCCATATTTTCTTCTATGAATTTTTCTGCAGATAGCACCAGCATTAATACATCCCCCCAAAAAATTGCCTTTCACCATTGCTAAATACTTTTGTTTCTGAACTTTCAAAAAGTATATGTGAAGACATATGTAGAACCAAAACATTGATTGCAACTCCAACCAACTAATTATATTGAAAGTCTGGACAAAGCAATCTTATAAAAAAAATATTTTAAACCATCGAATCGCGGTACACACCTGACTTGAACTTTCAACTATGATCCTCCATATAAATCGTGAACTATCTAAAACTGCTTAATTTCAAGCTTACCTAATTTTAGATTGTAGTCTCGTCCTTCATTGTTTCTTTTTTGTGAAAAGGAAAACATGTGTGTAAGCAAAGCTAGAAAATTACAACGTGCAAAAATTCATAAAACAAAACTATGATATTAGTGTCACGTGAGAAAAAATGCCATGATGTAAATATGTTGAAAAAGAAGAGATCAATGGACACCCCAAGTCTTTTCTAGTACATAACTAAATTTCCATATTTTCCGTTAAAATTTTGCGGGTTCCCAATCCAGAACACTCCCACTTTCATCTTTTCCCCAATATGTTTCTTAGAAACTTTCAAGAAGCAGAACCACCAAAAAATGAATTAATTAAATTTTCGAAGTGATTCATATTTCGAGGTCGTCAACAGAACCAAAACAATTTGCTTGTGTTGAGATTGCTTTAAAGTAACAACTGAAGTATCTCAGATATAAAATATGTTGCAGCTAGCTAGTTAGGACTGTCCCTATCGCATGTACTACAGTGACGTACGCACACTTCTCCAACTTTTGGACACGTGTGCCGCTGTAGCTCACTGCTACACCCTCCATGACTCATTGACCGAGCTTCCTGCACCGCGTACGTGTGCAGTGTACGTAGGTCATACCAGTTGATCTGGACCGTCCATTGAGCCATCTGATCATAATCACCTCTGCAGCTTCCGTCGAGATCGAGGAAAAAGAGTATCTGTCCACTGCTAATCCATCCATGCATGGTTAGGGCCTCTTTGATTCACATCATTGTAGAAAGGCAGGAATAGGAGAAAGAAACGCAGGATGAAAATGTCATATGCCTATTGGATTCCTATACATGATTTGAGTTTTTGTTTGATTGCATAGCAGAAAAAGCAAAGAATTTCTTCCAAGAATCTGAGTGGACATTAAAATTTCTATGAAATGTAACACATATGATTTCTCAATATAATTCTATAGCATTCAATCTTACAAATCAAACGACCAACATAGAAAAAAATTCTAAGAATTCTAACCCTATAAAAAATCCTTTGAATCAAAGAGGCCATCAATTATTTACCTTATCTATTTTGACTTTTTTAGCTAGCAAGTAGTATTGTTACACCTAGTTAATAAATCACCTGTCGAACCCTCTCGATCGTTGGTAGTGGCGAATTATTGTACTGGAAGCGAGGAATTGGAGCAGTGGTGGTACGTGCTAATGTACACCGTCCGTTTTAAAGTAGTAACCATTGATTAACGCGAGTGATCGATCGAGCGGGAATCCTGCTTGTTTTGTACAGCGGCGGACGGGGTTGAGTCGGTTCCGTACGAACAGCTATGAACGCACGGTTCGATATTTTGGATTGAAAAAGTAGAGCTGGGAGCAGCACGAGTACATGCGATACCCAGTTGGTAGTCACTTTGTCACTTGATGATAGTACTACTGTAGCTGGGTCGCGTGTAGCTTCTGAAAGAAACTTGCCTCATCTAGCTTTACCTAGTCAGCGGCTACGGCTAGATAGACATCACGAGCGGCGGGTGTGTTTGATGTGCATTCTTCCTAGAAAACGAAGCACAAGAGGGCAAGAAGGTTCCACTAGCTAGCTTAGCTCTCCGTGGGGTCATGGCCTTTTAATTAATTTTGCAGCGTGGACTACCCGTGGTCCTGTCTGTGTGCATAGATCTTGCAATGAGTCATTAGATTACAATCCACCTGTGTATTTCTTTTGGCGGGAGATGTGTTTCCGCCCATAGCGAGGCATCCGTGATGACTTCTGTCAGTCTTCGGCAACTCAACTCTAATCTAATCTTTAGCAGTTGTTATGTGAGTTTGTGTATGATGGTGCCTTATTACGTTGTATTAAGGGTATTAAGGGTATCTTCAACGCTGATCTGTAAATTTGCTCCTGCATCCATTCACGGACATGGATGCAGGAGCCGGCCATCCAACGTTGCCCGCATACAATTGAAACCGCATTTCAATAGACCAGATGAAATTCATGCAAACCTGACAGAATTCATCAAAGTTCAGATATAAATAGCACAAATCATCCATCCATAACACGTAAATAAGTCTAGTACAAGAATAGTTCAAATTCAACAGGTTAACCAGATGATCAATAGTTTTCCACGAACAGGTCCCATACATGCTGCCCCTTCAGCTTCATCGAACAGTGTATGTACTTAAATGGCCGTCCCTCTATCCTGTGGAACATCATGGCAGTGTGGACGGGCTACACAATATATAGAGAAACATTGAGTGAATGAATAATTCAATCGACAAGTTGAGCAAGAAGAAGCAAAACTTACGATCTCCTCCGCTGCCGCTCGCAATGTCCACCTTGTCTTCAGCCGAGCAATCGTTTTATAAAACTTGGTGACTGTGGTCTGAATGGTGTACAATCGATACGATCACAACCTCATATTGCGTTGTTGGATGATGTGCATGTCGTAGGGCGCAATGTGCTTTCGCGCGTGAAATGAATCATGCATGTGTTGCCAGAAGAGCCACCGTTTGTGCCTGCCAACGGATACGGCCAACCACACATCTCACAACAACTCATCTTCCATGCTCGAGTACCCCGCCATCCTTCATACTCTAAAAAACAACATGGTGTTCGAAAATTAGCTCAATGACATTTGACTGAACACCTACCGGGCGTGGATGCATGGGTCCTAGGTGGATGATGCTGTCATAAAAGACGAGCGGGCACGTCAGTGCTGGTTTGCAGAGGTCCAACAATGCATGTGTGGCGGCCGGAGAGGCACAGTGACGTCATCGGAGGAGGAGACTGAGGATGCAAAGAAATGGGGAGAAGGGGCGGATTGGAAGAAAATGTGACCGGGAGGGGGATTCAGTGGGCCGAGGGTGTCGGAGTCCTACACAGTTGCTGGCCGGACTCCTGCGAAGCCCCCCCCCCCCCCCCCCCCCCCAATCCACCCACTTTGCTTCAAATTTTCGGGAAAAAGTGCGCCTGGACCGCTTAGCAGACCGATACATGATCGCGTTAGATGGCGGAATATATCTGGACCACGCGGTCCAAAAATATGCGGACGGTTTAAGGGTTGGTATTGAAGATACCCTAATAAATTATTATGGGCGCATGTGCGCGTGCGGGCGTGTTTTGACCCGTCCATCCATGAATAACGCAGCACTTACCTAAGTACAGTCGTGGGGAGACTATGTACGCGGTGACAGAGGGATCTTGGAAAAAACAACATTAAAGGCTATTTACAAATTTTGAAGGACTTCAATCCTTAGAAAAAATTTCTATGTTGATCTTTTCATTCATAAGATTGGATTTCATCAGAATTTTTTCTATGAAATCTTTTATACTACATTTCATAGAAAATCTAACATCCACATTAATCTCTTTTTGACAGGGTTTAATCTTTTTTATAATTTTTTGTTTTTTCTGTGAGATCAAACTCTCCTTACTAACCCTATAAAATTTAAGTGGACATGCCACTTTAATCCTATATCTTTTCTATTATTGCATTTCAGAATCTTGCAAATCAAAGAGGCCTTAAAGGAAGGGAAGGGAATACTTGCATGGCGATATGCTTCACTCCCATCACCAAATAAGATGATAGTCTCGCCAAGTCTCACTTGCTGCAGGAATAATGAAAAGTTGTCAACACAATTATTTGATCCATCTTGTTTATTTTATTTGAGTCCGTCCATCTTGTTAGCAAATGCATCTCTTGCATCAGACACCAAATTCTTCAACAACAACAATCGATGAACTAGGCCTTTCATCCAAGCCCATAAAAAATGCTGATATTAGAGCACATTATCTCGTGACAGGGCCAGATGATCATCTGCTTGGAAACACAAAATTTATATCTCGTCTGAAGCTTTTCCTGCATGACTAGCTATATGGGCTGGACCTTTTTGTCCTTTTTTTTTTCGTTAGACACTCAATTGTCGTTGTGTTCACTCTGGTTTTCTTCGGTTTTTTTCTTTTGTTTCTTAAATGGTTTTCCTTTGGTATTTTTTTTTCTATGTTTTTCACCGGTTTTATTCGTTCCTTTCTTAGGTTTCACTGTTAATTTTTCTGTTCTTTCTTCAGTTTTTTTTGGTTTTCTCTTCTTTTCTTTCTTTCATTTACTTTTTTGCACTGGGTTTTCTTCGGTTTTCTTGTTTCCTTCTTCTAATTATTATTTTTGGTTTTCTTCTGTCTCTTCCTTGGTTTTTCTACTTTTACTCAGTATACTTTGGTTTTCTTATATTTTTCTTGGTTTTCTTGGCTTTCCTTTATTTTTATTTGCCCATTTCATCATTTTTTGCTTTTCTTCATCAAATGTATCTTTTCAATGGACGGTTTATATTTCAATGTACATGTGAAACAATTTTCTGATACATGGTCTACATTTGTCAAATACATGGTCAGCATTTTTTCTATTAAACATCTTATGAATAAATTTTTGAATACATGGTCAATATTTTTAAATACACACTAAACTTTTTTAATTGGAATAAACATTTTTGAACTACGAAAACATTTTTTAACATTGCATAAACATGTCTAAAAATTTTACAGACATTTTCTTGAAACATGTGAATATTTATTTTAAAAATTCACATACATTTTTAATGGCATAATGTTTTTAAAATACGGGAACATTTAAAAAAATCCTATAAACATTTTTTGAAGGGAAATTATTATTATCAGCCGGTCGACCTAGCACGGAACATCCACCACCTCGCTTGCTGGACACGTGGCCTACTGGACCACGCACGTCGATTCCTCATCTTACCTTCTGCAACAACACCGATGTTGCAGAATGGTGGCAGCGAGCGACGATTGCGCAAGTGCGCGGCACGATCGAAGATGATGTTGTAATTTTTGCATGAGTTTTGTTGCAGGAACTTAGATGCGGGAGAGATGTTGACGTAATTTTTGCAACAAGGAAGGAGGTTGTGCAATATAGATCTTGTTGCAGAAAATTATAGAATGAGGTTTTACAACAAGGGTCATGTTGCAGGGAATTAGAGAAGAGATTTTTTTTAAAAGGTCTTGCTGCAGAAAATTAGAGAAGAGAAGATTTTGCAACAAAGGTCTTGTTACATAAATTCAAGGTTTTGCAGCAAGAATCTTGTTGCAGAAAAAATAAAGAGAAACGATACGGACAGCTTCATGAACAAATTAGACGGCTACCGAGGGGCCGATCTTTTAAAAGATCCGCCAGCCAACGCGTAGCATATGCCTCTTTTTGAAAAGGCACAATTGTTTTTGATACACGGGGATATTTCTATAAAATGTTATGTACAATTATTAATGGTAAAAAAATATGACACACAAACATATTCTGTAAATTGTGTACTCATTTCAAATATTTTCACATGCATTTGTTTGGAATACAGAAACATTTTTCACGAACATTTTTTGAAGCAATCAACATTTTTTATACTATGTTAACATTTTTCGAATTCACCTTTTTCTAATTTTTAAGTAGATTAAAGTTTAAAAATATAACCATTTAGAATATAAATATTAATAAAATAAAAATAGAAGACAAAAAATTATTTAGCATGAGATCAGAGTGACGTCAGCGCGGCAAACACGCGGTCTATGCTGCCCACGGCTATGATGCCTTCTCCCTCGCTGTAAGCGATGCATAGGCGACCCCTCTGAAAATCCTGTAAGCCAATTATTGCGGAAAAGTGCCGTGCATTCAGTGTATACAAATAATGTGGTGCGGCCCATTTTAGCTGTTCTCAGTTTTAGGAATGTGCTACAGATTCCTCTCCGGATTTTCCCAGTTTTGGGAATCTTCTAGAAGACTCTGGAACCAGTTTTTTTTTCTCTCCATTGCACTGGTTTTTCAGCATTTTCTCTTTCTTCTTTGTTTTTGTTTTCATTTTCTTTTCATCTTTTTATTTTTTTAAGTTCAAAATTTCAAAAAATACCATTACTTTTTGGTTCACCAAACCAAAAATGTTCTTGATTCATAAGATGTTCAGAAATTCCAAAAGTTGTTTGCCCTTTTCAAAAAATGTTTCCATTTTTGAAATTTCCTCTCAAAATAAAAAATGTAATATTTTTAAAAAATAATAAAAACATTCATAATTAATTATTTGAGAATTCAACAAATCTTTCCTTTTTTCAAAAAATTTCGTCAACTTAAAAAATGTTTTTATTTTGTCAAATTACTGTGGCTTTTTTTAAAGGGAATTTTATAAAATGTTTCCCATTTTCAAAATTTGTGCACAAACTCAAAAAATAATTGCGTTTACAAATAATGTTCTGGATATTTCAAAAGAAAAGTTCGCTATAGTGCAGCTACAGGGAAAACTTGATCGCTACAATGTTACCACAGGATCCCGGTCGCTACTTTTTCAATTGTGAAAATCGGTTGCGACTTAAAAAATAGGGGATCAACTAACTAACTGGTGGTTACCCACTATAGGGACATCCAGGGGTCAATTTTGATGCTCTCGGAGCACGTCAAGTGGTGCGTCTAGCCGCCGCCACATGTCGCATGATGGACGCTTTCTTTGAATTTTGTTTTTCTATTTTTCTATACACATTTCTGGGTTTTTTCTGGCTTTCCAATTTTTGCACGGTTTTCCTTAGGTCATGGAGGAATTTTTGTGTGCTTCTCACATATTTGCTTTTCGTGGAGACACAAATTTTCCATGAGAAGCACACTGTACTTCTCAAAAAATGATACAAATATGTGCTTCCGCGAGAAGCACAAATTTGCTTCTCATGGAGGCACAAATTTACGTCCACAAGAGCAGCTGTGCTTGTCAGAAAGGAAAAAGAATATGTGCTTCCACAAGAAACATAGATTTACTTCTCGTGAAGGCACATATTTGCTTCTGCGAAAAGCATAGTTGTGCTTCTCGAAAAAGGGAAACAAATCAGTGTTTCCACGAGAGCAGTTGTGCTTGTCGGAAAGGGAAAAAATGTGCTTCCACGAGGAGAACATATTTTCTTGTCAAGGAGGAACAAATTTGCTTCCGCGAGAGCAGCCGTGTTCGTCGCAAAGGAAAAAAAACATGTGCTCTCACAAGAAGCACCGAAGCACAGATTTGCTTCTCGTGGAGACACAGGTGTGCTTCTAAGAGAAGCACAGTTATGCTTCTTAGAAAGTGAAAAAAATTGTGCTTCCATGAGAAGAAAAAATTGTGCTTCTCGTGGAGTCCCAGATTCATGCTTCTCGAAAAAAAGTACCGTGCTTCCACGAGAGGCACATAGTTGCTTCTCATTGAGGCACAGATTTGCCTCGTGAGAAGTACATCTCGAAAAAGAAAAAATATGTGCTTTCACGAGAAACACGAATTTACTTGTTTCGAAGGCACATATTTGCTTCCGCGAGTTGTGCTTCTTGAAAAGGATTTTTTTTTTTGCTCCCACAAGCAGCACATATTTTCTTCTTATGAAGGCACGGGTTCCACGAGAAGCATATATTTGATTCTCATGGAGGCACTGATTTGCTTCCGCGAGAAGTACAAAAAGCACAGTTGTGCTTCTCGAAAAGTGAAAAAATGTACTTCAATGAGAAGCACAAATTTGCTTCTCTGGAGGAACATATTTTTTCGCGAGTGTGTTTCTCAGAATGGGAAAAGAAAAGGTTAAAAACTGAGCTTCTGGCTGCAATTTTTTTTCACCATTCGTTTTTTTCGGTTGCTGGATTTTTATAATTACTTTTTTGTTTTATTTTCTGGTCTTCGGTTTTTAATAAAAAATTATTCATCGAAACATATCAGCATGGAATCTAGTTTCAAAGATCTTGACGCGGGAAATACAACATTAAAAACGGTTCGAGATTCGAACGCATGATTCAAGAGATAAAACGCTTTGAACAAACGAATCTACGGAAAAAGTAAAAACTTCGAAGGTTGCGACAAGTGACACACATGCAATGCGCCACTTGTAAGCACATGAGAAGTTGAGAGTTACATTTTCAAGGGGTAATCCTTACGAGCAACTCTAGCAGATTTTGTAAAACACCCTGAACTGTAAAATAACCGGTGTTTTACAGGATTGGGCAAAAAAAGTCTAGACCAGATCCCACAAAATGAACTCGTCCCGTAAAAATTATACAGCCCCCCCCTAAGGAGCTTGGCGAAAGATGAAGAAAATATGCCCTAGAGGCAATAATAAAGTTGTTATTTATATTTCCTTATATCATGATGAATGTTTATTATTCATGCTAGAATTGTATTAACCGGAAACTTAGTACATGTGTGAATACATAGACAAAGAGAGTGTCACTAGTATGCCTCTACTTGACTAGCTCGTGAATCAAAGATGGTTAAATTTCCTAACCATTGACATGAGTTGTCATTTGATAAACGGGATCACATCATTAGAGAATGATGTGATTGACATGACCCTCCGTTAGCTTAGCACTATGATCGTTTAGTTTATTGCTATTGCTTTCTTCATAACTTATACATGTTCCTATGACTGAGATTATGCAACTCCCGAATACTGGAGGAACACTTAGTGTGCTATCAAACGCCACAACGTAACTGGGTGATTATAAAGATGCTCTACAGGTGTCTCCGATGGTGTTTGTTGAGTTGACATATATCGAGATTAGGATTTGTCACTCCGATTGTCGGAGAGGTATCTCTGGGCCCTCTCGGTAATGCACATCACTATAAGCCTTGCAAGCAATGTGACTAATGAGTTAGTTGCGGGATGTTGCATTACAGAACGAGTAAAGAGACTTGCCGGTAACGAGATTGAACTAGGTATGATGATACTGATGATCGAATCTCGGGCATGTACACACCGATGACAAAGGGAAGAACGTATGTTGTTATGCGGTTTAACCGATAAAGATCTTCGTAGGATATGTAGGAACCAATATGAGCATCCAGGTTCCGCTATTGGTTATTGACCGGAGATGAGTCTCGGTCATGTCTACACAGTTCTCGAACCCGTAGGGTCCGCACACTTAACGTTCGATGACGATATGTATTGTGAGTTATGTGATTTGATGTACCGAAGGTTGTTCGGAGTCCTGGATGTGATCACGGACATGACGAGGAGTCTCGAAATGGTCGAGACATAAAGATTGATATATTGGAAGGTTATGTTTGGACACCGGAAAGGTTTTGAATAGGTTCAGACATTTTCCGGAGTACCGGGGGTTACCGGAACCCCCCGGGGGGTTAATGGGCCTTCATGGGCCATAGTGGAAGAAAGGAGGAGGCGGCCAAGTGGAGGGGCGCCCCTCCCAAGCCCAATCCGAATTGGGGAGGGGGGCCGGCCCCCCTTTCCTTCTCTCCCTCTTCCCTTTCCTTCCCCTCCTAGTTGGACTAGGAAAGGGCGGAACCTACTCCTAGTAGGAGTAGGATTCCCCCCCTTGGGGCGCACCCCATGAGGACGGCCGACCCCCCCCCCTCCACTGCTTTATATACGGGGGAAGGGGCACCCCATAGACACAAGTTGATTTCTTAGCCGTGTGCGATGCCCCCCTCTACAGTTTTCCACCTCGGTCGTATTGTCGTAGTGCTTAGGCGAAGCCCTGCGTCGGTAATTTCATCATCACCGTCACCACGCCGTCGTGCTGGCGAAACTCTCCCTCGGCCTCTGCTGGATCTAGAGTTCGAGGGACGTCACCGAGCTGAACGTGTGCAGATCGCGGAGGTGCCGTGCGTTCGGTACTTGATCGGTTGGATCGCGAAGACGTTCGACTACATCAACCGCGTTACTTAACGCTTCCGCTTTCTGTCTACGATGGTACGTGGACACACTCTCCCTGCTCGTTGCTATGCTTCTTCTAGATAGATCTTGCGTGATCGTAAGTAAAATTTTGAAATACTACGTTCCCCAACAAAAGATGTCGCAGTGTGGGTCACGAGGAGCTGCGACCTCCTGCCGCCCGCTCGCCGGGCCCAGTAGGAGGAAGGGAGGAAGGTGGCACGCGTCGCGGCCGCAAAATGAGGAGAGTGACATGATTGTTGTCGCAGCTCGCTTATGGGCTGGCTCAAGCTCGACGTGCTTGGCCTCGACGGTTGGGGGAGGCCATGGCATCGAGCTGTGGCAGCGGGAGGAGGAGCACGGGGAGCACCGGAGGAGCTGTGGCGGAGCAATAGTTCAATAGGGGATGCAATTACTTTTCTGTTCTATGTATGAGGGTGCTTTGTGCTATTTTGTAGGGACTTTGTTGTAAATTCAACTACTGACTAGATGGCTCCATATTTTGTAGGGAAGATTTTTACGGGGTCTGTTCTTTTACAGAATGAATTTTTACGGGATCTGCTAGAGATGCTCTAACTAGTGATTTCGAAAAATCAGGCATAAAACCAAAAAACCTTATAAATGCACGGTAGTTAATTCAACCGGGGCCGTGAATCCATTCTAGCAATCACCATTGGATCTTTTCTTTTTTCCCATCAATATAAACTTTGTAATGCAATTGAAAAGTTTTTTTTGTGGAGTACGCCAAGATCCGCCTGCACCATGGGTGTGGGCTGGCACACCACCACCAGGTAGCCACCCAGCAGCCCGAGGCCCTTCAGTAGAGAATTCGGCATGCCGTGCCGCCCACGCGAAAACGCACTCGCCATGGCGCTCCCTTGTGCGAGCCCCTGCACAAATCCAGCTCAGATCCCTGCCATATGCCTCGGCCCCCGTAGTGTATCTCGGCCGCCTCTCCCGGCCATGGCCGAGATCCGCACCCGCTAAGGCCCCATGTCGCGGCCTCCTGGCTCCTACCTCGGTGCTCGAAGGCGACCGCAAGCCCGCACCACCTCGCGACCGTGCTCCACCTCCCCCCACGCTCTCCGGCGTGCGCCGCCGCACCGAGATCCACTAGCCATCGCACCGCCCTCGAGACGGCTCTCCCCCGCATGAAGAAGGCCCGCCAGGGCCAGCAGATCTCACCCGCTATTTTTCTGGGCCGGGCGCCGCCACCACGCGCCTGCGGTGACCAGGGATTTCACGAAGAGGAGGTGCTCGGGGCTAGGGTTTCGCCTCCGGAGCCGCCCGCGCGAGCGGCCTGGGAGGGAGTTGGAATGGCTGATTTTTCTTTTTATTTTCTCGTGGTTGGGGTATGGCTGATTTTTGACACGGACAACTCAGTTTCTTGTGCTTAATTTAGGGTGTGACTAGGTCTCAGTCGACTAAGACTTAACCAAGTCTCAGTCAAGTGATATAGTATGTAAAAAGAAAAAGAAAAACTGAAAATAATTTTTTGTACAAATCTTTATGCAAAATGAAAAGAAGATAGCATCGACTGAGACATAACGAAGTCTCAGTCGACTGAGACTTAGCAGAACTGCTTAATTTAAGCATGCGTGCGTTTGAAAAGTAACTAGCTCCTTGCACCGAGGTAGGCCCTTTCCTATTATTGTTCGGGGGAGTTGCCTTGCGAGTCACACAGCAAGGACTAAAACCATTCAGCTAAACAAAAAGAACTAACCCTAAAAGGAAACTAAACAAAAGAACTAAAACCCTTTTTGCATTTTTCTCTTGTCAGTTCAACCGTCACTTGACTAAGATAGTCGTACCCGTTAATCAAGCTTCCTCACCATGCATGGACATATGTAGTACCCGCGTTGCGTCTTCACCGAAAATGGATCGGTGAACCAAAAAGGCAGATCGACCGACCGATCGGTGGAATTGATGACTACTGACGTACGTACGTGACGACATTAACTTGGTTATTACTTGGTTGCCTTTGCTTTTTCTCATCATTATATGACGCATGGATCGATCGTTGTAGCTAGCCCACGCCAAGCATACGGCCAAAAACTATCGATTAAGCTTTTTTTTTTTACCCAAAAAACTAAGAAATGACAACGTTTTTCTACCAGTTTGTTGCATCCATGCATGCATGTTGACACGTTCCCTTTAATATTTTTTCTCATCCACGCATCACCTATCCCCTCTCTAGCTAGCTATCTACCCTGACCTGCCTACCTATTGTTCATCGATCATCGCCTGCGTGCATGTACCTAATTGTTTGGCATGGCACGTACGTACTGTGACAAGCAGGCTATATATAAACACGACAGCCAAGAAAGAAAGATAGCTCCAGGTGTTGGCTACGTATCCATCTTCGTGTGATCTCACCGGCCTTGTCCTCCGAGTGACTGACGATGGCCGGCAATGGAGCTACCACCAGGAGGCAGCTCACCCTGTTTCCGCTCCACCTGGCCATCATCCTCCTTCTCGGCGTAGGGGCGGAGGCGGCGACGTCCTTCAGCTTCACTAACGCGTGCGCGCACCCGGTGTGGGTGGGCGCGCTCAGCGGCGCCACCTCGCCGCAGCTGCCCCGCACCGGCTTCTACCTCGCCCCGGGCGCGACCTCCGCGCTGGCCGCTCCGTCCTCCGGCGCCTGGTCCGGCAACTTCTGGGCGCGCACAGGCTGCGCCGTCGACGACGCCACCGGCCGCCTCGCATGCGCCACCGCCGACTGCGGCAGCGGCGACGTCGCCTGCGACGGCCGCGGGCCCGCCCCGCCCGTCACGCTCGCGGAGATCACCCTCGCCGCACCCGGCTCCGGCGGCCTCGACTTCTACGACGTCAGCCTCGTCGACGGCTTCAACCTGCCCGTCAGCATCGCGCCCTCCCACGAAGGCTGCCAGGCGGCGGCGTGCTCAGGCGACGTGAACGCCGTGTGCCCGTCGGACCTGCGCGTCGTGTCCGGCTCAAGCGGCGAGGTGGTGGCGTGCAAGAGCGCCTGCAACGCCTACGGCAGCGCACGCTACTGCTGCAGCGGCGACTACGGCACGCCGGCGGCGTGCGGGCCCACCAGCTACTCGCAGGTGTTCAAGGCCGCCTGCCCGGCGGCCTACAGCTACGCCTACGACGACGCAAGCAGCACCTTCACCTGCTCCGGCGCTGCCACCTACCACATCACCTTCTGTCCTGCCACTTAACTCATCACAATCCTTAATTAATTAATTAATTAAAATCACACCATGGACATGTAAGCAGATTATTTTCTTCAGTGAAAATAATATACAGAGTAAAAACGGAATTACAAATCTTTATGCTTCCTTATTCTTTTTTTAGGGGATTATGCTTCCTTATTCAATATGTATTTTGGTAATCAGTAGCACAAAATGGATGAGAACAAAGCCATGCCTTTGCCGCCTCTTATTTTTCGGTTTATTTCTTCGGCAATGTACTAGTCTCTCTCTCTCTCTCTCTCTCTCTCTCTCTCTCTCTCTCTCTCTCTCTCTCTCTCTCTCTCTCTCTCTCTCTCTTTTCAAAATCATGAACATTTTTTGAACTCGTGAACATACCTGAAATCTTCAACATTTTGACAGATTTTCAAACATTTTCTAAAATCATGAACATTTTTTAAATTCATGAACATTTTATACTACTTGCAAACCATTTTTTCTAAATCTTAACAGTATTAAAAACGTTTTCCTTGAATAGGAGAACATTCCTACGATCGACAATTTTAAAATTCATGATATTTTTTTAATGAACATTTTTGAAATGCATGATCATTTTTTGATCAGAGAACATTTTATGAATCAATAAACTATTTTTGTAAGTCACGAACATTTTGTGAATTTTTAGGGTATTTTTCAATTCATGAACATTTTTTAAAGTGGCCAATTTTTTTTTAAATTTCATTAACATGTTTTAATACACGAACCTTTTCAAAAAATCATTAATTTTTTTAAATTCACAAACATTGTTTTTCAAAACTGTGAACATTTTTAAATATGCAAACAATTTTTTAAATCACTAACATTTCCTGCATCCACAAACATTTATGAATTACTAAACATATTTTTAAATTTCGGATTTTTTTAAGTCTCAAATCATTTAAAGTAGACAAAACGAAGAGGAAAAAGGAAAAACAAAACAAATGTTTTAAAAACGGGTCGTTCAGACAAGGAGCGGCCCAAACACGCGCGCTGTGTCTTCTCCCAGCGTGCAGAGAGCAGTATAGAAGGTTCCTACTGCATGGGCCGGCCCAGGCAGGGATTCTGCTTTGTGAACGTTTTAAATCACTTATAGGTGGCTTGGGTAATGTTTTGCAACTTTGGGGGCAATTTCGTCGATGTACCGTCAAAAGCAATAGCCCATTTATTATTAGGTATATATTTATATTGGCCACCGCTAGGTGTCAGCCTGATGTAGCCTGTAGGGAGGGGGAAAATCAGCCGCCCCCGCGGTCGTCCGATGGGCCACGCGTGGTCGATGATCGTCTTCCCTTTGTTCATCAAGATTCGCGTGCTAGGATGGGCTTTGTGTATTGTCAGGGAGGAGGGCCTTATCCCGAGGGAGCGCTATACTGGGCAGGCCTAGCTCGCGTGAGGACATTGTCTTTTTTTTCTTCAATTTTTCCTTGTTTATTGTTTTTTAACCTTTGCTTATACTTCCAAATACTCTAAATAACATATTTTAAAAACTTTACATAAAAATATGAAAAATAAATTAACAAAAGTTTTAAAAAACATTAAATGTGTATAGAGAAAATATTTCTCATGTAAAAAAATCTATACAAAAAAATACAAAGTTTATGACAAAATATTGAGCATATTCTTTAAAATGATAATTCATTTTTTTTAAAAAAGTATTTAGAAAATGTTAATCAAACATTTAAAATATGTCAAATGTTTATAGAAAAAATGTTGACCATGTATTAAAAAATGTTAATTTTGTATTAAAATGTTAATCAAGTATTTGAAAATGTTAAAAATTTATATAATGTTTTTAGTCATGTATGAAAAAATGATAATATTGTATTTAATTTTTTTTATTCAAGCATTTGAAAAAGTTAGAAAAAATGTTAATCATGTATTAAAAATATTAAGGTTGTATTTGAAAATTTTTAAACATGTATTATAAAAATGTATTAGATACATACAAAAATATAAAATATGTTTGAAAGTTGTAGACATTAAAATATGAAAAATGTTAATCATGTATTTAAAAAAATACTAAATGTGTATATAAAAATGTTTTTGATGTATACGGAAAATGTTGAATGTGCATCACTACACGTGCCTCACCCTGTATGCATGGGCTGGCTTATAGTTGAATGCGGGGTTAGGCGCGTGTAGTTATGCATGGGTGGACATACATCAGGGTCGATTTTCCTAGTTGCACGCCAGGTGAGGCGCGTGTAGTTATGCATCAGTGGACAGACGTTATGTTTGATTTTTCATTTAAGGCTAAATATATATAACAAGAAAAGAAAGTGAAGTTGCACATGAATGGATGAACATATAATTGATAATTTGATTCAAAAAGTGAAAAAATAAATATACAATTTAAGAATTTATAAAAGCCAAACGAGAGAAAAAAACTTAGTTCGGAGAGAAGCCAGTCAAGAGCGCCTGACACACATTGTAAAACGAATAAGATGCAGCCACTCAGTTAAAACCCTTGATTGTTTAAAATTAATCTGAAAGGCAAAAAAAGAGAAGAGGGGTTGTCGCTCGGCCTACAGTGGACGACACTCCCAGTAGAAGTGGAGATGGACTGCTTGATAGCATTGAATTATGGTGAAGGCCCCGGAGCAAGACAGGCCCAAGTTTTGTATGCTCGTTCCGGAGATTAAGACATGCAAACGATGACAGAGTTATTCAGTTTGCCTTTGCTAGGCGTGAGCAAAATAGAGTTAGTGATTTTCTTGCTACTTTCGGTAGAATTCAGGGACACACTGTTGTGTGGCTTAGGGACGGACCATGTGATGTGCCTGCCCTGTGTAAGCAAGACCTTGATGCTGGCTAAGTAATAGAAAGTCTCGTTTACACCGCAAAAAATATATTAAGTTGTTCATGCATGTTGGTAATGTATATTCAAACAAAAATTGGTCCATATTTTACTGAAAAGGGGGCAAATTAACAGAAAATGAAAGGTGAAGATATACAATACAAAAATAAATACAGTGATGTGGGAAAAAAATGCCCACAAAAAATGAGGAAAAAATAAATTAAAAAAAGAGAGAGACACACAATATTGATGGCACGAAAGAAGAAGAAACCTGCCAACAATCTCCATCCTTCTTGTCGTTGAAACAAATTAAAAAACATGAAACACGAAAATAGGCTGCTTTCACCCCTTCTCCCCAGACCCATTCTGCATGTGATCCAACCAAAAAAAAAACCACAAAGAAAGGGCCCGTCACACCCCACATGACAATACAGAAAGCCCGGCCTACCGCACGAATCTTGATGCACCTTCATCTAACGGCCAGGTACTTGACTGAGACTTTGTAATCTATATGTAGCAAGATCTCTGTCTGTGCTTCGATGAGTAGATCACATGAATCATTCTACATGATTTTGATAATCTGTATGTAACTAGTAAATGGCATGTGCCATGCACGTGTAGACATATTTATTAACACACATACATGTGGGTAATTTGAAGTAGTATCATCATTTGAACTACCATAGATGGAGTCACACAATTCATCAGCTAATTAATCATTAATTATAACATTATACACAATTTAATAATATATCTGTTAATACCGATTTTACACAATTTAGAATATCATGAGAAAAAGAATACCAGGTTCGTCCTCAAATGTTTGTCTTAATAAAGTTTAAGATGTATTACATTGAGCAATGGAAACTGGAGAGAGTACTAATTGCAAGATATTTCTAGTTAGAAATAAAATATTAATTATGTCTGTTTTGCATATCAGATTTTTTTCATAGAATGTATTGATGAAAACTAAGAACACAAGGGTAACAATATTAATAAAATTTAAGACGTATTAGATTGAGCAATGGAAAGAGTACTATTTGCAAGTTCTTTATTTTAGAAATAAAACAATAATTTAAATATTACTTATCTCTGTTTTGCAGATCAGATTTTTTTCCACATAATTTATTGATAAGAACTAAGAAAACAAGGGTAATAATTTATAAAATGAATTTATAAGAGAAAGTAAAAGCTATTTAGCTGTAATGTATTACATTTTCATTTTGTTTGTCATTCTTTAATCTGTTTCAGCTTGTGCGCCTATACCCAGGCTATACCATTACATGTTCTCTCTCTCTCTCTCTCTCTCTCTCTCTCTCATCATGATGCATACTACCTCCGTCCTGGTGTATTAGTCCCCTTGTATTTAGGGTTAAATTTGATCATGATTTTAACTAATAAAATATAAGTTATATGTAGCAAAAACAATATCATCAAACACTATATTCAAATACGAATCCAACGGTATAATTTTTCGTGACATACATTAACATTTTGTTAGTTAAATCGATGATCAAAATTTGACATAAAATACGAAGGAGGCCAATAAATCAGTACAGAAATAGTACTTGCTAGTTGCTAGTACTCCTAGTGCGACCCTACTCTATTGCATGCATCACTTGAGTCTGACAGAAATTTCTAGATAATGGCAGGTTACAAAGAAAACAAGGAGAATCACGTGCACATCCTACAAATTACTACTACATCTGAGAGTGGCAGGCTGGCAACACATGGAAAAGGCACATCGAATGCCTACAATGTAGGCTGTCATATTGACATATCCAACTCCTGGAACATAGGCCATCAGATTGACATATCCAACAGTCGATATGCAGCAATGTAGACCTGTCACTCAAGCCATTAAATTTGAGCCGTCCGATTAGGAAGATCCAAGAGTCCATATGACTTGCTATTCGTATACCATATATGAGTATAGATTCTTGTGTTGATGAATCATTCGTTATGTGATGAATAACTACTTTACAAGGAAATTACCATGATTGAATGATTAACTATATATGTATATTGTTGTCTGTTTTTAGTCTAATAATTGACTAGTTTAGATGAAAAACAGTAGATGAGTGGTATGTATGAGATGGATGCCAAATTGTGAAGTATTCATTGTGAGTGTGACTGTAAGAAGAAAAGCTTAGGTGGGTTTTCCCCCACTAAGGGTAAAAAGATTGTATAATTCCTCAAAAACAGTTATGTCTTCAATTTTTATGTCATCTTGTTGTATGCAATTCCCTAATCATAGTTAGGACCCGAGAAACATCATAGTCGAGACACCTGAATTCGCTTATCTGCGAGCACCAAGACCAGTGGCGGAGCCAGAAAAATCGAATGAGGGGCCAAGTATTGTTAAGTCTTGTTATGGAGGGCGAGTTCATCAAAAGACATCATTTTAGCAGCAAAAAACATCACACTTTACACTAACACTAGGCTTGCATCAGTAGTGTTGGGGGGGGGGGGGGGGGGGGCAGGCCCCCTAGCTATTGCCACATGTCTCCGCCACTAACCAAGACACCTAAAGTTTGCCAACTATTATTTTCAACATGCACTAGGGGGAGAATAACTAGTGTTTATTTTCCTTTGTAGTCGCAGGAACCTATAGAGGGGCGAGAATAAGGATTTTGGCATCACATCTTTTGCGCGACCATATGTTGCACTGTTGTATCCACATTTTAGCCAAATTGCACTACCCTTGTGTCAAACTATATCGACCTTATATAGCTCCTCGATTTTTTGTCAGGGGTTCATTAACAAAGGCGAGCAAGAGGTGACTTTCATCCCCTCGAGCCACCGGCACCACCACGGTTTCCCCCGGCCTCTGCTGGTCGCTGCAGCGGTAGGAGGTTCGGGGAACCCCTGATCTAAGTGTCCCGATTTGTGTCTCATTTGGTCTTCGAGGTTCTTCGTCACTGTGAAGTTGGAGTAGTGCAAGAACAGAGCCAGGAAGTTTATATGAGGAAGATCAATGATACATGTATGATCCCTAGAGTTGGCCATACATAAAAGTTTAGACATTAACTCTGCAAATCCACATATGATATAGGGGTAATTTAAGAACACAAAATTAGCATGGGGAGTCATGGCCCCAACTTGCCCCCCTGCTGGCTGTGCCTCTGGGGTAGTGGTAGCGATGGGAGTAATTCTTTCTCAGCTTTCTCCATGTTGATGTCCTTCCTCAGAGTACCTCGATGAGTCAGAGGCACTAGTAGGAAAAGGGGCTTTTACCGTGGTTGGTAAGGGCCTTTTGTCCCGGTTTTCGAACCGGGACTAAAGGGTCGTTACTAAAGCCCTAACCCTTTAGTCCCGGTTCTTACACGAACCGGGACAGAAGGTCCTCCACGTGGCCGCTGCTGCCAGCCCAGGCTGCAGGGGGGCCTTTGGTCCCGGTTGGTGCCACCAACCGGGACCAATAGGCAGGGCCTTTTGTCCCGGTTGGTGTCACCAACTGGGACCAATAGGCATCCACGCGTCAGCATTTCAAGGGCTGGGGTTTTTGTTTTTTTTGAAAGAGGGGGGGGGGGGGTTGGGGGGTTAATTTAGGTGTTTCATATATTGTGTTAGCTAGCTAATTAATAGAGAGAAGTGTCCTCTCTTATCTCCGTGCTTGGTCGACGCTACGTACTATATACGTATGGAGAGGACTAGACACGCTAGCTAGTAATCAAATGAAGGAAACAGAAGATCGTCATGAACATATGCATACAGAGAGAAGTGATATCGACCACCTCTCCTTCTCTGAGAGATTGGTCGAACAACAAGTTCTCGTATATCTATCCGACACTACCGGCTACATATATACAATAATTATCTCTTACAATACAATCTCCTAATTAAATTGTAAGAACACAGGGTCCACATAGTATTCTCCGTTTTCAGCGATCACCTGGTCAAGGAAGAATGCCGCCAATTCCTCTTGAATTCCTCGCATACGATCTGGTGCTAGGAGTTCATCCCGCTTCCGAAACATCTAATTTGAAGAAGGGGGTCAATACATATATATATATGAATAAATGAAACTCAAAACAAATGATGGTAATAAAATAAAATTGTGAATATTATTGCTTACGCACTTCATATTGTTCTTCAGTGTAGCCCTGCTCACAGGTCGTGTAGCGGATGGACTCGCAAACGTAGTATCCACAGTAATTATTCCCGGGTTCCTGCCACAACCACTTTACAAGAAATAGAGGTCAATCAAACTGATAAGCAAGCATGCTAAATGGTATCGATGAAACTAGCGCTTGAATCACTAGGAGATGCGCGGAACATGCTACTATAGTTCTTACTTTCGGGTGTTTAAATTGCAGCTTCTTCGGCAGTCCCAGAGCTTTTGTGGTGAATTTTCTCCAAACCCTGCCAGACAAAGAAAATAATTACTTGATATCAGGAAATGAACAAAGTTGCTGATATGGTGGATAATGATCGATTTAACTTACTTCTCGAGCATTTGAGTCATGTTCGCATAGTCCTGGGGATCTTTTCGTCTCGAGTCTAAGACGGTTACTACTCCCTGCTCAAGCTTAATCTCTAGGAGAATATAGTGGAAGCTGCGCATGCATGCATAAGTCATCAATTACATTACCATAACCTGGACTAATAAGGGAAACCGAATATGCACAAGACAGTAACACTCACTTGAAGTTGTAAGGAAAGAGTATTATATCTTTGTTTTGATTTAATACCAACGATTGTAGCAAGTTGGCCTCGGCTTCTTTGGGATGTTTTTCAACCGTATATGCATCTATGAGATTTGTGTTAATGAACCCAATATCACCGATTTGTCTTTTCTTCAATTCGGCGATCTTCAATCTGCATAATATAGTGAGGATAATTATAAATACATGCAATGAAAGAGCTGACCTATATAGAGAGACTTAATGACAGAAGTAGTACTACTTACAGACAGTAGCAAGTGATCGTTTGTTTTATCGAGGGCCTTTTGATTGTAAAACTGGAAGAAATCCTCAAATGGAACATTCAGCAGTTCAATTCCAACGAGGTCATGCTCCGGTTTAACTCTCAGCGTCAAAGTACTCGTCCCATCAGACTCTCTGCAGGTTTTCATGTACCAATCATGTAATCTTTGCATCATCGTTGTTAGAGATCTTTCATCTTTGACGAGAGGCTTCCCGTAATGGTATTTGTGTTCGCCAACCTCCATGATTTCGTAATGTACATCGTCGGGCAGGTAATCTCCAAGATTGCTATAACCGGGCACCATCCTCGGATCATTAGCGACGATGTCTTTTGACACCTTGAGTGGGGGGCACGATTGGTTCGCTTGTTCGCCGAGCTGGGCAATTTTTTTCCCAGCTCGTCGTTCTTTTAACCTTTGATCACTGACAGTACTTCCCGACCACTCCGCTTCGGCATATGTCTTTGCAAGAATGCGCTCATAGTTGCCTCTCGGCGGAGACTTTGGTGGTTTTGTCAGGGCAGCCAGAGTGCGCTTTGCTTTCACCGGATCTACCTTCTCCTCCGGAGGTGGATGTTTCTTTGCTTTAACCCCTTCAAAGAAGTTTGTCACTTCGGCTCGCACGATCTTCCTGGTTTCCTCCTCGGTCCTCTCGTATGGTAACTTCTCTGGAGTCTTCAGAGAAGGACCGAATCTGTATTGCCTTCCGCCTCTGGCAGCTGTACTGCTAGACGCCGGCAGAGCAGACGGAGCGGCTGCGGCTGTCTTCTTTCCTTGCTTACGAGGCGGAGGAGAAGGACTACGACGCGCCGGAGCAGCCGCAGCGGCGGTGGGTCTCTTCCGCCCTTGCTGACGAGGCGGAGAAGGAGGAGGCTGGCTGCTCTGGCGCGCCAGCGCAGGCGGAGAAGGAGGCGGAGTGCCGCCACGAGCCGGAGAAGGAGGCTCAGTGCCCTGATCACTCGCCGGAGGAGGAGGCGGAGTGCCGCCACGCGCCGGAGAAGGAGGCTGAGTGCCCTGATCACTCGCCGGAGGAGGAGGCGGAGGAGGAGGCGGACTGCCCTTACTCGCCGGAGCCGTCCAGTTCGGAAGGTTGATGAGCTCCTTCCGCCATAGGCACGGAGTCTTCAGAGCTAAACCCAGCCGAGTCTCCCCTTCACCGGTAGGGTGGTCAAGCTGGAGGTCCTCAAATTCCTCCGTTATTTCACCCACCATCACCCTAGCATATCCTTCCGGAATCGGCCGGCAATGGTAGGTTGCGCCGGGTTCAGGAGGTAAAACAGAGCCAACAGCCGCCTTGACTTTGAAGTTCTGCCATTGCGCCATAAGGTGGCAATGTTGAGACTCCGTGATAGCATCCATGGGGTAGCTAGCAGGAGCCGTCAAGACATGCTCCAGCTGAAGCAGCTCGGTGGAAGCCACGCTGCTTCTCCGCTGAGATGGCGGGGTAGCTTCGGGGGTAGTTGCGGCATGTCGATTGCTGTCTCGTTCCTCTAGCGCTTGAACCCTTTCGTGCAGCTTCTGAATTTGGGTCTGCTCCATTTTTTTCCTCCTCTCCTGGCTTTTGTAACCGCCTGCGTCCGGAAAACCAGCCTTCCACGGAACAGAGCCTGCCGTGCCTCGTGTCATTCCAGGGTGCTCAGGATTCCCGAGGGCCATTGGGAGCTCGTCGTTCTCTCTGTCTGGAACGAACGTCCCTTCCTGCGCTGCATCGATATATTGCTGAATCTTCTTGACTGGTATTCTCAAAAGCTCGTTCGTCCAAACGCACCTCCCTAATACAGGGTCCAAGGTTCCGCCAGCCCCGAAGAACCAAGTCCAGCAACGGTCTGTCTAGTTCATTGTCTGTGGTTCGATCCCTTTTTCAAGCAGATCATTCTCAGCCTTGGCCCACTTAGGCCGGGCTTTGAGGTAGCCACCTGACCCCGTGCGATGGTGAAGCTTCTTCTTCGCAGCATTCTTCTTGTTTTTCGCTGACATCTTCTTACTCTTTTCCGATGTCTTGTGGGCCACAAATGCGGGCCAGTGATCTCTGATCTTCTCATACCGTCTGATGAATTCGGGTGTCTCTTCTTTGTCGACAAACGTTTTCAGCTCATTCTTCCACCTCCTGAATAGGTCTGCCATCTTCTTAAGAGCATGAGACTTGATTAATTGCTCTTTAACTGGCTTCTCCGGATCCTCCTCTGGCGGTAGGGTGAAATTTGCCTTCAGCTCAGTCCAAAGATCATCTTTCTGCATATCATTGACATAAGACACCTCAGGGTCTTCCTTCTTAGGCTTATACCATTGGTGGATGCTGATCGGGATCTTGTCCCTAACTAGAACCCCGCACTGAGCAGCAAATGCATCCTTTGTCCGGATGGGTTCAATCGGTTGGCCGTCGCGCGCGATTGCTGTGATCTCAAACCTTTCATCCGAGCGCAACTTTCTCTTCGGGCCTCGTCTCTTTACCGCAGTTGTGCTCGATCCGGAGGGCTAGAAAAAAGAAGAAAGACGAGTGTTAATTAATATGTGTACATACCAAAATAATGAATGCATCAATTAGCTAGTCAGCAAAGGCTTAACTAATATATTTACCTGGCCGGACTCTGTTCGGTCACTGGAGCCGTCACCACGGGCTCCTTCTTGCACCAGCATTGGGTCACCGGAGCCATCATAATCATGTCTTTCCTCCTCCACTCTTCGATCACCATAGCCTGCTTCTTCACCCTGTTCTTCCAGACCATCATTGTTGTTAAGATACGACAAGATATCACCTCCGGCTAAGATTATGTCCCCCAACACCTCTTCTGCTTGCTCGTCTCGTCCGTGCTCCATTGTTTCTGCAAATATTACAACATGGCAATTATTACACAAACATGACAGCAGGTGGTTAGTGCAAACGTAGACCTAGCTTATTCCGGGTTTGGGGTGGCCTCAGCAACGCTTCAAGGGTAGGGGCGCAGCGGGAGGGTGTAGGAGACCGACATCGTTTTTTTCTACGGTTTGGGTGTGATCGAGAGTTTTGGTCGAGCGAGAGGGCCGGGGGGTGCTCCCGTGGTATAAGTTATCACGGTCGAGAGGGGGTATAAATATCGACCGTCCATCATGTCGAAGTTATCTGGGAGGGAGTTATATATATCGACAACGACGACATACATACATGGGAAAATAATGTTATCGGGGAGGGGGTATATCGACCCCCCCCCCACGTGTTGAAGTTATCGGGAGGGGGTTATATCGACAACGACAATGAACGTACATGGGAAAATAATATTATCGGGGAGGGGGTATATCGACCCCCCCTCGTGTTGAAGTTATCGGGAGAGGGGTATATCGACGACGACAGACCCGATAAAACATAAGAAAACGAAGAAGAAACAAAAAGAGGAGAAGAAGAAAAGGAATAGAGGAGGAGATCGAAGAAAAAAAAGAAGAAAAAAAAGAGGAGAAGAAGAAAGGAATAGAGGAGAGAAGAAGAAAAAATAGAATTTTTTCTATTTTTTCTTCTTCTCTTCTATTCCTCTCTTCTTCTCCTCTTCTTTTTCTTCTTTTTTCCTCTTCTTATTTATTTCTCCTCTTCTTCCTCTCCTCTTCTTCTCCATTTCTTCCTCTTCTTATTTTCCTTTTTCCTCTCATTCATAAAAAAATGTTCAAATAGAAAATTTCGAAAAAAGTAAAGGTTTTGCCTAATGCATTGTTCATATGAATATACAAACATTTGCATATTCTACAATTATTAATATCACCAAAAAAAATCTATGAACAGAAAAAAATCCTAACTTTTCTAAAAATCTATCTTTTGCATATATACATGAACATATATATACACAGAGAACATATATACATAGATATACACAGAGAAAATGCAAAAAAAAGATCTAAAAAAAGGACATATAAACAGATATACACACATACATATACATATAATTAAGCATATAAATGTGCAGAAAAAACATGGAGGAATTAGGGGGCAGTGCCGGCCCTGACCAAGGCGACGGCGGGGCGTCGGGGCAGGGGCAGAGGCGACGGTGGCGTGGTCGGGGCAGGGGCAGAGGCGTCGGCGGCGAAGGGCGGGGCAGGGCGACGGCGACGACAGGGACGGGCCGGGGCGGCGCGCGTCGAGGCAGGGGCGCGGCTGACGGCGAGGGCGCGGGCAACGGCGAGGGCGACGACGGGCACGGGCGACGGCGGGGGCGGCGGGCGGCGTCGGGGCGTCGGGCGGCGTCGGGGCAGCCTGGCGGCGTCGGCGTCGTCGGGGCGGCAACTGCTAGGTAACTCTGAAAATTTCCGAAGTGTGAACTTATATAGCAAAGCCTTTAGTCCCGGTTCGTGGCACCAACCGGGACTAAAGGTAGGCATTAGTCCCGGTTGGTGCCACCAACCGGGACCAAAGCCCTCTTTTCAGCAGCGCAAAGGGCGGGAAGCGGCGACCTTTGGCCCCGGTTGGTGGCACCAACCGGGACTAAAGGGGGGGCATTGGTCCCGGTTGGTGCCACGAACCGGTACCAATGCACCCCTTTAGTCCCGGTTGGTGCCAGCAACCGGGACCAAAGGCCTCTTGATGCTCGCGTCGCGGCCAAAAGTTTAGTCCCACCTCGCTAGTTGAGAAGGGCTCGGAGTGGTTTATAAGCCCCGCTGCGGCTGCTGTCTCGAACTCCTCTCTATAGCAGGCTTCTGGGCCTAACTTTGGCGCGCTGCCCGTTGAGCCCTCTAGCCCTTCTGGGCCTGTATTTGCAAACCCGAGGGTTGGAGGGCCCAGCGGACAGCGCCCCAACAATTTTTTTGCTGTTTTTAGTTTTTTAGTTTTCTTTTTTGCTTTATTTTTTTGTTTTGTTTCTACTTACAACAAAAAACTTATTTATTTTGTTTTATTTTGTTTCTAATTACTTATTTTACTTTATGATAATTCTTTTTGCTATTAAAGTTTCTATCAAAAAAAGTTCTTTATGAAAATTCTTTTTGCTGTATTTAGTTTTTTTGTTTTCTTTTTTGCTTTATTTATTTTGTTTTGTTTCTACTTACAACAAAAAACTTATTTATTTTATTTTATTTTTTTCTAATTACTTATTTATTTTACTTTATGATAATTCTTTTTGCTATTAAAGTTTCTATCAAAAAAAGTTCTTTATGAAAATTCTTTTTGCTTTTAATGATTTTGAACAGAAAATACTTCGATAATTTTAGTTGCATCAATTTTATATGATTTTAGTTTCAATAATATTAGAGGTTTCTTATAATGTTTTGAACAGAAAATACTTTGTTAATTTTAGTTTCATAAATTTTATTAAAGTTTATTTTATTTTGTCGGAACACAAGAAGTCCGGAGTTGTAATAAGTTATTAAAAATAAAAAAGAGGCGCAATGCTCGTTGATTTGCTTCAAGCCTTTCGAAATAGTGTAGACTGCACTGCACATAGCTCCATGCAGTCTACCTTATTCCTCAAGGCTTGAAGCTAAGCAACGTGAGCATTGCGCCTCTTCTTCATCGTCTCTGCACTCAGGGCTTATAAACCGCTCCTAGTGCCTCTCAGCTAGCGAGGTGGGACTAAAAAACTGCTTAGTAAGAAACTCTAGTACCGATTCGTGCCACGAACCGGTATTAATGGTGCTCGTGGGGCCACAGCCACATTAGTACCGGTTCGTGGCACCAACCGG
This sequence comes from Aegilops tauschii subsp. strangulata, assembly GCF_002575655.3. NCBI lineage: Eukaryota > Viridiplantae > Streptophyta > Magnoliopsida > Poales > Poaceae > Aegilops > Aegilops tauschii. Next base: position 23,477,474 of record NC_053035.3, on the reverse strand, counting down.
GACCAAAGGGTGGAATTGGTCCCGGTTCGTGCCACCAACCGGGACCAATGGCCTTGCACAGCGGCGTGGTGGTGAGTTTAATCCCACCTCGCTAGCTGAGAGAGAGCCGCACCTGTTTATAAGGTGCGGTGCGCCTGAGCTGTCGAGCTCCTCTCTAAAGCAGGCTTACGGGCCTAACCTCTCTGTACATGCGTGTGGGCCTACTGGGCCTTCTGCGGGCCTGAATCCTGACCCATGGATGGGTTTCTAATCGTATTCAGGCCGTGGTGGCCCAGTAGGTGGCATAATTTTTATTTTTTGGCCTGTTATTTTTAATGCATTTACTTATTATTTTGAGCTATAAGACCCTAAAATTGAAAAGCATTTCAAATGAACTCTGAAAAGGTTGAAAGTTGGCATGGTATCATCATTTCATCCACATAGCATGTGCAAGAAAGTTGAGAGGGTTACGGCAAAAACTAGATGCACTTCGTGTACAAAACGGACAATGGTATCATATTCGTCTGTTACAAAGTTGGCATGGTATCATCATAATAGTTGCGGGAGAAAGTCTTCACTTTTTCTTCGCTTGTGTCATTTGCTTATTGCGCCGTAACCATGGATAATCTTCATCGTTTATCAGGATGCTTGGGTCAGCCTTGACTTTGAAGGGAGGAATTTCATGAAACTTTCCATAATATTCAGACATGTCTGTCTTGCCCTCCACTCCCACAATGTCCCTTTTTCCTGAAAGAACTATGTGGCGCTTTGGCTCATCGTATGATGTATTCGCTTCCTTATCTTTTCTTTTTCTCGGTCTGGTAGACATGTCCTTCACATAGATAACCTGTGCCACATCATTGGCTAGGACGAACGGTTCGTCAGTGTACCCAAGATTGTTCAGATCCACTGTTGTCATTCCGTACTGTGGGTCTACCTGTACCCCGCCTCCTGACAGATTGACCCATTTGCACTTAAACAAAGGGACCTTAAAATCATGTCCGTAGTCAAGTTCCCATATGTCCATTATGTAACCATAATATGTGTCCTTTCCCCTCTCGGTTGCTGCATCAAAGCGGACACCGCTGTTTTGGTTGGTGCTCTTTTGATCTTGGGCGATTGTGTAAAATGTATTCCCATTTATCTCGTATCCTTTGTAAGTCAATACAGTCGAAGATGGTCCCCTGGACAACGAGTACAACTCATCACAAACAGTGGTGTCACCTCTGAGACGTGTTTCCAACCAACTGCTGAAAGTCCTGATGTGTTCACATGTAATCCAGTCGTCACACTGCTCCGGGTGTTTGGAGCGCAGACTGTTCTTGTGTTCATCGACATACGGGGTCACCAAGGTAGAGTTTTGTAGAACTGTGTAGTGTGCTTGAGACCAAGAATATCCGTCCCTGCATATTATTGAGTCCCCTCCAAGCGTGCCTTTTCCAGTCAGTCTCCCCTCATACCGCGATTTAGGGAGACCTATCTTCTTAAGGCCAGGAATGAAGTCAACACAAAACCCAATGGCATCCTCTGTTTGATGGCCCATGGAGATGTTTCCTTCTGGCCTAGCGCGATTACGGACATATTTCTTTAGGACTCCCATGAACCTCTCAAAGGGGAACATATTGTGTAGAAATACGGGCCCTAGAATGACAATCTCGTCGACTAGATGAACTAGGACGTGCGTCATGATATTGAAGAAGGATGGTGGGAACACCGGCTCGAAACTGACAAGACATTGCGCCACATCACTCCTTAGCCTTGGTATGATTTCTGGATCGATCACCTTCTGAGAGATTGCATTGAGGAATGCACATAGCTTCACAATGGCTAATCGGACGTTTTCCGATAGAAGCCCCCTCAATGCAACCGGAAGCAGTTGCGTCATAATCACGTGGTAGTCATGAGACTTTAGGTTCTGGAACTTTTTCTCTAGCATATTTATTATTCCCTTTATATTCGACGAGAAACCAGTCGGGACCTTCATACTGAGCAGGCATTCAAAGAAGATTTCTTTCTCTTCTTTCATAAGAGCGTAGCTGGCACGACCTTCATACTGCTTCGGAGGCGTGCCATCTTTTTCGTGCAAACGTTGCAGGTCCTCCCGTGCCTCAGGTGTATCTTTTGTCTTCCCATACACGCCCAAGAATCCTAGCAGGTTCACGCAAAGGTTCTTCGTCACGTGCATCACGTCGATTGAAGAGCGGACCTCTAGCTCTTTCCAGTAGGGTAGGTCCTAAAATATAGATTTCTTCTTCCACATGGGTGCGTGTCCCTCAGCGTCATTCGGAACAGCTAGTCCGCCGGGACCCTTTCCAAAGATTACGTGTAAATCATTGACCATAGCAAGTACGTGATCACCGGTACGCATGGCGGGCTTCTTCCGGTGATCTGCCTCGCCTTTGAAATTCTTGCCTTTCTTTCGACATTGATGGTTGGTCGGAAGAAATCGACGATGGCCCAGGTACACATTCTTCCTGCATTTGTCTAGGTATATACTTTCAGTGTCATAAAAACAGTGCGTGCATGCGTGGTATCCCTTGTTTGTCTGTCCTGAAAGGTTACTGAGAGCGGGCCAATCGTTGACGGTTACAAACAGCAACGCGTGCAGGTTAAATTCCTCCTGTTTGTGCTCATCCCACGTACGTACACCATTTCCATTCCACAGCTGTAAAAGTTCTTCAACTAATGGCCTTAGGTACACATCAATGTCGTTGCCGGGTTGCTTAGGGCCTTGGATGAGAACTGGCATCATAATGAACTTCCGCTTCATGCACATCCAAGGAGGAAGGTTATACATACATAGAGTCACGGGCCAGGTGCTGTGATTGCTGCTCTGCTCCCCGAAAGGATTAATGCCATCCGCGCTTAAACCAAACCATACGTTCCTTGGGTCAGCTGCAAACTCAGCCCAGTACTTTCTCTCGATTTTTCTCCACTGCGACCCGTTAGCGGGTGCTCTCAACTTCCCGTCGTTCTTACGGTCCTCACTGTGCCATCGCATCAACTTGGCATGCTCTTCGTTTCTGAACAGACGTTTCAACCGTGGTATTATAGGAGCATACCACATCACCTTCGCAGGAACCCTCTTCCTGGGGGGCTCGCCGTCAACATCACCAGGGTCATCTTGTCTGATCTTATACCGCAATGCACCGCATACCGGGCATGCGTTCAGATCCTTGTACGCACCGCGGTAGAGGATGCAGTCATTAGGGCATGCATGTATCTTCTGCACCTCCAATCCTAGAGGGCATACGACCTTCTTTGCTGCGTATGTACTGTCAGTCAATTCGTTATCCTTTGGAAGCTTCTTCTTCAGTATTTTCAATAGCTTCTCAAATCCTTTGTCAGGCACAACATTCTATGCCTTCCACTGCAGCAATTCCAGTATGGTACCGAGCTTTGTGTTGCCATCTTCGCAATTGGGGTACAACCCTTTTTTGTGATCCTCTAACATGCGATCGAACTTCAGCTTCTCCTTTTGACTTTCGCATTGCGTCCTTGCATCAACAATGACCCGGCGCAGATCATCATCATCAGGCACTGGTTCCTCCTGATCTTCAGCAGCTTCCCCCCTTGCAGCATCATTGGGCACATCGTCTGGTTCCTCTTGATCTTCAGCAGCTTCCCCCGTTGCAGCATCACCGTATTCAGGGGGCACATAGTTGTCATCGTCCTCTTCTTCTTCGCCGTCTTCCATCATAACCCCTATTTCTCCGTGCCTCGTCCAAACATTATAGTGTGGCATGAAACCCTTGTAAAGCAGGTGGGTGTGAAGGATTTTCCGGTCAGAGTAAGACTTCGTATTCCCACATATAGGGCATGGACAACACATAAAACCATTCTGCTTGTTTGCCTCAGCCACTTCGAGAAAATCATGCACGCCCTTAATGTACTCGGAGGTGTGTCTGTCACCGTACATCCATTGCCGGTTCATCTGCGTGCATTATATATAATTAAGTGTGTCAAAAACCATTACAGAACATCATGAATAGATAATTAAGTGACCAAATTAATAGAAGTTCATCATCACATTAAAACCAAAGTACATACATAGTTCTCATCTAACAACATATATATAGCTCTCCAGAGCATCTAATTAATTAAACCATACATTGAAACTATGTAAAACATTTCAATGCGAAAACAAATGCGATCATAATCGCAACCAAGGTAACAATTGATCCAACGGCATAATGATACCAAGCCTCGGTATGAATGGCATATTTTCTAATCTTTCTAATGTTCAAGCGCATTGCATCCATCTTGATCTTGTGATCATCGATGACATCCGCAACATGCAACTCCAATATCATCTTCTCCTCCTCAATTTTTTTATTTTTTCCTTCAAGTAATTGTTCTCTTCTTCAACTAAATTTAACCTCTCGACAATAGGGTCGGTTAGAATTTCCGGTTCAACCACCTCCTAGATAAATAAAATCTATGTCACGTTGGTCGGTATATTTGTGATAAACAATAAATGAACCAAATAGTTATAAAAAGATAATATATACCACATCCGAATCATAGACAGGACGAGGGCCGACGGGGGCGGATACCAAAACCATCGCACTATGTAATAAGAAGGAATAATAAAAGTAACAAAATTAGACAAGTAACTATCTAAAGTAAGAATTTTTTTCCTTTTAGAAAGAAGATAAGAACAAGAGGCTCACCACGGTGGTGCTGGCGACGAGATCAGCGCGGGTGATCGACGGCGGTGAAGACGGGGACGGGACGTGACGGACCGCTAAACCTAGACAAATCTCGGGGAAAATGGAGCTCGGAGGTTGAGTTTCGAGAGGAGAAAGATTAACTAGTGTGGCTCAGACATTTCATCGAACACCTCATGTGCATAGGAGGTGAGCTAGAGCACCCAAATGCCCTCCCCTCGCCGGCCAGAAAAAACAGAGCACCGTGGAGTGCTCTGCTGTGGCGATGGGGTATATATAGGGAACTCTTTGGTCCCGGTTCGTGGCACCAACCGGGACTAAAGGCCTTTGGTCCCGGTTGGTGCCACGAACCGGGACCAATGCCCCCTTTAGTCCCGGTTGGTGGCACCAACCGGGACCAAAGGCCTTGTGCTGCCCCGCGTCAAAAGTTTAGTCCCACCTCGCTAGTTGAGAGGGCTCGAGAGTGGTTTATAAGCGCTGCTACGCCCACCCTCTCGAGCTCCTCTCAACTGCAGGCTTTCGGGCCTAACCGTTATCTTTGCCTGTGGGGTCTACTGGGCCTTCTGCGGGTCTGAATCCTGGCCCACGGACGGGTTTCAAGTCGTATTCAGGCCGTGGTGGCCCAGTAGGTGGCATAATTTTTTTCTCTGTTTTTTGTTTTCTCTTTTGCTTTATTTGTTTTGTTTTGTTTCTACTTACAACAAAAAACTTATTTATTTTATTTCTAATTACTTATGTATTATACTTTAATTATTTTATTTTTATTTATTTTACTGCTGCTATTTTTATTTATTTTACTGCTGCTTTTTTATTTAATTTATTAAGGTTTATTTATTTAGTTACTATAGTTTATTTTATTAAGATTTATTTATTTTTATTTATTTTATTAAGGTTTATTTATTTTATTTACTATAAAAAAATGAACATAGATGCGCTTATAGAGGAAATTCAACCTAAATTCATAATAAATTTCTATGAAATTTACTGTGAATTTAGGTCAAATTCCCTGTATAAGGGCATCTATTTTTACTTTAAGAGGAGCCCAACAAGGCAAGAGGGACGAGCTTATAAACTGGTGTGAGCGCCCTTCGGTTGGCGAGGTGGGACTAAACACTGGCCGCAACTAGGACCAGCCCTTTAGTCCCGGTTTGTGGTATGAACCGGGACTAAAGGGTGGTGGGCCAGGAGCGTGGCCCATTGGCCCCGGTTTGTCCCACCAACCGGGACCAAAGGGGCCGGACGAACCGGGACCAATGCCCCACGAGGCCCGGCAGGCCCCTGGCCGCACGAACCGGGACCAATGCTCACATTAGTCCCGGTTCGTGACTGAACCGGGACTAATGTGAATATTGCCCTGTGACCAAAGCCCAGTTTTCTACTAGTGAGGATATTGTACTTTGTCGGGCTCTTGGTCTGGTGTGAATAGTATTTGTTCACAACGACAGCACCTTGCAGAGGGGGGGACGTTGCAACGTGTTTTTTGTCCTCTAGTTCCATCTCTAGTGGATGGAGCTCATCCATATAAGGCTTTGTCATGAAACTTGTGAGATTTATGACCCCACCCTGAGTGAATAACATAAAACTACCACTTTTCGCGTTAGGGTTCCAAATAAACCACCAGATTTTTGTTTGTGACTGATACCTACCACTTTTCACGTCGGTTGTCTCAAAAAACCCAAATTGGTCGTTGCTAGCGTTTTAAACCGCTTTCTGACGGTCCGGGCCCGCCTATCAGGCCATGTCAGCGCCGCGGTTGACGGCGAGGCCATTAACGGACGTTACTCCGACTGGTGCGGTCGGACCACATCCGCTCGCTGCCCTTTCTCTCTCTGTTGTCTGCTCACTCTCGCTCCTCCTTTCCCTCGTGCTCTCTGTCTCTCCCGACGATGGCAGCGGCGAAGGAGAAAGACGACGGCGAGGGCGATGCTCACTCCGAGGTCAACAAGTGGCTAGGCGGCGCAAGTTTCCCGACCCAGTGCTCGCCTGGGCCACCGACGTGGGTGGTCCAGATCTCGCCGGTGTTTCGCGTGGCCAGGGTAGTGGCGAGATGCATCCACACAGATCCAGAAGGTGGGCACCAGTGGAGCTCCTCACTTGGTGGCGTGGAGTAAGTTATGCGTTGTTTTTAATAACTTTCTTAGTATATTTATGAACTAGGGTTAGGATTTGTTTCTTAGAGTGTTCACGAATTAGTTCCCTTGGTAGATTATTATGTATACATTGTAAGCAATTTATGAATTAGGGTTTAGGGTTTGATATGTGCATGTTTGGATTTGTTCATTGAAACTGTTTAAATATGATGAAGAAATATGAATGTTTCTTTCTTTTTTTGCATAGTTTGGATGATGAAGTATGGGAATTGAGGCTGCATTTTCAGGGTAGAGACAATATGGAAAGGAAGTTTTCCTTATTAGAAATGAATTACCTGTTATTGTTAGCACTAATTGAACTTGAGGGGTATGGGTTGGATGCCTATTAGTCATATGTTAAGGATGAGGGTAAAGGGCTGGAGGGGATTGAGGTTTTCGACAGTGATGAGAAGGTGGAAGAGATGCTAGAATTGTTTGATGAGAACATAATAGTGAGAGAGGCTAGTGACCCAAATCCAGCAGATGCAAACATGGACCACACCTTGCTTGAAGAGTAGATTCCAATTAGTGAAGTTGGTGAGCCCATTGTTTATAGTGTTTCCCAAGAAGGTGTCCTTTTCCCTGCCTCAAATTCTTCATAGCCTCCAGTTGTGCCTGTTGAACCATATCTTAATGTAGAGTAACGTAGCAGAAAACAAAAAAGTTCCGACTTACGCACCAGCCCAGGACCACTATGGAGACAACATACAAGGTTTGATCTTTTTCGTTACCGACTCGTAGCACAGCGGGAAGTAGAGTCGTTGACGATCGGCGGTGCAGATCCCTGCAGCTAGGATTTACAACCTCCCAACCGCGAGGATGTATACCCTCGTCTGCCGCTCGGACAGCCCTCCGGGAGGTGGTCGGACAGTCCCCCAGACGGTGTCGCGGACAGCCCTTCGGGAGGACCTTCGAAACTCCGACGGTCACTCGGACAGACCTTCGGGAGGACCTTTAAAACTCGGACGGTCACACGGACAGCCCTTCGGGAGGCACTCTCGAACTAAGACTGAAACTACGATCTCTCTACAGAGTTGCACACATACGGTGTCATCTATCCGGCAGCGCATCGCCGTCCAGAACTAGTTCCTGCCGGAACCCAGACAACCTTTCGGCTCTACGAAACTATTTTGCTGGGAGGGAGACAGAGAGCCAGATCATGCATGGCATTTGTATGAGAGTAAGGAGTCAAGATATGGCAGCACTCACCTCCTCTATTTATAGGAAACCCAAGGGGTAGGGTGGTTTTACAAGAAAACCCAAAACCCACATGAAATGGAGTCCTTCCCAAGGACCTAAAGAGTGAAAACAAGGGACAAGTGGGGCCCCATGGATGAGCTGCACCCATGAACGTCCCACCCCTTGTGGGGCCCCCAAAAAAGAGGTGCCCACCCTTCCATATCATCCCTAGATCTTTTGGAAAGATCCCCTTTAGATATTTTCCCAAAAAGCAACCAATCAGTGCTTTTCAGTTTTACGAAACTATTTCGCTATTCTCTCTCCGGAACTCTTCCGTTGTCTCCGAAACTTTTTTAGCGAATTTCTCTCAGACTCCCTGTCTAGTATTCAGCAGATAGATGACCCTTAAGCGTGTGACCCTATAGGTTCGGTGAAGTATAGACATGACCGGAACCCTTTCTGATCAATGATCAACATCGAAGCCGTGGACACCCATATTGACCCCTATACCAACACGAATGAATATTCGAGTGAACCTCCAGTTGCCGTGTGCTATTCCTATTGCTTCGCGATATGTTACAAATACCCGAGGTGAGATTTACTTACATCTCCGTGGATCAACAACTTGTCCACTATGCTAGTTACCTCGTTACTGGTTTTGTTCTGTTTTCTCGTTTCCGTGTTCCGGCATCCCTGTGATCAAATCACACTGTGTCTGGCGAGACGATGATGGATACCGTAACACCGAGAGGGCCCGAGAATATCTCTCCATCGTCAAGTTACTTGACACACTTTTCCATGAACCCGTAAGCCGCCGTAATAGCCACCCATTTACGGATGACGTTTAACAAACCCCAAAGTTCATGAAGCAAGTATGAAGAAACTCGATACTCTCATGGTCTAAGGAATTATGCAAACATTAACCATCTCTGTGTTATTAACCATAAACTTGTGACGAATGAATCTCATAGCATAACATAAAACCGGGTCGATTCAACACAAATGTTCTCTTAACATTGTGCCCTCAAAATTGCTGGCATAGACATGCCCATGATCAGGAAAACAGAACCATCATGCAACACTTGAGCTAGTGTTAGAGGCCAGACTAGGAATACTTCTTACCGTTTATTATTCCACACGTGCATATGAGTCTTCCTCCGAGCCTCGTGTTATTGCAGACTTGAGAACTGTAGCAGTTATAGCATGGAACATAAACATAATTATGAACATGGAGATAAATAATATCATTTATTATTTCCTCTAGGGCGTATCTCCTACAGACTCCCACTTGCACTAGAGTCAATAATCTAGTTAATGCTAATGCACTTTACACCTATGGCATACCGGTGTAAAAATTGCTTCGCATGTGGTATAGCCTGATGTCCATCGGATCTGACAACTTCAGCTCCGTGTGTATCTCTGCATATCCTCGTGTTTTCATGCTTTCACAAAATTCATGTTTTGTGCGGACTTGGCTTTGTATATATGTGAATCATTGGTCGAAACCTGATTCCTCAGACTGAGTTATGGAGCAACTATCTGCAATAGTGTCCCATTGACCAAAGCCTTCTTGGAACCATACTAAGTTCATGAATGAACTATATGATTCAACATCTTTGTCTTTGTCGCTTCTAAAGCGGCAACATACTTATCATCTGTCATAGAATTCGCCACAGTAACTTGTTTGGAACAATTTCCAACTAACTGCACCACCATATTGTGTGTTACACAAAACCCTCAATTTAAATCGAAAATCGCATGGAGAAATGATGAAGATTGTATCGATGTAACCTTTTACAACGAACTCTTCATGATCTCCACTTGTGAGAAAACATGTCATTAGTGCTACTTTAGTACTCAATGATCCTTTTTCACTGTTGTCCCATGATCAGTACTTTTGATCACTTTGGTATCTATACTCGCAACAGCTTGGGAGTACTGGACATATCTAGTTGTTTTACATACCATGAAATACATGATTAATCCAAACACAGGAGTGTGTGGAATCTCCACCATGTATTTTGCTCATCAGTGTTTTGGGACACTGATTCTTGCAAAAACTCTTTCCATGTGACTTCGGCAAGAACCACTCCTTGTCGTTCTTAGTGCTAAACGGTTTTAGCATCTTGTCAATATGTATTTTTTGCTCAGCCCTATTAGGTAAATCTATCTCCATAGATCATTATGCCTAATATCAAGGCTATTTAGCCCAAGCACTTCATAAAAAAACTATTTTCAAATGAAGTCCTAATTCGTGTCAAGAAAATTATTTTCAATTAACAATGTGTCAAGCACACAAGGTTTTCAGAAATATTATTATGCTCCCACTTACTTTCTTGAAACCACAAGCGTCTTCGTTACCCATTGATAAAGTCAAACCCCTTTGACCATTCCATCAAAAACGAAGATTCCAACTCCATTTTGCTCTCTTTTGTCCATGCTGGAACTCTGACGTTTGCATACTTACTAGCATCCTTTGGACCGACAAAATACTTTGGATTGTATCACATACAAGTCCTAGGTTGTATTTCCATTTCATGGAAATTCTTTTGTCATCCATGTTTCATATCTCACATTTTGAAATATGTATTAATTGCTAGTTTAACCCGAACCGACTTTAAGCATTGCTACGGTGAGACAATCTCATTGTAGTCAACTCCTTGAACTTGTTATTGCAACAAGTCGAGCTTAAGGATAAAACATTTTTATCCATATCAGCTTATAGTCCCATTACGATACGTTAGACTCCAAGTCTTTCGGAGGGTTTACCAAGATTTAAATCTTGAATCATTTATGGAAACTGTCTCGGATTATATTGGCATTTAGCCAATTCCGGAGTCAGGGCCCATCAACGCTTCCTTGTGTATCATAGGTATACTGTTGTCTAACAACAATATCTCGTTTGCGCACCTAAGAGGTTTGCACGAGCTTTGCCTATGTTGTTCAGCTGCAAGTTCGACCGAAGTCCATACATCTCATGTAGAGGCTTCCGTATCAGTCGCAGTAGGAAACTCTGGAATCACTTCCAAGGTTCCTTTCCTTTGACCTGATGACGAAGATACTTGTTATCTCGTTGAGTTGCACTGTCCTCCCACTTACCATTTTGCAAGAACTATTCTCTTTAAAAGCATACCGTTTTGTGGCAAAAATCCTTTGCCTCGGTATAGTGGTGGGGGAATACCCAATGACTTGGGATAACTTACAAAGTAGCACTTGTCTGATTTGGAATAGGTTTGTAACCTTTCACACAAGCCCCATATTCCAAATGTTAAGAACACATATAACATGGTTGGGCATACCATACCATGCCGTCATTTCAACAGACCTGATGGAGCTCTTTTCTGTGTAAAAGCCGCAGTCTCTAAAGCATTACTCTTTAAAAGTGATAATGGCAAATTTATTTATGTCATCTTTGATCTTACCATGTCATAAATGGTATGATTACATCTTCACAGACATTCCACTCATAGTGGTGTTCTGGGAGGTGTGAGTTATGAAACTCTTTTCACAACTCATCAGACATTCGCTAAACTTGTAACTCAGATATTCCTTTCTGCAATCAAATTGCAGAAACATAATTTCCTTGTTACAATAACTTCTACTTCATTTTTGAAAACCTTTCGAATGATTTCAAAAGATCCAGACTTACGTCTCATCAAGAAAATATCCATATATCTACTTGAGTCATTTCTGAAGATATATAAATCCACTACTTGCAACAACATTTATTGAACTACACACATCAAAATGTATGATCACCAATAAGTTTGTTGCTCGTTCCTTATGGCCTGTGATTGGTATTTCAGTCACTTCACTTTTTGGAGGAAAGTTGCAAGTGTCAGATGATTCAGAATCAAACGACTTCAAAATCCATCATAATGGAATTTTTCCATGATGGTTTCTCCAATGTGACCAAATGCAGTGCCACACATGTGTGGTATTCTCATAGTCTTGCGACATTTAGCGTCAGTGTTATGGATGTATCATTTTACCATCAATATTCATAACATACATCCCATCTTGGATGGAAGCATGGCCCTTCATGTTATTCATAATACTGAACAACAATTGTTCTTTTATGAACAGCCCTTTTGCAATAAACATTGTGCAATGGGCTAGAGTGTAATAAACTCTAAAATGAATTATGAAAGTAAACACAGAGGTAATATATTAATATCATTATTCATAACATACATCTCATTCATAATGAAAGTATGGCCCTTATGTTTATTCATAATACTGAACATCAAAAGTTCTCTTATGAACAACCTTCTTGCAAGATACCATATGTAAAGGGCCAGAGTGTGAGAAACTCTAAAATGAATTATGAAAGAAAAATACATAGATAATACACCGATGGAAGGTATAGTAACTTTTACTATGTTCCCAGCATGTATTAAAACCTCATTCCTGGCTAGTCTTTTTAGGCCATAGTAGCTCCTACATTGATTCGCAACAGAATGCAATCGAGCGGGTATCTTTGTGATTAACTCACAATACCCAAGAATTAGTGATTACCTTGTTTGACCATAATTCCCAAGAACTATATCTTTGACCAGCCTTCTATACATCAAAAACATGTATGACATTCATACATGAGCTGGATATTCCAGTCATCTTTCTTTCTGCCTTTATACTTCTAACAGTTTAACTTTTAGTATTTCTCCTACTCGCAAAAGAAGCACCCAACTTAAGAGTGGTGTTAGCCCCGGACTTCCTAGTCGTGTAAGTCATACTAACACCCTTTGGACACTTCCTTTCTCTTTAAGTTATTGTTTTATTCACCTTTCATCATTTGACAGGCGTTTCTTCTGGATCCCTCTCTTATCAGTCTAATGCGTAGTAAACATTGCACTAATAATTTGCAAACAAACATTGCTTTGGATATTTCATATCTTTCAGCCTTTGTTTGTATCTGAAAATTAATTTTCAGTTCCATGAATATCACATAACTATCCCAAACTTTCGAAGTTCGAGTTTCATGGAAGCAAACATATTGCACTTGACCGCAAGGGAATTCTAGCTTTTGGATCGAAGGACGAGAGTCACATCATCCATAGCATTTGTGGGAGGGTAACGAAAGCATGCGATAGGACAAAGTCCTTCTCGGCACTTTTGAGGACAATCCTCACATTACGTTACCAATCGTAAAGTTTTAACCAGATATTTAACAGCTATTCAATTTTAACAGGAAAGGTGGAAACGCGAGCCATTATTCTACAACTATTTTGCAAGAAACACTTAGACAGTGTTCAGAATTAATTGCACTGAGAATTAAACATGTTAATTCAACAATGCGCTCCCACTTAAATCAATATCTCTCAAAATTGATTGTGAGTGATACAAGACACATATTAATTGTTCACCATTGGTGTAACACCACTGATGACGAAAATCTTAACCGGTAGGCCAACTTGCCAATCACATCTCTATGCGTCTCTTGTTCATCTTTCGATGGGCGTGTTCCAAGCTCATGACGGTCATGCCTGAACGTCAAGACAACCAAGTGATCTCGCTGCGAGGTCTCAACTCACCCGTCTCACACTTCTCTAATCATTCGTACCCGTGTGAACGACGCACCCCAAAAAGATAGGTGCCGTGACGGTGCTACACTTGAGAGAACACTAACTACTTTGATATTTTTGTGAGAGATCACCCTAATAAAAGCGACTACCGTGCAATCAAGAAGGGTGCATCATAAGGGATAAACATCTCAGGCAATTCATAATAGCATGATATGGTATAGCCCTTTCTGACGGAGAAGTATTTCATTTCTTCGTCTTTGGCATTCGCGTCGGTGTTCACCTTCACGAAGATTTCCACCACCTTGTCGATGCACCAGATAATATTGCTATCTCTATAGCTAATAAAATAAGTGCATTACTTAAGGTTGACACGCAGGTCATTAAAGTGACAATCATATGGCTCCAGCCATCATGCCGAATCATGACACATAGGTCATGTTAATCAATTTACATCATATAGTCATCTCATACATAATCAAATTATTGTGAGCACTGCTATACCACATCACATGCTCATGCAAACCCCTCCTGCAAAACCAAGTTAGACGCCTCTAATCGGTTCATGCAAAGACTTGTTTTTCATGGCTTCTAAGGTTTCGAAACAAACCGAAGCTACCAACGTCCATCATCAAGTATGATAATTCAAGTCGCAAGATTAACTTTGCGAGGTGTATGAAGCACGAGATAATAAAATCTTGAACCCCATACTAAACTTCGTCATACACATGACCCCCGTGCAGATCATATCTGCATTGCCCTTTCGTCTGCGAAACATCCATCTTTCTTTAACTATGGTGGAACCCAAAGAACTGTTAGCACTTTGTTGATCTATCAATCAGCATACTCAGGAGCAGCATGAAAGGATCGCGGATTGCCAGAACTTTGTGAGATTCCACCATGCTGTCAAGATCAGGATTATCTAAATTCAAGGGAAGCAACAAGAACATCGGGTAACAGATTTCATCTGCTACCCGTACAAATAATATTTAGTAATAGAACTCATCTATTACCTAATTATTTTGTGCAACACCCATACATCTCTATGTATTCTATATCGCAACCTGCATTTACGCATAGCACAGCTCATGATGCCACTGTAGGGTAACGTAGCAGAAAACAAAAAATTTCCGACTTACGCACCAGCCCAGGACCACTATGGGGACAACATACAAGGTTTGATCTTTTTCGTTACCGACTCGTAGCGCAGCGGGAAGTAGAGTCAATGACGATCGGCGGTGCAGATCCCCGCAGCTAGGATTTACAACCTTCCAACCGCGAGAATGTATACCCTCGTCTGCCCCTCGGACAGCCCTCCGGGAGGTGGTCGGACAGTCCCCCGGACGGTGTCGCGGACAGCCCTTCGGGAGGACCTTCGAAACTCGGACAGCCCTTCGGGAGGACCTTTGAAACTCGGACGGTGACACGGACAGCCCTTCGGGAGGCACTCTCGAACTAAGACCGAAACTATGATCTCTCTACAGAGTTGCACGCATACGGTGTCATCTATCCGGCAGGGCTTCGCCGTCTAGAACTAGTTCCTACCGGAACCCAGACAACCTTTCGGCTCTACGAAACTATTTCGCTGGGAGGGAGAGAGAGAGTCAGATCATGCATGGCATTTTTATGAGAGTAAGGAGTCAAGAGATGGCAGCCCTCACCTCCTCCATTTATAGGAAACCCAAGGGGTAGGGTGGTTTTATAAGAAAACCCAAAACCCACATGAAATGGAGTCCTTCCCAAGGACCTAAAGAGTGAAAACAAGGGACAAGTGGGGCCCCATGGATGAGCTGCACCCATGAACGTCCCACCCCTTGTGGCCCCCCCAAAAAAGAGGTTCCCACCCTTCCATGTCATCCCTAGATCTTTTGGAAAGATCCCCTTTAGATATTTTCCCAAAAAGCAACCAATCAGTGCTTTTCACTATTCACGACGACATTTTTCAGCGTCCGTTCGAACTGAAAATATTTATGTGGGCTTAGAACATTTCCAGTACCCACTAATATAATTTTAAACGCGTTCCGGAACAATTCTGTTTAGTGATTTTCATCTACGAAAAGCATCTGAAGCGGTCCCGGCAGGTCCGGAACATTTCCGGTTTTCATCCCGGAAAATTCCCAGAAGTTTCCAGAATAATTCTATCACCCTCCAAGAATTATCAGGCATGTCTCGGAACCAATTTGACTTAATGGAATGCCCCAAAACAACTTTTCGGTTTTACGAAACTATTTCGCTATTCTCTCTCCGGAACTCTTCCGTTGTCTCCGAAACTTTTTCAGCGAATTTCTCTCAGACTCCCTATCTAGTATTCAGCAGATAGATGACCCTTAAGCGTGTGACCCTATAGGTTCGGTGAAGTATAGACATGACCGGAACCCTTTCCGATCAATGATCAACATCGGAGCCGTGGACACCCATATTGACCCCTATACCCACACGAATGAATATTCGAGTGAACCTCCAGTTGCCGTGTGCTATTCCTGTTGCTTCGCGATATGTTACAAATACCCGAGGTGAGATTTACTTGCATCCCCGTGGATCAACAACTTGTCCACTATGCTAGTTACCTCGTTACTGGTTTTGTTCTGTTTTCTCGTTTCCATGTTCCGGCATCCCTGTGATCAAATCACACTGTGTCTGGCCAAACGATGATGGATACTGTAACACTGAGAGGACCCGAGAATATCTCTCCATCGTCGGAGGAGCAAATCCCAGTCTTGAGCTATCAAGTTACTTGACACACTTTTCCATGAACCCATAAGCTGCCGTAATAGCCACCCATTTACGGATGACGTTTAACAAACCCCAAAGTTCATGAAGGAAGTATGAAGAAACTCGATACTCTCATGGTCTAAGGAATTATGCAAACATTAACCATCTCTGTGTTATTAACCATAAACTTGTGACGAACGAATCTCATAGCATAACATAAAGCTGGGTCGATTCAACACAAATGTTTTCTTAACATTGTGCCTCAAAATTGCTGGCATAGACATGCCCATGATCAGGAAACAGAACCATCATGCAACAATTGAGCTACTCTTAGAGGCGAGACTAGGAATACTTCTTACCGTTTATTATTCCACATGTGCCTATGAGTCTTCCTCCGAGCCTCGTGTTATTGCAGACTCGAGAACCATAGCAGTTATAGCATGTAACACAAACATAATTATGAACATGGAGATAAATAATATCATTTATTATTGCCTCTAGGGCATATCTCCTACACTTAACACACAGCAGAGTTGTAATTTGAACAAGGGAAAAGAGGCACTGGAAAATGAAAATATTAAAGCAGAAGAGCAAGATGAAGATGAGTTGGACAAATCCTCTTCAGATTTTGAGTTGTACAGGGGTGATTACAGAGGGAAGAAAATTTCATACAAGTCTTGGGCTAGGGGAGAATATGAAGGTGGTGAAGGAACAAGTCAGCACTATAGGGAAGAGGAAGAGATGGCTGAGCAGTATTTTGGGGCTTCTTCTGAAGCGTTGGAGTTCTGGCAGGAGGAAAATGCTTCTAAAGAAGATGATGAAGAAGAAGCTTCAGATCATGTGCAAAGTGTGGCACAAAAATTGAAACCTGTGAGAAAACAAGGCCCAACAAGCAGATCACACAGTGAGCCAGATCACATAAAATTTGAAGATTTTGTGCCAGAAGCTGATGAGTACTGCTTTCTAAGTGATGAAGGCATTTCTGATGAAGAAGATGATGCACCTAGGTTGCCTTGTGGAAGGAAGAGAAAATTGAAGAAGAAGGAGAGAATATGGTATGATTCCTCTAGGCCTGATGCACATGAATAGTTTAGGATTCATTTGTGCTTACTAAATATGGCAGAGTTCAGAGAAGCATTGAGAAACTACCATGTTAGGACACTGAGGAACTTTGAGTACCATAGGAATGATCCAAGTAGGATCATAGCTTGGTGCTCAGATAGAAAGCATGGTTGTGAGTTTTACATTACTGCTTCTAAGATTGCCCATGAGGCAACCTTTAGCATCAAGAAGATGAATCTTGATCACACTTGTGGAGCAAGTGGAGAAAACACAAAGGTTACCATGAAGTGGGTTGCAAAGGCTGTTGAGGATACTGTAAGATCCAATCCTGTTGCAGGTGTTGAGACTATACTGAGTTATACAAAAAAGATTAGAGTACATGTTCCAAAAAAATTGGCCTACAGGGCAAAGAGGAATGTAGTTGATGTTGTGCAAGGGGATCACAAGACACAATACTACAGATTAAGAGACTATCTGCAGTATGTTATGGACACAAACCCTGGTAGTAGGTGCGTTGTCACAACAAAGGAATTTGAACTCAACCTAGCACCTACCCCAAGGTTTCATTACATGTTTTACTACATGTTTGCTTGTAAGGAGGGGTTCCTAAATGGCTGCAGGACTTTCATAGGTAAATCTTGTCTGTATAGTGCATAAGTAGTAATTGCACATCACATTGCTGCTTACTAATGTCTTAAAATGCAGGGCTTGATGGATGCTTCATCAAACTAAGCACTGGGCAGCAAATCCTGGCAGCAACAGGGAGGGATGGCAACAACAACATCTTCCCTATTGCATTTGGTGTTGTTGACAAGGAGGAGACAGATAGTTGGACTTGGTTTCTTACACAGTTGAGGACAATAATTGGTAGTGGTAACAAGTTTGGAACCTACACAATTATTTCAGACATGCAAAAGGTACAATGCTTTCACTACTTCATGATTTCACTGCTTTTTCTTGCACTATGTAATGCTTTCACTACTTCATGATTTCACTGATTTTTCTTGCACTATGTAATGCTTTCACTACTTACTTCACTAGTTATTAATACACAATCACCTAGCAACTAACTCCATTAGTAAATAGGGTTTGCTCAATGCAATCAATGATGTCTTTCCTGATTCCCCTCAAAGATTTTGTTTAAGACACATATGTGCCAACTTCCAATCAGCTGGGTTTAGAGGGGATGAATTGAAAAAAACACCTAGACCTGGCTGCATATTCTTTCACTAAGCATGGGCATGGAAGCCTTGAAGAAAGAGAGTGAGGAGGCATGGAAGTGGTTGTCAAACATACCAGTCCATACTTGAGCCAGGCATAGAATGGATACTATCTACAAGATAGACGTTGTTGTAAACAATCTTAGTGAAGTTTTCAACAAGATGATTCTGGATGTTAGGAACAAGCCCACCAGGACAATGCTTGAAGGAATAAGGACAAAACTCATGATCAAGTTTCAGAAGATTAGGGAGAAGACAGAGATATGTAGGTGGGATATCACACCCACATACTCTGAGACATTGGAGGAGGCCAAGAAGTGGGCAAAATACTATTATGCATACATGGCTGGTCCAGGCATTTGCCATGTAACCAAGTAGTTCAGAAAAGACCTATAGTGTAAACCTAAACAACCACACTGGTGACTGCAAGAGGTGGGACATGACAGCTGCTCCATGTAGTCATGTTGTAGTAGCAATGCAGAAGGTGAAGCTACATCCTGAAGATTTTGTCCATGAGTTCTTCAAGAAGCCCCTCTACTGTGAAACCTACAAGCATATTATATACCCTGTTCTTGGCCCTGATTGTTGGCCACACACCATGGTGGATGACATATCTCCTCCAGTATTCAAAGAAAAGAAGGGTAAAAAGCAGACAGCTAGAAAGAAAGGACAGTTTGAGGTGCTTGCCAAGAAGGATACATCAAGAATTGGGATAGTGACCTGTAGCAACTGCAAGAAGCAAGGTCACATATATAGCACATGTGGTGATCCACTGAGACACAACTTGCAAATGAGGAAGAACAAACACCAGGTATGCTTCTTGATAAAGAAAATTAGGTTTCATAGGTTAGGCAGTTTGATACTAATTTGCTTTGTTAAATGTGCAGGAGAATAGGGCACACTACTCTTCATCTACCAGAGCTACTGCAACAGCTTCTTCAGAAGGTGCAGCACCCCCCCACCACCACCACCATCAGCAACAGCGAATCTACCTCCAAGAGCACCAGCCACATCAATACATGCTCCAGTAGCTACATCAGCAGCACCATTAGCTAGGAAGAGGCCAGCAACAGCCACAGGTACTCCAGGACCATCAAAGAGGACCAAGGCTGCTGTTTCTCCTACTCCAGCAACTGCCACATCAGCACCTGCCAAGAAGATCAAGGCTCCTGCAGCAGCAACCAAGAAGACTAGGGCTCCTAGCACATCTTCACCAGCCAAGAACACAAGGTCATCCATTGCCTCTCCAGCAAAGAACAGCATCAACAACTAGCAGAGGAGGGTCCTTCACAATTTTCAATGCTCCAAGGCAAGATGCTCACTCTGAGATGGAGATTAGGTCCAAGAGGGTTAGGAAGCCAAATGGAACTATTTCACTGCTAGTGGTAACTATTGAAGATTGAAACATTTGAAAGTGGATGAACTAAAACTCCTCAGTTATTTGAAACATATGAAAATGTTGTCTTATCTGCATCATGACAGCTTGATGATGTACTGTATGAGTGCTAAAACCTATGTATTTGCATTCTGAAACCTATGTATTTGCATTCTGAAACCTATCTATTTGCATTCTGGAACCTATCTATTTTTGACTTGTTATTGTCTGTATGACTACCCGTTGGATCTGCTACATATTTTAGTGCTTATGTTCAAACTTTGGTTCATTCATACATTGAAACATTCATAGATTCAGACAACATAGGTGCAAAGATTGATAGATTCATTCAAACATTCATAGATTCCACCATTCAAACATTCTTTCATACATTGATAGAGACATAAAAAGAAGGGATACATAGCTCAAACACTCACTGATAACTCTCATTCGTAGTTAACATAACTACTAGCAACCACTCTCAATCGTAACGATCGAAGAAACGACGCCACTTTGCTCTGGTAGAAAAGTGAGGAGCTAGTACTACCTGTGCCCTAGCCCACCTGATGATCTTCTCTAAGCTCTTGTGCCAGCCGCCAGGAACAAGAACAGTGATCTCAGCTGGGTTGCACTTCTCCAAGATCTTCTCTACTAGCCTCCTCTTGAACTCCAGCTCCCTTTGCCTCCTCACCTCCACTGCCTCCTCTTCCTCATCTGTCACCTCCCCAAGCTCTAGATCCATCTAGGGTTTGTAGAGGTGGGGTGTGGCGCCTGTGTTCTGGATAGGGACAAGGGTGGGTGGAGAAGCCTATTTATGAGCAGTGGAGAGGCATCTAGAGTTATTAGGCCTAGGTTTGTAAACCTAACTGGGCCAGAAAGCCCAGGTAGAAAGCACTAATAAACACACATCAACTATCTTAAAGATAAAAATAACATAGCATAGTTTAGCAGTGCTTATCATTGACTCCATAACATAGCATAAGAGGTTAAAATTCAGGCAGAACATTCATTACAACATACTTGATAACTTAGCATTAAAGGTTCTAGCAGCATAGACTACAGTTCTCAACATTGAAATAGACTAGATTAACTTCACATTCCCTTGTACACCCCATATCTTCACATCAGATTGTTAGGCCACATACTTATAAAGGCCTTGGATGTACTTCACTATCTGCAGCACACACTTCAAGAATCAAGGATGGCCTTGATTTTCTCCATCTTCTCCTTGCTTGCATACCCATCTTTCAGCAGCTCATTCACCACATGCTCAAGCTTTGCCTTCTCTTTCTTAAGCAAATCTTTGTCCTCTTCAACCTCCTTCATTGCCTTCCTGGTGTTCTTGATAATGTCAGCTTGACTCTGTAAAATGCACCTCTGTTCCTTGGCAAGTTTGAGCTTTTCCATCTGAACCTCCAACCTAGCACTCTCTTCTACCTCTTTCTTCCTGTTCTCAAATTCTTCCTCCTCAACTGTCTTCTGGTAATCCATGTGGTCTACCCTACGATCCTGCCAATCAAACATCTTGGATACATCTTGGACAAGCTTTGTGTACTCAATGCACAGCTTGTCATTTTTAGTCTTAAGCTTGGCCAAATGCTTCTCGCACTTTTGCTGATCAACTACCCTGCCACAATTCTGTTCATGGAACATTTCCCACAACTGGGACAAGCAATTCTAAAGAATTGAAGGCCAAGGCTGGTCAACCCACTCAGTGACACCTCAGTTAACACCTTCACTCTACATTTGGAAATTCATATATACATAAGTAAGTGCACTGAATCTCATAACAGATCATATCAGATTAAGTAACTGAAAGTGAGGCTTAATTATACTGAATATGTTGTTTAATATAACTCAAACTGTGTCTTACTATAACTGAAACTATTATTCATGTACAAGTTTACTCACAAATATATGCTTCCTACACAAAAGCATATTTGACAGTAAACCATGTCCCTCAATAGCTTAATACAAGGCATATTTCAGTTCATCCTTATAAATACTGTATGGGTTCAGAAGAGCAACTTGTGAACATAATACATGTGCTACTACATTTTTAGATAATGTGACCAATTAAGCAACTATACCGCATGCTCTGGACAGCCATAGAAACGCCTTCCACTTAAGGTTCCCTCAAATGCCACACACTTAATTGGCCTCATGTGGTGCATCATGCAGGCGGGTTCAGAAAGCTCTAGCTGGCCACAGAAAAGAGACTCCACGGTGGTGTCAGGGGTCTCCTACATCAACACATCAACAAAATCACCTTAGGTCACCAACCAGACATAGATCTAAAAATTAATTCCCCAATCCAGCAAGAACCCTAACCCTAGTTTTGCAGCATACATAAACCTAGGTCCACCAGCATACATAAACCTAACAGTAACCAAAGCTTACCACCAAACCTAATCGAGCTCCAAGATGAACCCTAACCCTAGCTCACCAAGAACCCAATCCCTAGCTCAGCAGACCGAAGAAACTTACCCAAATAGCCATGTCCATGCTTGTGATGTCGCACTCATCCTCTGAGCTCGTTTCCCTGTCATTCCAGGAAGGCATGGCGGCGGTCGAGCTTCCATAGCGGTAGTCGCCGCCGGCGTCGAAGAGCAGAGAGGAGAGTGAGAGTGAGAGCAGAGAGGAGTGCGGGCAGGGGAGGAGAGTGAGAGGGAGGGAGACAACGACTTAATACGCGCACCAGGGTGCGGTCCGACCGCACCGGTCAGTGTAATGTCCGTTAACGGCCTCGCCGTCAACCGCGGCGCTGACATGGCCTGATAGGCGGGCCTGGACCGTCAGAAAACGGTTTAAAACGCTAGCAACGGCCAATTTGGGTTTTTTGAGACAACCGACGCGAAAAATTGTAGGTATCAGTGATAAACAAAAATCTGATAGTTTTTTGGAACCCTAACGCGAAAAGTGGTAGTTTTATGCTATTCACTCCCCCCCCCCTTCATTCGGTTAGAGTTGGGATTTTATCTTCTTGCCTACTTTGGGGCGGGACAATGATCTAACTTCCTAGCCGCTGCTCTATAAGCTCATGTGTTTCAATAAGGTACTCTGGTGAGACATGGAGTCGGATGTCAACGAGCTTTACTCACAGCTTGTCCCTGATAGATGAAGAGGAAGAAAGGAAGACCGTGGTGATTTTTGTAAGGACTTGTGTGTATTCTTAAACTGTATTGGGCTTGCGTGCAACTATTGTTTGAGTACGTCAACAAATCTTAGTGTTTTTCAAATATAACAGGTTTTGTGTAGAGTATATTAGCAATTTTATGATTAATTCAATTTAAAAATAAATCATGAGCATGACGTAAACAATACTAACATACTGATACTTGATCATAATATCATATACTAGACAGATAGTAGAAACATCTATGCAAATCGCTATTACTGCTCGTACGGCAATAAATAGGAGCGGAATAAATGTGTTATACCTTACAGTAGGCCAATTGGCAATAGCGGCAGCGGCGACGGCAGCCTCCTCGGTCGCCTTCTTATCAGCAGCAGCCTTCCCGACAGTGAGTCTCTCGGCTTCGGTGGACATGATGATGACGGAAGGACGTAGACGACGTTGTGGATGTAGACGAACGAAGGCGAGCATTCGCGTAGGAGATAGTCCCCAAAAATCTAATCGCCTCTCTCCCGTCTCGGATTCATAGAGCGTCTGTTAAGCACACATGTGTGAGCTTGTCTCGGCTCATTCCCGTGTCCACATCATTGTGAAGCGGGCGGCAGAGGAGCTTGCGGGAATCATTTCTCTTATCAAGCTCCAATAGCATGTGAAAGAGAATCCTTTATAAGAAGCTCTAATTTCTTCTCTACAGTTTTCATTCAGCGAGTGGCGGTCAGTTTGGTTGCACTTGAGCCTCGCCAAACTGCTTTGGGCCTAGCGCGTTGGTGTCTGGCTCCCACAATGTTCTTTGATGCTGCATTTGTCTTGTCCCTATCACAAGTTCTAGTGCTTCTTTTTTCCGTTTTCTTTTTTTCTTTCTTATTGGGTTTTATTTCGGCTTCCCTTGATTAGCCGAGAATGTTAGGTTTTCAGGTCCGGTTTTTCTTATAGACTGGACCAACTCTCTTCTTCTTAATGAAATGCATGAACCCCTGCCCCTCTCGAGGTGTTCTTGAAAAAAATTCTCTCTACTAGGAGGTTGAGATTAAACTGCGCACCATATCCCTCGTCATGACACATACACGGGCGCTTAGAGATTTTTCCCACCCTATGTTTCAACATTTTGCCTGCCTCTAGAAATTGTTTACGCATCATAAACCCCCGAATTAAGCTCTGTTTTTTTTTTAGCAAAGTGGAGTGAACACCGAACTTCGGACTGAAGCAACCGTGAGCTGATTCGATAGCGCAGGCACGAACGCACGCACTGTAACCCATCCGTGACTGACCGTCAGCTCGCCACGTACGGCCGGGATCTGAGTACGTACGAGAAGCGCTGGAACCATCGACCCGGTGTCTCTCGCCAACGGCTACTGGAAGCAGCTTGGTGTAAAGCCCACGCGCGTCTCCCGCCACGCGTCCACCACCTGTGAGCCCCGAATCACACCTGTCCCGCTCCTCACTCCCTATATATTTTATCCCACTACACTCCAGATCAAATCACCCACAGCTAAGCTAGCTTCCATCACCCAATTCTTCCGTCCATCCAAAAGACGTACGGCACGTGCAAGTTCGATCGAAGAAGGAAAGCATCGAATCAATGGCGGGCGTGAGCCGGAGCATGGTGGCGCCGCTGCTGGTGCTGAACCTGGTGATGTACATCGTCGTCATCGGCCTCGCCAGCTGGAACCTCAACCACTTCATCAACGGCACCACCAACTACGCCGGCGTGGCCGGCAACGGCGCCACCTTCTACTTCCTCGTCTTCGCCATCCTCGCCGGCGTGGTGGGCGCCGCCTCCAAGCTCGCCGGCGTGCACCACGTCAGGACCTGGCGCGGGGACAGCCTCGCCACCAGCGCCTCCTCCGCGCTCGTGGCCTGGGCCATCACGGCGCTCGCCTTCGGGCTCGCGTGCAAGGAGATCCACGTCGGCGGGCACCGCGGCTGGCGGCTCCGGGTGCTCGAGGCCTTCATCATCATACTCGCCTTCACCCAGCTGCTCTACGTCATGGCGCTCCACGCCGGGCTCTTCGGCAACCAGTTCGGCGACGGGTACGGCGCGGAGCACCAGTACGGCGACCACCATCACAAGGGCATGGGCACCGGCGCCCCCGCCGCCAGGGTCTGACCGTCTTTGAGCTTTTACTTTGCTTAATTTCTTGATGGGCAAATGAACAAGATGTATGTATGTATCAATGTATGCGTGCGTGTGTGTGTTGTGTGAGTGATGTAGCTAGCATGTATGCATACATAGTGTCTGTGCATGTGCTGCCGTTGTTTTTTCATGGACTGTAGGTACATGTACTAGTTCTGGTCCTGTTTAATTTCCATCTAGTATCTTTTTTTTTTTGACACAGTACTTCCTGTGCATGTGCTGCCGTTTGTCTTTGGAAAGACTGTACGTACATGTACTTCTGGCCCTGTTTAATTTCCATCTAGTATCTACTCCCTCCGTTTCAAATCATTTCAGTCCATATGTATCTCGCAAAAAAAAATAAAAAAAATCAGTCCATATGTAGTGCATATTGAAATGTCCAAAAACATCTTCGAATGGAGCTAGTAGTAGCTAGCTTGTTTTCAAGCTTGATATGTTCACTTATAATTTGGAAGATACATATGCTAGCATTACAAAGACGATAGTCGACGCTGACGCGCTATAGCCAATCGGGGTTGTGCTGCCTAAAAAGCGGACACATGAGGCCAAGCCAATCGCGGTCGTGCTGCCTAAAAAGCAGATGCCGATTGCCGGTGCTTCAGAAAAGCAAAAAAATTCAAAGAAGTCATACGCCTGCCTTAGAAAGAGCCACTCTACTACAGTATCTCACCAAATGAATGTACCACTGCAATTTGTTTTGTTTAAATTATATGCTGGAAATACATTCCACCTAGTAATTTTTTTAAACATTTTTTCACCACACACCTTGAGACCTTGTATGGCACAGCAATCACCTTCAATGATTAGGGCCCCGCATTTAAGCAAGACGTGCTTTCACGCAGCCGCCGCCAGCTCAGCTTAGCGTTCCTCTAACTTCCGTTTGGCGTCACGCAGCGCTCTGGCCCTTGCCGAGAGGGTCCACTCCTCGAAGATGAAATAGGTTTTCCTTGGCTAACCCACGTTCAAGTGACGCGTCTAGCCTCGACGAAGGGCATGTGAAGATGTCTCCGGCTAATTTCGTGGGATTCGATTCTTCCATAGTCTAGGGTTAGGCTTGTCCTAAGCAGAGTCTGGCGTAGTGTGATGCGATGCCGATGTCTCGCACTATGCTATGTATGGCGGTGCTCCACTGCGATGCTCGATAGCAACGTCAAGAGCTCGTCTTCCTCCTCTTCCTACCGATCTGGAGGAAGAACCTCTCGTATTCCTCTTCCCTAATAATCATTGTAGCGACGGATACAACAGGTGTCGGAGGTGGGGCTTGAGATCACATCGATTGGGATGTGGTTCAACACCAATGATGGAGGTCAATCTTTTGACGCCTTCTTTAGGAGACTAAAGCCTAGGTAGCAGGAGCAAGCTCATCTGCTTCTGCTCCTGAACAGTAAAATAAAAAAAAATACTAGATTTAAAAAAAAATCTATTTTTTTTGCATGGAAGATGTTTGAGTGCATGAGGTCTGTGCTATTTTTCAGCATGTCTCTTTGGATATCTTAGTAGCTCTTAGCAATAAAATAAAATAAAATCAGGGTCTGTAATTTTTTTTTAATGTTCAATCCGATTTTTTCTTTTTGCTAATAGGTACTCAGACCGGACACACTGAAAATTCCTGCTGCAGAGTATTCTACCTTACTCTACAAGTTGACTCATCTTTTTACTCGGTGAGTATTTCAAGCAAATGGACTACTCATTACAAAAGCCCATGATCCACACGAAAAGATATTTCATGATGAAAATTTACAGGAATGTATAGTATCGATCACTTTCGAATGTGTGTAGTATTTTTTCGAAATTTTGAAACTAAAAGGTCTCACTTTCGAATTTTCCAGAAACCAGGATCCATGGAGTGCTCCAGCCAAAAAACTCTCACTTTATTTTAGTGTTACCCTACATTAAATCTCTCCCTTCTTTAATTAACATTAAATCTCTCCCTTTTTTAAATAACATTAAATCTCTCCATAATATGACCAAACTGCCCCTGCTGGATCGAATCGGTGATGGGCGCTGTGTCCATGTCTCTGTCTCTTCCCTACAGCGTGACGGCGGCCGGTGGCAACCATAGAATCGAAGGAGGCGCGCGCTGCGGGCTCCATCTTCAGTCTACAAAGGCCGGTGAATCTATGCCTTACTCTGCCTCCTCTGTATCAACCCTATCCCTGTCAATGCACTACTGCGGGGAGTATTCTTGCTCTGCTGGCTCTAATCTATATCACCTGCATCTGTATCTCCCATTACCGTGCGCCTGTCATCAGTTCAAATAGTGGGTACCTAGCTTGTTTGAGGACAACAAGAAATGTTTCTTCAGACCAGATAAGTTCCGTGCTAGAAACGTTATTTCGAGCGCTGGTAGAAGCTTTTGAGGTTGCTGTCAATGTGATCTTGCACTTCATCACAGGGTTCAATCTCTCTGTAAAATTGTTTGCTTATGCGATCTGGGGTCTTGATAGCAATGGAGCTTTGCTTTCAGGTGTTATGTGCAGAATCCATGCATATGTACATAGTTCTTCACTTCTTCTTGAATTGTCTGCGTTTTTTTTTCCACTACTTTTGCTCCATAGTGGCATTCCTACCAAAGGGTTGGCTGCTGTATTTTTTGGTTAGGCAATAACTTTTTGTTTGAGAGGGCAATAACATGTTGAGTCTGCGTTGCTGAAGGTGTGAGACGCTAGATGATACGGTGACATGTAAAATCGATCAATGTTTGACAGCGATGTAAAATTGATCATAGTCAAGTAAAAAAAGGTTGATTATCATTATTTAGTTTGCCATATTCACACTTTCAGGAGATTATTTTGTTGTTCTGAAAATAGCCAAGCTATTCTTTTCCTTTTTCGATTTTGAGAATCAGACAGAAGATTTATTCGAATGATTTGTTTTTTAAGGAAGGGTCATCCAATTATGAACGAGACCGGAGCGACGTTGCAAAATTGTCTTCCCATGATGTGTCTCTCTTCCCCCTCTAGGACGAGACTTGCCTGCTCTCCGCGCGTGTGCCCATCCGTGCTCCCGCGTACGTGGCTTGATTTGATTGGAACAAAATAAGGCCCGGCCCCACCCCCTTAAAATCAGGGGGGAGATGATTAGATTAGAAAGGAAAAAGGAAAAAAGACAGCAGTAGGATGAAGTGGGAGCACGGATGGGAGCATGGGGAGGGAGCTGGCAAGCCGGATCCCCCCTCTCAATTCGTTAACCCATTTTTGCCCAGTATGTAATTATTTTGGCAAAATACTATTTTATTGGCAAAAAATGATTCTGAGCTTGTGGATGTACACACTATCACTTGATCATATACTAAAAAAACCACAGCAAGTATTTCCGAACGTACGGAATACCATAGTAGATGTTACACCTCATATACTTCATTAATAATTACTTCCTCCATCCGGAAATAACTTTCGCTCAAATGGGTGCATATAGACGTATTTCAGTGCTAAATACATCCGTTTAAGCGACAGTTATTTCTGGCCAGAGGAAGTACTACATATCCTAAAATGAGTTTCACACTAAAATTCGATGTAAGTTCATGTATTTATATTATTTGCGCACATACTACTTTTTTATGTAAAAATGTAGATTTCATTAATGAAGGTCTCTTGGTGAATATGTTGCCATACCACATGTATTGAGCTATCTTGGAATAATTAATAGAATATATTAAAAATGATAAGAGGTCTGATAGATATGTATGTGAGGTACATTGAATGTGAAAATATATACTCGGAGAGTAAAAAGATGGGTCTTATACTTTATTTTCAAATATAAACATCACCTGGATTGAGCGTAGATGGTTAGATTCCTTGTGGTGGACCATCCCAGTAAGGTTCAAGTCGCATTTTACTGGATTTATTTCACGCTTGTGATGACTTTGTTAATCTTAAGATGTTAGGTCGGCTCGGTATTTTGGAGGTGCTTATAGAGATAGCGTGTGTGCAGGTGTTTATAAGAGTGACTGTATGTGAGCATCTGCATTTGTATTGTGTTTAAAAAATAATATAAACATCATGTACGATAATTTTCTTATTTTTTATGCAGAATTTCCAAATGCAAAGACCATCCAGGGACACAGCTGAGCTGAGAACGACGCAGCCGCCGCTCCGTTGAGCTTCTGAACCCTAGATCTCCCGTGACCTGGTCCCGCGGGCCGACAAGGAGCGCGATGCCGCGAGGAGGAGGGGGGGGAGGAGGAGGAGGAGGAAGCAAGCATGGCCGCACGGAGCAGCACCACCCGCCGGCGACCGGCAGCCGCGACGAGGGCGCTCTGTCCCTCCCGACGCCGTCGCTGCCCGCCATCGCTCCCGTGGCTTCTCAGGTCTGCTCCTCCAATCTTTCTTCGGTCCATGGAAGGGATCCGAGACACTAATTAAATGGGCCGTCTCTCCCTTTCACATACAGAAGAAGAAGCAGAGAGTCAATTGCAAGAAACCACCACATTTGTGGCTAGGTTTGCAGGAAACTACCAAGTCATTAATCTATTGCAAAAAACACCGTAAAATCTCTTAACCCGTTGCAAAAAGCACTGAACAGCCGTTTAGCCTCGTTTGATCTCTTTTCCGACAGGTGGGCCCCGAAAACGCTGATGTGGCGTGCGGACAGGCAAACGGCGCCGTTAGGAACAAAACGGTCAAGACGCCGTGCCGGTCGGTCCTGTCGGTGCTCGCCAGACAGATGCCCCGCGCCCTCTCTCTCTCTCTCTCCCCTCTCCTCTGCCTCCTCTCTCTGGCTCTGGTCGCCGTCGGTGAGAAGCCAGCTGGCCGCCGTCCGCCATGGTTTCGTGGAGCGACGACAGCGAGGAATCAGGCTACGAGTACTCTTCAGGCGGCTCCCCTATCAAGGTCAGTGATGTGTACTCGTAGCTAGGGTTCTTTGAGCAAGGGTTTCGGTTTGGGGATTTTGTTTTTCCTGCTCGATTTGAACCCGTGAGATGGATTTTGTGCGTTTCTTTTGTTGATGTAGATCCCGGCTACAATCGAGGACCCGAACTACTCTAGTGTTGATGATGAGGTGATGGTGATGTGTGAGCATGGCCAGCCGGCGAAGAGGCATGTTTGCTTCGAAGGGATTAGCACTGGGAGGAGGTTCATTGCCTGTGGACTTGATGTGAGTGCTAGCAAAAATCTGTAGTTTGCTCATTTTGTGAAGAAACTATAAATTGTTCATATGCACTATTCATTGTTCATGTTCACTGTTCATTGTTCATATTCACTGTTCACCTAGTAGTTTAGTTAAAGGTACTGTCATGTACCATACCATAGTGACTGAGTGAAGTAAATGAATTGTTCATACATATAAATGAACAACACCACAGTGATATAAATGAAGTAAATGAATTAAATTGTGCTATTAAAAATTAAGTACAAAGATATAAAATTAAGGTATCCATAGTGACTGAGTGAAGTAAATTGTGTTGTTAAAAAGTATCATAGTGCATTGTTCATAGATATAAATGAAGTAAATGAATTAAACTGAATTGTATTGTGCTGTTAAAAGTTAAGGTATAAATGAAGTAAATTCAGTGTAGTATGCTATAAAAAATTCAGATATAAATTCAGAATTGAGCTGAATTGTGCATGTGCAGTATACTATAGTTGTTTTGAATTGGACTGAATAGAAGTGAAGTGAAAAAGGAAGTAAATGCATTTGTACTTGTTGTTTTGCAGGAAGCAAGCAGTTGTGGTGTTGTTCATTGGGTAGATGAGGAGTGGCCAGAGCATCTGCAGAATGCTCTTCACAAACTATGGCTTTTGTATGAGGATTGCCAGCGTGCTAATAGGATGGCATGTCTGGAACATTCATCACTTGTCCACAATCTCACATCACAGAAGAACAAGCTACAGGAGACTTATGAGAAGCTTGTTGAGGATGTGAACAACCTACTTGATACCCAGGACAATATTCCCAAGGAAAATGAAGTCCAACAAGGTGAACATGAGGAGATCACTCCTCCTTTGGACAACAATATTTCAGCTTTGAAGGAACAGCTGGGTGCAATGGATGCTGAGAACAAAGAACTGAAGCAAAAGGTTGACTAGTTGAAGAGCATTCAGGTTGCCCAAGGTAATGTGATTAGGAATCTGAAGTTTGCTCATTTGAAGGAGAAGGAAAAGTTGAGCACTGAGAGGAGGAATTTGGAGTTTCACATTGCTGATCTTGTCAAAGCTAGTGACAAGAACAAGAGAAAGCTGAAGGACATCAAGGATATTTGCGATGAAGAGTGATTTGTAATCTGACCATGTGGGTCATTATCTTAAGTTTCAAGCATTGAACTATGGCTTGTAATGTGTGAACTAGTGGCAGTTTGCAGTATTTGAAGTAGGGTGTAGCCTTGAACTATGTCTTGTAAGCTTTGAACTATGGTGTCATGATGTTAACTATGTTGTTAACTATGGTGTCATGATGTTAACTATGTTGTTAACTAGAGTTGTTAAGTATGATGTTAACTATGGTGTCATGATGTTAACTATGTTAGTGACTAGAGTTGTTAAGTATGATGTTAATTATGTTAGTGACTAGAGTTGTTAAGTATGATGTTAGCTATTCATTGATGTTAACTATGGCACCCTAAATGATGGAATGAGGATATGTTGGATACTGTCGACGTCGAGGCACCCTAGATGATCAAATTAGGTTATCTTGGATGCCGTCGACGCCGAGGCACCCTAGATGATCAAATTAGGTTATCTTGGATGCCGTCGACGCCGAGGCACCCTAGATGATCAAATTAGGTTATCTTGGATGCCGTCGACGCCGAGGCACCCTAGATGATCAAATTAGGTTATCGTGGATGCCGTCGACGCCGAGGCACCCTAGATGATCAAATTAGGTTATCTTGGATGCCGTCGACGCCGAGGCACCCTAGATGATCAAATTAGGTTATCGTGGATGCCGTCGACGCCGAGGCACCCTAGATGATCAAATTAGGTTATCGTGGATGCCGTCGACGCCGAGGCACCCTAGATGATCAAATTAGGTTATCGTGGATGCCGTCGACGCCGAGGCACCCTAGATGATCAAATTAGGTTATCTTGGATGCCGTCGACGCCGAGGCACCCTAGATGATCAAATTAGGTTATCTTGGATCACAGTAGTAGCCACATTCATCACACTTATTAGCAAACAATAAGAAAATTAGGAGCCACAACTAACCAGAAAGTACTCAACCAAAATAAAGATGTTTTGAACATGAACAGCTAACCAGAAGCAACACCAAGTTTTCATCACAGACCAACAAGTCCACTAGGTACCTTACATGAAAGTACTCATGACAACCAGAATAAAGATGTTTAGAACATCAACAGCTAACCAGAAGCAACACAAGTTTTCATCATAGCCCAACAAGTCCACTAGGTACCTTACATGAAAGGTGTCATCACAACCAAAATGCAGATGTTTTGAACATCATCAGCTCACCACAAATTAACACAACTTCACCTGCTCCCTTGAGAACAGTTGAACCACTCAGACATCTTAAAGGATGGCTTCCTCACTCTTCCACTACCTGCAACTCTTGGGGGGATGAACTTGTTTCTTCCTCTTGGCCCAGCAGCAGTAGAGGAACTTGGACCAGCACCAGCAGTAGAACTTGGACCAGCACCAGCAGTAGAACTTGCAGTCCTTGTAGTTTTAGCTTTCTTTGTTGCCCTTGTAGCAGGAGGAGCAGCAGCTGCAGCAGGAGCAGAAGGAGCTCTCCTTGGTGCACTGGGAGCTGAAGCAGGAGCAGAAGGAGCTCTCCTTGATACCCTTGAAGCCCTTGGAGCTGGTGGAGCTGGAGCTGCAGTTTGAGCAGCAGCAGGAGCAGAAGGAGCACTTCTCCTTGGTGGCATGGGAGCAGGAGCAGATACAGTTATGGGTGTATCATCTCTCCTGTTTTCCTGAAATTATAGCATACAAATGTTAGAAACTGGTATGTGAAATTGTACAAAAACCTACAACAATAGTTACCTGGTGCTGGTTCATTCTCATAGCTAGGGATGGTTTAAGAGCCTGCTTGCAACTAGTGTATCTATGCCCAATCCTATTGCAATTGCTACAAGTGATAGTTGCCATCCTAGATGTATCCTTTGGAGCTAGCTTTTCAAACTTGCTCTTTCTCCTCTTTGTCTCTTTGTTTCCTGGCTTTTCTTTGAACACTGGTGGTTCAATGTCAGGGGTTCTAGTCTTTGGCCACAAATCAGGCCCAGGCACAGGGAAAACTATTGGACTATAAGCTGCCTTATACATTGGTTTCTTGAAGAAATCATGAACAAAATCTTCTGGCTGTAGTTTTGCCTTGTTGATTGCAGAAACACCATGATTGCGAGGTACTCCACACATGTCCCACTTCCTACAACCAGATGTATGTAGCAACAAGTTAACTGCATATGTGCTTTCTCCACTTGTCACCTGGAAGAGATCAGGTCCAGCTTTGATAGACTGACAAAACCTAGAATGATGTTTTGCTTCCTCTAGCTTCTCAGCATATGTTGGGCATATCTGCCACTTAGCAGTCTCAGTCTTTGTCCTATTTGCATTGAACTTCACTAACAGCTTTGTCCTGATCCCATCCACCATAGTTCTAATGGGTTTGGCTCTGACATCAAGTATCATCTTGTTAAAAACTTCACTTATATTGTTCACTACCAAGTCAGTTTTGCAATTGTTGTCCATGGCATGCCTAGCCCATGTATGTTTTGGTATCCTAGATAGCAATTTCCAAGCTGGCTCACACTCCTTTTTCATGCCTTCCATTGCAGTTACATAACCATGCTCAGTATAGGAATAACTTGCCTGATACATGTATTTCTTCAACTCTTCCCCTCTAAAACCAGCAGTTTGAAAGTTCTGATAAATATGTCTAAGGCAGAATCTTTGTTTGCAATTGGGGAATAAATTGTTTATGGCTGTAAGAAGGCCCTGTTTGAATGAACTACAGTTTGAGAATACTACAACAATGCCATGTATGAAATTAATAAACAAAGACAATTAATAAGCAATGCAAGCAATGATTAGAGTAGAGATAGTAGTACCTTTTGCCTGTCATATATAATAGTGTAGTAGCCAAACTTGCCTGACTCACCACCAATGGCATATTTTAATTGAGTAAGAAACCAAGACCAGCTTGCTGTGTTTTCCTTGTCCACTATTGCAAAAGCAATGGGAAATATGTTATTGTTTCCATCTCTTCCAGTGGCAGCCAAGATTTGCTGCCCTGTTGTCAACTTTATGAAGCAACCATCAACACCTATCATACAAGATCACAAGTAGATTACCAAAAAATTAGTGGGTGTGCACATATAAATGTAGAGTCACTAGTTAATTAGTAGGTGTGCACATACCTATGAATGGTCTGCAACCATTAAGGAAACCCTCTTTGCAAGCATTGAGGCAGATGAACAAGCCATGGAATCTTGGGTTTTTGCTTGGATGTAGTTTCAGATGCTTTGTTGTGACAATGCATCTACTTCCTGGATTGGTTTCTAGCACAGCTTCTAGGTAATCCCTTATCCTATGATATTGTGCCTTCTGATCTCCTAGGACTACATTTTTAGCTAGCTTTCTTGCCCTATAGGCCCTATGTATAGATACCTCTATTCCATGCTTTTGCTTCAAGTTTGAAATTATAGTCTGGACAGGTGTGTTGGGGTCTGTCCTCAACTGTTGCTCACATTCATGTGCCAACCACTTAGCAGTAACTTTTGTGCTCTCTCCTACTACTGGGCAGCTATGGTGCAAGTTCAGTTTCTTTATACAGAATGTCTTCTCATGTGCTATCTGAGAAGCTGCAATGAAAAATGGACAATTCTCAAATTTGCAGACAGCTATAATCCTGTCTGGACAGTTCCTGTGGAAGGCATGGTTCCTATTTTGTGAGATGTGAAAATTAAGAAGTGCCCTCCTGAACTGGGTCACATCTAGGAAACAAAGCTTCTTCATAAATTGCTCTTCTGGGTTCTCCCTTTGCTCATCATACCAAACTCTAGGCTTCCTCTTTTTAGCCCTGCTCTTCCTATCAGCTGGAAGCTTCACACATGGTATTTGAACCCCATCATTGTCCTCCTGACTTAGGTCACCAGGGTTGCTCTCCTCATCAGATGAAGGAAACCAATCTTCCTCAATAATCTCATCCAAACTAGAATGAGATCTTGTAGTTGGCCCCTTTCTTTTACTTCCTCCTATGCTGCTCCCTTCCTCCTCCTCCTCCTCTGGTGCCTTCTCCTCCTCCTCCTCCTCTGGTGCCTTCTCCTCCTCCTCATCTGCTTCATATGGCTCATTCACATCAGTGTCCCCTTCAATATGATGAAGTGGATCATCTCTATGCTTCTTCATTGCCTCAAGCCTAGCAATTATATCCTCATCTGCTAGTAAATCTGTGTCACTGTCACTATCAGTGAAATCTTCAGCCATTAGCTCTGGAAGTTTTCTTTTAGCTGCCTTGTATTTCTCTTTTTCTTTCCCCTTTTTCCTGAACTTCTCAATCTCTTCATTCCTCTTCTGCTCCATCAGTTGCTCAATTTGCTCTTGATCTTTGTCTTGCTCCATGAAATACTCATGCCTCTCTTCACCAATCTCCATTGCAAATTCTGGTACTGGTGCACACTTCTGCTTCAAAAATGAACTCTCATGTGTGTTAATGACCTGCACTGGCACTTGTTGTGGCTTTGTTGGGCTAGGAAACAGTACTCCTGCTGTATCTATCTCATACACCACTGGCACACCTATTTCAGATAATGGAACCTGCTCCTCACAAACTGGTCCAATGTTCAAATCACTAGGTCTTGGAGCATCACTTCTGATGACTGTTATGTTCACCACCTTC
Organism: Aegilops tauschii subsp. strangulata; assembly: GCF_002575655.3. Lineage (NCBI taxonomy): Eukaryota > Viridiplantae > Streptophyta > Magnoliopsida > Poales > Poaceae > Aegilops > Aegilops tauschii. The sequence continues at coordinate 23,441,564 of NC_053035.3, read as the reverse complement.
TGACCTTTGATAACTAGGTCATCCAACATTTCCTCGACCTTATCATCATCTGTTAGTTCTTCCATACCTGAAACCCCAACACCTGGATCTCTGACATAATACATAAAGTCTGTCATCCCATATCCTTCAAGCTCTATTAGTGCAATCAGATTGTAAAATGTGATATCATCCACATTTAGGCTTCTTTCAAGATTATCTCTGTCATGGAAATGGAATCTGACTTCCCACACTTCATCATTCAATCTACAGTTCAAGTAAAGCAATTCAGTTCAAGTAAACAATTCAGTTAAAAGTTAAAGATTCAGTTAAAAATACAGTTTCAGTTAAAAATTCAGTTAAAAGTTAAATATTCAGTTAGTAGAAACAATTCAGTTAATGTTTCACTTAAAGACTTAACTAAAGTTTCAGTTAAAAATACAGTTTAAGTTAAAATTACAGTTTCATTTCAAAATTCAGTTAAAAGTTAAATATTCAGTTAGTACAAACAATTTAGTTAATGTTTCACTTAAAGATTTAACTAAAGTTTCAGTTAAAAATATAGTTTAAGTTAAAAATACAGATAGAGTAAACTATTCAGTTAAAGTTTCGGTTAAAGTTTCAGTTAAAGTTTCAGTCCAAAATACAGTTAAAGTAATTTGTTCACTTAACAATTCAGTACAGGATTCAGTTATAAATTCAGTAACATTTTTATTTAAATATTCAGTTGTAAATTCAATAATTGAGTAGGTTGAAATTGAGTTTAACATTCAGTAATTTCATGTAATTGAGTAGGTTCAAATTGAGTTTAACATTCAGTAATTTCAGTTAATGTTTAGGTGCCTACAACATACACTTAGAACCCTAGAACTACATAAACACTTCACTTACATGTCTGACCACATAAACAACCTACAACAACAATAATGGCGACGGTGCCTACTACATACACTTAGAACCCTAGAAACCAAATCGGGGTACGGAAAAAGAAAACTTACGAGACACCGCCGAAGGAGGATGCGTAGTGATGGCTCCCCTCTGGATCTTCCTTCACGGCCTTGGCGAATGCCCTCGCCGCCGCGTACTCAACACAATAAGACGGCGACGGCGGCTGTGGAAGAGGCGGAGCCTGAGATGGGTTTGAACTGCCGCAAACCTCTGTTGGATCTGCAGGAGCACCACTGCCACCAGATGCATCGCCAGCACCACCGCCACCGCCATCATCACTGCCACGCGAGGTGGCCATCACCGGCGGCGAGCAGGGGCGAGAGAGGAGAGGGGAGTGGGGCGAGAGAGAGGACAGGGGCGGGGGGGGGGGGGGGGGGGGGCTGTCTGAACAGGACCGACCGGCGCGGCGTCTTGACCGTTTTGTTCCTAACGGCGCCGTTTGCCTGTCCGCACGCCACGTCAGCGTTTTCGGGGCCCATCTGTCGGAAAAGAGATCAAACGAGGTTAAACAGCTGTTCAGTGCTTTTTGCAACGGGTTAAGAGATTTTACGGTGTTTTTTGCAACAGATTAACGACTTGGTAGTTTCCTGCAAACCTAGCCATAAATATGGTGGTTTCTTGCAATTGACTCAGAAGCAGAGGCAGCCCGCAGCGGCGAGCCTCCCCGAGGGCCCCCTCATCGAAATCCTGCCGCGCCTGCCCTACCGGTTGCTCTGCCGCTTCAGGTGCATGTCCAAGCAGTGGCTCTCCCTCTGCTCCGACACAAACATCGTCAAGAGAGCTCCCCAGACCCTTGCCGGATTCTTCCACAGCCACGACGGCGACCTCCATTTCAGCAATTTGTCCGGGGGAGGCACCCCTCTGGTCGACCCTTCTTCATTCCCTTTCCTGTGGTGCTCGAGGTACCATAGTTTCCAGCTCGACCAATGCAGCAGCGGCCTTGTCCTCTGCAAATGCTGGGGTTTAGAAGAAGAAGAGGACGACGACGACAAAGGAGAGTACGTTGTGTTCAATCCTATCACCAGGCAGTGGACCACGTTGCCTCCTATACTATGTCAGGACGGAGAGGATGATGACCCTGAGTATTACGAACTAGTGGATCCCTTCCTGGGTTTCGACCCGGCTGTTCCATCTCGCTTCGTCGTGCTTGCACGCTTGGTAGAGTCGGTTGACCATGTGGCAGTGTTCTCATCTGAAACCGGACAATGGACTCGGATTAGTGGGTGGGAATACAGACGGTGGTATCGCTGTTGCTGCAGAATGCGTCTTCCTGAATGGCGTGATGCATTTTATGCATTCGTTGCTCCATAAACTTTCAATAGCCGACGTGGACACAGAGGAGAAGGTTTGTCGGGAAATTCCTCTACCGGAAGAAATGGAAGGAGACAGATCTGGTTATGGTTCAGTGGGGTGCTCTCAGGGACTCTTGCATGCTTGGTTTATAGATCATTAAAAATTACCAACTCTGTATGGGTACTTGAGGATTACGGTAGCGGAGTGTGGACCCTAAAGCATACTGTTGATGTTCCGAAACTGTTTGGAAGGTAATCTAACAAAGAGGATTGTGATGAAGAGGATTGTAGCGAAGAGGATGAGACCTATAAGTATGACATGTTTGCAGTTCATCCTGAACATAATTTGATTTTCCTTACTGACTGGGAGGAGGTGAATCTGTCATAATACCATATGGACAGCGGGGAAGTGCATCATATGTGCACTTCTGGAGACTTACTGGGTGGTCTACCTTATGTTCCCTGTTTCGCGGATTTGCCTGATGGATGATCACTAGAAAGCTATTGCTGCTACTTCATGTATGTAAGGTGGCACTAATTCCTTTGAAAAATCAGTCGTTGGGCATGTGCCTAATCTTCTAATTCGGCGGCACTGGCTTGGATATGTCTTCTTGGCATTCCAATCTGGGCTCTTGGGGTGCACCCCTTTTTGTGGCTTTGAACAATGTTGGTTAGCCTTTCGAGATTCTGTAAGTGACAAGTGATCCAATGGGTTATGCTTAGTTGTATGAATGACATAGTCACCTAATGTATTTGCTTTCATGTAGTACTAATTATTGTGGTCATTTGTTATCTGTTCGCATGGGCTGAATGGGAGCCTGTATTATCTATGTCTACAATCCTTTACATTTTCGGATCTTTATTTCCATTTGTGTCATGCAATGTTCATGTATGACTTATTAACTCTTATTTTTATGAGATTATGGTTCCAACAGTTGACCATGGAGATTGGATCACCTGTTGTTATAACCCTCCCATGATCTGACTCCGATCTCAAGCGTTTGATAATTCCCCCGTGATAGTTGTATTGATGCCATGTTGAGATTCGTAAAGGCTGTACAGGGGCAGTATCGGAGGACGAAGCAAGGCTCGAACTCTCTTCGCTCCGTTAGATCCATGAGCACTGCATCAAAGAAAGTCATGGCATTGTTGGTTTCATTGTGGATATATGATGTGACCCTATATCGAAGGCACGTTGTGAAAGGTGCTGAGCGGGAGGAAATGCCAGGTCTGATTCATTTCAGTTCGTATATAGTCCATACTAAAGTATCCAGAACACTATATATTTGTGTATGTAGGTAGTATTTTTTTTTCTTGAAACAATTGAACGGAGATAGTATAATTTTTAAAAATTGTGTATGAAATTGTACCCATGCTGTAGATGCAATTAACACTTATTTTTATGAGGCTATGGTTCCAACGATTGACTTTGGAGGTTGGATCACTAGTTGTTATAATCCTCCCGTGATCTGATTCTGATCTCAAGCGTTTGATAATTCCCACGCGATAATTGTATTGAAGCCACACTGAGATTTGAAAAGTCTATACAGGGGTAGTACCGAAGACCGATGCAAAGCTCAAACTCTCTTTGCTCCGTTACATCGACTGAGCACCGCACCAAAGAAATCCATGGCATTGTTGCATCCACTGTGGATATATGATGTGACCCTACATGGAGGGCACATTGTGAAAGGTGTTGAGTGGGAGGAAATGCCAGGTTTGGCATACGACCAGCTGAGCAGTAACCTGACAGCTCTGTAAAAAAAATCAATCAATGTTTGTTCATTCATTTCAGTTCGTATATAGTCCATACTGAAGTATCCAAAACATTGGTAGTATTCTTTTTGGAACCAATGAATGGAGATAGTATCATTTTTCAAAATTGCGTATGTGTAGATGCAATTATCTCTTATATTTATGAGGCTATAGTTCCAACAGTTGACCTTGGAGGTTGGATCACCACTTGTTATTATCCTCCCATGATCTGATTCCGACCTCAAGCGTTTGATAATTCGCACGTGATAATTGTATTGAAGCCATGTTGAGATTTGTAAAGGCTATACACGGGCACAACCGAAGGCCGAAGCAAAGCTCCAACTCTCTTCACTCCTTTATATCCATTGAGCACCGAACCAAAGAAAGCCATGACGTTGTTTCTTCCGCTATGGAAGGCACATTGTGAAATGTGCTGAGTGGGAGGAAATACCAGGTTTGGCATACATCTAGCTGAGCTGCAACCTGACAGCTTTGTAGAAAAAAATCCCACCATTGTTTGTTCATTCATTTCAGTTCGTATATAGTTCATACTGAAGTATCCAAAACATTGTATATTTGTGTATATGTAGGTAGTATTTTTTTTGAAACCAATGAACAAAAATAGTATTATTTTTCAAAATTGTGTAAGAAATCGTACCCATAGTGCAGATCAATTAACTCTTATTTTTATGAGGCTATGGTTCCAACAGTTGACCTTGGAGGTTGGATCACTAGTTGATATAATCTCCCTTGATCTGATTCCGATCTCAAGCGTTTGATAATTCCCACGTGATAATTGTATTGAAGCCACATTGAGATTTGAAAAGGCTATACAAAAACCAAAGCAAAGCAAGAACTCTCTTCGCTCCATTACATCCACTGAGCACCGCACCAAAGAAAGCCATGGCATTTTGCTTCTGCTGTGGATATATGATGTGATCCTATAGGGAAGGAACATTGTGAATGTTGGTGAGTCGGAGGAAATGCCAGGTCTGGCATACGTCCAGCTGAGCCGCAACCTGACAACTCTATAGAAAAAAATTCCATTAGTGCTTGTTCATTCATTTCAGTTCATATATAGTCCACACTGAAGTATTCAAAAGATTATATATTTGTGTATGTAGGTAGTATTTTTTTTGAAACCAATGAACGGAGATGGTATCATTTTTCAAAATTGTGTATGAAAGTGTACCCATAGTGCAGATGCAATTAACTCTTATTTTTATGAGACTATGGTTCCAATAGTTGAACTTGGAGGTTGGATGACCAGTTGTTATAATCCTCCCCTGATCTGATTCCTATCTCAAGCCTTCGATAATTCCCATGTGATAATTGTGTTGAAGCCACATTGAGATTTGTAAAGGCTATACTAAGGCCGAAGCAAAGGTCGAACTCTCTTCGCTCCGTTACATCCACTAAGCACCGCACTTAAGAAAGCCATGTCATTATTGCTTCCGGTGTGGATATATGACGTGACCTTACATAGAAGCCACATTGTGAAAGGTGCTGAGTGGGAGGAAATGGCAGGTCTGGCATACTTCCAATTGAGCCGCAACCTGACAACTCTGCAGAAACAATATTGTGTATGTAGGCACTATTATGTGCATTAATGCCTAAAAAATGCACATAATCCCCTAAATATGGTAAATGAACCTGGAAAAGTGACAAATTCGAGCACGGTGAATTGTAGGGTGTATGTTCATCGTAGAAAAAAACTCATGGACAAAGGACAAAGGAAATTTGGTTCCCCCTTCAATCTTGTTGATTTCCCCTCGAAACCATAAAACTTCTTCGGTGATGGCTCGATTTATGGAAGGCGTGCATGTTGACACAAGGAAAACATTCTTAAATTTTTACCAGGGCATGCAGAGCCCATACCATGGCACCATGCCGGGCGTCATGTTTTCCAAGCATATATTTCAATTTTGTAGTTATTAACCTAGTAAACGACGCATTTATGGTTGCCTATTGCCACACATTTTCTTAAAATATTTGTCCATTCCTTGTAAAAGGCATGATAATGTACTAAATAGCATGAGCATGGTTTTCCAAACCGTTGTTGTGCACGTTTTCATGCACCGATTGTTCGAATTTGAATTATATGCATTAATGCCTAGAAAATACAAATAATCCCCTAAATATGATAAATGAGCCCGGAAAAGTGCTAAATTTGAACACGATGATTTGCAGGGTGTATATTCATCGTAGAAAAAAAACTCATGCACAAAGGACAAAGGAAATTTGGATTCCCCTTCAATCTTGATGATTTCTCCCTCGAAACCATGAAACTTCCTCGGTGATGGTTCGATTTATGAAAGGCGTGCATGACGACATAAAGAAACATTCTCAAATTTTTGCCAGGGCACGCTGAGGCCATACCATGGCACCACGCCAGGCGTCAAGTATTCCAAGAATGTATTTCATTTTTGCATAGTTGTTAACCCAGTAAACGACGCTTTTATGGTTGACTATTGCCACACATTTCCTTGAAATATCTGCCCATTCCTTGTAAAAGGTATGAGAATGTACTAAATAGCACGAGCATGGTTTTCTAGACCGTTGTTATGCACCTTTTCATGCACCGATTGTTCGAATTTGAATTATGTGCATTAATGCCTAGAAATTGCAAATAATCCCCTAAATATGGTAAATGAGCCCGGAAAAATGTCAAATTTGAACACGTTGCACTTGAGGCGGTATATTGATCGTTGGAGAAAAACTGAATGACAAACTAGGACGGAAATTTGAATTCCCCTTCAATCTTGGTGATTTCCCTCTAGAAAGCATGGAACTTCCTCGGTGATGGTTCGATTTATGAAGGGCATGCATGACGACATAAATAAAACCTTCTCATCTCTTAACTAGGGTACGGTGAGGCCATACCATGGCACCATGCCAAGCGTCAAGTTTTTCAAGCACGTATTTCATTTTTCTATAGTTGATAATGTTGGGGATCGTTGCAGAAATTAAAAAATTTCTACGCATCACCAAGATCAATCTATGGAGAGACTAGCAACGAGAGAGAGGGGAGTGCATCTTCATACCCTTGAAGATCGCGATGCGGAAGCGTTACAAGAACGCGGATGAAGAAGTCGTACTCGCAGCGATTTAGATCGCGGTTGATTCCGATCTAAGCGCCGAACAACGGCGCCTCCGCGTTCAACACACGTACAGCCCGGGGACGTCTCCTCCTTCTTGATCCAGCAAGGGGAGAGGAGAAGTTGAGGGAGAGCTCCGTGTTGGAAATATGCCCTAGAGGCAATAATAAAATGGTTATTATTATATTTCCTTGTTCATGATAATTGTCTATTGTTCATGCTACAATTGTGTTATCCGGAAACCGTAATACATGTGTGAATATATAGACCACGACATGTCCCTAGTGAGCCTCTAGTTGACTAGCTCGTTGATCAATAGATGGTTACGGTTTCCTGACTATGGACATTGGATGTCATTGATAACGGGATCACATCATTAGGAGAATGATGTGATGGACAAGACCCAATCCTAAGCATAGCACAAGATCGTGTAGTTCGTCTGCTAGAGCTTTTCCAAATGTCAAGTATCATTTCCTTAGACCATGAGATTGTGCAACTCCCGGATACCATAGGAGTGCTTTGGGTGTGCCAAACGTCACAACGTAACTGGGTGGCTATAAAGGTGCACTACGGGTATCTCCGAAAGTGTCTGTTGGGTTGGCATGAATCGAGACTGGGATTTGTCACTCCGTATGATGGAGAGGTATCTCTGGGCCCACTCGGTAATGCATCATCATAATGAGCTCAATGTGACTAAGGAGTTAGTCACGGGATCATGCGTTACGGAACGAGTAAAGAGACTTGCCGGTAAGGAGATTGAACAAGGTATTGGGATACCGACGATCGAATCTCGGGCAAGTAACGTACCGATTGACAAAGGGAATTGTATACGGTATTGATTGAATCCTCGACATCGTGGTTCATCCGATGAGATCATCGTGGAACATGTGGGAGCCAACATGGGTATCCAGATCCCGCTGTTGGTTATTGACCGGAGAGTCGTCTCGGTCATGTCTGCATGTCTCCCGAACCCGTAGGGTCTACACACTTAAGGTTCGGTGACGCTAGAGTTGTAGAGAAATTAGTATGCGGTTAACCGAAAGTTGTTCGGAGTCCCGGATGAGATCCCGGACATCACGAGGAGTTCCGAAATGGTCCGGAGGTAAAGATTTATATATGGGAAGTCCTATTTTGGCCACCGGAAAATGTTCGGGATTTTTCGGTATTGTACCGGGAAGGTTCTAGAAGGTTCTGAAGTGGGGCCCACCTGCATGGGGGGACCCACATGAACGTGGGTAGTGGGGGCAAGGCCCCACACCCCTGGTCAAGGCGCACCAAGATCCCACCTTAGAAGGAATAAGATCATATCCCGAAGGGATAAGATCAAGATCCCTAAAAAAGGGGGATAACAATCGGTGGGGAAGGGAAATGATGGGATTTCTTTCCCCCACCTTTGCCAACGCCCCAATGGACTTGGAGGGCAAGAAACCAGCCCCCTCCACCCCTATATATAGTGGGGAGGCGCATGGGAGCAGCACCCCAAGCCCTGGCGCCTCCCTCCCTCCCGTGACACCTCTTCCTCCCCGCTTGCGCTTGGCGAAGCCCTGCCGGGATCCCGCTACTTCCACCACCATGCCGTCGTGCTGCTGGATCTCCATCAACTTCTCCTCCCCCCTTGCTGGATCAAGAAGGAGGAGACGTCCCCGCTTCATACGTGTGTTGAACGCGGAGGTGCCGTCCGTTCGGTGCTAGGATCATCGGTGATTTGGATCACGACGAGTACGACTCCATCAACCCCGTTCGAACGCTTCCGCGCGCGATCTGCAAGGGTATGTAGATGCACTCCCCTCTCTCTCGTTGCTAGATGACTCCATAGATTGATCTTGGTGATACATAGAAAATTTTAAATTTCTGCAACGATCTCCAACAGTGGCATCATGAGCCAGGTTTATGCGTAGATTCTATGCACGAGTAGAACACACAGTAGTTGTGGGTGACGATTTGTTCAATTTGCTTACCGTTACTAGTCTTATCTTGATTCGGCGGCATTGTGGGATGAAGCGGCCCGGACCGACCTTACACGTACTCTTACGTGAGACAGGTTCCACCGACTGACATGCTCTTGATGCATAAGGTGGCTAGCGGGTGTCTGTCTCTCCCACTTTAGTCGGATCGGATTCGATGAAAAGGGTCCTTATGAAGGGTAAATAGCAATTGGCATATCACCGTTGTGGCTTTTGCGTAGGTAAGAAACGTTCTTGCTAGAAACCCATAGCAGCCACGTAAAACATGCAACAACAATTAGAGGACGTCTAACTTGTTTTTGCAGGGTATGCTATGTGAGGTGATATGGCCAAAAGGATGTGATGAATGATATATGTGATGTATGAGATTGATCATGTTCTTGTAATAGGAATCACCACTTGCATGTCGATGAGTATGACAACCGGCAGGAGCCATAGGAGTTGTCTTAATTTATTGTGTGACCTGCGTGTCAATGAAAATGCCATGTAAGTACTTTACTTTATTGCTAACCGTTAGCCATAGTAGTAGAAGTAATAGTTGGCGAGACAACTTCATGAAGACACGATGATGGAGATTATTATGATGGAGATCATGGTGTCATGCCGGTGACGAAGGTGATCATGCCGTGCCTCGAAGATGGAGATCAAAAGGCGCAAGATGATATTGGCCATATCATGTCACTTTATGATTTGCATGTGATGTCTGTCATGTTTACATCTTATTTGCTTAGAACGACGGTAGCATAAATAAGATGATCCCTCACTAAAATTTCAAGAAATGTGTTCCCCCTAACTGTGCACCGTTGCGAAGGTTCGTTGTTTCGAAGCACCACGTGATGATCGGGTGTGATAGATTCTAACGTTCGCATACAACGGGTGTTGACGAGCCTAGCATGTACAGACATGGCCTCTGAACACATGCGAAACACTTAGGTTGACTTGACGAGCCTAGCATGTACAGACATGGCCTCGGAACACAAGAGATCGAAAGGTCGAACATGAGTCGTATAGTAGATGCGATCAACATGGAGATGTTCACCGTTGATGACTAGTCCGTCTCACGTGATGATCGGACATGGCCTAGTCGATTCGGATCATGTATCACTTAGATGACTAGAGGGATGTCTATCTAAGTGGGAGTTCTTTAAATAATTTGATTAATTGAACTGATTGTCATGAACATAGTCTAAATTGTCTTTGCAAATTAAGTTGCAGATCAATAGCTCGTGCTTAAGCTCCCTGTTTTAATACGTTCCTAGAGAAAGACTAAGTTGAAAGTTATTGTGAGCAATTGTGCGGACTAGGGCCGTAGTCTGAGGATTGTCCTCACTGCTACACAGAAGGCTTCTGTCCTTGATGCACCGCTCGGTGTGCCAACCCCTCTAGCGTCGTCTGTGGATGTTGTGAACATCTGGCAGACACATTCTGATGACTACTTGATAGTTTAGTGCGCCATCCTTTACGGCTTAGAGTCGGGGCTCCAAAAGCGTTTTGAACGCCATGGAACATATGAGATATTCCAAGAGCTGAAATTGGTATTTCAGGCTCATGCCCATGTTGAGAGGTTTGAGACCTCTGACAAGATCTTTGCCTACAAGATGGAGGAGAATAGCTCAGCCAGTGAGCATGTGCTCAGAATGTCTGGGTACTTCAATCGCTTGAATCAAGTGGGAGTTAATCTTCTAGATAAGAGATTGATTGACAAAGTTCTCCAGTCGCTATCACCAAGCTACTAGAACTTCGTGATGAACTATAACATGCAGGGGATGGAGATGATCCCGGAGCAGTTTGCGGTAGGCCGCGGAAGTAGAAATTAAGAAGGAGCATCAAGTGTTGATGGTTAACAAGACCACTAGTTTCAAAGAAGGGAAAGGGCAAGTAGGGAAACTTCATGAATGGCAAGCCAGTTGCCGCTCCAATGAAGAAACCCAAGAACCCAAACCCGAGACGAAGTGCTTCTATTAGGGGAACTGTCACTGGTAGCGGAACTGCCTCAAATACTTGGTAGATAAGAAGGCTGGCAACTTCAACAAAAGTATATTTGATATATGTGTTATTGATGTGTACCTTACTAGTACTCCTAGTAGCACATGGGTATTAGATAACGGTTCAGTTGCTAAGATTGGTAACTCGAAACAAAAGCTACGGAATAAACGGAGACTAGCTAGGGGCGAGGTGACGATGCGTGTTGGAAGTGTTTTCAAGGTTGATGTGATCACCATCGCACGCTCCCTCTACCTTCGAGATTAGTGTTGAACCTAGATAAATGTTGTTTGCATTGGTGTCTGCGTTGAGCATGAACATGATTAGATCATGTTTATTACAATGCGGTTATCCATTTAAGTCAGAGAATAATGGTTATTCTGTTTACATGAATGACACCTTCTATGGTCATGCACCCCATGTGAATGGTTCATTGAATCTCGATCGTGGTGATACACATGTTCATAACATTGATGCCAAAAGATGTAGAGTTGATAATGATAGTACCACTTTTGTAGCACTGCCGCTTAAGGTCATATTGGTGTAAAGCGCATGAAGAACCTTCATGCCGATGGAGTTTTGGAGTCACTTGATTTTGAATCACTTGACACATGCGAGCCATGCCTCATTGGCAAGATGACTAAAACCCCATTTTTCTGGAACAATGGAACGGGCAAGTGACTTGTTGGAAATCATACATGCTGATGTGTGCGATCCGATGAGTGTTGATGCGTGCGGTGGATATCGTTATTTTCTCACCTTCACCAATGAATTGAGTAGATATGGGTATATTTACTTAATGAAGCATAAGTCTGAAACGTTTGAAAAGTTCAAGCAATTTCAGAGTGAAGTTGAGAATCATCATAACAAGAAGATCAAGTTCCTGCGATCGGATCAAGGGAAAAGTATCTGAGTTGTGAGTTTGGCAATCACTAAAGACAAGGTGGAATCGTTTCACAGTTGACGCCACCTGGAACACCATAGCTTAATGGTGTGTCCGAGCGTCGTAGTCGCACCCTATTGGTTATGCTGCGATCTATGATATCTCTTACCGATCTACCGCTATCGTTTTGGGGTTATGCATTAGAGACAGCTACATTCACTTTAAATAGGGCACCATCTAAGTCCGTGGAGACGACACCGTATGAACTATGGTTTGGCAAGAAACCTAAGTTGTTGTTTCTTAAGGTTTGGGGCTACGACGCTTATGTCGATAGGCTTCGGCCAGAAAAGCTCGAACCCAAAGCGGAAAATTGTGTCTTCATAGAATACCCAAATAAGACGATTGGGTATACCTTCTATCTCAGATCTGAGGGCAAATTGTTTGTCGCTATGAACAGGTCCTTTGTCGAGAAAGAGTTTCTCTCGAAAGAATTGAGTGGGAGGAAGTTAGAACTTGATGAGGTTGTTGAACCTTCACTTCAATCAGAGAGTAGCGCAGCACAGAAAGATGTTTCTGTGGCACTTGCCTCAGTTGAAGAGAAAGCTAATGATGATGATCATGGAGCTTCAGATCAAGTTACTATCAAACCTCGTAGGTCGACAAGGGTGTATACAACTTCTGAGTGGTCACCCTGTCTTAAAGGTCATGTTGTTGGACAATGATGAACCTATGAGCTATGGAGAAGCGATGGTGGGCCCAGATTCCAACAAATGGCTAGGAGCCATGAAATCCGAGATAGGATCCATGTATGAGAACAAAGTATGGACTTTGGTGGACTTGCCCAATGATCGGCAAGCCATTAAGAATAAATGGATCTTTAAGAAGAAGACAGACGCTGATGGTAATGTCACCATTTATGAAGCTCGACTTGTCTCAAAGAAGTTTCCGACAAGTTCAAGGAGTTGACTGTGATGAGACTCTCTCAATCATAGCGATGCTAAAGTCTGTTAAAATTATGTTAGCAGTTGCAGAATTTTCATTTACGAAATCTGGCAGATGGATGTCAAAACAAAAGTTTCCTTGACGGTTTCCGTGAGGAAAGGTTGTATGTGATACAACCAGAAAGTTTTTGTCGATCCTAAGGATGCTAAAAGGTATGCAAGCTCCAGCTATCCCTCTATGGACTGGAGCAAGCATCTCGGAGTTGGAACATACGCTTTGATGAGGTGATCAAAGTTTTTGGGTTTATACAAAGTTTGCAAGAAACTTGTATTTACAAGAAAGTGAGTGGGAGCACTACAACATTTCTGATAAGTATATGTGGATGACATATTGTTGATCGGAAATGATGTAGAATTTCTGGAAAACAAAAAGGGTTGTTTGAATGGAGTTTTTCAAAGGAAGACCTTGGTAAAACTGCTTACATATTGGGTATCAAGATCTATAGAGATAGATCAAGACGCCTGATAAGACTTTCACAGAACACATACCTTGACATGATCTTGAAGGAGTTCAAGGTGGATCAGTCAAAGAAGGAGTTCTTGCCTGAGTTGTAAGGTGTGAAGTTAAGACTTAAAGCTCGACCACAGCAGAAGAAAGAGAAAGGACGAAGGTCGTCCCCTATGCCTTAGCCATAGGCTCTATACGATATGCCATGCTGTGTACCGCGATGTGCCTTGCCACGTGTCTGGCAAGGCGGTATAAGAATGATCCAGGAGTGGATCATTGGACAGCGGTCAAAATTGTCCTTGTGAATAAGGAAATGTTTTCTCGATTGTGGAGGTGATGAAGAATTCGGCGTAAAGGGTTACGTCGATGCAAGCTTTAACACCAAGCCGGATGACTCTGAGTAGCAAACCGGATACGTATAATGGAGCAACCATTTGGAATAGCTCCAAGTGGAGCATAGTAGCAACATCTACAATATGAAATAGAGATTTGCGAAGTACACACGGATCTGAATGTTGCTGACCCGTTGACTAAAAACTCTCTCACAAGCAGAACATGATCAAACCCTAGAACTCATTGAGTCTTAATCACATGATGATGTGAACTAGATTATTGACACTAGTAAACTCTTTGGGTGTAGTCACATGGCGATGTGGACTATGAGTGTTAATCACATGGCGATGTGAACTAGATTATTGACTCTAGTGCAAGTGGGAGACTGTTGGAAATATGCCCTAGAGGCAATAATAAAATGGTTATTATTATATTTCCTTGTTCATGATAATTGTCTATTGTTCATGCCACAATTGTGTTATCCGGAAATCGTAATACATGTGTGAATACATAGACCACAACATGTCCCTAGTGAGCCTCTAGTTGACTAGCTCGTTGATCAATAGATGGTTACGGTTTCCTGACTATGGACATTGGATGTCATTGATAACGGGATCACATCATTAGGAGAATGATGTGATGGACAAGACCCAATCCTAAGCATAGCACAAGATCGTGTAGTTCGTCTGCTAGAGCTTTTCCAAATGTCAAGTATCATTTCCTTAGACCATGAGATTGTGCAACTCCCGGATACCATAGGAGTGCTTTGGGTGTATCAAACGTCACAACGTAACTGGGTGCCTATAAAGGTGCACTACGGGTATCTCCGAAAGTGTCTGTTGGGTTGGCACGAATCGAGACTGGGATTTGTCACTTCGTATGACGGAGAGGTATCTCTGGGCCCACTCGGTAATGCATCATCATAATGAGCTCAATGTGACCAAGTGTTTGGTCACGGGATCATGCATTACGGTACGAGTAAAGTGACTTGCCGGTAACGAGATTGAACAAGGTATTGGGATACCGACGATCGAATCTCGGGCAAGTAATGTACCGATTGACAAAGGGAATTGTATACGGGATTGATTGAATCCTCGACATCGTGGTTCATCCGATGAGATCATCATGGAACATGTGGGAGCCAACATGGGTATCCAGATCCCGCTGTTGGTTATTGACCGGAGAGTCGTCTCGGTCATGTCTGCATGTCTCCCGAACCCGTAGGGTCTACACACTTAAGGTTCGGTGACGCTAGAGTTGTAGAGATATTAGTATGCGGTTAACCGAAAGTTGTTCGGAGTCCCGGATGAGATCCCGGACGTCACGAGAAGTTCCGGAATGGTCCGGAGGTAAAGATTTATATATGGGAAGTCCTATTTTGGCCACCGGAAAATGTTCGGGATTTTTCGGTATTGTACCGGGAAGGTTCTAGAAGGTTTCGAAGTGGGGCCCACCTGCATGGGGGGACCCACATGAACGTGGGTAGTGGGGGCAAGGCCCCACACCCCTGGTCAAGGCGCACCAAGATCCCACCTTAGAAGGAATAAGATCATATCCCGAAGGGATAAGATCAAGATCCCTAAAAAGGGGGGATAACAATCGGTGGGGAAGGGAAATGATGGGATTTCTTTCCCCCACCTTTGCCAACGCCCCAATGGACTTGGAGGGCAAGAAACCAGCCCCCTCCACCCCTATATATAGTGGGGAGGCGCTTGGGAGCAGCACCCCAAGCCCTGGCGCCTCCCTCCCTCCCGTGACACCTCTTCCTCCCCGCTTGCGCTTGGCGAAGCCCTGCCGGGATCCCGCTACTTCCACCACCATGCCGTCGTGCTGCTGGATCTCCATCAACTTCTCCTCCCCCCTTGCTGGATCAAGAAGGAGGAGACGTCCCCGCTCCGTACGTGTGTTGAACGCGGAGGTGCCGTCCGTTCGGCGCTAGGATCATCGGTGATTTGGATCACGACGAGTACGACTCCATCAACCCCGTTCTCTTGAACGCTTCCGCGCGCGATCTACAAAGGTATGTAGATGCACTCCCCTCTCTCTCGTTGCTAGATGACTCCATAGATTGATCTTGGTGATACGTAGAAAATTTTAAATTTCTGCAACGATCTCCAACACTGCGGCAGCACGACGGCGTGGTGGTGGAGCTTGCAGTTCTCCGGCAGGGCCTCACCAAGCACTACTACGGAGGAGGAGGTGTTGGGGAGGGAGAGGGCTGCGCCAGGGGTAGGGGTACGGCTCCCATGCGCCTCCCCACTATATATAGGGGTGGAGGGGGCTGGTTTCTTGCCCTCCAAGTCCATTGGGGCGTTGGCAAAGGTGGGGGAAAGAAATTCCATCATTTCCCTTCCCCACCGATTGTTATCCCCTTTTTAGGGATCTTGATCTTATCCCTTCGGGATATGATCTTATTCCTTCTAAGGGGGGATCTTGGTGCGCCTTGACCAGGCCCCCACTACCCACGTTCATATGGGTCCCCCCATGCAGGTGGGCCCCACTCCGGAACCTTCTAGAACCTTCCCGGTACAATACCGAAAAATCCCGAACATTTTCCGGTGGCCAAAATAGGACTTCCCATATATAAATCTTTACCTCCGGACCATTTCGGAACTCCTCGTGACGTCTGGGATCTCATCCGGGACTTCGAACAACATTCGGTAACTGCACACTAATTCCCATAACAACTCTAGCGTCACCGCACCTTAAGTGTGTAGACCCTACGGGTTCGGGAATCATGCAGACATGACGTCCCCGGGCTGTACGTGTGTTGAACGCGGAGGCGCCGTTGTTCGGTGCTTAGATCGGAATCAACCGCGATCTACATCGCTGTGAGTACGACTCCTTCATCCGCGTTCTTGTAACGCTTCCGCATCGCGATCTTCAAGGGTATGAAGATGCACTCCCCTCTCTCTCGTTGCTAGTCTCTCCATAGATTGATCTTGGTGATGCGTAGAATTTTTTTAATTTCTGCAACGATCCCCAACAATGGCATCATGAGCTAGGTCTATGCGTAGTTTCTATGCACGAGTAGAACACAAGTTGTTGTGGGCGTCGATTTTGTCAATTTACTTGCCGTTACTAGTCTTATCTTGATTCGGCGGCATCGTGGGATGAAGCGGCCCGGACCAACCTTACACGTACGCTTACGTGAGACAGGTTCCACTGACTGACATGCACTAGTTGCATAAGGTGGCTAGCGGGTGTCTGTCTCTCCCACTTTAGTCGGATCGGATTCGATGAAAAGGGTCCTTATGAAGGGTAAATAGAAATTGGCATATCACGTTGTGGTTTTGGCGTAGGTAAGAAAAGTTCTTGCGAGAAACCTATAGCAGCCACTTAAAAACTTGCAACAACAATTAGAGGACGTCTAACTTGTTCTTGCAGCATATGTCGTGTGATGTGATATGGCCAAAAGGATGTGATGAATGATATATGTGATGTATGAGATTGATCATGTTCTTGTAATAGGAATCACGACTTGCATGTCGATGAGTATGACAACCGGCAGGAGCCATAGGAGTTGTCTTAATTTATTGTATGACCTGCGTGTCAATGAAAACGCCATGTAATTACTTTACTTTATTGCTAACCGTTAGTCATAGTAGTAGAAGTAACAGTTGGCGAGACAACTTCATGGAGACACGATGATGGAGATCATGATGATGGAGATTATGGTGTCATGCCAGTGACGATGATGATCATGGCGCCCCGAAGATGGAGATCAAAAGGAGCAAATTGATATTGGCCATATCATGTCACTATTTGATTGCATATGATGTTTATCATGTTTTTACATCTTATTTGCTTAGAACAACGGTAGCATAAATAAGATGATCCCTCGCTAAAATTTCAAGAAAGTGTTCCCCCTAACTGTGCACCGTTGCAAAGGTTCGTTGTTTCGAAGCACCACGTGATGATCGGGTGTGATAGATTCTAACGTTCGAATACAACGGGTGTAAGCCAGATTTACACATGCAAAACACTTAGGTTGACTTGACGAGCCTAGCATGTACAGGCATGGCCTCGGAACACGAGAGACCGAAAGATCGAACATGAGTCGTATAGTAGATACGATCAACATGGAGATGTTCACTGTTGATGACTAGTCCGTCTCATGTGATGATCGGACACGGCCTGGTCGATTCGGATCATGTATCACTTAGATGACTAGAGGGATGTCTATCTGAGTGGGAGTTCATTAAATAATTTGATTAGATGAACTTGATTGTCATGAACTTAGTCTAAAATTGTCTTTACAAATCTATCTTGTAGATCCAATGGCCCACGCTAATGTTGCCCTCAACTTCAATGCGTTCCTAGAGAAAACCAAGCTGAAAGACGATGGTAGCAACTACAAGGACTGGGTCCGTAACCTGAGGATTATCCTCATAGCTGCCAAGAAAGCATATGTCCTTGAAGCACAGCTAGGTGACGCACATGTGTTCCTAGCAACTCAAGACGTTATGAACGCCTGGCAGTCGCGTAGTGATGATTACTCCCTGGTTCAATGCGGCATGCTTTACAGCTTAGAACCGGGGCTCCAAAAGCGTTTTGAGCAACACGGAGCATATGAGATGTTCCAAGAGCTGAAAATGGATTTCCAAGCTCATGCCCGAGTCGAGAGATATGAAGTCTTCGACAAGTTCTACAGTTGTAAGATGGAGGAGAATAGTTCTGTCAGCGAGCACATACTCAAAATGTCTGGGTTGCACAACCACTTGTCTCAATTGGGAGTTAATCTCCCGGATGACGCGGTCATTGACAGAATCCTTCAGTCGCTTCCACCTAGCTACAAGAGCTTTGTGATGAACTTCAATATGCAGGGGATGGTGAAAACCATTCCTAAGGTATATTCAATGCTAAAGTCAGCGGAGGTGGAGATCAAAAAGGAACATCAAGTGTTGATGGTTAGTAAAACCACTAGTTTCAAGAAAGGCAATGGTAAGAAGAACTTCAAGAAGGACGGCAAGGGAGTTGCCGCGCCCGGTAAGCCAGTTGCCGGGAAGAATCCAAAGAATGGACCCAAGCCTGAGACTCAGTGCTTTTATTGCAAGGGAAATGGTCACTGGAAGCGGAACTGCCCCAAGTACTTAGTGGATAAGAAGGCCGGCAATACCAAAGGTATATATGATATACGTGTTATTGATGTGTACCTTACCAGCACTCGTAGTAGCTCCTGGGTATTTGATACCGGTGCGGTTGCTCATATTTGTAACTCAAAACAGGAGCTGCGGAATAAGCGGAGACTGGCGAAGGACGAGGTGACGATGCACGTCGGGAATGGTCCAAGGTCGATGTGATCGCCGTCAGCACGCTACCTCTACATCTACCTTCGAGATTAGTTTTAAACCTCAATAATTGTTATTTAGTACCAGCTTTGAGCATGAACATTGTATCTGGATCTCGTTTAATGCGAGATGGCTACTCATTTAAATTCGAGAATAATGGTTGTTCTATTTATATGAGAGATATGTTTTATGGTCATGCCCCGTTGGTCAATGGTTTATTCTTATTGAATCTCGAACGTGATGTTACACATATTCATAGTGTGAATGCCAAAAGATGTAAGGTTGATAATGATAGTCCCACATACTTGTGGCACTGCCGCCTTGGTCACATTGGTGTCAAACGCATGAAGAAACTCCATGCAGATGGACTTTTAAAGTCTCTTGATTATGAATCATTTGACACGTGCGAACCATGCCTCATGGGCAAAATGACCAAGACTCCGTTCTCCGGAACAATGGAGCGAGCAACCAACTTATTGGAAATCATACATATTGATGTGTGCGGTCCAATGAGTGTTGAGGCTCGCGGTGGTTATTGTTATGTTCTCACCCTCACTGATGACTTAAGTAGATATGGGTATGTCTACTTAATGAAACACAAGTCTGAGAACTTTGAAAAGTTCAAGGAATTTCAGAGTGAGGTTGAGAATCAACGTGACAGGAAAATAAAGTTCTTACGATCAGATCGTGGAGGGGAATATCCGAGTCACGAATTTGGCACACACTTAAGGAAATGTGGAATTGTTTCACAACTCACGCCGCCTGGAACACCTCAGCGTAATGGTGTGTCCGAACGTCGTAATCACACTCTATTGGATATGGTGCGATCTATGATGTCTCTTACCAATCTACCGCTATCATTTTTGGGTTATGCTTTAGAGACTGCCACATTCACTTTAAATAGGGCTCTGTCGAAATCCGTTGAGATGACACCGTATGAATTATGGTTTGGAAAGAAACCTAAGATGTCGTTTCTGAAAGTTTGGGGATGCGATGCTTATGTCAAGAAACTTCAACCTGAAAAGCTCGAACCCAAATCGGAAAAATGTGTCTTCATAGGATACCCTAAGGAAACTATTGGGTATACCTTCTACCTCAGATCCGAAGGCAAGATCTTTGTTGCCAAGAATGGATCCTTTCTAGAGAAAGAGTTTCTCTCGAAAGAAGTAAGTGGGAGGAAAGTGGAACTTGATGAGATGACCCCTCTCGAACCAGAGAGTAGCGCAGCGCAAGAAAATGTTTCTGTGGTGCCTGCACCAATTAGAGAGGAAGTTAATGATGACGATCATGATCAAGTTACCACTGAACTTCGTAGGTCCACAAGGACATGTTCCGCACCAGAGTGGTACGGAAACCCTGTCCTAGAAATCATGTTGTTAGACAACGGTGAACCTTCGGACTATGAAGAAGCAATGGTGGGCCCGGATTCCAACAAATGGCTTGAAGCCATGAAATCCGAGATAGGATCCATGTATGAAAACGAAGTATGGACTTTGACAGACTTTCCCGTTGATCGGCAAGCCATAGAGAATAAATGGATCTTTAAGTGGAAGACTGACGCGGATGGTAATGTGACCACCTATAAGGCTCGGCTTGTCGCTAAGGGTTATCGACAAGTTCAAGGGGTTGACTACGATGAGACCTTCTCACCCGTAGCGAAGCTGAAGTCCGTCCGAATCATGTTAGCGATTGCCGCATTCTATGATTATGAGATATGGCAAATGGACATCAAAACGGCATTCCTTATTGGTTTCCTTAAGGAAAATTGTATATGATGCAGCCGGAAGGTTTTGTCGATCCTAAGAATGCTGACAAGGTATGCAAGCTCCAGCGCTCAATCTATAGGCTGGTGCAAGCATCTCGGAGTTGGAACATTCGCTTTGATGAGATGATCAAAGCATTTGGGTTTACACAGACTTATGGAGAAGCTTGTGTTTACAAGAAAGTGAGTGGGAGCTCTGTAGCATTTCTCATATTATATGTGGATGACATACTATTGATGGGAAATAATATAGAATTCTTGGAAAGCATAAAGGCCTACTTGAATAAGTGTTTTTCAATTAAGGACCTTGGAGAAGCTGCTTACATATTAGGCATCAAGATCTATACAGATAGATCGAGACGCCTCATTGGTCTTTCGCAAAGCACATACCTTGACAAGATACTAAAGAAGTTCAATATGGATCAGTCCAAGAAGGGGTTCTTGCCTGTATTACAAGGTGTGAGATTGAGCACGACTCAATGCCTGACCTCGGCAGAAGATAGAGAAACGATGAGTGTCATCCCCTATGCCTCAGCCATAGGGTCTATTATGTATGCCATGTTGTATACCAGACCTGATGTGAACCTCGCCGTAAGGAACACTGGACAGCGGTCAAGAACATCCTAAAGTACCTGAAAAGGACTAAGGATATGTTTCTCGTTTATGGAGGTGACTAAGAGCTCGTCGTAAAGGGTTACGTCGATGCTAGCTTCGACACAGATCTGGATGACTCCAAGTCACAAACCGGATATGTGTATATTTTGAATGGTGGGGCAGTCAGCTGGTGCAGTTGCAAGCAAAGCGTCGTGGCAGGATCTACATGTGAAGCGGAGTACTTAGCAGCCTCGGAGGCAGCACAGGAAGTAGTATGGATGAAGGAGTTCATCACCGACCTAGGAGTTATTCTCAATGCATCGGGCCCAATGACTCTCTTCTATGACAACACTGGAGCTATTGCCCTTGCCAAGGAGCCCAGGTTTCACAAGAAGACCAGGCATATCAAGCGTCGCTTCAACTCCATTCGTGAACAAGTTCAAGATGGAGACATAGATATTTGTAAAGTGCATACGGATCTGAATGTCGCAGATCCGTTGACTAAACCTCTTCCACTAGCAAAACATGATCAACACCAGAACTCTATGGGTGTTCCATTCATCACAATGTAACTAAATTATTGATTCTAGTGCAAGTGGGAGACTGTTGGAAATATGCCCTAGAGGCAATAATAAAGTGCTTATTATTATATTTCCTTGTTCATGATAATTGTCTATTGTTCATGCTATAATTGTGTTATCCGGAAATCATAATACATGTGTGAATACATAGACCACAACATGTCCCTAGTGAGCCTCTAGTTGACTAGCACGTTGATCAATAGATGGTTCCGGTTTCCTAACCATGGACATTGGATATCGTTGATAACAGGATCACATCATTAGGAGAATGATGTGATGGACAGGACCGAATCCTGAGCATAGCACAAGATCGTGTAGTTCGTCTGCTAAAGCTTTTCTAATGTCAAGTATCATTTCCTTAGACCATGAGATTGTGCAACTCCCGGATACCGTTGGAATGCTTTGGGTGTGCCAAACGTCACAATGTAACTGGGTAGCTATAAAGGTACACTACAGGTATCTCCGAAAGTGTCTGTTGGGTTGGCACGAATCGAGACTGGGATTTGTCACTCCGTATGACGAAGACGTATCTCTGGGCCCACTCGGTAATGCATCATCATAATGAGCTCAATGTGACTAAGTAGTTAGTCGCGGGATCATGCATTACGAAACGAGTAAAGTGACTTGCCGGTAACGAGATTGAACGAGGTATTGGGATACCGACGATCGAATCTCGGTCAAGTAACGTACCGATTGACAAAGGGAATTGTATACAGGATTGATTGAATCCCCGACATCGTGGTTCATCCGATGAGCTCATCGTGGAACATGTGGGAGTAAACATGGGTATCCAGATCCCACTGTTGGTTATTGGCCAGAGAGTTGTCTCGGTCATGTCTGCATGATTCCCGAACCCGTAGGGTCTACACACTTAAGGTTCGGTGACGCTAGAGTTGTTATGGGAATTAGTGTGCAGTTACGGAATGTTTTTCGGAGTCCCGGATGAGATCCCGGACGTCACGAGGAGTTCCGGAATGGTCCGGAGGTAAAGATTTATATATGGGAAGTCCTATTTTGCCACCGGAAAATGTTCGGGATTTTTCGGTATTGTACCGGGAAGGTTCTAAAAGGTTCCAGAGTGGGGCCCACCTGCATGGGGGGACCCACATGAACGTGGGTAGTGGGGGCAAGGCCCCACACCCCTGGTCAAGGTGCACCAACCCCCCCCCCCCCCACCTTAGAAGGAATAAGATCATATCCCGAAGGGATAAGATCAAGATCCCTAAAAAGGGGGATAACAATCGATGGGGAAGGGAAATGATGGGATTTCTTCCCCCCACCTTTGCCAATGACCCAATGGACTTGGAGGGCAATAAACCAGCCCCCTCCACCCCTATATATAGTGGGGAGGCGCATGGGAGCCGTACCCCTTCCCCTGGCGCAGCCCTCTCCCTCCCCAACATATATAGGGGTGGAGGGGGCTGGTTTCTTGCCCTCCAAGTCCATTGGGGCGTTGGCAAAGGTGGGGAAAAGAAATCCCATGATTTCCCTTCCCCACCGATTGTTATCCCCCTTATTAGGGATCTTGATCTTATCCCTTCGGGATATGATCTTATTCCTTCTAAGGGGGGATCTTGGTGCGCCTTGACCAGGGGTGTGGGGCCTTGCCCCACTACCCATGTTCATGTGGGTACCCCCATGCAGGTGGGCCCCACTCCGAAACCTTCTAGAACCTTCCCGATACAATACCGAAAAATCCCGAACATTTTCCGGTGGCCAAAATAGGACTTCCCATATATAAATCTTTACCTCCGGACCATTCCGGAACTCTTCGTGACGTCCGGGATCTCATCCGGGACTCCGAACAACATTCGTTAACTGCACACTAATTCCCATAACAACTCTAGCGTCACCGAATCTTAAGTGTGTAGACCCTACGGGTTCGGGAATCATGCAGACATGACCGAGACAGCTCTCTGGCCAATAACCAACAGCGGGATCTGGATACCATGTTGGCTCCCACATGTTCCACGATGATCTCATCGGATGAACCACGATTTTGGGGATTCAATCAATCCTGTATACAATTCCCTTTGTCAATCGGTACGTTACTTGCCCGAGATTCGATCATCGGTATCCCAATACCTCGTTCAATCTCGTTACCGGCAAGTCACTTTACTCGTTTCGTAATGCATGATCCCACGACTAACTACTTAGTCACATTGAGCTCATTATGATGATGCATTATCGAGTGGGCCCAGAGATACCTCTCCGTCATACGGAGTGACAAATCCCAGTCTCGATTCGTGCCAACCCAACAGACACTTTCGGAGATACCTATAGTGTACCTTTATAGCCACCCAGTTACGTTGTGATGTTTGGCACACCCAAAGCATTCCTACGGTATCTGGGAGTTGCACAATCTCATGGTCTAAGGAAATGATACTTGACATTAGAAAAGCTTTAGCAGACGAACTACACGATCTTGTGCTATGCTCAGGATTGGGTCTTGTCCATCACATCATTCTCCTAATGATGTGATCCTGTTATCAACGACATCCAATGTCCATGGTCAGGAAACCGTAACCATCTATTGATCAACGAGTTAGTCAACTAGAGGCTCACTAGGGACATGTTGTGGTCTATGTATTCACACATGTATTACGATTTCCGGACAACACAATTATAGCATGAACAATAGACAATTATCATGAACAAGGAAATATAATAATAACCACTTTATTATTGCCTCTAGGGCATATTTCCAACAGATAACCCAGTAAATGAGGCGTTTGTGGTTGACTATTGCCACCATTTCCTTGAAATCTCTGCCCATTCCTTGTAAAAGGATTGAGAATTTACTAAATACAATGAGTACGGTTTTTTCAGACCATTCTTGTGCACCTTTTCATGCACCGGTTGTTCGAATTAGAATTATGTGGATTAATGCCTAGAAAATGCACATAAACCCCTAATATGGTTAATGAACCCGGAAAAATGCCAAATTTGAACACGTTGCATTCGGGGGGGTATGTTGATTGTAGAAAAAACTGAATGACAAGCTAGGAAGGAAATTTGGATTAACGACCCCTTCAATCTTGCTGATTTCCTCCTCAAAACCATGAAATTTCCTCGGTGATGGTTCGATTTATGAATGGCGTGCATGACGACATAAGACAAACATTCTCAAATTTTTACCAGGGCATGGTGAGGCCATAGCATGGCACCAGGCCAGGCATCATGTTTTCCAGGCATGTATTTCATTTTTTGTATAGTACCCAGTAAACACATTTCCTTGAAATATCTGCCCATTGCTTGTAAAAGGCATGAGAATTTACTAAATAACACGATCATGGTTTTCCAGACCGTTCTGGTGCACCTTTTCAAGTACCGATTGTTTGAATTTGAATTATGTGCATTAATTCCTAGAAAATGCACATAATCCCCTAAATATTATCTATTTTTAATTATATATTTTTGTACTTTGCTTTCATCTATATATTGATCTGTTCTATCAGTTACTCCCATATTTGCATCTTGCTCTATTATTTCAATCTTATCTTATATCTACTAATTGGAGGCACCATACGAGTCTCCATATTATTCCACATCATTAGAATTAATTACACCGTTGATCTATATAATCGATCGATCTTAACCCCATGATTTATGTTACACTCACGGTGAAAAAAAAAGACCCAACATACACGTGACAGACACCAAACCTGAACGTGTATGGTTACAAAATGATAAAACTGAACATGTTCAAGGAGGAAA
The DNA here is from genome assembly GCF_002575655.3 of Aegilops tauschii subsp. strangulata. Lineage (NCBI taxonomy): Eukaryota > Viridiplantae > Streptophyta > Magnoliopsida > Poales > Poaceae > Aegilops > Aegilops tauschii. The sequence continues at coordinate 23,415,938 of NC_053035.3, read as the reverse complement.
AAATCTACACATATTGCCCTCCGTCCTAAAAAGAACCTACACGTGTTCAAAGAAAGAAAAACTGCACGTATTGCCCCATATCTCTACAACCGTTTATAGAGTAGTACTAGATGGGGACACTCTCCTAATCTCCCATGAGTCCTCTCTTTCAACTCTAGGCCTGAAACAAATTACCTCTGTTTCCTCTTGCTCCCCTTCTCCATGGCATCACCAACTTCGAAATTCCATGAGGCAGACGTTCGGCAAACTGGACGGACTGGACGGCATCCCATGTGGGACTGCCCTTGGCCTGTTCCTAATCCTAATGATGAGAAAGCGGGATTGCAGGATGCAGACGCCAGATTGGACGGCCTCCAACAGGACTGCACGTGCGGCTGCACGGCGCAGGTGTACGCACATCACTTGGCTTAATTCCGATATTCCCATTAGACAGACAAGTTCATGAATATTGTGGTTCTGTTGTAAGTAGTGTTCATCATTACTTATTAGAACACCCTTTTTGTTAGCGTGTCTGCTTGATATTTTCATCATCAACATTAGAGAAATCGAACAAATGTTGAAGTCAGGTTTATGCATAAAAAAGTGAGGCACGACATAGCAAGGAGACCATACAAAGAGATGTCAACTATTTTTAAAATTGCAGAGCCAAATAAATATACTCGCCTTATATGAACGAAATCACACAATTAAGTTTTTCATGACCGTGTACATGATCTACAATTTTTTTGTATGTTAGTTCTCTGCAAGACCTTTTGTGCAACTAGAAAGAAAGGATAACTAACTGCAACATCAAATTCAATCAACTAAGCCACACATTCATGTATTAGGTTTCAGATGTTACAAGTTTGATCCGAACTGCTATAGTTAAACCAGTACCGAATCCTTTTTTTTTAATCATGGAACAACATGAGTCCATTGTAAATACTGAATCTTCTTTCTTTTCAAGGAAAAATCATCAGAATGGTGCAACAGTAAAGGAAAGTGCATGTTTACATTTATGGTATTGCAAACTGTATCGTAATTTCTACAGTCTCCATGATGTAGATTTTTTTTCTGTTTCTTTTAGTCATTCTGCATTGCTAGGGTACATGTGAGTTGCTTGAAGTGTATGAGCGCTGCACACATTCCCAAATTATGCACGTATCTAAAGAGTACAACAATGTATCTCCCTGTGGCAATAAATTCTATTGTGACATCAGATGATTTTTACTATTTTATTTACAGATATAATCAATTCCTTTGACGTACTTTAGTAATAGTTGATATTTTTATGTCATCTTTACCTCGGAAAAGGGGAAAAGTACTACGTGTCGAAGGCTCAAAACTAATGTTAATATATTCTTCTTTTAGAAATTATGGGTTCCTTATAATTAGTTAATCTCACAAAAAATATGTAGAACTATTTACTATATACAATATCTATTGTTAACTGAATTTAATCAACTTCCTTGCATGTCAATACAACAATATTGAAGCTTGGTGTGAACATTTTTACTTAGTTTAAAGGGAGTAGTTCTGTTCTGGAAGTTACGTACTTCTGAAAATATGTCTATGGTTGATTTTTCATATCTACTTGCTGAATTTGAAATCTTATTTCATTTTGTAGAAAGTAGAGAAATTTTTTGCACATTACTTGATTGTTAAAACTTTTGACACATAATAATTGGTTGTTGTTGGTTCATCTCGCAACCTGGCCTCTCCATTTATGGTGTTTCTCGAATACAAGTACAATCTTAATTAGCATCACAACACCTATCAAATTTGTTTTCATATCACTCAAGTTTAGGTGACTTTGGAAACCAACTTTATCATGTAAATTTACACCTTGGTGAGTTTTTTCACATTGCTACAATTATAATTCTCTATACATGTTTGATTCCGCATAGACAAGCTTATGTCAAAAGAATCTGATCTATTAATAAACCAAACATGATTAAGCCTCGGTTTGGCATTAGTGGATTGTGATGCCCCCATTTATCCTATACGCTTTTGTTTATTTTAGTGTTTGTTCGACCCACTCTTTTAAACTTTCATTGTTAGTTTTCTACGACAATTATAGAATAACCACATCACGACACAATTTATAAATCATAAATCGAGCATTATAGAACAGAACAATGCTTGAAATTATTTGCATGCAATTTATCGTATAATTACAAAGGGTTGAAAAATATCATTTAATTCCGCTATATGAAGAGACATATTACACAATATTAACAATTTTAGGCGCGGTTACTTTTCTGTACGCATTTCACGTTCCAAAAACTTTCAAGTATAATCCATGTTTTCCAACTCTTACTAAGTATAACTATGTATAATGCTAGCCCGTGCAGGTGCACGGGTTGACGACTAGTATATCTAATTACGATCTTAATTTTTATTTCAAGCAGTACATCCCTTCCTTTGCAAGAACAGGAGTAGAAGGAAATCTTGGGCTTTACTTTGTTGAGGACTCCCAGGATGTCATATTGACAACGCAACATGGATTTACAATGACGGTTAGCGTAAAACTTGATAAAAATGGTCACTCCTATTTTAATGCGGACCTTTAGAGAAAAAGTCTAAGTGTTATGAACTGAAAGCTGGCAATAAAATTCTAGTGCGTGCACCACAGTCTGGTGTAATTAACATGGATGTTTACTTCCCCAACATCATCAGCCGATCAAAGTCTGATCGAGGTTAGTGTCCTTTCAACTTTCTCCATGTTGTCATATTACTTAGCAAAATCAGGGTATTTGTTCTGACTAATTGATCACTATTTAAGCAACCAATTGTGATTTCATTTTCTGACTCCGTTCCTATACAGTAACAAATTCTATTTACCAATTTATGCGCACTATATATTCTTCTGCCATGTTCTTAATAAATAATATCTTTCCACCTTTTAAACATGATATGTTGGATGCATAGTGAACGATATGTATGTTACTAAGTGTACCAAATTTCACTGGAAGGACTTGAAGTATGTCATAAACTTTGTTGATAATCTGACAGAGATAGCACAACGTATGAACTCTGGATTTTAGATGAGATTAATTATACCTATTGTGCACACATTGAACAAGACCAATTGTGTGCACAAAACGCTGGTAAAAAGTCTTATTTTAATGTTGATGCACATAAACTATATATATCTTCAATGATATGTTTCAATTGGTTTTTATTCTACATTTCAATAGAAAATGCCCGCTGTAGCAGTTCCTGGATCGATTTTCCAGCGTGATCGAATTACACTTGTGCCTGCTAATAACGCCAAAGTGATTGCAAGGTACTGCATTTCTCGCAAAAATGGAACCATTCAAATTAACAAGTTCTCGCTTGTCGTGGCAATGCATCCATATTGGAAAATTGGAGACTGTTCTACTCATGCTCTACCAAGGCATAGGAGAGCTCTTCCTTTTCATTGACAAGATGCCGAGTCGCCGTGATCAAGCTGCTTCCAGTGGATAGTTGTGGTTGTTGGCCCTCAACCTCTTATAATGTGCTAGCTGTTACTATGTTAAGTATGTAGATATGGACCATATGATTGTTGGCCCTTAGCCGCTTAAAATGTGATAGTTGTTTCAAAATCGTGTTACGAAGATCCACCTTTTGTCGAATAGTGTAACAACTATATATATGTTACTCAAATGCTGTTATCCAAGTTCTTAAATATTCATGGAAAGTATTATTATCGTACACAGTTCATTGAGTTTAAGCATGTGCCCGATGTCCAGAAGGCATTTTCATATTAACGGTCCATATTGCAAATTCACACACATGTTAATATTAGGAAACGTATGTGTGACTTACTAATCATCGCACACGAGTACTCGCAGACGCGTCGTGTGCGATACTCCTAGCCACCGCAAGCAACTAGTTTGCATTTTTCAAAGTTTTTTGTACACACAGAATCGCACACGAACTAACTGTATTAACCATCTGTGTTGTAATTTCTCATCGCAAATAGTTCATCCATGCGAACTGTATGCCGCATATCACACACATCTTGTTAAGTTGAACCGTTTCTGTTGTGTTCCCTAATCGAAAACAGTTCGTCCGAGTGAACCGTATGCCGTATATCACACACACCTTGATCTGGCTAACCGTTTCTGTTGCACTCCCTAATAGCAACCAGTTCATCGAAGCAAACTGTATGCCGTATATCGCACACACATTGATTTACTGCCCGTTTCTGTTGTTCTGCCTCATCGCACACGCAACTAAAATCTAAACCATGTTTGATGGCTCCGCCATTGCAAACGTTTTGCACCTTTTTATGGTTTTTTACACCACAGTTTGCGATTAATGCATAGCACACAGTTTTTTCAAAGGGTCTATGATCGTAGTGTCGCGTTAGCAGCATCCTGTAGTAGTGTAGTAGTAACATAATAGTCTAGGATAGTGTGTACCTTGCCTCTCAGCTTAAAATCGTTGGAGTCGCCCCCATGCTAAGAGGTCGCCTCGAAGAATTTTTTGATTAAAATAATCTTCTGCCCCTACCTGTCATCCTGGTGATTGTAGTTTGCATGCTGATCTGGTCAAGAGAGGAATATATATTTTAATTTGTGATGGGGTAAATGTTAGAGGTTGCAGCAAATATTGTACACATCGGGTCTTTTAGCCAAGTTTGGAGGCAAGCATGTGGGGCCCGTCTTAGAGGCAATACTGCCTCCAAACACTCGAGGTGCTCTCCACTATCACAAGTTTACCATCACATGTTCATACTTCAAGGTGCATTAAATCAACAGATGCAAGGATCAGAAGGAAACTCATGGCATGCATGCATTGTAATTAATGCATAGGTAAACACAACATTTTGAGAAAATTGTGCTTCGATGTGTCGCGTCAACTTGTACAACAAGGAGAAGCTTGATTACTAGTACGCCCTCTCCCACGCCCATGCGCGCAGTGGCTCGCAGACGAGGAGAAGCTTTTTCTCACAACAAGCTCTTCCTCCCCCATGCGGTTGACATGCAGTAGTTGATTCGATACTTTAGAAGTAGTAACATCATTGTTCGACTTCTCGAAGAGGCAAAGAGTCAAGCGCAACCCAAATGTATGTGGTAGTTGCGAACACTTGTGTGGTAGTCTTATGTGTAGGGGAGGGGCGTGGTGTGGCAGTTTTGTGCAATTCTTTTCTATTGTTGTTTGCGCCCAATAGGTATCACCGTCGGATGCAGATCTTATTATAGTCATCTTACAAAAATCAAATAATCTCAAAACAAACCCGACCATGTTTCTTGTTTCTAGACATAAATAGGAATAAACCAATAATAGACATGGGCCGTGTACGTTTTTAATTCCTTGAGACGTACTACCTAGAACGGCATGCAGCTGAAGGAAATATGCCGTAGAGGCAATAATAAAGTGTTATTTATATTTCCTTATATCATGATAAATGTTTATTATTCATGCTAGAATTGTATTAACCGGAAACTTGATACATGTGTTGTCATTTGATGAATGGGATCACATCATTAGAGAATGATGTGATGGACAAGACACATCTGTTAGCTTAGCATAATGATCGTTTAGTTTTATTGCCATTGCTTTCTTCATGACTTATACATGTTCCTCTTACTATGAGATTATGCAACTCCCAAATACCGGAGGAACACCTTGTGTGCTATCAAACATCACAACTTAACTGGGTGATTATAAAGATGCTCTACAGGTGTTGTTGGAAATATGCCCTAGAGGCAATAATAAAATGGTTATTATTGTATTTCCTTGTTCATGATAATTGTCTATTGTTCATGCTATAATTGTATTAACTGGAAACCGTAATACATGTGTGAATACATAGACCACAACATGTCCCTAGCCAGCCTCTAGTTGACTAGCTCGTTGATCAATAGATGGTTATGGTTTCCTGACCATGGACATTGGATGTCATTGATAACGGGATCACATCATTAGGAGAATGATGTGATGGACAAGACCCAATCCTAAGCATAGCACAAGATCGTGTGGTTCGTTTGCTAAGAGCTTTTCTAATGTCAAGTATCATTTCCTTAGACCATGAGATTGTGCAACTCCCGGATACCGTAGGAATGCTTTGGGTGTATCAAACGTCACAACGTAACTGGGTGGCTAAAACGTGCACTACGGGTATCTCCGAAAGTGTCTGTTGGGTTGGCACGAATCGAGACTGGGATTTGTCACTCCGTATGACGGAGAGGTATCTCTGGGCCCACTCGGTAATGCATCATCATAATGAGCTCAATGCGACTAAGGAGTTAGTCACGGGATCATGCGTTACGAAACGAGTAAAGAGACCTGCCGGTAACGAGATTGAACAAGGTATAGGGATACCGACGATCGAATCTCGGGCAAGTAACATACCGATAGACAAAGGGAATTGTATACGGGATTGATTGAATCCCCGACATCGTGGTTCATCCGATGAGATCATCGTGGAACATGTGGGAGCCAATATGGGTATCCAGATCCCGCTATTGGTTATTGACCGGAGAGGTGTCTCGGTCATGTCTGCATGGTTCCCGAACCCGTAGGGTCTGCACACTTAAGGTTCGGTGACGCTAGAGTTGTTATGGGAAATAGTATGTGGTTACCGAAGGTTGTTCGGAGTCCCGGATGAGATCCCGGACATGACGAGGAGCTCCGGAATGGTCCGGAGGTGAATATCGGTATATTGGACGAAGGGTATTGGAGTCCGGAATTGTTCCGGGGGTACCAGGCTATGGCCAGTATGTCCGAAAGGGGTTTCGGAGGCCCCGACAAGCGTTTGGGGGCCTAATGGCCAAGGGGAAGGGGCAAACCAGCCCACTAAGGGGCTGTGCGCCCCTCCCAACCCCTCTCACGTAACCAGGAGAGGTGGGGGCGCCACCCCTAGGGCAGCCGCCCCTCCCGGCTTGGGGGGCAAGTTTCCTAGGGGGTGCGGGCGCCCAAACCCATCTAGGGTTTCCCCTGGCCGCCGCCTCCTCCGCTAGATCCATCTAGAGGGGCCGGCCCCCTCTCCCCTTCCCCCTATATATAGTGAGGGGGTGGGAGGGCAGCCAGAACCTTCCTTTGGCGCAGCCCCCTTCCTCCTCATACATCTCCTCCTCCGTAGTGCTTGGCGAAGCCCTGCCGGAGAACCACGAGCTCCATTGCCACCACGCCGTCGTGCTGCTGGAGTTCTCCCCCAACTTCTCCTCTCCCCTTGCTGGATCAAGAAGGAGGAGACGTCCCCGGGCTGTACGTGTGTTGAACGCGGAGGCGCCGTCCGTTCGGCGCTAGATCGGATCTTCCGCGATTTGAATCGCCGCGAGTACGACTCCATCAACCGCGTTCTTGTAACGCTTCCGCTTAGCGATCTTCAAGGGTATGAAGATGCACTCCCTCTCTCTTGTTGCTAGCATCTCCTAGATTGATCTTGGTGACACGTAGGAAAATTTTGAATTATTGCTACGTTCCCCAACAGTGGCATCATGAGCTAGGTCTATGTGTAGATTCTATGCACGAGTAGAACACAAAGTAGTTGTGGGCGATGATTTGTTCAATTTGCTTACCGTTACTAGTCTTGTCTTGATTCGGCGGCATTGTGGGATGAAGCGGCCCGGACCGACCTTACACGTACTCTTACGTGAGACAGGTTCCACCGACTGACATGCACTTGATGCATAAGGTGGCTAGCGAGTGTCTGTCTCTCCCACTTTAGTCGGATCGGATTCGATGAAGAGGGTCCTTATGAAGGGTAAATAGAAATTGGCATATCACCGTTGTGGCTTTTGCGTAGGTAAGAAACGTTCTTTCTAGAAACCCATAGCAGCCACGTAAAACATGCAACAATAATTAGAGGACATCTAACTTGTTTTTGCAGGGTATGCTATGTGATGTGATATGGCCAAAAGGATGTGATGAATTATATATATGTGATGTATGAGATTGATCATGTTCTTGTAATAGGAATCACGCTTTGTATGTCGATGAGTATGACAACAGGCAGGAGCCATAGGAGTTGTCTTAATTTATTGTGTGACATGCGTGTCAATGAAAAACGCCATGTAATTACTTTACTTTATTGCTAACCGTTAGCCATAGTAGTAGAAGTAATAGTTGGCGAGACAACTTCATGAAGACACGATGATGGAGATCATGGTGTCATGCCGGTGACGAAGGTGATCATGCCGCGCCTCGAAGATGGAGATCAAAAGGCGCAAGATGATACTGGCCATATCATGTCACTTTATGATTTGCATGTGATGTTTGTCATGTTTACATCTTATTTGCTTAGAACGACGGTAGCATAAATAAGATGATCCCTCACTAAAAATTCAAGAGATGTGTTCCCCCTAACTGTGCACCGTTGTGAAGGTTCGTTGTTTCGAAGCACCACGTGATGATCGGGTGTGATAGATTCTAACATTCGCATACAACGGGTGTAAGCCAGATTTACACATGCAAAACACTTAGGTTGACTTGACGAGCCTAGCATGTACAGACATGGCCTCGGAACACAAGAGACCGAAAGGTCGAACATGAGTCGTATAGTAGATACGATCAACATGAAGATGTTCACCGACCATAACTAGTCCATCTCACGTGATGATCGGACACGGCCTAGTTGACTCGGATCATGTATCACTTAGATGACTAGAGGGATGTCTATCTAAGTGGGAGTTCATTAAATAATCAGATGAACTTAATTGTCATGAACATAGTCAAAAGGTCTTTGCAAATTATGTCATAGCTTACGCTTTGGTTCTACTGTTTAAGATATGTTCCAAGAGAAAATTTAGTTGAAAGTTGATAGTAGAAATTATGCGGACTGGGTCCGTAAACTGAGGATTATCCTCATTGCTACGCAGAAGGCTTATGTCCTTAATGCACCGCTCGGTGTGCTGAACCTCGAGCGTCGTCTGTGGATGTTGCGAACATCTGACATACACGTTTTGATGAATACGTGATAGTTCAGTGCGTAATGCTAACGGTTTAAAATTGTGGCACCAAAGACGTTTTTGAAACGTCGCAGAACATACGAGATGTTCCAAAGACTGAAATTGGGATTTCAGACTAGTGCCCACGTCAAGAGGTATGAGACCTCTGACAAGTTTCTTAAGCCTGCAAACTAAGGGAGAAAAGCTCAATCGTTGAGCATGTGCTCAGATTGTCTGAGCACTACAATCGCTTGAATCGAGTGGGAGTTAATCTTCCACATGAGATAGTGATGGTTCTCCATAGTCACTGCCACCAAGCTATTAGAGCTTCGTGATGAACTATAACATATCAGGGATAGACATGATGATCCTTGAGCAACTCGCGATGTTTGACACCGCGAAAGTAGAAATCAAGTAGGAGCATCAATTGTTGATGGTTAGTAAAACCACTAGTTTCAAGAAGGGCAAGGGAAAGAAGGAATACTTCATGAAACGGCAAATCAGTTGCTGCTCTAGTAAAGAAACCCATGGTTGAACCCAAACCCGAGACTAAGTGCTTCTGTAATGAGGGGAACGGTCACTGAAGCAGAACTACCCTAGATACTTGGTAGATGAGACGGCAGGCAAGGTCGACAGAAGTATATTGGATATACATTATATTAATGTGTACTTTACTAGTACTCCTAGTAGCACCAGGGTATTAGATACCGTTTCGGTTGCTAAGTGTTGGTAACTCGAAATAAAAGGCTACGGAATAAACGGAGACTAGCTAAAGGTGAGATGACGATATGTGTTGGAAGTGTTTCCAAGGTTGATGTGATCAAGCATCGCATGCTCCCTCTACCATCGAGATTGGTGTTAAACCTAAATAATTGTTATTTGGTGTTTGCGTTGAGCATAGACATGATTAGATTATGTTTATCACAATACGGTTATTCATTTAAGGAGAATAATGGTTACTCTGTCTATTTGAATAATACCTTCAATGGTCTTGCACTTAAAATGAATGGTTTGTTGAATCTCGATCGTAGTGATACACATGTTCATGCCAAAAGATATAAGATAGTACCACATACTTGTGGCACTGCCACTTGAGTCATATTGGTATAAAACGCATGAAGAAGCTCCATGTTGATGGATCTTTGGACTCACTCGTTTTTGAAAAGATTGAGACATGCGAACCATGTCTATTAGTATATATGCATGAAGAAAGTCCATACAGATGGATCGTTTGGACTCACTTGATTTTGAATCACTTGAGACATGCAAATCATACCACATGGGCAAGATGACTGAAAGGCCTCGTTTTCAGTAAGATGGAACAAGAAAGCAACTTGTTGGAAGTAATACATTTTGATGTGTGCAGTCCAATGAGTGTTGAGGCACGCAGTGGATATCGTTATGTTCTTACTTCACAGATGATTTGAGTATATGCTAAGAATATTTATTTGATGAAACACAAGTCTGAATTATTGAAAGGTTCAAGTAATTTCAGAGGGAAGTTGAAGATCGTCGTGACAAGAGGATAAAATGTCTATGATATGATCATAGAGATATCTGAGTTACGAGTTTGGCACCCAATTAAGACATTGTGGAAATTGTTTCACAACTAATACCGCCTGGAACACCATAGTGTGATGGTGTGTCCGAACATCATAACTGCACCCTATTGGATATGGTGCATATCATGATGTCTCTTATCGAATTACCACTATCGTTTATGGGTTAGGCATTAGAGACAACCGCATTCACATTAAATAGGGCACCACGCAATTCCGTTGAGACGACACCGTATGAACTATGGTTTGGAGAAACCTAAGGTGTCATTTCTTGAAAGTTTGGGGCTGCGACGCTTATGTGAAAAAGTTTCAGGCTGATAAGCTCGAACCCAAAGCGGATAAATGCATCTTCATAGGATACCCAAAACATTTGGGTATACCTCCTATTTCAGATCCGGAAGCAAAAGTGATTGTTTCTAAAAACGGGTCCTTTCTCGAGGAAAAGTTTCTCTCGAAAGAATTGAGTGGGAGGATGGTGGAGACTTGATGAGGGTGTTGAACCGTCACTTCAACTAGTGTGTAGCAGGGCACAGGAAGTTGTTCCTGTGGCGCCTACACCAATTGAAGTGGAAGCTGATGATAGTGATCATGAAACTTTGGATCAAGTCATTACCAAACCTCGTAGGTCGACAAGGATGCGTACTACTTCAGAGTGGTACGTAATCCTGTCTTGGAAATCATGTTGCTAGACAACAATGAACCTACGAGCTATGAAGAAGCGATGGTGGGCCCGGATTCCGACGAATGGCTCAAGGCCATAAAATCCGAGAGAGGATCCATGTATAAAAACAAAGTATAGACTTTGGAAGAACTACTTGATGGTAGTAAGGCTGTTGGGTGCAGATGGATTTTAAAAGGAAGACGGACAATGATGGTAAGTGTCACCATTAAGAAAGCTCGACTTGTCGTTAAGATGTTTTCCGACAAGTTCAAGGAGTTGACTACGATGAGACTTTCTCACTCGTAGCGATGCTAAGAGTCTGTTGGAATTATATTAGCAGTTACTGCATTATTTATGAAATCTTGCAGATGGGATGTCAAAACATTGTTTCCTCGATGATTTTCTTGAGGAAAGGTTGCATGTGATACAACCAGAAGGTTTTCTCAATCCTGAAAGATGCTAACAAGTATGCGAAGCTCCAACAATCCTTCTAAGGACTGGAGTAAGCATCTCGGAGTTGGAATGTACGCTTTGATGAGATGATCAAAGATTTTGGGTTTATACAAAGTTTATGAGAAACTTGTATTTCCAAAGAAGTGAGTGGGAGCACTATAGATTTTTTGATGAGTATATGTTGTTAACATATTGTTGATCAGAAATGATGTAGAATTTCTAGAAAGCATACAGGGTTATTTGAAAAGTGTTTTTCAATGGAAAACTTGGATTAAGCTACTTGAACATTGAGCATCAAGATCTATAAGGATAGATCAAAAACGCTTAATAGTACTTTCAAATGAATACATACCGTGACAGGATTTTAAAGGAGTTCAAAATAGATCAGCAAAGAAGGAGTTCTTGGCTGTGTTACAAGGTGTGAGTATGGAGTAAGACTCAAGACCTGACCACGGCAGAAGAGAGAGAAAGGACGAATGTCGTCCCCTATGCTTTAGACGTAGGCTCTACAGTATGCTATGCTATGTACCGCACCTGAAGTGTGCCTTGCCATGAGTTAGTCAAGGGGTACAATAGTGATCCAGGAATGGATCACATGACAGCGGTCGAACTTATCCTTAGTAACTAGTGGACTAAGGAATTTTCTCGATTATGGAGGTGGTAAAAGAGTTTGTCGTAAAGGGTTACGTCGATGCAAACTTTGACACTAATCCGGATGACTCTGAGTAGTAAACCGGATTCGTATAGTAGAGCAGTTATTTGTTGCTCCAAGTAGCGTGTGGTAGCTGCATCTACAAGATGACATAGAGATTTGTAAAGCACACACGGATCTGAAAGGTTCAGACCCATTGACTAATAACCTCTCTCACAAGCGAGATATGAACAAACCCCATGGGTGTTGGATTCATTACAATCACATAGTGATGTGAACTAGATTATTGACTCTAGTGCAAGTGGGATACTGTTGGAAATATGCCCTAGAGGCAATAATAAAATGGTTATTATTGTATTTCCTTGTTCATGATAATTGTCTATTGTTCATGCTATAATTGTATTAACTGGAAACCGTAATACATGTGTGAATACATAGACCACAACATGTCCCTAGTAAGCCTCTAGTTGACTAGCTCGTTGATCAATAGATGGTTATGGTTTCCTGACCATGGACATTGGATGTCATTGATAACGGGATCACATCATTAGGAGAATGATGTGATGGACAAGACCCAATCCTAAGCATAGCACAAGATCGTGTAGTTCGTTTGCTAAGAGCTTTTCTAATGTCAAGTATCGTTTCCTTATACCATGAGATTGTGCAACTCCCGGATACCGTAGGAATGCTTTGGGTGTATCAAACGTCACAACGTAACTGGGTGGCTATAAAGGTGCACTACGAGTATCTCCGAAAGTGTCTATTGGGTTGGCACGAATCGAGACTGGGATTTGTCACTCCGTATGACGGAGAGGTATCTCTGGGCCCACTCGGTAATGCATCATCATAATGAGCTCAATGTGACTAAGGAGTTAGTCACGGGATCATGCGTTACGGAATGAGTAAAGAGACTTGCCGGTAACGAGATTGAACAAGGTATAGGGATACCGACGATCGAATCTCGGGCAAGTAACATACCGATAGACAAAGGGAATTGTATACGGGATTGATTGAATCCCTGACATCGTGGTTCATCCGATGAGATCATCGTGGAACATGTGGGAGCCAATATGGGTATCCAGATCCCACTATTGGTTATTGACCGGAGAGGTGTCTCGGTCATGTCTGCATGGTTCCCGAACCCGTAGGGTCTGCACACTTAAGGTTCGGTGACGCTAGAGTTGTTATGGGAAATAGTATGTGGTTACCGAAGGTTGTTCGGAGTCCCGGATGAGATCCCGGACATGACGAGGAGCTCCAAAATGGTCCGGAAGTGAAGATCGGTATATTGGACGAAGGGTATTGGAGTCCGGAATTGTTCCGGGGGTACCAGGCTATGGCCAGCATGTCCGAAAGGGGTTTCGGAGGCCCCGGCAAGCGTTTGGGGGCCTTATGGGCCAAGGGGAAGGGCAAACCAGCCCACTAAGGGGTTGTGCGCCCCTCCCAACCCCTCTCACGTAACCAGGAGAGGTGGGGGCGCCACCCCTAGGGCAGCCGCCCCTCCCGGCTTGGGGGGCAAGTTTCCTAGGGGGTGGGGGCGCCCAAACCCATCTAGGGTTTCCCCTGGCCGCCGCCTCCTCCTCTAGATCCATCTAGAGGGGCCGGCCCCTCTCCCCTTCCCCCTATATATAGTGAGGGGGTGGGAGGGTAGCCAGAACCTTCCTTTGGCGCAGCCCCCTTCCTCCTCATACATCTCCTCCTCCTCCGTATTGCTTGGCGAAGCCCTGCCGGAGAACCACGAGCTCCATTGCCACCACGCCGTCGTGCTGCTGGAGTTCTCCCTCAACTTCTCCTCTCCCCTTGCTGGATCAAGAAGGAGGAGACGTCCCCGGGCTGTACATGTGTTGAACGCGGAGGCGTCGTCCGTTCGGCGCTAGATCGGATCTTCCGCGATTTGAATCGCCGCGAGTACGACTCCATCAACCGCGTTCTTGTAACGCTTCCGGTTAGCGATCTTCAAGGGTATGAAGATGCACTCCCTCTCTCTCGTTGCTAGCATCTCCTAGATTGATCTTGGTGACACGTAGGAAAATTTTGAATAATTGCTACGTTCCCCAACAGGTGTCTCCGATGGTGTTTGTTGAGTTGGCATAGATCGAGATTAGGACTTGTCTCTCCGAGTATCGGAGAGGTATCTCTGGGCCCTCTCGGTAATGCACATCACTATAAGCCTTGCAAGCAATGTGACTAATGAGTTAGTTACGGGATGATGCATTGCGGAACGAGTAAAGAGACTTGCTGGTAATGAGATTGAACTAGGTAAGAGGATACCGACGATCGAATCTCGGGCAAGTAACATACCGATGACAAAGGGAACAACGTATGTTGTTATGCGGTTTGACCGATAAAGATCTTCATAGAATATGTAGGAGCCAATATGAGCGTCCAGGTTTCGCTATTGGTTATTGACCGAAGATGTGTCTCGGTCATGTCTACATAGTTCTCGAACCCGTAGGGTCCGCACGCTTAACGTTCGATGATGATTTGTATTATGAGTTATGTGATTTGATGACCGAAGTTTGTTCGGAGTCCCGGATGATATCACGGACATGACGAGGAGTCTCGAAATGGTCGAGAGGTAAAGATTCATATATAGGACAATGGTATTTGGACATCGGAAGTGTTCCGGGTTATACCGGGTCACCGGAAGTGGTTCCGGGCAACCCCCGGCGAAGATATGGGCTTAAGGGGCCAAGTAAGGGGACACACCAGCCCACAAGGGGCTGGTGCGCCCCCTATAGGGCCACCCACATGGGGAGAATGGGAAAGGAGAGGAGGAAAAGGAAAGTATGAAGTAGGACTCTTACTTCCTTCCCCTCCACCCTCCTTCCTTTCCCCCTTGTCCAAATATGGTACGGGGGGGGGGGGGAATTGGACTAGGGGCCCAAGTACGATTCCTCCTACTTGGGAGCGCCCTAGGCTGCCTCCCTCCCTCTCTCTCCTTTATATACGTGGGGAGGGCACCCCTAGCACACACATCAATTGTTCATAGCCGTGTGCGGTGCCCCCCTCCAGAGTTACACACCTCGGTCATATCGTCATAGTGCTTAGGCGAAGCCCTGCGCCGGTAACTTCATCATCACTGTCGCCATGCCGTCGTGCTGACGGAACTCTCCCTCGGCCTCAACTGGATCAAGAGCTCGAGGGACGTCATCGAGCTGAACGTGTGCTGAACACGGAGGTGTCGTACGTTCGGTGCTTGGATCAGTTGGATCGTGAAGACGTTCGACTACATCAACCGCATTACTAAACGCTTCCGCTTTCGGTCTACGAGTGTACGTGGACACACTCTCCCTGCTCGTTGCTATGCTTCTCCTAGATAGATCTTTTGTGATTGTAGGAATTTTTTTGAAATACTACGTTCCCCAACAGCAGCAGTCAGTTCATTGCATGCAATGGTATTAATTAGCAAATAAATATTAAGTTCTCTCGTTTTTCCTCTCCGCCTTGGTCGCGGTGCACAATTTAGTGCATGTCAACAAAAATTATATCAATTTTTGTTGACATGCATGAACATATTGTTGATTAAATTTATGGTCAAAGTTTGGCACTGATTACAATGGGGACCAGTAAACTAGGACGGAGGTACTACTACTGACTAGTCTCTTTCTGACATGCATTTACGTTGATACAGCTTGAATGCCAACGAGGGAGAGGGTAGCGGTTTCCGAAACGTTGAACGGTCAATGATGCATCCTCATTCAATTAACATGCAGAGGGAATTAATTGGACAAGCAGAATGGAGCCAGCATGATGTGAATGCAACGCAGTTTGGACACTCATATAAAGCCGCCCCACCACTCCAAGCCATCTACTTCTAGTCCCCGCACCACTGCTCACTCCAATCCAAGACTAAGACCAAGTGACCAGAAGCCACAAGAACCCATTGTGTCGATGGACGCGAGCGTCAGTCGGTTGTGCCAGATCATCCAAGACGCCGGCCTGCGGCCCTGCACCGCGCAGCATTTCCAGACGGTGCTGGCGACCACCGGCGTCATAGCCCTCGTCGACGCCGGCTTCGTCTCTCGCATGGACGAGATGATGGTCTGCTCCATCCGCAAGTTCACCGCCGTCAAGAAGCGCGCGGACGACCTTGCCGTAGTCCTCCAGCCCGCGTGTCCAGGCTCCTCGTTGACTGCCACCCTCATTGGCCTCGATGGTGATGAACTATTTCAACCAAAGGTGGCCTTGCAGCTGCCGGAGGTCGCGACGAAGAATGTGCACCTCGAGGCCGCGCTCACCAAACAACGCGTCACCATGCAAGAAATCGTCGACCTACACATGCACGTCTACGAGGAAATATTCTACAAAGGCCACTACAAGGCCAGGGAGGAAAGAAAGACGTTGGCCTTCTTCGACCGACAGGAATCTTTGGACACCATTGTTCAGAAGCATGTTGACCTGGCCAGGAAAGCCGCTGCTACTTAGCCGCCGTTCGGTGGGCCGGCGCCCTGAGTCGAGGAGGATGTCGACGATGGATGCATCCTTCTCTTGCCTCCTATAACCAGCACTGCATCGCCTCGTGGCCTAAATGTGTTAGTGTATGACATTTTTATTCCAGTCGTAAATCACATCATTGTTCGACTTCTCGAAGAGGCGAAGAGCCAAGCACAACCCGAACGTGGAAGTCGGGTACGCTCGCGTGCCAGTCTTATGTGTAGGGGAGGGGCGTGGTGTCGCAGTTTTGTAGCATTTCTTTTCTATTGCTGTTTGCGTCCAATAGGTGCCACCGTCGGATGCAAATCTTACGGTTATTGTGGCGATCGCTTACGAAAACCTTATAATCCCAAAACACTAAGGCGCGGTGGATATAACTCGACCTCATTTCCTGTTTACTTGACATGAAGAAAGGAATCAACCACTAAGAGACGTGGGTCGTGTATGTTTTTAATGTCTTGAGACTACCTAGCATGGCATGCTGCGGTCAGTTCATTGCATGCAATGGTAGTACAGTAAATATTAAGTTCTCTCATTTTCCCCTCCGCCTTGGTCGAGGTGCACAATGTAGTAACGACTAGTCTCTTTTTGACAAGCATTTACATTGATACGGCTTGAATGCCAACGAGAAAGAGGGTAGTTGTTCCCGAGACATTGAACGGTCAATGATGCATCCTAAATTAGCGTGCAGAGGTAATTAATTGGAGAAGCATAATGGAGCCAGGACGATGTGAATACAACGCAGTTTGCACTCTTATATGAAGCCGCCCCACCACTCTAATCCATCTACCAAATTGCACGCACCACTACTCACTCCAATCCAAGACCAAGACCAAGACCAAGTGACCAGAAGCAACAAGCATCCATGGAGGCGATGGACGCGAGCGGCAGTCGGCTGTGCCAGATCATCCAAGACGCCGGCCTGCGGCCGCACCTCGCATCGTTTCCAGACCGTGCTGGCAACCGCAGGCATCATAGCCCTCATCGACGCCAGCTTCGCCTCTGGCATGGACGAGATGATGGTCCGCTCCAGCCGCAAGTTCACCACCGTCAAGAAGCACGCGGACGACCTTCTCGTACTGCTCTAGCCCGCGCGCCCAGTATCCTCGTTGCCTGCCACCCTCATGAGCCTCCATGGTGACGAACTCTTTCAAGCACTGGTGGCCCTGCAGCTGCCGGAGGTCGCGAGGAAGAATGTGCATCTCGAGGCCACGCTCGTTGCGCAGCGCCTCGCCATGCAAGAAACTGTCGACCTACACATCTACATCTACGTGGAAATCGTTTACATAGGCCACTACAAGGCCAGGGAGGACAAAAAGACGTTGGCCTTCTTCGACCGGCTGGAATCTTTGGACGCCATTGTTCAGAAGCACGTTGACCTGCCCACGAAATCCACTACTACTTAGCTGTCGTTCAGTGGGCCGGCGGCCTAAGTAGAGGAGGAGGAGGTTGTCGATGGATGCATCTTTCTTCTTGCATCCTGTAAATAGCACTGAATTGCCTCGTGACCTTAATTTGTTAGTGTATGGCATTTTTATTCCAGTCGTAAATGACATGTGTGATCCCTTGCTATTATTTGGCGTTAATTATATGTAGTATCACTGTCTTCGTCCTGGTGTACTACCTAGGTCCTGGTTTATTAGTCCCTTTTGTAATTTGTGCTAAATTTTTACCAAAGATTTTTAACTAACAAAATGTTAGTGCATGTCAACAAAATTTATATCGTTTGATTCGTATTTGAACATAGTTTTCAATGATATAATTTTGGTGACATGCACGAACCTTTTGTTAGTCAAATTTATGGTCATTATTTGGCATCGATTACGATGGGGACCCATGGAGGTAGACTGGTCACCATCGTGTTTTGTGCCAAATTTTGACTTCAGCGACCCAACCTACATGGAGGGAGTATATATATTCGCGCGACAACCAAACTTATATATTCAAAACTGAGTTTTACTACACGTCACGAGTTTAAAACGAGAAAGTGGAACAAGTACAACACGCCTGTGCCGTTTGTGTCGCACCCCACACTGTCGTTCCGGCCCGCCGCTCAGCGGCATTGGCTTGGCATTTTCTATCTACAAGTTAAAAAGATAAAGACTGCCCCGTTCGCATCGCACCCCCACACGGTCTGTCCTGCACGCCGTTCAAGCTAGGTAACGCTTGTTGTCTTAGCATTTTCACTATCAGGTGAGGCTGCAGTTGAGTAAACCGACAATCGGCAAATCCCCATCCCGCCCACCGTGCGTTGGCTGAGTTAGAATTAGAAGAGAGAAATGAGGGAGAAGAGCTAGCTGTAGCACGGACGCTGTTGTCAGATGGGACTCGTGTTGATACAATAGGAGTACTGAGTACTCGTACGTCTAGTACCACTAGTTGGGTCCGTGCGACCTATACCTGTCATCACTTAGGTCTCCTTTTTGAACTGCAGCTACGCTTCATAATACATATTTTTTTCACGCATTTTTCCTCCTATATGTACTACTAGGCTATTTTCACGTGCTTTCTTTCGCCGACATGTCGGACATAGAGCATCTAGGTCGTAGTGGATGCACGACTCGGAGCATATGCAACCATGCCAGCGTACTTTACATTTCAGACCTGACGAATTACATGCAAATCCCCCGTAGAAAAATAAATAAATAAATGAATTACTACATGAAAACCGGATTATTTTCATAGAAACGGGAGCACGTTCATTAATTTTGGACATAACACATTGAAAATAAACGACTTGACCTAAACCAGTCTACGGGCCTATTTGAGTCGCAGGATACTGAAAAACCAAGAGGAGGAAGAAGAGGAGTATTGTACATGCTAGAGACTGGACCGTAGTACATTGTTTTTTATGGCCATATCACCACATTGTTTTCTATGGCCTATCGCCTGCTGGTTCACTAGGCTGCCGTGTTTCGCACTCCTCCGACGTGAATAGTAGTATATACTACGTAGTACTATATATACCGCATGATTCTTTGCTCCTTACGTCACCGACATGTGGGAGAGCCAGCATCCGGGTTGATGTGTCATGCACCAGATTAGAGTGGGGAACGGAAGGGGGCATCACCCCGGTCGTAGCGCCGCAGTAATAATGACTATAATGAGCAGTTATATCACAAGACCCCATCTTTCCAGCAGTAACGAGCCGTCAAATCACACAACCCTACCTTTCCAGCAGTAAGTTGAATCCGCTACTCCTTCACCCTCCTCACCTCTCTGTTAAACTGGCTACGCGAAAACTGCAGCGTGTACTGTCCGCGAGAAGCCCCGCCCTCAACTTTTAAATATTCCTAGTATAATTTTGTATCGATGAATTACGCCATGGAGCAGAAAACCAAAAAAAAGGTGGTACATGTAAACAAATACAGTTCAAGCTCTAGCTAGAGATTCGAAATGTAAACCGTGCATGTGTTTATACGTATAGGATACTTCAAAGTATCGAGTCCACTAATGCAATGTGGTCAAATTATACCATCGATATCTCAAAGCCAAAATAGTTCGAGCTTGTTCGTTCTATATAAATAGTACTACCTCCATCCTGGTTTATAGGCCACCTTTGTAGTTTGTGCCAAATTTTGATCAAAGATTTGGCTAACAAAATGTTAATGCATGTCAGCAAAAATTATATCGTTGGATTCGTATTTGAACATAGTTTTCAATGATACAATTTTTGGTAACATGCATGGACATTTTGTTAGTTCAATTTATAGTCAAATTTTGACACGAAATAAAATGGGGACCAATAAACCAGGACGGAGGTAGTATTATATGTTTATTCACCCGTGGTGTTGTTCAATGAATGGAGGACCAGGGAGCACAAGTGAACAATACTACTAGTAAGTAGGAGTAGTATAGTACAGTACAAAATGCGACATGCAGTTAGTCATGTTAAATAGAGAGTTTCTTTTCTTTAATGTCACGTACACAAATTAAAACACCTGTTGTGGAGAGAAAAAGATAATCACTCCATTATATATATAGGCAGGAGCCTGAGCGCTTGCTTTACGAGGGTTGCTCTCTTCATTCTCTCATCCTCTCCAGATCTAAATATGACAGCGGTAGCGACATTCTCTCTCCGCTCACTGCTGGTCACAGCTCCGGCCAGATCCCTTCGGCCGGGGTGTGTAGGGGACTAGGTACATCGTTTACGTGGCCATCGACGGTGACGGAGGAAACCCACAGCTGCCGGCGGGTCCCCATCCTCTGCTCGTGACGTTCTCTCCGACACAGAGCCGGCTAGGGAGGTCCTCGGACCCCTTCTCCCTCCCTGCCTGTATTTATTAATGATTGATTCTTCTATGATCTCTAGCCTTGTATAGAAATGTAGGGTTAGTTGGCTTGTCACGCAAGACATCACCTGTTTATATTGTAACAGACTCCGATAAATACAATTGAGTTGCATCGTATAGTCTTCTACAGTATCGAACCATAAATTCCCATTGTGTCATTTAGTGAACAGCTGGCAAATTTAACTGGCCATGTGCGTGAGATGCTCGATTGACCATAGTATATATTTGCAGGAGATGATCTTTCTTTTTTTACTTCTATATATTTGCAGGAGATGCTCAATTGTCCGTGCAAGCGCGCGTGGCGTTGACATCTTAGTATTTAAGAGGGAGCACGCAGCGCGGCAAGCGTGATGGCATTAATTACAGGCAGATCGGCACGCTGTTCTTGCGTGGCATTAATTACATGAAGATTCTATCCATCTAAGAGAGAGAGAGAGAGAGAGAGAGAGAGAGAGAGAGAGATTGTGTCCTTATTGTGTTCATCCATCCTTCTTAGCTCATAAGCGCTCTTAGGTTTCTTGAACGGCAATCAGTCCATTTTCTGCCCTTTGTACTTTTAGATCCAAGAACCAGCCAGCGTTTTTGGAGCTGCATGTTCCGCCTCTGCCTGCAATGGCGACCGTTGTAGAGGTCTTTATGGGATCATATTCTTCTTCCATACCGGTGGACTGGGAGGCGGAGACCTACCCGGAGTATGGTGACTACGCCTTGCTCCCCCTACTCGTCGCCTTCTTCCCCGCCTTGCGCTTCGTCCTCGATCAATTCATCTTTGAGGTAAGTTGTCTGGCTGTTTTCCTGTACTAATTAGGACTCGTTTTATTCAAGGGCAACAAGGAACGAGTTGGGCATATCTCTTCGTTTTATTCAATGTGGGGGGGGGGGGGGGGGGGGGGGCAACTTCGCCGAAGAAAAATCTGGTAATTGCCGGGGCTAGAGGGATTGCCGGGGGCGTCGGTAGCATAGCGGTGCGAGGAGGTTATGAGGAGGCCGGGGCGGCAAGGCTACGGGGGAGTGCTGCCGTCCACGGGTAGTGGTGACAGGCAGTCTGTGTGGCGGTCCGGGGAAGGAGACAAGCTGGAGTTAAAATATGGTATCTCTAATATCCAGTGAAACCACATAATTCTTATAGATTATTTGAGGTTATAACCCATAAATGTGAGCCCAATCCTTAAGCCCAAATACCCAACTAGACCACTAATTACAATCACCGCATACATATCAATGATAAAGTAGAGCAGATCCTATTTGGCGCTGTAGGCGCCCGTTATTATTGTTTCTGCAAACGGGCGCCTACAGGCTCGTTAGTTGGGCTTGGCCCATTAAGTTTCATTCGCAATGACAACCACCAGGCCACTAACCGGCTTGTGTAATATTTCTTCGTTTTTCTCTTTTATTTGTTCGTCGATTTGTTTTGTTCTTTTTTCTTTTTTCCACTTCTTTTCCTTTTCTTTTAGTTTTTATCATAAATGCGTAGTTTTTTAGTTCATGAACTTTTCTTAAAACAGCTGAACTTTTTCTTTCAAATATGATGCACTTTTTTCAAATTTGATGAAATTTTTTAAAAATTGATGAACTTTTTCAAATTGAATGAATTTTTTTTCAAAATCGATGAACTTTTTTTAAAAAAACAATTGGCGAACTTTTTCAAATCCAATGTACTTTTTCAAAATGGGTGAACTTTTATCAAATTCAATGAACGTTGTTTTCATTTTCTATGAACTGTTTTGAAATGCGTGAACTATTTTCGAAATTTGATGAACTATTTTTTATTAGAAAAATAGACATTTACCAAATAGTTTTCATGTAACTCAAAAATCTCAGTGGTGTAGTAAATGCCTGAGTAATAAATAGTGCGGTTGCATTAGTTCTAAAGCAGTTCGGGTTGCGTTTGTTTACTATTGTTCTGAAGCTCCAGTGCTTAAGCTAAGCAATGAGAGGCAAGTGTGGCGGCAAATCGATACCTCGTTACACCAATTTTTCGCGTGATTTTTTCGGGAACGAATTTGTTTCTGGGCCTAGCATAGAAACGGCCCATAGAGTGTGTGTGTGTTGTAGGCCCGATTTCCATATTAGGGCGCCTACTGCGGCGAACAGGAGCTCCCAAAAAATAGTGCGTTATAGCGTCGTTAGTAACACACTATAGCGTGCTGAGATTTGTCCCGCTAAATAAATTAGTGCACAATGCCTTGTTAATACCATGTTATAACGTGAAATATCATTCAAACATAAATTTGACGCGTACATCTCAACATTGTATATGCGCACGCCAAGTTTCGTGAAAAACCGACATTTTATAGGCCTTGTGTAAAAAAGAAAAAATAATGCCTCATGAAAAGCCTTTTTTGACACTCAATTTTGTCTTTTTATATGTGACATAAATTGCCGGTTTTCTGCAAACAAATTTCTGTGCACGTGCAATGCCAAAATGTGGTTGGGAATCATTTTGACAGAATTTTGTGACATTTCAAAATATGTTTAAAACACGTTTCAAAAAGCAGGAGCATATGCTCCCATGCGCCAAAACGCCTTTTTCTTTGTCAGAAATTCACTTTGGCATTTCAAATATATTCCACAATGACGGGAGCATATGCTCCCATGTGCCAAAGTGAATTTCTGGCAAATAGTGCACTATAGAAGCCTATCTTTTTCCTTGATATAAATAGAATATAGTCCTTGTCCTAGTACAACCACAATCGCCGCATACAAAGTCGTATTATCGCAGCAGCATACGCCTTTCTGTCCAGCGCTTCTGGTAGTTCGGATATCAAACACACTGGACAAATATGTAGGCCGCAGTTCGACCAATGGAGGTGAACTGCTTTAATGTTGATAACTAATGCACAATTACCTTGGCAAAATTTGTGTTTATGTTGGTAAAAATAAATTATGTTTTTTATGAGAAATTTTTTGATCTATTCATCTTCAATCATGACAGTACAACGTACATCCGAGATAATAGAAATTACATCCATGTCCATAGACCACTTCGAGCGTACTTCAATATGTTTTGTCTGTTTTTTGTCCGAGTTTGCTCCGTTTTTTGATTCAAATGTGTAGCACGATATAATCCGCATCCAGTTATTATCCGATTCACTCCAAATCTGGCAAATACAAAGGGTAAAGGATTTTCGGATCACATCACTTGGAATCTGGCAAATAAAAATGGTAAAGGATTTGGCAATCACAATATTCAACCCGATCTGATCGTTTTGTATCCCTAGTTAGAGACATCCGCCATTTTTCTATGGTAAACAATTCACACCGGCCGACCGATCAATGCAGCGCCGGTCGAGTGTGCGTCATCGGATCTGGCACGACCCATCGCCTCCTGTTGCACCATGTGTATTCCTTATCCACTCGCCCCCTTTGGCCATCCATCTCTTTCCCTTCCGCCATCCATCTCTCCATCACTTCCGTCACTCCCAATCAGCTGCTCTAGCGCTCAGATACAGCTTCTTGGCGAGCTCTCGTTCGGCCACCTCCTCCTCCACCCCTCTATTTCCTATCTCCTTAGTGTCTAGGACGAGCAGCATCCCCATCCTCACAGTTGTTCTCCGCCTACGAGCACCTCCATGTCCGAAGTTGCAACCGGCGATGGCAGAAGCTGCGACCAATGACGCCGAAAGCTACAACCGGCAACAATGAAAGACACGATGGAAGAGCGATCTACCACTGAATGGTGCAATCGGGCAATGGCGGAAGCTGCGATAGGCGATGAATAAAGTTGCAACCAAAGCATGCCGAAGCAATGTTCGATGCACAGAATATGTAAATGGGAAGGCCGAGGCTACAAGCAACGGCTGGGAATGTTGCGACCTGCGGTGGGGAAAGCTGCAACTGGTTCCTACGGAAGCTACAACCATCTTGCTTTAATTTTTTGCTGGGACCAGCGAGATAGCAAGTTCTAACCAGGGAGCCGAAGGGTGACCATCGTTGGCTGATGCCACGACCGTGACGTCCGCATGATGCAACCGGCCATAGGGTTTGCTATGACACACGACGAGAATCCATGATGTCGACCCCAGGATGCTAGAACCAGAGAGCTTCATTGTTGCACCCCCCCCCCCCCCCCGACACCCCACGTCTGAGCTGCAATTGACATGCAGCCAATGTTGGAACCACTTGTGGCTAGAGCTGCGTTGGTGCTATGACGACAGCAACAAACGAGTAGCGACGCTCCGACCCATGGGAAGGGGCGACATAGATGCAATCGAGTTGTGGGCAGGCACACTGCGATGTTACCGACCGACCGTGCTTCATCCAACTCGCCGGGGGGCAGGGGGGAGAGGAGATGCAACGGTGAAAGAATGATGAAGGGACCAAGCCATGGGATGGAGGAGGAAGGTAATATGATGATTGGGAGGAAAACATCGATCGGTTCAGATGCGACCAGCCTCGAGAATACTTAATAATATGGTGGAACATTTATAAAAATACACCTATCCCGAGCACACACAAGGGAACCGTAGACAACAAAACGGTACATGTACCCGAAACCGACACAGGCGGGTAGGTAGAGAATACCTAGGGGCGCGAGACAACTCTCTCTAAGGAACTCAGCAAAATAGCCCCGTAACTTTGGGAGAAGGGATGCCCCACACAAAAGGGGGTCGCGGTGACCAGGCCCGGGCGACATATTACCAAAAACACAAGTCTCAGCAAAGTCGTTCGAATTAGACTGTAGCTATAATCAATTTTAGCGTGAATTATCTGGAGGGGAAGTCTACCCTTTTTAATGAATTCGGTATGTGTAATTTCTTTTCCTCCGAGACGACCGACAATTTTTAGTTTTACTACCCTTATATCTTCTTTTTTAGTCAATTCAATGGATTTTTTCATTGCATTCCGGAATGAAACTCCATTTGTAATTGAAAGCCTAACATTCTTGATCGTAAACATCTGGACCGAGCTGGCCGGATGAACTTAGCTATTGAACAAGGTACCTCATTTGTCCGTTAACGAGTCTGATTGTCTGATATCCCGTAAACTAGACGCGAATGAGAAGGAGCTTTGCGGGCGTCCGACACCCCGCTCCCACCTAAAAACATCTCCCACGCCAGCACCTTCTCTCTTGTGAACGCACCTGTGCTCTCCGCGCCATATTCATGCCGGTCCACAACGGACATGACAGATCATTGGAGTTGGCATTGAAGCGGCGCGCCAGTGGAGTGTGCCCCATTCGCCGTGTCCCGGTCTCCGCGCCTATTCAATGCTAGAGGCGTGACTAGGCGGGATGGGACATATATGACAGTTTTCACACTAGCTACTGGTCCGTCTAACTGGCGGTATTAAGTAGGCGTGCCAGCTGAGAAACCAACTCTCGGGCCCGTAATGAAACAACCCACCGCTTCCTCGATTGTGCTCACTATTTATACGTGGCCCTGCATGGCATGATCCGCAGAAAAACACTTCAGCTTCCTTTTCACCTACATGCACTATCTGCGAGAGATCTAAAGTGATGCGAGAGAGCCTCTATGCGCAGTGGAAGCATGAGTTGGCAGGCCTCGCAGCTGACTAGTTAGAGGTCGGCTTGATGGCGAGCTCACTGAAGATGAGCAATGACGACTCCACGATGGAGGAGGCGTCAAACGATGAGCCGGCGCCCCCGCCAACGCTTGTCCATGCTGGCTTTTCCATGGAGCAGCTAAAGATGCACTTCAACACCATCATGGTGGAGAAGCACGGGAGTAGCTAATGTCGGCGATCTAGTAGGCACAAAAGGAGAAGTGCTATAACCTCTCTCACCACATGCATCACCGGTTGGCGGAGGGACAAATATACAGTGTGTTAGCGAGAGAGGAGGCCATGGCCGTGGAGAACCCAAAGTTCGTCACCTAGCAGTGGGCGATCTACGAGGGCGTACGTATAGTACTCGTCGCACTACCTTCATGCCTTCAGCATGCAGTCGCCGATGTTGCAACAAAAAGTCCCCCAATGATTTGCATCCCCCTTAGTTGCAACTTCGGCCAACACAGTTTTCGACATCGCCGCCAAGAGGGTGTAGTAACAGACCACTGACGACCAATGGTTTGCAGCTTTGGCCTCCTATATCCCAGTCATAGTTTCAGTCAATGTCGTTTCCAGTTTCATGGACATGGTGTCTGCATGTCCGGTTGCTGGTTGCAACAAGTTGTGGTCGCTATTCCTACAATAGTGGGTTCCGGTTGAAGCACCCGTGGCATTCGAGCGTGTTGATAGCCTGCAAGTGCACAGGTTTAGTTGTAGCCTTTTCGAACTAAGAGTATCGATCCCATAGGGAGCACAGGAATCAGACGTTACCTCTTGTAATGAATATGGATTTGTGCTTACAAGTAGCTATACACTCCAAATATAGTGAGGGCATAAATATATTGTTGTTGAGGTGCGAAGTAAACTTGAGAGAAAATAACATAAGAAAATAGTAGCATGAGCACATATGAACTAATAGAGAAGGAAGGCTTTCTCAGAGAGTCTGGAATCCCCATTGGTATGTTTCTAGCTCAACCTATGCGTGGGCATAGTATGATGTCGATACTTGAGCCACTCTTGACAATTATGTTGGGTGGAGACTGGTACGGAACACGTTCTACTCCAGGTAGACTTCGTGCCATGAACGCCACCACTATAATCTCCCTCTGTGGGTTACAACTACCGCATTTAAGGATGACCTGTGGACCCGGCCTCCCTAAGGGTTCTCTGTAATTCCCCTGTCAGTTGCAAAGTTTAGGAGTAAAGACTTTTACTGTCACCTCGAATTACCTTCACAACCTCCCATTTAACAACGACAGTGATATACTTAGTGGCCATATGGCGGTAATGTTGACAGGCCTCTTCACAACATTCACGAAGTTACCAAATTAAGCTTTCAAGAGAGGATCTCATATCCAATATATTGGTTCATATCCTATACATACAATGGTTCATCCATATCCCCAAGAACTAGGGGGTTTACTCACACATAGGAACAACGCACATCATTGTGATAGTGGCGATGAACATGAATGGATCACAAATTTAACACACAAGACGATCCACTAGGATTCCTGATTGCTACAAGAAGAGGGATGTAGATGATGATGACGATGACAGTGATGATGATGTTGAGGATGACAGTGGTGATGATGTTGTAGCCCCTCGTGCTTGGTGGTGAAGATGCCTTTTGGATGAGTTTCTGCTCTCTCTGTTCGTCTGATCCCCGATCTGATTTCACGAGGTCAAAATAATGGACAAGGTGGCGGCGCTAGCACTCCATACAACCGCTGATATGAGCGGTCGCACTCGTATGATCCGCTCTATTTTGCTTTGAAGGCAGCGCAACGGTCCTCCTTTAGCCCCTTTGCTCCATTCTTTTATCGTAGATGATTATCACATTAAATATGTGATTTCACTACCGTTTCCTGAGATTTCTTCCATAAAGTATGTTTGGTCCAAAAAGCGTTACCTGAGGAATATCAACAAAAAAGAGGTGCGCAAACACGGTAAAATTCCACAAAGTCTACCATGTAGGCACAAAATGACTATCAAAATGACCACATAAATTGGACTAATCAACTCCCCAAGCTTAAGTCTTGCTTGTCCCCGAGTAAGTCCCGTAGCTTGTAATGAACAATGTCAACTTGGTGTTTATGAGATCCGGATATGAAAGAGGCATGAGTCCATCATCGATTATAGCTAGGAATGAGTAAGGATAAAAGAATCATAGTTACTGATAGCTCATCCCCACTATGATAATGATCATGCATGCCTCCACACATTGTGAATCAATTTCATTATGGATAAGTAACAACTTCATACCATAGTTAATGATTGTTTCAACCAGGCAAGTAGACGAAAGTTTTATTTCTTACTCCTGTTTTCTTCTCAAACCTGTTACTTTAAATATTTTGTATCTTGTCATCGGAACATGATTAAGTGCCCATCTCACACCTTTTAATTTAATGTGATATGTAAGTTAAACATGATCCTCGGGTGAACTCTTTTTGCAAAACACTTATAATTTAATAGGATTCATTCATTCTCCTGCTTGCCCTTTCATCAATTGAACTTGTAATGAACTAGCATATATAGTTATTTCATCTACTTAAAAAAATCATAACCGTAGTGTGGATCACTTATATCATCTTGCAAGTGACTATGTCCACTACTTAGGTCTTAGTCATTATCCTTTATGTACAGCAATAATGATTCCACACATCAAAACATCCAAATACTCATCGTAAAGGGCCATCCCCTGCTCAAAAGGAATTGACAATTCAACCTTATTGAAAGTAAAATTGCGAGCTAGTCTCGACTTGCTAGAAGTAAATGTAGAAAAGTAAAGATACAAAGTATGCGAGGATCTCCCCCAAGTTTACAATCAAGCCGAAGAGATCCAGGTACTTAGCATTTTATGCTCACTCCTGGGTATCCTTGCACACAGTGGAGATGCTCTTGACGCATTCCTTCGTCTCCTCGATTACAGCTTCCTTGTGATCCACCACCTTGGTCAAAAGCTCACACAGTGCAGTGTTTCGGTTAATTGTATCAGCCATGAGACCGATCTTATAGAAGAGACCATCAACCCATGCTTCCTGGTCTTTTCCCATCAGCCAATAAGAATCGATGCCTTTCCCAATGGTGTCTACTCAAACCTTAGAAACTTTCTCCAAATCCTTGATCTTTTCCTTTATCTCCTCTGGTGTGGGTGGCTCCTTTTCCCACTCTTTCTGAGGATGCCCAAAAGGAAATAAAGGAATATTGAACAGATAAGAGTTTGGAGGATACTCATCTGGAGTGGATTTGTCATCCCCTTCTTTTTCCCGTTCATCCTCCTCGATCTCCCATACCTTCACCTTGTTGCCGGTCTCCTCCTCCGGGCGTGGTTCATCCTTGATGCTCATCTTCCTCAAGTTCTCCCATATAGCAAGCACCACATTATCTAGATTGGGAAAAGGCATGATGCGGGAAGTGGTTGATGAAGACATGTTGTTCATGGCAGCGCCTGTGTTCTTCATCTGTAGCAAAATAGCTTTTGGAGGAGGTGGCAAGCAAGAAAAACTTGAGATTAGATAGGTTTGGGACTAAGGGACGTGCCCTTAGCCCTTTATAAAAATTTAGAATCCTGCTAATGTTGAGATTAGGCATAGAGAGTTAGTTAGGAAGAAATCAAAACAAAATCAGGAAAGAATCGCGGAGACAGATCCATCGACGGTCTTCCATATGGGCGAGAGCACTCGTATGTCCAGTCGCAAGACCTGTTACCGAACCATTTCTTTTTTTTTTTCCAAACCTGCTATTGCAGTAGATTCATGCAGGCAACCGTACGACCCCCACTGGTCGTATGATTCACCGTCAACCGCTCTGTTGCCAGACCGCTTGCCGTCCAGAAGTCACACGACCACGCATATGAGCGCCGGTGATCGCATGAAACATCATCAACTTCCCCGTCGTCACCATCGCTTCTGCCCTCTATCCGTACGATCGACCATACCATCGGATTCGGTCGTATGGTGAGCCATGTTTTGCTCTGTGGCTTCTTCGTCACTTTCTTCCTTAGAAATTTCCCTTCCTGAAAAAGTTAGTGACGAAAACTAGTCTGGACAAAAACTTCAGCAATTCAAAAAGGTATTAAAGAGGTCTAACTTGAAAAAAAAATAAACTCAAATACTAGACTAATATCTGACATCTATCACAACGTCTCTCCTTCATATGGTTACTTTTATTTTAAGATCTTTGGCTTCGTCTATTAGTGATGAAACTTACCTCCTTCACTTCCCGTTCTTCCTTTTGTTCGTCAGTGAGGTATAGCTCCTGGCGTTGTCCATTCACAATCTATGGTGCATCCTTTCCTCCTTTCAGTCGAACGACTCCGGAGTTGTAAAGTTCTTCAATCTCGTAGGGCCCTTCCGAGCGAGACCTGAGTTTTCCTGGAAACAACTTGAAACGAGATTTAAACAAGAGGATTTTGTTCCATGCAGAAACGTTCATTTCAGGATCCTACGATCGTGCGACATCATAACTTTCTCTTTGAACTATCGGGCACTCTCTTAAGTACTATTCCGGAGCTCCCCTAATGCATGCATATGTAACAACCTTTTCTCTCCTGCCTCCCTTAGATCAAAATTTATATTTTTGACTGCCAATAAGCTTCATGCTCTAGTTCTAAGGGTAAATGACATGCCTTACCGAAGACCATCTTGTAGAGTGACATACCCATAGGGTTCTTGTAGGCAGTGCGGTAAGCCCAGAAGGGTTTCATTCAACTTCCTTGCCCAATCCTTTCTGGACTTTTGCACAGTCTTCTGTAGGGTTGTCTCTATTTCCCTGTTTGAGATTTCAACTTGGCCACTTGTTTGATGATGATAAGGCGAAGCTATTTGGTCAGTCACTCCATACCTACGGAGGATCCTCCCGAAAATTCCCTGTATAGAACTTCAGCTTGGTTAAAGCTCGGTCTGCTCGGTCATACAGAAGAAGAACGAAAGTTACGGGGTTATCCCATAATCACGGCGCAATCCCACGATAATTTGTTGCTGCACTTATACGGAAATAGGGCGGTACTAGGCGCCGGCGCGCCGGCCCAAAGTTTGGGCCGGTCGCACCGCGAGCGTTCGATGTGTTACCTTCCAGTCGTCCAGATCGAGTCCTCTCTTCGTCCCCTTCCTCCGCATCTTCTTATCCGAAAAAACAGCAACCACGCACAGCTTGAAAAGCGACGACAAGCGCCCAGGCCGCCCCGTTCCCCGCCATCGATGCGCCCCCTCGTCGCTGACGGTGTGCAGCCTCACTGCCGCCGTTCACTTCCTCGCAATGGCCGCCTCAACGTGCAGCTCGTGGCCATGGACGCGACGCTGCTCCGGGTTGCGCCGCCCCGCCATGATTGCAGCTCACCATGGCGCAGCGGACGGGCTGACGTGCAGGCTAGCGGACTGGCCGGCAGACAGCCCCACGCGCGGTCAACGCGGTCGGGGCAGGAGGGCGTGCTGGATCGGTCGTGTAAGAAAATATGCAGAAAATACTTATACAATGGGATAAATACAAAAGGCTATATAGTTATGTACTCCCTCCGCCCGGAATTATTTGTCGCAAAAATGGATAAAAATAGATATATCTAGAACTAAAATACGTCTAGATACATTCATTACCGCGACAAGTAATTTCAGACGGAGGGAGTATATAGTACTCTATCCGATACCACGTGCATTCCATCTCGAATTGATCGCAATATATTTCAATTAGTTGTATACAAAATATATTTTGTTGAGTAACATAAGAAATTAAGTTAGAAATACATATGTTTATTATATTTATTTATTGAGGTGGGCCTTTTTATACGCCTGTTTGCATGTTAAAATCAGCCATAATTACGTGTTGAGGTGCTACGTGTGCATATCGAGAGGAATGGGTTAGTGGGGATCATCTACTTGTTATACTAGCTATATAGACATAGTTGATACAGTATGTGATAGGATGATATGTAGGTGAAACTTGTTGTGTTATTGCTAGTTAATCTGTTGTGAGGCGGGACACGCCACTATCCAAGCTTATCTACGAAGATAATAGAACATGTAATGGAACCAAATAGGGGTTACATTGGCAAAATTGCATCCTCTCTTATTTGACTTGGCTATGTCACACTCTTGAACTATTTTTTATCAAGAAAGCTTTCGATCCATTCATCTTCAATCATGACAGTACAACGAACACCAGAAATAATGAATATTACATCCAGATCCATAGACCACCAAGCGATGACTACAAGCACTAAAGCGAGCCGAAGGCGCGCCGCCATCATCATCCCCTCCCTTGCCGGAGCCGGGCCAAACTTGTTGTATTAGACAGCCGAAAAGTCGTCGTGATAAGGCCGCATAGGACCAACGTACCAGAACAACAACCGCCGGCGATGAAGAGTAGCGTAGATCGGATGGTCCAACCTGAAGAAACACAAACGTAGACGAAGTACGACCAGATCCGACCAAATCCACCAGATTAAAAGGTGAAGAAATTTACGTGCAACAATAGTCGTGTACAGATTCATGTAAAAATTCAAACCTTTAACACGTCCAAACCATGCCAATCTAGGTCATGTACAAAGGAAAAGTATTAAAAAAAGCCATGCCAATCTAGGTCACATACCAAGGAAAAAGAAGAACGGGAAAGTCTTTCACAAAAACATGCAGGCAACATCAGACATCATTCACGAGTCCAAAAAGAATACGGACAGGTATTAAACAAAAAATTTAAACAAGAACACGTACAAAACCTGGTCACATGATATAAATATTTTATTATTGTCATGTATAGATTAGAGAAAGGATGTCGATAACGCCCACACGTGTGGCATATTAGACATCCGCCAACATACGGTGTGTGGTGTGAGCAGGAGGCAGCCCACACGGGCTGTGTGTGGGCGAACATTATAATTGCACACACGTGTGGGCGTAGCTACTTTGTGCCACACGCCAAACAAGTACTACTCATCTCCATCCTGCGCGTGTGGCACGAAGCAAAAATGCCCACACGTCCAGCCACAGCTACGTTAGGTACCCACGGGATGACGATTTAGTTGCCATCCGGGATGGCAAATGTAGTTGTAAAAGCATGTCAAACTCTATCTGTTTTGGTTAACTATAGTTGCCATATCTAATTTATGGTAGTTGCCGTGTGTAATCAAACCATAGTTGTCGTGTGTGATTAACTACTTGCCATATATGGTCAAACATTAGTAGCCATGTGTATTTACCTAGTTGTCACGTGTGGTCCAACCATAGTTGCCATGTATGGTTAATCAGAGTTGACATGTGTGTTTATCTGGTTACCACGTACGCGCAACTGCAGTTGCCGTCTAGCAACGAATCATAGTTGCCATGTGTGTTTACCTAGTTGCCACGTACGCGTAACTGCAGTTGTCATCCAACAACGTACGAGTGTCATGGGGGTGAAAAGGAGTTCGCCCACACGCGCGTGACTAGGTGGTGGCTGTGTGGGCAGAAACTAGTTCGCCCATACAGCGCAGCTGGCAAACCATGTGTTGCGGGCGTGTGGGCGAACTCTCCAACGCCCACACACCAGCCCCGTCCTACGTGGCACGCGAAAACTGCCTTAGTATGTCAAGATTGATGCAAACTTAACTGAACGGTGATCCACACGTGTGGGCAAGTTGCAAAATTGCCACACGTATGGGTTTTAGTATTTTCAAAGAGAAAAGGTTATGATAAGGTCTTTCCAAGAAATCATACGTGCATGCCTTTCAAAATAAAAAATACATGCATGCAATCAACATATATCCTGCTTTAGGAGTCCAACAAGAGTACGTTCAATTCATCTAAAAAAGGAGAATGCTACAATTCTCAGAAGATAAATTGGTCATACAATGTTGGGACAAATTAGAGTGATGCAAATAGTCATTCAACAGGTACGAACAAAGCCACCAAATTTGCCATCTTAAGCTTTTTTTTAGGGAACTTAAGCTAGAATCTATAGACACGCAGTTCACCACAGATAATGAAGGTTTTGAGTCGAACTGTTCAAAATAATAATACTAGATACATATAGTATTAGATTACATGGACAAACAATGCAATCGGTTATGATAATAATATCTGTTTTGTTGTATAAAATAAGGCTATGGGACTTGAATATAGATTGTACCTATAATGTTGAGCATGCAATGAAAATTCAAATAGGTAAGTAGTCTGATTCCTGGCAGATTAAAATATAACTAGATTTGATGTGGAATAACATGTGCAAAGAAAATTCAAAAAATAAGATTCAGCTAAGAGAGTGCAAAAACCAACTGGAACAGCCCCATGTTCATGTGTATCTTCCTGTGTGCTTCATAGAGTTTGTGGAAAGAAAGGAATAGCAAACACTTTCGTGGGGTGGATCCCACGGAGAGCTCGTGGGCTAGAAGGTTTAAAGAGGACTTCTCCCTCCTCACATATAAAGCTAAAGAATAACATAGGGGATTTGTATCCTCCTCCCTGCTATCTTTTGTTCATCCTTAATTTCCAACATTAGTCTGACTCTTGTTTAGTCTTTTTGCCTAACCACAAAGTGGTTTAGGATGTAATTTTGCCCCACATGTAAAGTGTAACCTATATATCATTTAATACTATAACACACTAGGAGCCTCTCCAACTGTTTTCAGCTGCCAAAACAAATATAGAGGAGGTTCTATTAAATTAGGTTGGAATGGCATATAGAAAATTACATTAAGATTAGAAGACAATACAAACGGTACAGCTACGTGCCATTAATGTTTAGGATTTGTTAGTGAATAATCCTACAAAAACATTGAGTGCGAACATAAATGTCGGAAATGAGAAAAAGTGGAACAAAAAAAAGGTAGAGATTAGTATGAGAATATGTGGTTTGGCATGGTAGGACATAGACCATGGTATTTTATTGGCACACATCCAAATCTTTATCCAAACGATGGAAATATTAAGCCCGAAATTTAATCATGTATGTTGATGCTACACATTTTGGTTATAACTATCTATATAAATATTGCTTTAGCCCAAATCAAATGAAATAACATAGGTGATTTTTTTCCCAAAATATGAAAATATGTATTGCAAATTTGGCCGCGCAAATGCACAGGTCACAATGCTAGTTATATTTATTTCATCTTACTCTCTTCGCAGGTGTTAGCAAGACGACTTATATTTGGAAAGAGACATGGCAAGCTCTCTGAAATAAATGAAAGGAGAAAGAAAATTAACAAATTTAAGGAATCGGCCTGGAAATTTGTTTATTTTCTTTCCGCGGAACTGTTTGCATTATTTGTAACGTACAATGAGCCATGGTTTACAAATACAAGATACTTTTGGGTAGGGCCTGGCGAGCAGCTCTGGCCTGATCAAAAGATGAAGTGAGAGAAAGAAATAATCTCTTTTGTTCCTCATTGCAATTTTTCTTTTACCAAGAGTCCTCAACATTGTTTTTTTCACTAGGCTGAAGCTTAAGGCTGTATACATGTTTGCCGCCGGATTTTACATATATTCTATCTTTGCACTTCTATTCTGGGAAACAAGGCGCAAGGACTTCGGAGTGTCCATATGCCATCATGTGGCAACTGTTGTTCTGATTGTTATCTCCTACATTTGCAGGTATGTAGATGAGTGTAATTTCACATCTATACACATATAATGATGCACAACATAGCCAAACCTAAAGGTATTGCTACTTTAAACAGATTATCTCGTGCTGGGTCTGTCATTTTAGCCATTCATGACGCAAGTGATATATTCCTAGAGATGGGAAAGATGGCCAAGTACAGTAGCTGCGAGTGGCTAGCTGTTGTGGCATTTCTAGTTTTTGTGGCTTCGTGGATCCTTCTTCGGTTAATAATTTTTCCTTTCTGGATCCTAAGAAGCACAAGGTAAACATCTACTACAGTTTGCTGGTTGCTCTAGCATGTTCCTTTACCTGATTCGAAATCAGCTTAACTTCATTGGATTTTGTATCGCATTTGGTTGATCAATTTCATGATCTCGCATCTTTTTCAGTTATGAAGTTGCTACGATCCTGGACAAGCAGAACAATAAAATCTACAGAACCTCATACTACTATCTTTTCAACACTCTCTTGTTATCACTTCTAGTCTTTCACATATACTGGTGGGTTCTGATTTATAGGATGCTTGTAAAACAAATCCACTCCAGTGGGCATGTTGGTGAGGATGTTCGATCCGGTCAGTGATCCTTTTCTTGCTCATTTCCTCGGTGTTACTTCTATTTTATTTCTCAGCAGCATCTTCTTATGGATTTTTTTTATAAGCTATTCCTGCCATCAAACAGATTCGGAAGGCGAAAATGATCATGAAGATTAATCTATAGGTTGTTGGATGCTTAGTTCAAGAACTATATATGTTGTTCACTATTGGGAATTAAAATGCTGCAAACGGGTTTAAAAAGAATGGGAATGTCAAGGAGGAACTACTTAGCATATCGATCAGGAGGAAATTAAGGCACAACAAAAAAAACTGAAAATGCTAGAATCTCAGTGTCACTCGATCAGTTCTCCTTGATAGTTGATACTCTTATCATTCAGGATCTTGGGGTATCAACCTAACATATGTCAAGATGTGTTTGTATAAATATTGAGTTTCTTCAAGTTGTACAAACTATCCTTTATGTGGCTTGATTCAAATTAAGTGCTACTTCTGGAGTGTGAACCGTCTTGTTTTGTTTTTTCGTTCCACCTTTTTTATGCCAACCACTATTGGAATCACCCAAGATGCCTAGTTCCCCGGGTTTGCCATGTGGTTTTTATCAGGAGTTCGACAATGTTAGCAGCTTGCCGGAACCAGGCTAATTGAATTCGGCAATGACAAAAGGAAAAAAACGTTTTGCGCCAGCGCGCCGGCCGAAGATTCGGCCGGTCGCTTTCCACGTGAGCTCGTTGGCAGTGGCCCCACGTGATTTACTCCAGCAGTCTTTCTCAACCGCACCTCCTCTCCCATCTCTTCTCCTCCCGCTCACGCTCGAGACGCCATGGACGGCACAACCCAAGCTGATTCCCTCCGCTTCTCTCCATCTCAAACCTCCATCCTTTACTGGCCTGCTACGCGGTAGCTCTCGCCGTTTTTTTTCTGCAGAGGCCATGGCCAACTTCGAGCTGCCCCGGAGACACACCCCATGCATCGGCGAGCTACAAGCAAGGTTTTGGTTACCGGTCGAAATTTCAAGATTTCACATGGTTACCGCGTATTTCCGTGCCCCTCGGTAAATCACCATACCGAGCAAAAAATACCATTTTTTCGAAATTTTTGAATTTGAACACTCGATTTACACTAAAGTATGTAGGATCTAATTAATGCCATGAGAGTTGGTTCTGATGTGTTGGTAGCACCCTAGTTTCTGTTTTGAGAGGTCTCTGGTTCAAATATTCGTTCATTCACTTATTTGAATTCAAATTTCAACTATAAATTCGCTCGAAATATTCTTGGTATTTCTCGGTAACCGTGGTAACCACGTTTACCAGTCCCCCTCGATAAAATTGCGTCATTCGGTAACCAAAACCTTGGCTACAAGCAGCGTCGGTGAGGAAGTTTTTGCTGCCACCGGCGATTTTTGGCAGATGCTACAATGGCCCCAAGTGGTTGCTGAGACCGGTGCCATGGCTTGGTGCAAGCTCCAGGGGGGCGAGCGAGGTGCCCTGCTACCTGCTGGATCCGGCAAGATGAGTAGATGACGTGTTGCAATCGTCTTACCAGGAGCTGGAACCGTATGCCGCCGGTGCTGCACAGACAGACCACGCGACCCAAAGCTGGAACCGGTGTTTAGTTTTGCTGGAATGGCCACCATTTTTTGCTGCAAACCTTGCACCATCAGCGGTGGAAAAGCTTCAAGAGAGTGGATAAAGCCTCAACCGGCATGAGGAAAAAGTTTCAACCCGCGTGAAGAACAATTCAACCATGAAAAAAGCTTCAACCAACCGTGGAAAAGCTTCAAGCGACGGTGAAAAGAGCTTCAACCGACATGGGTAAAAAGCTTCAAGCTGTGGAAAAAGCTTCGACGGGCCTCTGAAGAATCTTCAACCTCTGTGACAAAAAGCTTCAAACGGCTCCACCGAGAGCTGGAATCAGCACCGGCACCGCTATGACCGTGCGAGGGTGTGGGGGAGGCCGAGATGCTGCAACCAGCGACCGGAGTGCGACAACGGGTATCCGAAGGAGCTGGAACCGGCCATGGGGTGCTACGAGCACGGCGACGAGATGCAACCACGGGAATGGGAGGGCGATGACGTCGAGCATTGGTGAGCGATGGGCGGTGAGCGGCAGCAGTTTGAGCATGGAGGGGGTGTCGCCGGTTTGTTAGCGTGGTGGGCGGCGCGAGCGGAACGGCCGTGTGGTGCCGGGTTGAGCGGGGATGGGGAACGCCCCTGCATTGACTTTTTCTCTTTTCCGAGGACAAGCGAATCCTACGGACGCTATGTGCTGAATCGTGCGGATGCCCTGCGACCGGCCAAGTTTTGGGCCGGTGCGCCGGCGCCTATAAGCGCCCATGACAAAATACTCGGCAAACAGGACAGTTTACCTAGTGCCGAGAAAAGGAAATACAGCTTTCGGACATAACTAGGTGTTGACATCATATTTTGGAATGACCAAAAACTTATATGAGATGCCCTCAAATGAAAAAGTGTTCAATAGAAAAAAATCTTTATTTTTAACATTAACATCTTTTAAGTTTGGGTCATCACCATCCCATCTCATCTTGAGGGCTGAAGTTGTGCTCGAAGTAATAAGATTTTGTATTAAGAGTACTGTTTGACCAATTACTTCTTCAACACGGCTTTATCTGAGAAAATGCTCTAAATGGATTGTCTTCATCTCGTCCAAACGGTCGGTTTTCATATAAAAATCGTATTAATCTAAGGTCATATGAGAAGTCAGAGCACGTGCAGTGCGACCCTACCACGAGCAATAAGTGGCACGCGACATCAGACACCCATAGGGATTGAAAGCGCAGGTTTACTAACAGAGGGGGTGAATGAGAGATTTTTAGAAATCCTTCAAACTTTGATGAATTCGACGGAGATTAAAGTGAAGAAATACAGACGCGGGGGAACTAAATCATCACAAATAATGGAAAGCATGCCTGCAAGATACATACAGGTGAAGAACATGTAAGCATACATGCATACAAGCATGTAGAAGATGAGCTGAAGAAAAATGAATACATGATAAAAAGTCTTCCATTCAAACTCTTCGGAAGGTAGATCACAAACTTTTCAGCAGCGGAAATACGTAAGGGGTGAGGAATTTGAAACTAGGTAGGCTCGTTGAAGACACAACGATTTGGTAGACTAGCGATTTGGTAAGTCTGATTGAGACGGTTGAGACGAACTTAGAGAACACTTAGTCCTCACCGTATTACTCTTGAGCCAAGGTCACTTAGACCTCGCCCAATCACTCGTGGTAAGTATTCAAAGTAGACTTCCAAAACCTTCACAAACATGTTCACCGGCACACCACAATTGCTCTTGGGGTGCTCAGAACTTGACGCCTAACTGTCTGGAAGAATGACAATCTTCAAAGGTAATAGACGTCAGATCACATAGATCAATTGTGACGCCCCGACTTAATTGTGCACTAATCATACACACAAATGTGCATGATCAAGATCAGAGACTCACGGGAAGATATAACAACACAACTCTAAACACAATTTAAAGTCATACAAACTTTATATTACAAACTAGGGGCCTCGAGGCCTCGAATACATAAGCTCGAATACAAACGAGTCAGCGGAAGTAACAATATCTGAGTACAGACATAGGTAAACAACTCTGCCTTAGAAGGCTAACACAAACAACAACAATGATCGAAAAGGCAAGGCCTCCTGCCTGGGAGCCCCCTAACTACTCCTAGTCGTCGGCGGTCTCCACGTAGTAGTAGGCTCCGTCGGGGTAGTAGTAGTCGTCGACGGGGTCGGCTTGCTCCCGGGCTCCATCATCTGGTCGCAGCAATCGAGTATAGGGGAAAATAGGTAGCAAAGCAACCGTGAATACTCATTCAAAGTACTCGCAAGACTTACGTCAGATCGATACTAAATATGCCTCCATAAAAAAGAAATTGGGCTATATCTT
The DNA here is from genome assembly GCF_002575655.3 of Aegilops tauschii subsp. strangulata. NCBI lineage: Eukaryota > Viridiplantae > Streptophyta > Magnoliopsida > Poales > Poaceae > Aegilops > Aegilops tauschii. Next base: position 23,375,466 of record NC_053035.3, on the reverse strand, counting down.
TGGACTGCACTACAGAAATGCGAGAAGAGAAGGGAAGGCCTAGCCTATCGAAGACTAGCATCTTGAAGCAACTTGCACCATTAGAAGAGTGCATATTGGCATAAAATAAGTAGCAAGTATGTTGTAGCATTGCCTAGAGATCCTTTCTCGACTCCGTGCGAGAAAGCAATCCCGGAGCCATCATATCCATTTCACATCTCTAGTATCTAGTTCTAATTGTATCGATCGGGATAGAAATCCGAGCTTCCGTTACCGTGTACACGGCTATTTGAATAGATTAACTTCCTTGGAGGGGTGCACAAACTTACCCAACACGCACTATTAACTCCGGCCGAACACACTTTCCTGGGTCATGCCCGACCTCGGCTGATCGACACACCATGTCCTACCTAGGCTGAACAGAGAGGCCAGCATGCGAGTCTACATCCTAAGCACGCGGGGGTCTTGGGCCCATCGCCCTTTGCACTCCTGCACATTGCGTACGTGGGCTGGAGCAGACCCACCCCCTTATACAAGCGTAGGTGCGTCCCGTCCAACTGGGCGCGCCCCGCTCAATCGCTGACGTCTGTGAGCTTTAGGAAGAACCATATGACGCTGAGTACCCATACTTATTCCCGCATGGTGGTTAGTGCGAAAAGGCCATAGGCCTACTCGGATCACATATCCAAACTGTTAGTGCCTTGGGAGCGCGCGGAGACTATCAATGACCCACGATCTGTGTCCCATCGCCCCGTCTCACGGACTTACGGCAAGGGCTAAGAATGCCCGGCCGTGTCGCGTAGTTATCTCGCGGGTACCCTCTAGGTCAACCCGACTCCACATCACTCGCGGGTACCCTCACGGTCAACCCGGCTCATAATAGACTTCCGGGAACTCAGGTCCACCTCTACTGGGGTGGTACCACCTGTCCCTCCAATCCCGCATAAACAGTAACTCTCGCGGGTACCCATTCAGGCCGACCCGTCTTTAACATGGTTATGGTGGTAAAGTTAAAGTAACCGTGTGTCCATAACACCAAGGGGAATTCAAGGAATCGCCCTCGATGGATTCCACCTGATGTAACCATCAAGGTGAACTTGGATGAATCACCCTCGAGGGTTCACACTTGAGGTGTTGTACGAAAGAGTCGTTATCGGGAGTTGTGAAGGAGGAACCACCCTCCGTAGACCACGACCGATTAACTACACTATGGAGATCTCATCAGAAGTGCTATATGAGGTATCACCCCCGACACTCGATAGTAGCTCTACAGAGTCGTAAAACTAGGGGGTGTGAGGTGATGTGTCGGGCTCTAGACGTCGATCACGTTGATTGAGTCATCGATCATAAAGCGGGTGCAACAGGGACAAGGTGAGCGGTCACTAGTGGACCACTGACCAACCTATACTAAGCATATAGGATAAGCAGGTAGGTAACAATAGCAGGTTACAAAATCAGGCTATATATGCATCAGAATAGGTACAAACGGACGACAGTAGCAAAATCTGATGCAAGCATGAGAGACAAGGAATGGGCGATATAGGAATGATCAAGGGGGTTTTGCTTGCCTGGAAGCTTTGTAGACAGATACGGAACCTCGAAGGTGAAGTAGTCGATCACCACATCAACATCGGTCTCACGGGTCTACCAGAGAAGAAGTAACGGAGGGGGAACGCAATAAATAACAGAGCAATCAAATGCATCACAAAGCACGACATGGAAAAAACGTTGTGCTAGGAGTGCACTAACACATTGCTACACATTACAGACGGAGCGAGAAAATATCCCGGAATATTTTCCCAGCGTTTGGCAGTTTTTGGACAGATGATTCGGAGGGGAAAGGCCATGTTCATCATGTTAGAGGCATACGACAGGTGTGTGGAAAGCATATTCGGATTCGTTATATTTTTCTGAGCAATTTTCATATATAAATTATTTTCATCGGAGTTATAGATTATTTGATATGATTTTTCAAAGTTTAAAAGACTTTCTAGAATTTCGAAATTTACTTTAATTCGAATTAAAAAACAGATAAATTGCTATGGGTACGCAAGAGTGTACCCAATAATGTGTGTATGTGTATGACATGTGGGGCCCTATTGACTTCCCAGTCAGCAGTCAACAGTCAAAGTTGACAGTGTTGACTCGGCCAACTAACATATGGGGCCCACATGTCATAGAGGGGCTATTTAGATCTTATCCACAAAAAGAGTAAAGGGAGGGTCCCACCTGTCATTGGGATATTTTTTAATAGAGCGATTTAAACACATAAGTTAATAGTGGGGCCCGTTGGTCAGTGGGGTTAGGGGGTTAGTTGTAAAAGAAAAAGGGGATCAGTCCCCCTAATCATAAGAAGGCCAAGGCCACCAGGGGCGGGCGTGTGATACGTCTCCAACGTATCTACAATTTTTGATTGTTCCATGTTGTTATATTATCTTTTTGGATGTTTTACAATCATTTTATAGCAATTTTATATTATTTTTTGGGACTAACCTATTAACATAGTGCGCAGGGCTAGTTGCTGTTTTTCCTTGTTTTTTACTTCGCAGAAAATCAATACCAAACGGAGTCCAAATGCAGCGAAACTTTTCGAAGATTTTTTTGGACCAGAAGACACACGATGGGGCAAAGAAGTACCTGGGGGGGCTCGGAGGGGAGCACAACCAACTAGGGCGCGCCTGGGGGCCAAGCCATGCCCAGGTGGGTTGTGCCCACCTCGGTTACCTCCCGCACCGCCTCTTTGCTCTATAAATACCCTGGATATCCAAAAACCCTAGGGGAGTCGACGAAATACAATTCCAGCTGCCGCAAGTTCCAGAAACCACAGATCCAATCTAGACACCATGACGGAGGGGTTCATCATCCTCATTGATGCCTCTCCGATGATGCGTGAGTAGTTCATTGTAGACCTACGGGTCCGTAGTTAGTAGCTAGATGGCTTCCTCTCTCCCTCTTTTGGTTCTCAATACAATGGTCTTTTGGAGATCTATTTGATGTAACTCTTTTTGCGGTGTGTTTGTTGGGATCCGATGAACTTTGAGTTTATGATCAGATCTATGTTTTTATCCATGAAAGTTATTTGAGCCTTTTGATCTCTTATATGCATGATTACTTATAGTCTCATATTTCTTCTTTGAATCTTTGGTTTAGTTAGGCCGACTAGATCGATTTTTCTTGCCATGGGAAGAGGTGCATTGTGATGGGTTCGGTCTTACAGTGCTTAATCCCAGTGACAGAAGGGAAAATGACACGTAGTATCGTTGCCATTAAGGAAAAGATGGGTCCTATTTCGTACATGAATAGATCCTGTCTACACCATGTCGTCGTTCTTATTGCATTACTCTGTTTCTCTATGAACTTGTCTAGATGCATGTTGGATAGCGGTCGATGTGTGAAGTAATAGTAAAAGATGCAGGCAGGACTCGGTCTACTAATCTTGGACGTGATGCCTATATAATGATCACTGCCTGGTGATACGTCTCCATCGCATCTACTTTTCCAAACTCTTTTGCCCTTGTTTTGGACTCTAATTTGCATGATTCGAATGGAACTAACCCGACTGACGCTGTTTTCAACAGAATTGCTATGGTGTTATTTTTGTGCAGAAATAAAATTTCTTGGAATGACCCGAAACTTCACGGAGATCATTTTTAGAATAAATAAAAAATATTGGCAAAAGAATCAACCGAAGGGGACCCACACCCTGTCCACAAGGATGGAGGGCGCTCCCTTTGGCCTTGTGGGTCCCCTAGACCTCCACCGACCTCAAGTCCAACTCTATATATTCATGTTCGGGGAGAAAAAATCAAAGAGAAGTATTCATCATGTTTTACGATACGGAGCCGCCGCTACCTCCTATTCTTCCTCGGGGGGGGGGCAGATCTGGAGTCCGTTTTGGGCTCCGAAGAGGGGAAATCGTCGCCATCATCATCATCAACCATCCTCCATCACCAATTTCATGATTCTCACCGCCGTGCATGAGTAATCACATCGTAGGCTTGCTGGACGGTGGTGGGTTGGATGAGATTTACCATGTAATCGAGTTAGTTTTGTTAGGGTTTGATCCCTAGTATCCACTATGTTCTAAGATTGATGTTGCTATGACTTTGCTATGCCTAATGCTTGTCACTAGGGCCCGAGTGCCATGATTTCAGATCTGGACCTATTATGTTTTCATGAATATATTTGTATTCACTAAGTGCTAATGCTTTGGTCTGGTACTCTATTAAAAGGAAGCGTTAATATCCCTTAGTTTCCAATATGACCCCTCAGCCACGAGAGGGTAGGAGAAAAGCACGATGACTATATTTGAAATACATGCCTACGTTATATTGATGAATTGGCGCTAGTTCTGTGTCACCCTATGTTATAACTGTTGCATGACGAATGCCATCCGACATAATTATCCATCATTGATCCATTGCCTACGAGCTCGTTTCATATTGATTTTTGCTAAGTTACTTTTCCGTTGCCACTGTTACGATTGCTACAACACTGCTACTGTTACTTTTGACACCGTTACCGTTACTTCCATGGGGGGGATGGTGCAACTTCGCCGAAGAAAAATCTGGTAATTGCCGGGGTTAGAGGGATTGCCGGAGGCGGCGGTAGCATAGCGGTGGGAGGAGGTTATGAGGAGGCCGGGGCGGCAAGCCTGCGGGGGAGTGCTGCCACTACTAGGAAAAGGCCTACTAGTGGCGCACCAGTTTTGCCTACCAATGGCGCACTACTGGTGCGCCACTAGTACCACGCCACTAGTATTTTTACTAATGGCGCACCAGTGGTGCGCCATTAGTATCTGGTATACTAATGGCGCACCACTAGTGGTGCGCCATTAGTATAGGCCACGGTGCGCCATTAGTATAGGCCACTGGTGCGCCATTTGTATAGGCCACGGTGCGCCATTAGTATTTTTGAATTTTGAAGGCGGGAAAATAGTAGTGGCGCACCGTCTAACCCCCACTGTGCGCCATTGCTATTTTTTAATTTTTAATTTGGATCTGGATCGCGTTTTTTTTTTGCCCATTTTTTGCTCTTTTTTTGCACGATATTATTTCAAATTTTGTTCCTGTTTTTGGATCTTGTACATTCTTTTGCCGTGTTCTTTTGCCGGAGAGGAGTTCGTCGGAGAGGAGGAGGAGGAGGTCACCGGAGAGGCGCTCGCCTACATCGCCGGAGAGGAGGAGGAGGTCGCCGGAGAGGAGTTCACCGGAGCATCGGAGAGGAGGAAGGAGAAACCATGAGGGGATGGGAGGAGAGGAGGGAGGAGGAGCTCACCGGAGAGGAGGGAGGAGGAGCTCACTGGAGAGGAGGGAGGAGAAACCGTGAGGGGAGGGGAGGGGAGGAGAGGAGGGAGGAGGAGGTCGCCGGAGAGGAGGAGGAGGAGGTCGCCGGAGAGGAGGAGGGTAGTATGGTGGAGGAGAGAAGGGAAGATGGAGTGGAGGAGAGGAGGAGATGGAGTGGAGGAGAGGTGGAATGGAGGAGAAGAATGAAGAGGTAAGGAGGAGAGGACCACGCCCAGCCATATATACGGCATAGTAATGGCGCACCGTGGGCAGGTGCGCCATTACTAACTTTTTTTTTTTATTTTGAATTTTGAAGGCGGGAAGATACTAATGGCGCACCACGGGCAGGTGCGCCATTAGTAACTTTTTTTTATATTTTTTTGCCCTATTTTGAATTTTGAAGGCGGGAAGATAGTAATGGCGCACCTTGGTGCGCCATTAGTAAGTTTGAATTTTTTTGCCTCTCCAGATCTTAAAAGCCCCGTATCTTTTTTTCTGTTAGGTTTTTGAGTATTTTGAAAATGTTTAACGGGGTTCCCCCGGTTAAATTCGGATGTATCTTTTCGAGTAGATGATTTTTCATATAAAAAACTTTTTCATCCGAGTTCGTATGCAAAAGTTATGCCCATTTTACAAATTCTCGAGAGATTTTGCAAATAAAGTCAAAATTCATGTTTGTAAATTTTCACAACAATTAGACCACATATCACATGGGAAACTTATTTTCTTTTATTTTTTTGACATTTTCATCATTTTTTTTATTTTTTTTAAACTGAAAAGGCGGTCCACCGGGGAGGGGGTGCATTCGTTGGAAGTGGTGGCCAAGTTACTAATGGCGCACCGTGGGATGGTGCGCCATTACTAGTTCACTCCCACGGTGCGCCATTACTAGTTTCAAAAATAAAAACAAAAAAAAAGAATTTTTTTTAAACATAATTACTAATGGCGCACCGTGGGAATGGTGCGCCATTACTAGTTGAACTATTAATGACGCACCATCCCACGGTGCGTCATTGGTAGTTTTGAAAAAATTTAAATTTTTTTTTACTAATGACGCACCAACACATGGTGCGCCATTAGTATTTAGTAATGGCGCACCACATGTACAGTGCGCCATTAATGTTCATATTGGCTATAACTGTTTTTGTAGTAGTGTGCTGTCCACGTGGTAGCGGTGACAGCAGTCTGTGTGGCGGTCCGGGGAAGGAGACAAGCTGGAGTTAGAATAAGGGCCGTGCGGTGTTGGATCTGCATCTCACGTCCCAAAACGCTCGACCAATTTAAATTAAAAAATCAGCCGACTTATGTGACCGCGCCCATATCTGCTCCAAACTCGCAGCCGCGCTCGTGTTTAAGTAAAAAAAAAAATTGAACTTCTGGAATCAGCTGGATTCGTGTGTGACGTATTTTGGTCAATGGATATTCGGTGAATATGGTAACAGATATGTTATCTCTAATATCCAGTGAAACCACATAATTCTTGTAGATTATTTGAGGTTATAACCCATAAAAGTGAGCCCAATCCGTAAGCCCAAATACCCAACTAGACCACTAATTTCAATCACCGCATACATATTAATGATAAAGTAGAGCAGATCCTATTTGGCGCTGTAGGCGCCCGTTATTATAGTTTCTGCAAACGGGCGCCTACAGGCTCGTTAGTTGGGCTTCGCCCATTAAGTTTCATTCGCAATGACAACCACCAGGCCACTAACCGGCTTGTGTAATATTCCTTCGTTTTTCTCTTTTATTTGTTCGTCAGTTTGTTTTGTTTTTTTGTTTTTTCCACTTCTTTTCTTTTTCTTTTAGTTTTTATCTTAAATGCACGGTTTTTTTAGTTCATGAACTTTTCTTAAAACAGCTGAACTTTTTCTTTCAAATATGATGCACTTTTTTCAAATTTGATGAACTTTTTCAAATTGAATGAACTTTTTTTCAAAATCGATGAACTATTTCAAAAATTTGGTGAACTTTTTTCAAATCCAATGTACTTTTTTTCAAAATGGGTGAACTTTTATCAAATTCAATGAACGTTGTTTTCATTTTCTATGAACTGTTTTGAAATTCGTGAACTATTTTTGAAATTCGATGAACTTTTTTTATTAGAAAAGTAGACGTTTACCAAATAGTTTTCATGTAACTCAAAAATCTCAGTGGTATAGTAAATGCTTGAGTAATAAATAGTGCGGTTGCATTAGTTCTAAAGCAGTTCGGGTTGCTTTTGTTTACTATAGTTCTGAAGCTCCAGTGCTTAAGCTAAGCAATGACAAGCAAGTGTGGCGGGAAATCGATACCTCGTTACACCAATTTTTCGTGTGATTTTTTCGGGAACGAATTTGTTTCTGGGCCTAGCATAGAAACGGCCCATAGAGGGTGTGCCGTAGGCCCGATTTCCACATTAGGGCGCCTACTGCGCCGAACAGGAGCTCCCAAAAAATAGTGCGCTACAGCGTCGTTAGTAACACGCTATAGAGTGCTGAGATTTGTCCCGCTAAATAAATTAGTGTACAGTGCCTTGTTAATACCACGTTATAACGTGAAATAGCGTTCAAACATAAATTTGACGCGTACATCTCAACATTCTATATGTGCATGCCAAGTTTGGTGAAAAACCGACATTTTATAGGCCTTGTGTAAAAAAGAAAAAATAATGTCTCATGAAAAGCCTTTTTTGACACTCAATTTTGTCTTTTTTTACATGTGACATAAAAATTGCCGGTTTTCTGCAAACAAGTTTCTGTGCACATGCAATGTCAAAATGTGGTCGGGAATCATTTTGACAGAATTTTATGACATTTCAAAATATGTCTAAAACGAGTTTTTAAAATCAGGAGCATATGCTCCCATGTGCCAAAACGCCTTTTTCTTTGTCAGAAATTCACTTTGGCATTTCAAATATATTCCTCAATGACGGGAGCATATGCTACCATGTGCCAAAGTGAATTTCTGACAAATAGTGCGCTATAGAAGGCTATTTGTTTCCTTGATATAAATAGAATATAGTCCTAGTCCTAGTACAACCACAATCGCCGCATACAAAGTCGTATTATCGCAGCAGCAACGCCTTTCTGTCCAGCGCTTCTGGTAGTTCGGATATCAAACACACTGGACAAATATGTAGGCCGCAGTTCGACCAATGGAGGTGAACTGCTTTAATGTTGATAAGTAATGCACAATTACCTTGGCAAAAATTGTGTTTATGTTGGTAAAAAAATTACGTCTTTTATGAAAAAACTTTCGATCTATTTATCTTCAATCATGACAGTACAACGTACACCAGAAATAACAGAAATTACATCCATGTCCATAGACCACTTCGAGCGTACTTCAATTTGTTTTGTTTGTTTTTTGTCCGAGTTTGCTCTGTTTTTTGATTCAAATGTGTAGCACGATATAATCAGCATCCGGTTATTATCCGCTTCACTCCAAATCTGGCAAATACAAAGGGTAAAGGATTTTCGGATCACATCACTTGGAATCTGGCAAATAAAAATTGTAAAGGATTTGGCATTCACAATATTCAACCCGATCCGATCGTTTTGTATCCCTAGTTAAAGACATCTGCCATTTTTCTATGGTAAACAATTCACACCGGCCGACCGATCAACGCAGCGCCAGTCGCATGTGTGTCATCTGATCTGACACGACCCATTGCCTCCTGTTGCACCATGTGTATTCCTTATCCACTCGCCCCCCTTGGCCATCCATCTCTTTCCCTTCCGCCATCCATCTCTCCATCACGTCCGTCACTCCCTCTTAGCTGCTCTAGCGCTCGGATGCAGCTTCTTGGCGAGCTCTTGTTCGGCCACCTCCTCCTCCACCCCTCTATTTCCTATCTCCTCGGTGTCTAGGACGAGCAGCTTCCTCATCCTCACAGTTGTTCTCCGCCACGAGCACCTCCATGTACGAAGTTGCAACCGGCGATGGCAGAAGCTGCGACCAACACTACTAGGGAAAAACTTATACACAGACTCTTACTAATAGAGCGGGTTTATACCCCTCGCTACTGCTACTTACTAGTAGAGCGGGCTTTTACTCCTCGCTACTACTAAGTTGATAATAGTAGCGCGGGTTTTTAACCCTCGCTACTACTAAGCGGTCTCTACCGTGCCCTCGGAACATGCCATAGTAGTAGCGAGGGATAAAAACCCTTGCTACTACTAAGTACTGCGTTTTTTAACAGCCCTGAAATCTCCGTCTCCTCGTCCAAATCGAGCTCCCCTCCCCACGATCTGCTCGCCGCCGCCGCCACCCCACGAATCCGCACACACACTCCACATTCTTCACCGATTCCCACCGCCGCCGTGCCGCTCTCCTCTAACCCAACCACGCCGGCGGTGGCCCCCTCCTCCCCCAAGCATTGGCGGTCTCCTCTTCCTCCAGCGCCGCGCTGCAACCTTCTCCTCCTCTCCCAAGTGAAGGGAAAGAGGGAAGGCCCCAGATCGGGCGAGACCAGATCCACGGCGGCATCGGCGCGCCGTCGTCGACCTGGGGTGCGACCACCATGGTCGCCGTCGTCGTCTCCTCCATGGAGGTCCGACCCGGCAGTAGGAAGGACTGGATCCCGCCCGCCAGGATCAAGCCGCGGCCTGAGCCTGCCATGGGGAATCCGCGCTGATTGCAGCGTGTAGGCAGGCACTATAGGAAGAGGAAGAGGGAGGGGGACGGGGGAGGGCAGCGCCCGCGAGCCGCATGGAGCAGAATGGCGGCTCCTTCCTCGCCCCGCGCCACCTCCCCGGCCACCACCACCTGCGTCTCCGTGCAGATGAGGGACAGCGACACGCACATTTCCTTCGATCTGACCCCGATTCAGGTGAACAGTGCTCGGTATTTGTTGATGTAGTAATCACACGATTGCTTTTCAAACATGAATGCAAAGGATAACTGAAATCATGGCGAGTGCAACTGTCGTGTTTCATTATATTATACTTGTGCTTAGATTACGACATGATATATCCATCCCTGGATGAATTGTTTCTGACTAATACGATGGTCCAACAAATACTGGTCTCTGGAATTGGCTGTGCTCATATAAGGCTGGCCAGTGTTGTCTGACGTTGTATAGTGTGGTATCTAACAAAATGGCTGTGCTCATGTTTGCTTTAATAGAACAGAGTAATATGATGTCCCCGGGGTATGAGGATTTGCTGGACGTGTGTAACTCAGTAAATCAGTAAGTTGGACTCACCGTGCCTGTAGAAGTAGGGACGTGATATTTGGCATGAATAAATTGCCCAAATGACCTACAGTGCATCAGCACATGCTTGCTTATAGTCTGTTTTCTATTACTATTAATAGTTTATATTGATCTAGCAAACCTGAACATACATTTCGATGCTACATTTGATAACCCATAACCCATTCATCACACCTTTTATTCATTAGGAAGCACTCAAAGCCCTTTGGCATGCTTCTTTTCCTGGGACTAAACTTCTAGGACTAGTATCAGATCAATGGAACGAGATGGGATGGCAAGGGTAAGATCCATCCACAGATTTCAGGTATTGTTTTGTTCTTTTATTCCCACACACGCCCTTTACGTAATAAATAATTTCTTAATTCTATCTTGGATCCGGAATCATATATTGTGCTGGAATTACAGGGGTGGAGGCTTTATCTCTGTGGAGAATTTACTTTACTTCGCTAAGAACTATCTACTGAGTACAATTTCCCTTACTGAAGTGTTGGTTCAGATTCATCGCCGCTTCTCGCCAATTGCTAGGCTTCAAAGATTTTCTTTTAGCTAGAGCAGGGAAGAATCTAAGGACTCATGTGACATACAGTTGTACGAATCTATTCAGCTAGCAATGGAACCCTTCCTCCTCTGAAAATTGAACAACGAATGATCCTTTGCTAATAACAGCAATGCATAATATTTATTATCGAATTATTAAGATAGGCAATATTTATATTTTATATGTTTGGCCTTTCATTCATCTCAATGAGGCACTTTCTGTGCAGAAATCCTACGAGCAGCTCCTTTGTAAGCAAAATGGTGACAGAGCATTGTGGGAATATCCATTTGCTGTAGCTGGAGTAAATATTACATTTATGCTCATTCAGATGCTTGATCTTCAAACAGGTTTGTTCTTTACACTTTTCTGTGCTTCTTGCTTAGTTGATAGATTTACTTCTATGTAAACCTTCCCTCGGGCAAATTTTCTAAACTGTGAAACTGGTTTTGCAATTGCAAATAACATATTTCTCCAACATGATTCCAAGTCTGAATTCTTTAGTCAAGTCTTCGTTTGCAATGACGCCGGGACGATTTGATATGTGTGCGCTCTAGCTATTCCTAAAGCCAATGCATAGAGCACCCTTGAACTTACCATTTCCGTATCAACACTGTAAGCTGCTGCAATGGTGCTGCGGAAACTCTTCTATACCATCGCCGCCGACCGCTGCCCCACAGCCACCGGACGGTCCACGGGCATAGGCTAGCACGGCGAGTCAGCAAACACATGACCCCGGCGGCGGAGCGACTACCCATGGTAGTGTAGGCAAATAACTTCTTTCTCTGAATTTGATCCTCTTTTGCAACGGATAAAAAATAATCTAAAGGTGCAGCTGTATTAGTTTGGTCTAGCTTCTTTTTTTACATCGGCTTACTTGATATTCTAACAAACGAGAACAAAAGGCACTGATTAATGCTAATGATTTAGTAACTACAAATTTCTGTGTTTTTCTTTGCCTTGCCCCGCCCAGCAATGTATTTGCATTACCCATGTCAAGTCCAAAACTTCAACCTGGACAGGCAAATTTCGCCACAAAGAAACCATTTGAATCTGACTCACTGTCAGTTGACTAAAATTTACATGCACTACTGGAATTTTCCTCTTTGCCGAGTGTTAGGCTCTTTGCCGAGTGCATTATGTCGGGCACTCGGCAATAGTATCTTTGCCGAGTCCCAAGTAGAAAGTACTCGGCAAAATAGCGAAACTCGGCAAACAGGTACTTTGCCGAGTGTCGTGGACAAAACACTCGGTAAAACAATAAAACACGGCAAACAAGGTCTTTACCGAGTGCTACACTCGGCAAAAGGGGGTCTTTACCGAGTGCTACACTCGGCAAAAGTGGGTCTTCACTACGCTGCACGGTTTTAACTGTACATGTTGCATACGACCTCGGATGAAGATGTTCCAAAAATCAAAGTTGTTCATTTTGACGAGACCTAAATTTTTCATGTTGAGAACTTTTTCATTTGAGGTCATATTAATTACACTTTTTGCCAGTAAATGTTTGGTCTCAAATGACCAATGTGATGGCCATATTTATTGGATAGTTTATGATAATGTGGTGAAGTTGGTCATATAGGTGCATCTTGCCATTACAAACAGTGTTGCCAATAAAGTTTCCAACTTTTTTTTACAAAAGAACCATTTTCGGTTTTCTAAGAATAAGAAATGAGTATTTTTTGTGAAGTAAGTACAAAAATAGTGTGCAAAATGGCACTAGTCCAATTGTCACAGTAAGTAGACCATATTTTATGCACAATTCGTTCACAAAACGGGCTATCGTGTATAAACAGTTATGGTTTCAAGTCAAATGACCAAGGTAATGGCCATATTCATTGCATAATCTTTTATAATATGCCCAAATTAGACACATAGGTGACTATTGACATTACAAACAATGTTGCCAAATAGAGTTTCCAACTTTTTTATACAAAAAAATCCTTTTTCATTTTCTAAGTGTCAAAATTGGGCATTTTTTGTAAAGTAAGTACAAAAAATAGGGTCCAAAATGGCACCACTCAAATTATTGCAGTAAGTAGACCATATTTTATGCACAATTCACAAGTTTCATGGATTTTCTAGTTTTCTAGCTACTTTCGCACATTTAAATGACTAATGTCAATTTCCCGAAAGTAAGTCAAAATTGAACTGCAAGTGTGTGATAGCTCAGTCATAAAAATTGGCAAAAAATATTTTTAAGTACACAAGTAGTCATTATATGGGAGAACCACTTAGAGTTTGAGAGTTTCGACCCCTTGTGATGAATAGCCATGTCGACTATTTTGACCCCGTTTTGGAAAAAAATGAAAGAAAAAGAATACAAGTTTAAAAAATGCAATCCTTTCGCATGGAGTCTTTTTATGTGTACTAGTTACGAGGAAAAATGCCAAACTTTCAATATAACAAATTTGAAAAAAGAATCCTTCACAAAACGGACTACCGTGTATGAACATTCGTGGTTTTCAAGTCAAAGGACCAAGGTGATGGCCATATTCATTGCATAGTCTATTCTAATGTTCCCAAATTAGACACATAGGCGCATCTGACATTACAATCAATGTTGCCAAATAGATTTTTCAACTTTTTTTTACAAAAGAATAAATTTTCATTTTCTAAGTGTAAAAAATCCGTGTTTTTTGTGAAGCAAGTACAAAAAACAGGGTGCAAAATTGCACCACTCCAATTATCACAGTAAGTAGACCATACTTTATGCACAATTCCCAAGTTTCATGAATTTTCTAGTTTTCTAGCTACTTTCACACATTTAAACGACTTTATGTTGATTTCCCGAAAGTAATTCAAATTTGAACCACAAGTGTGTGATAGCTATGTCCTAAAAATTTAAAAAAATATTTTTAGGTACACAAGTAGTCATTATATGTAAGAACCAGTTAGAGTTTTGAGAGATTCAACACCTTTCCATGAATAGTCATGCCGACCATTTTGACCCCGTTTTGGAGAAAATAAAAGAAAAAGAATAGAAGTTCAAAAAATGCAATAATTTCCCATGGTGTCATTTTATGTGTACTAGTAACGAGGAAAAATTTCAAACTTGCAATATGACAATGTTGAAAAAAAATCTTCACAAATCGGCATAGCAAGTATAAACATTTATGACTTTCAAGCCAAGTGACTATGGTGAAGGCCATATTCATTGCAAAATTTGTGATAATGTGTTGAAAATTGGCACATAGGTACATCTTGCCAATAAAAACAATGTTGCCAAATAGATTTTAGAATTTGTTGTACAAAAAAAAATCATTTTTTTCATTTTCTATGTGTCAAAAACTAGATTTTTTATTTGCAAAAAGGCAAATGAAGTAAGAAAATTGTTTTATTCTAAGTTTCAAATTTTTCGTGGCAACTATTACATGTGAAAGGACTCAGTGTCAAAGGATTTGATTTTTTGAAATTTTATTCATTTTCTTTTTTAATTTTTAGAATGGACAAAGAAGCACACATTCAGCTGCTTGCTTCTGATTGGCCAATGCTTGAAGTCATGGATCGATGACAGGGCATGTCCTGATTGGTGCTCCTGGTTCATGTCTCTCTCCCTTATCTCCTCAAGTGCACAGCCGCAGCCAGCACCTCACGCCTCATCTCTTCGCTGCCTCGCCGGAGTCGCCGCTCCTCGCCGGAGACGCCGCTCCTCGCGCCGCCACAGGTCCTGTCCGCTTCTTCTTCTTCTTCTTCTTCTTCTTCTTCTTCTTCTTCTTCTTCTTCTTCTTCTTCTTCTTCTTCACCCAAGCAGCAGGAGCAGGCTACACTCGCTGCTCCTCGCCGGACAGCAGCGGCGCAGCCGCAAGCATCGGCCGAAGCACCAAGCAGCAGCAAGCACGCGCAAGCAACAACAGCCCCGGCCGCCGCCGCTGCTCCTCTTCCTCGGCCACGACAGCAACAGGTGGTCAAGCACGTGTGCAAGCAGCATCAGTCCGGTGGCTTTGACGAAAGGGGTGAGGAGGCGGCTGCTCCGTGCAACACTGCATCTTGCCGTCCTCCTCTCGATCTGTGCCTTCCCTGAACGTCGGAGGCCTGTGCGCAGCTCACCAACGCGGCCATTGCGGCACTACGGCGACCACCACGGGTGCATGGGCGGGGCACACGCGATGGGAGCAGCGCCGGCGACTGGATTTGGCCACGATTAAATCTGGGACGGGATCGGGCGGTGCAATTTTTTTTGTTTTATCCACTACTTTTACCGAGTGGCGCTCTCGGCAAACCTCCTGCGCCATGTGGCTATAGCGCCGTTTGCTATGTTTCTTATGATCACTTTTCTTTGCCGAGCGCCTCTATTTGAAACTCGGCAATGTCTTTGCCGAGTGTCCGACAAATGGCTCTCGGCAAAAATCTGTTTGCCGAAGAGGTGTACGCCGGGTGGGCTTTGCCGAGTGCAACTCTCGGCAAAGACTTTGCCGAGGGTTTTTGGCCCTTTGCCGAGTGTTCTTGGCACTCGGCGTACGTGACGATTCCAGTAGTGATGGACATAGAGTGGCACATGTGTTAGTCTGGTAGACATGCGCCGTGACATCACAATTTGAAGCATCGCCGTGACATCACCATGTGGTAGTCTGGTTGACTAATATTTACAAGTACATATTCTCATTGTATTAGAATCTTAGTCCCTGTATCCTGTATCATCTGAGCTTATGCTTCCTCTCCATTTATTCGCTATATCTATATGCCTTGTTGATCCTCATTTCCATCGCTATAGGATAATGAGATGTTAAAGCGGCAGACCAAATCCATGACACTGCAGTGCAATTGCACCATTCCATTGAATATTACTCGGGAATAAAGACATTTCACTGGCAGATTAGCTCTATTTTTTGTTTTCATTTTTCTTATTATTGGAGAGAGGACGGGTAGAATGAGAAACTGGCAGTAGCCTTTTTCCTAGTAGTGCAATGACGCCGAAAGCTACAACCGGCAACAATGAAAGACACGGTGGAAGAGCGATCTGCCACTGAATGGTGCAATCGGGCAATGGCGGAAGCTGCGATAGGCGACGAATAAAGTTTCAACCAGAGCATGCCGAAGCTATGTTCGGTGCTCACAGAATCTGTAAATGGTAAGGCCGAGGCTACAAGCAACGGCTGGGAATGTTGCCACCTGCGGTGGGGAAAGCTGCAACTGGCTCCTGCGGAAGCTACAATCATCTTGCTTTAATTTTTTGCTGGGACCAGCGAGATAGCAAGTTCTAACCAGGGAGCCGAAGTGTGACCATCGTTGGCTGATGCCACGACCGTGACGTCCGCATGATGCAACCGGCCATAGGGACATTTATAAAAATACACCTATCCCGAGCACACACAAGGGAACCGTAGAAACAAAACGGTACATGTACCCGAAACCGACACATGTGGGTAGGTAGAGAATACCTAGGGGCACGAGACAACTCTCTCTAAGGAACTCAGCAAAATAGCCCTGTAACTTTGGGAGAAGGGGTGCCCCCACACAAAAGGGGGTCGCGGTGACTAGGCCCGGGCGACTGATTACCAAAAACACAAGGCAAAGCCGTTCGAATTAGACTGTAGCTATAATCAATTTTGGCGTGAATTATCTGGAGGGGAAGTCTACCCTTTTTAATGAATTCGGTACGTGCAGTTTCTTTTTCTCCGAGACGACCGGCAATTTTTAGTTTTACTCCCCTTATATCTTCTTCTTTTAGTCAATTCAATGGATTTTTTCATTGCATTCCGGAATGAAACTCCATTTTTTAATTGAAAGCCTAACATTCTTGATCATAAACGTCTGGACCGAGCTGGCCGGATGAACTTAGCTATTGAACAAGGTACCTCATTTGTCCGTTAACGAGTCCGATTGTCTGATATCCCACAAACTAGACGCGAATGAGAAGGAGCTTTGAGGGTGTCCGTTAACGAGTCTGATTGTCTGATATCCCACAAACTAGACGCGAATGAGAAGGAGCTTTGAGGGCGTCCGACACCCCGCTCCCACCTAAAAACATCTCCCACGCCAGCACCTTCTCTCTTGTGAACGCACCTGTGCTCTCCGCGCCGTATTCATGCCGGTCCACAACGGACATGACAGATCATTGGAGTTGGCATTGAAGCGGCGCGCCAGCGGAGTGTGCCACATTTGCCGTGTCCCGGTCTCCGTGCCTATTCAATGCTAGAGGCGTGACGAGGCGGGATGGGACATATATGACCGTTTTCACACTAGCTACTGGTCCGTCTAACTGGCGGTATTAAATAGGCGTGCCAGCTGAGAAACCAACTCTCAGGCCCTAATGAAACAACCCGCTTCCTCGATTGTGCTCGCTATTTATACGTGGCCCTGCATGGCATGATCCGCAGAAAAACACTTCAGCTTCCTTTTCACCTACATGCACTATCTCTGCCATGGGCAAGAGATCTAAAGTGATGCGAGAGAGCCTCTTTGCACAGTCGAAGCGCAAGTTGGCAGGCCTCGCAGCCGACTAGTTGGAGGCCGGCTTGATGGAGAGCTCACCGAAGATGAGCAATGACGACTCCACGATAGAGGAGGCGTCATACGATGAGCCGGCGCCCCCGCCAACGCTTGTCCATGCTGGCTTTTCCATGGAGCAGCTGCAGATGCACTTCAACACCATCATGGTGGAGAAGCACGGGAGTAGCCAATGTCGGCGATCTAGTAGGCACAAAAGGAGCAGCGCTATAACCTCTCTCACCACATGCATCACCGGTTGGCGGAGGGACAAATATACGGTGTGTTAGCGAGAGAGGAGGCCATGGTCGTGGAGAACCCAATGTTCGTCACCTAGCAACGGGCACTCTACGAGGGCGCACGTATAGTACTCGTCGCACTACCTTCATGCCTTCACCATGCAGTCGCCGATGTTGCAACAAAAAGTCCCCCAATGATTTGCATCCGCCTTAGTTGCAGCTTCGGCCAACACAGTTTTCGGCATCGCCGCCAAGAGGTTGCAGTAACAGACCACCGACGACCAATGGTTTGCAGCTTTGGCTTCCTATCCCAGTCGTAGTTTCAGTCAATGTCGTTTCGAGTTTCATGGACATGGGGTCATCATGTCCGGTTGCTGGTTGCAGCAAGTTGTGGTCGCCATTCCTACAATAGCGGGTTCCGGTTGAATCACCTGTGGCTTTCGAGCACGTTGATAGCCTGCAAGTGCACAGGTTTAGTTGTAGCCTTTTCGTTGATGCTTCATGTATGTAAGCTGGCACTAATGCCTTTGAAAAATCAGTCGTTTGGTATGTGCCTAATCTTCTAATTCGGCGCCACTCGCTTGGATATGTCTTCCTGGCATACCAAATTGTGCTCTTCGGGTGCATCCCTTTTTGTGGCTTTGAACAATGTTAGTTAGCCTTGGAGATTTTGTAAGTGACAAGTGATCCAGTGGGTTATGCTTAAGTTGTATGAATGACATAGTCACCTAATATATTTGCTTTCATGTAGTACTCCCTCCGTCCGAAAATACTTGTCATCAAAATAGATAAAAAGAGATGTATCTAGAACTAAAATACGTATAGATACATCCCCTTCTATCCATTTTGATGACAAGTATTATCGGACGGAGGGAGTACTAATTACTGTGGTCTTGTGGGTTGAATGGGAGCTTGCATTATCTATGTGTACAATCCTTTACATTTTCTGCTCTTTATTTCCATTTGTGCCATGCAAATTATGTCTTTCATGTCTGACTTCTTATCTATATATGCTAAATATTGATGACTCCCTGTTTTTATGCATTTGTAAATTTTAAATTGGTGGCACTGGCATCTTTTACCGGTTGCTGCATGTAGAGATTAGAGACACTGTAAAGAGATGTTAGTTTCATTTATGAAACCTGCATGGCCTTCCATTGATTGTGTCAAACAGTATAGAGTTTTTTTTATATAGATTAAACAATGTGCAACTTACCAGATCTGATGAACAAAAGTATTCCTTTATTCTGTTTAGGGGAAGAGAACAAAATGCTTCTAGTTTGTAGCTATGGCTAAGCACTTTATAAGTTTGCTGTTGGTCACTACTACTTATGCACCCCTCTGCTGTGTTCCAAATTTCCTGTTTTGATTCAGCTGTCCGTCAGACCTATATTTTGTACTTGAGCTCTCACTATACTGTTGAGTTTGTATGTTGTTGTCAATCTAAACCTATATTTGAGGCATCTTCAGGTTTTGTTGACCATGATGTAGCTTACATGATTTTCTTGTCGACTACCCAGCATCCTGAACTGTGTATTGAGTGCACATTGAACTCCGTTCTATTCTTTTTTGTTACCCAAATGTTCTGATCTTGTACTTCGTCACAGGGTTCGATCTATTCACCTATGCGATCTGGGATCTTGATAGCAATTTAGCTGCCAATTTGGCATCCTGCTTGCTAATACTTGTTACTGTCATTCAGCCAATCCATTAGTGCTGTTCTGGAGTATCCGAAGGTGCCCGTAACTGTACTGTTTTCCTGGTGATTGAAAGAACTTTTCAGCTGGTAAATTTTGGTGGGTCCTCTCCTTTCGTATATTCCAGAATACGTATACAAGGATCTCATTGTAATTGTTTCTCTTGTTATACTTGCCGGGTTTCAGAGTCTGGTGGATGCATATTTTCAGGATCCAGTTTAAGTTTCATTTTAGAAGTTTATCATCATGAACGTTGCGCTGCTGTAATTTTTTATCGTTACCTGTGCTCAAGTGGCATTCCTACCACAGGGTTGTGCTGCTGTAATTTCTTGTTAAGTCAGTATCATGTTGAGTCGACGTTGCTCAAGGTGTGGGATGCTACATGATACGGTAAAACGTACAGTAAAATTTATCATAGTCAAAGTCAAAGATGGTTGATTATCTTATCAGTATTTGGTTTGTCATCCTCACACTTTCAGGAGATTGTTTTGTTGATCCGAAACTAGCCAAGCTATTTTTTTTTCTTCCGAGAATCAGGGAGTAAGCTTTATTCAATATTTTTTTTGAAGGAAATGGTTATTCAATTATTGTTTAATTAACGGGCAACAACAACGAACGACGGCCAACAGCAAGGGCATGATCAACTTCGTCGACGTTGACATTAAAACGATTCTGTTGATCAAGATTAGGCTGTATCATTATTTGTTTCTTTGTGGGTGATGGGTAGACACACTGCTATGCATCGCTCATAGGGAGCAGTATGATACTAACACGATTCCCTCCTGGGCCAGGCCATTAGCGTAGTAGTGGAAGCGAAGAAGACAAACGGTTTTTTCTCAAGGCTCCAGATCCTTTTGAGAGTTCTTTTTCCCTTTTTCTGTTTTTCTGGCTCTCAATTTCTTTCAGTTTTTTAATCCTTTTTCGGTTGTTTTCCCTTTTCTGTATTTTTCAAATCCTGATTTTTTTGCATTTTTCCAATTCATGATATTTCGTAAATTTTTTGAATATTAATGCATTCGTGAACATTTTTTAAATCCGCAAATATCTTTTGAAACCATGAACATGTTGTGAATTTGGGAATATTTTTCTGAAATATAAAACCTATTTTTCAATGTCCAAAATATTATAGTTTTTTTCAACATTTCCCTAACTCACGAAGATTTTTTGAATTCACAAACATAATTTTGAATTTGTAAATATTTCTTGAATCCACAAACATTTTTGGAGTTCGAGAATATTTTTCAAATTCATGGATATCATCTAAATCGGACCAATTTTTGGAATTGCAGAGCATTTACTAATTCACATATTTTACGAATTTGATTTTTTAAATTCATGAACATTTTTTAAATTGGTGATATTTCGAAATTTGGATATTTTTTAATTCATGAACATTTTGAAGAGTTGAACAGTTTTTAAATTTTTTATCCATTTTCCAAATTTATGATCTATTTCGAATCCGCCAACAGTTTTTGGATTTGTCGACACTATTAATTCATGGGCAAATTTGTTCATATGCATGAACTTTTTTTTGAATTTGTAAATTCTTTGAAATTTTGTGAACATTCAGATTCACAATTGGTTTGAAATAAAACCAGTTGAAATAAAAAGTGAATAAAACCAGAATTTTCTTTTTGCCATGCGCTGTATTATTTTTTTTTGAGTAACCTGGCGTGCGTTGGTTGGCTGGCTAGCTGCCCTTTTCCCATCACCAGGCTAGGGCTGTTGGGGGATTCTCGTGAATGACGCTATGGTCGTGCTTCCAGCGGGCGATATATAGCGCAAAGTGTAGTACTTCTCGATTATTATTTATGCGAATTGTATCTCCGCCTTAGTGGGCAGATCGCATATTAAAGCGGCTATGGGAATATTCTGCAGATCGTTACCGACCAGTCTTTGAACCTTCCTTGCAATTTTCTTCCATTTCGGTTTTTATCTTTTTTTTTATTTACATGTATACTTTTTAATACATGTACATTTTTCGTATATATGGAGAACACATTTTTGATACACATTTTTCAAGTACATGATGCTTTTGTTTTCAGGAACATGTTGGAATATATTTTTAATGGATATTAATATACTTTCAAATACTCTTTGAATATTTTATGGAAAGGACAACACATTTTTTAAATTAATCGATAATTTTTTGTAGTGCATAAACATTTTTTCTAAATGGCATGAAAACATTTTTGAAACTTGTGAATATTTGACTAAATTTCATGTTTTCAAAAAGGTAAAAAAACACTTTTTAAATTTACGTTAATATCTTTGACATTATATAAAAAATTTAGTGGAAACAATATTTTTGAAATTTACACAAGCATTAATTTACATTGTGTAAATATTTTTTTAAATGTCTGAACAATTTTTCAAAATGTAGCAATATATCTTCTAAATGTTACGAACACTTTTCAGATTGTACTATCTTAAAAAAATGCATAAACAAACTTTTTACACGGACTCAATATTTTCGAATTTTGTTGTCAACGTTTTTGTTAAATTGTAAGTTAACTAATTTTTGAAATTTACTTATTTACACTACTTTAAAAATATATGCAAAATTAGAAAATGTAGTAAGCGAAGAAAAAAAAGAGCAAGAAGCAAGGAAGAAAGAACGAACGAACAAGCGAAGAATGAAGCTACACAAGGCATCACTTGTGGCGACACAATAGTAGCGACACAAGGCATCACTTATGGCGACACCTCCTTCGGTCGATGTGGGTGAGGCAAAGCGATGCCACGATATACATCACTAACTAGTGAGTAGTGCCAGTATAATGCCAAAACTATTTCTCACCTAATGCAAGACCTATCGTAGCCTCGCCTTTGGCGCTGGGTGTGCATCGTCTTAGTGTTTCAACCCGTTTAGCGGTTTTGGAAAGGTTTTACAGACGAGTTTGGACCAATGTTTGAATATTCCATGATGTTTTTTTCGTGCGTTTCTTTTACCGGCTTTCTATGTTTTTTTCTTTTTCTTTACCTCTTATTTTTTAAAATACATATCGCCTTTTTTAATACATGTTCTATATTTTTTCTATACACATATAATATTATTATACACCTTGTACATTTTTCATATACACGTGTAATATTTATTTAATACACATTGAAAATTTTTCAAGTACATCATGAATTATTTTTTGAATACATGTTTGAACATTGTTTTCAAAGAAAGGTAAAATATTTTATTACATGATATTAAAAAATGCCATGAACATTTCTTTGTAACGTCATGAACATTTTTTTATATATTTACAAAACAATTTTAAAATTTATGCAAATATTTGTTTACATTGTATTTTTTAAAATAAATTTCACAACATATTTTGGGACATTGAACATTTTTTAAATGGCACACACATTTTCTTTTTCATTATACAAAGATTTTATGTAGTTGAATGAACCTTTTTTCAACACTACATGAATGTTTTTTAAATGTCTAATGACCACTTTTAAAATTCAACTTTTTTACAAGATACGTTTATAATATTTTAAAATATAAAAAGGTAAAACACATGGCTCATACGTCCGTGCATGTTTCTGTTACAAACGGATGAACATTGCTCCATGTTGACAAGTTGAATTATGGTGTCGCATAAGAGCATGTGTAGCCGGGTGCCCCAAACCAACCTCAAACGCACGGGCGGCCCGTCCCCGGTCACTGACCGATCACGAAAATCTGATCCAAATGGGTGCCTCGAACGGGCCACAAACGCCCGTGCTGAGTGGCACCCCTCATACCTAGCCCAAATATGTGGCGGATATGGAGGCGCCCGGGCGCGCCCGTCACGTAGGACTGACGATGGGGTCCCACACGGAAATGTCCGAAAACCCGGCGGTCCGACTGACGCCTCCTCCGTCGCCGCGGTGTGAATGTCACGTGGCGCCGCTCCGGCTCGCCGCCCGAGACCAAATCCTGCTATTTAAGTGGGTCGACGTCCTCCAACCCTAGCCCATCAACCTCCTCCCTCTTTGTGCCGCCACCCGAGCCCGTCCACCGCCTCTCCCCCGCTCTCCCACGCTCTCCGGCATTGCCATGGTTGGTGCAAGATCACGACGTATGCTATGCTAACGCCGGAGTGCCGGAGGCAGATCACGGAGGAGATCCAGGCGAGGCGCGCCGCCCGCATCACAGCCGGTCTGCCTCCGGATTCGCCGAAGCCGAAGAAGGAGGAGGAGCAGGAGCCGAAGATGAGGGAGAAAAGGGGGATGAAAAACATAAAGAAAATGGTAATCCTAAATGTAGTAGCTAGCGTCGAGTTGAATGAAAAACATTGCACAAAAAGAAAAGGGGGAACACAATATGAAACCCCTAAACCCCTCCTTTCAAAAAAAACAAAAAAAGCAAAAAACCCAGCGCCTGGCAGCTGCTGACGCGTGGCTGCCTTTTTGTTCCAGCCAGTGTTACCAACAGGGGCTAAAGGTCCTCCTGCCTGGGCGCCCCACAGCGGCCATGTGGAGCTCCTTTAGTCCCGGTTCGTAACCCAACTGGGACTAAAAGTGGGGGCCTTTAGTCCCGATTGTTTAGTCCCAGTTGCAGAACCTGGACTGATGCCTTGTTTTCTACTAGTGAGAATAGCTACCGGAGCCGATGGAGGTGGCGGATCTGGAAGAGGAGGAGGTGGAGCAACCTGCTCCGGGGTTCACCATGGACGAGGCGGAGGCGTAGTTCGCCGTCGCCCAACCCGCGGAGATGGCAAAGCAGTAGACATCCTGGAGTCCATCCAAGATAAGGCCTATGTGAAGGCCAACTGGCAGTTCCTCCAGCAGGAGTAGGCGGCGTCCGACGCGCTCTTTGCCGAACTTGACGCGGAGATAGAGGAGGAGGCCGGAGCAGAGCAGCCGGAGGCGCCGGAGCTACAGTCGCCGCCCATGTACCCAAGGGCCGGACACAGAGATTGTCGACATCTTCGACGAGGAGTACCTACGTAGTACGTAGGTTTTAAAGTTCGCATGCTTTTATATGGATTTGAAAATCTAGTATAAGATGGCTGGATGCAGTTGTATTAATTCGAGGAGTGCCCGGTCACTGCTTGCGGACGCGCCCGTGGGTGGGGTGGGTCATATTATATTTATCATATGCGGCTGTAAATGCTGTAAAGCGATCTATATTGTACGCTTCCCGAAAAAAAAACTATATTGTACGCGCCCCTTAATAATTTTTTTATGCCCCTCATTTTTTTTTATGGAAATCATATGATTATGTGTAGGGCTGGAAACCAATTGGGCCGTTCTTAGAAGCCAATCCGTCGCTCCCTCACACGGAGGACACCGCAGCCGGTAAATTCCCCACCCAAAACCCTAGACCTAGAGACAGCTCCGGGGAGCCGAGGCGAGGGCATCGAGGCCGGCGCTGATCCACAAGACAGGGTGGAGGATGCCACAAGGAGGAGGAGGCAGGCATGGCTGTAGCTGTACGAAAGAGGACGGCCCGCCGGCCACCCGGCGCCGCTACGACGGCGGTCCGCCCCATCGTACGCTGCCGTTCCCCGACATTGCTACCGTGGCTTGTGAGGTTTGCTACCCCGCCTCATCCTTCTTCCACTCTTCGATCCAGAACTGGAAACCTAAAACTAAATCGTCTCTGCCATTTGAACGAGAAGAAGCAGAAACAGCAGCCGGTGGAGAGCATGAGCATCCCTGAAGGCCCCCTCGTCGAGATCCTCTCGCGGGTGCCCTACAAGTCACTCTGCCGCTTCAAGTGCGTGTCCAAGCCGTGGTTCGCCCTCTGCTCCGACCGAGAAATCCTCAAGAAGTCGCCGCAGAGCCTAGCCGGATTCTTTCTCAACTTCGGAGGTAACATCTGTGTCCGTAATTTATCTGGGGGAGGCCCGCCTCTGGTCGACCTCAATCTCCAGTTCCTGCGCGAGAACTACAAACGCGTGTGGCTTGAACAATGCTGCGGTGGCCTTCTCCTGTGCGAGTGCGCGAAATCCCGTTCCTTCGGAGGCGGAGGCGGAGGCGGACATGACTATGTTGTGTGCAATCCTGCAACTAAGGAGTGGACTGTACTGCCTCCTATACAATTTTTGGTTCAAGGCATCGTCAATGTCGGACCACTCATTTACTTGGGCTTCGATGCGGCTGTTCCCTCCCGCTTTGTGGCGTTTGCCCTGTCTGCACCCGAGGCACCAAACCACGGACAAGTGTCTATCTACTCATCAGAAACTGGACGGTGGACTTCTGTTCAGAGTAAGTGGGCCTCTGGAACTACTGTGAATGGCGCTATGCATTTGACTACCTTTAGTAACTCAATAGTCACGGTCGACGCCAAGGGGAAAGTTTGGAGGGAGATTGAAATGCCAGATGACTTGCCAACCCTGTTTACACATTATTCCATTGGCCAGTCTCAGGGGCTCTTGTATGCTTGGAGGATTGAGAATATTGATGATTACCAACTCTATATTTGGGTTCTTGAGGATTACATTAATGGAAAGTGGGCACTAAAGCATACAGTGAGCGTTTTGAAATGGTTTACAAGGCATCGCAAAGGATACTCCTATTCCTATAGCATGTTTGCAATCCATCCAGATTGTAATGTGATTTTCGTTACAAACACACAGAAGTTAATAATGTCGTACAATATAGATAATCAGAAAGTGCGTGTTTTCTCCACTTCTACACAATCCAGGTTTGGTCTACCTTACATTCCCTGTTTGGCAGAATGGCCGTCAGCTGGTCAGTGAGAGTCAGTGCAGAATGACACGACACGGTATGAAAAAAATATAAGTTGCTATGGACTTAATGTGCCAGTAGCTTGGATATGTCCGAAGTCCCATGTCTTTATCTGTTGGTGTTTGGGTGCATGACTTTTGTGGCTTCAAACAATGTTGGTTAGAGAAGACTTTGTAAGAGTAAATTGGTAAAGCTTAGTTGCTTGAATGAACCTAGTCATTCAATCTATTTGCTATCATGCATTACTGGTTATTGTCGCAACTTGCTAGCTCTTGCTATGGGTAGTTTAAGACACTGAGAGTGCATTATTTATATGTGAAATGGTTTGCATTTTCACCTCTCTTCCATTTATTTTGTGCAAGTAAATATCTTCTACAGTATATATGTACATACTATTATCCATCAATGCCAAATATTCATTTCTCCCTCTTTTTATGCATTTGTAAGACAGTTCTTTCAAAACCTAGGAAACATAGTTCTTTCATCTTCTTTTGTGGTCAAGGGAAGAGGACATTCTGAGGGAAACAGAAAAAAACATGATTAACATATAGATATGTCTAGTAATATTGGGATGATACCATGCATACAATAAGTTCACCATTCAACACTATCACTTACACTCCCCTGATTTATTTTTAGTTCTTGATTACATAGAGCTGTCACTGCGAGGACTATTCTCCTAGTTGAATTCTATCTAGATTGTTAAATTGATAGGTTGCCGTCCAACTAAATCTATTTTTCAGCATCTTATGATTTTGTTGACCATAATGTTACCTCACAGTACTTTCTTGTCCCGTACTGTCTACCCAGCATCTGCTAGACTGTATTGAGTTCCTTGAATTTGTTTCTGATTGTCATTTCTTTTTTACTTTTGTGCGCTCTTTACTACAAGCTGGGCAGGACACCCTTTATTTAGCAATACTACACGAGACAAGTTACCTTTGCCCCATTACTTGTAACAAATGTTTTTTTTCTAATGCTAAGTTTTGAACACTAATTAACAGGAATCGCTTAAACGTTTTTCATTCCATAGGAAAGCAGTAAGTTGCTCCTCTTAGTGTAGAGCTTGGTATATTGGCTTTCAGAAACGAGGACCAGGAAACGGATTTCAGAAACTCCCCTCCCGAAATAGAAATATTTCCTGCTGGAGTCTAAAGAGAAATACAGTATTTCCGTCAAACCGTCAATGCTTTGTTGTAAAGTACTGACAACGATTTCTGGGGATCTTTTTGGAGAGTACTGACAACGTGCGGTTGTCAAGGTGCCGCTATGGCCTGTCGTCAATAGGCCCTCTGATGAACCACTTACAAAAGAATTCGGACCAAGATGTGCATTTTCATAGAATTATGACTCACTTTAGATTTCAGTGAAAGAACTGGGACAAAAAGAAGATTTCAAATTTCTTCAGAGAGCAGAAATACTCTTGGCATGATCGATGAGTCTGATTAAAGAGAAGGATGATAGAATTCCTGTCCACTGCTTTGTTAGTTGATGGTTTTGGTGGATCGTAGTTGATTCTGTGAGGCAACGAGTTAATGACCAGCTGTTGAAACCTAATCACACATTGACATGCGCAGCCGCAGCCGCCGCCGCCTCCTCTTGAGAAAAGAGCTTAGAGTTCCTCCGCCTTCCGCCGGCACTGCTGCCAGTCCACCTTGCCTTCGGTGGTCCTAGGGCCATGGAGGTGTGGTGGACCCCGGCCTTTGCCGGCGGGAGGGATCTTGCTTTGTTTTTTGGTGTTTCCGTGAGTTTTTAGGGTTTGTGTCCTACTCAGGAAGACGAGGCGGTGACGACTCCCTGGAGAGGGAATAATGTTTTCCCCGTCTGGCCCTGTTCCGGTGATGCGCCTAGCGCCATCGAAGGTCAGGTGGAGGTGTGTCTCTACCGGATCTCGCGGGATTCGGTTGGTGCTCGTCTTCAGTGGATTCACTTGGATCCGGTCTTCATTATGTGTCTACATGTTGGTATTTTTGATCTATACTTCACTTCATAGGCGATGGTTGCTGCTCTGGTGCGCTGGACCTGTGGGGTCTTAATTAACATGATGACTTCTCGGCTGTCTACTACAAGAAGTTTGGCTAGGCTCCAGTGAGGGAAGGGTGATGATGGTGGTGCGTCTTCGGCTCGCTCCAGTGCTCGTAGTCGTTGCTATATGGTCTATGAACATGGATGTAATTTTTATTATTTATTTGTTCATTATACTGTCATGACATGGTAAATAAATCGGAAGAGTTTTCTTGCGAAAAAAATGACATGATGTTGTGGAAGACAGAAGAGGGTTGTGTATGCAAAGAGGGGTTTTGGTTGGCAATTGGCTTCAGTTATAATCGTAGAAGTTGGGAGCAATTTTATATGTAGTCACTTGTTTTGTTTTAGTTTTTCGGTCAAGGTATTTGTTTTTCTAGGGATCCCAAACTTTATTAAAATTGAACAACATTCCACGGGTTACAAAGGAGGGTCATGAGGGGTTATAAGTACAAATATGGCGACCCTGAGGAAGCGATACAACAAGTTTTGCTGGACTGTGCGGGGAAATGCCCTTTGCTTCATGGGTGTATATACACCTCATATGGATTTATGTTTTTGATAATTACATAAAAAGTCAAAAAAGTTTGGAATATTTTTTTACAGTAAACTTGACTTTTCTTTGCACTAGTATATATAAATTTTCTCGAATAGAAAACCAGCGTTGACTTTAGGGCAAAAAACAAAAAATATTTGCTTTTACAGGTCACTATTCACACTATTTTGGCCAAAAAATTTCGTTTCTTTTAAAGTAGTCAATGAGATTTTGTTTCTTTTTTTGAAACTTTTTTAGCAGTACAATGAAAGGTAAAGTTTATTTTAAAAATATTTTCAGAATTTAATGAATTTTTATTTAATTACTAATTTTTTTTTCATATAGTGTGTATATACACCCATAGACCAAAAGTTCCCCTTCAAATTTTGCGCCTCACTAGTAGAAAAAGAGGCTTCCATACGCCCCCATTAGTCCCCAAAATAATCGAACCGCGACCAAAGGGGTCTTTAGTCGCGGTTCGGGAGGAGACCCGCGACCAACTATCTGGGCCCAGCGCGCTCGGTCGACAGCTGGCGGACGGGAGGGGCTTTAGTCCCGGTAGGCTGGCCCGAAGGCCTTTAGTCGCGGTTGGCCAGACCAACCGGGACTAAAGGTTAGACCTTTAGTCCCGGTTGGTCTGGCCAACCGCGACTAATGGGATTTGAGGCCTCATTTTCAAACTCTACCCCCCCGGATCGCCTTTCAGTTTTAGAAAAAACAAAAGAAAATGATGGAAATGTCAAAAAAATAAAATAAAATAAGTTTCCCATGTGATATGTGGTCTAGTTGTTGGAAAATTAACAAATATGAATTTCGAATTTATTTGCAAAATCTCTCTGGAATTTCTTAAAATGGGCATAACTTTTGCATACGAACTCGGATGAAAAAGTTTTTTATATGAAAAATCATCTACTCGAAAAGTTACATCCGAATTTAACCAGGGGAACCCCGTTAAACATTTTCAAAATCCTCAAAAACCTAACAGAAAAAAAGATACGGGGCTTTTAAGATCTGGAGAGGCAAAAAAATCAAAAAAATTCAAATTGTGGTCTAACTGTGGTCAAACAATGGTCAAACTAATTATTCTAGAATATTAGTGTTACTAAATAATTATTTCAGTTTTTTTTTTAAAATTTTGGTCAAATCTGGTCAAACTATGGTCAAACAGTGGTCAAACAATGGTTAAACTAATTAGTCCAGAAATATTAGTGTTACTAAATAATTATTGTTTTTTAAAACAATAGTTTCAAACTCAAACAGTGAAATGTGTCACTTCATGCTCAAGCTAAATTCCTGAGGGTTAATAGAATTGACATCCTACTATTGTCAGGAAAACAACAAGTGCAGACTTGCAAACGAGGGAGAATAGAACCCGGAAGTTAAGCGTGCTCAGGCTGGAGTAGTGAGAGGATGGGTGACCGTCCGAGATTAGAGGATAAATTGAGCAGTGATGAGGGGTGGTGATTAGAGATTAGAGGTTAAAATAATTCAGAAATTTGAAAATAAAAAAAATTTAAAAATTTTTGCAAAAAAACCAGGTTTAAACCTGCGGAGGAGGCCTTTAGTCCCGGTTAGCCACGAGAACCGGGACCAAAGGACGGGCCTTTAGTCCCGGTTAGCCATGAGAACCGGGACTAAAGGACGGGCCTTTAGTCCCGGTTAGCCACGAGAACCGGGACTAAAGCCTTTAGTCGCGGTTCGTAAGAGGCGCGACTAAAGGGGAGGTGGGGGGGGGGGGTCTTTAGTCGCGCATATTTAGTCCCGGTTGCACAGCCGGGACTAAAGGCCTTTGCGAACCGGGACTAAAGGCCTTTTTTCTACCAGTGCCTCCTGATTCGAAGCTTGACCTTCAAATATAAAATCATACCTAGCAGAATAGACTCCTCTCCTGTATCTCTTTCACAATAGCTATATGGGGGCCTCCCAACTCCCTTTTTGATGTTGTCCACAATTGGTTTACAGTCGCCGGCAATTATGGAATAATCCAAAGATAGATCAGCCGAGGTACTTGTTTTTTAAAGACAATCTCAGGAAGCTTCAACACTCAGTTGATGGGCATTCGGGCCAGCTTTTCCGGCATAAGTAAGGCCGTCGGCCTGGGTCTTTCGGGCCAGCTTTTCCGACATAAGTAAGGGCCATCGGCCTTTCAGAATCATTTGCCCGTACTCAGAAGCCCATCTAAACATTAGTACTCCCTCTATTCACTTTTGTAAGTCGTTTAAATCAGTTGAAATTGAACTGATTTAGGTGCCGTCTTATAAATATTTAAAAAGTCTTACAAAAGTGAACTGAGGGAGTAGTCCAATCCGTTCATACGACTCAAAAAAGAAAGAAAGGGAGCGGTTGAGACCGATCCGCGAGTGTGGGAGGAAGCGATGCCTCCAGGAGGAGGAGGAGGCGGTGGCGGCGGCTGTACGGAGCAGGACCACCCGCGACGAGGTTTTCTCTCTTCGCCCTGTGCCATCGATATCCTTTGTTGCTGCTCCCCGCCATTGCTAGTGTAGCTTTCGAGGTTTTCTCTCTTTTCTCCCCGCTTCTTCGTTACCCTAATCTTCCACCCAACAAAAGGGAATAGGGAGCCTAAACTAGCCGCCTCCACCATCTGCAGAAGAAGGCGAAGCAGCAGCAGGTCGTGGCCAGCCTCCCGGAGGGTCCCCTGGTTGAGATCCTGTCGCGGCTACCCTACAGGTCGTTCTGCCGCTTCAAGTGCGTGTCCAGGCCCTGTCACGCCCTTTGCTCCAACCCGGAGATCCACAAGTGGTGCCCGCTAGCCCTATCCGGCTTCTTCTTCAACGACCGTGGGCGCTCCAGTTTCCGCAATTTACCCGACAGAGGCCCACCTTTGGTCGAGCCCTCCCTCCCTTTCTTGGGTGGTCTCTTCCCCAATGGCTTCACAGTTGAACAATGTTGCGGCAACCTCCTCCCCTGCAAATCCTCCGGGATGTCTGATTCACCGAACAACGATTGTTACATTGGTTGCAATCGCGCAACCACAAAGTGGACTGTGTTGCCTCCTATAGCATTGCCGGACCGAGTGGACCTTTTGGATTTAAACTCAACATGGCACCCGCAGGGTTTGGGTATGGGTATTAGGTGCCCATACCCGTACCCGTCTCAAAATTTTGTGCCCATACCTATACCTGTACCCGCACCCCGGGTTTCAAACTGTTCCCATACCCGTACCCGGCTGGGTACAGGTAATACCCGCGGGTAAAAATACCCAGCTAGGCGTGTATACTTGAGCATTTATATTTCAGCATTTTGACACATACATCAACACATGTATGCAATATTTCATCACATATACCCAACTAGGAGATCAGGAGAAGGAGCAGCCCGGAGGCGGCTGGTTGCTTTGATGCAGGCAACGGCGACGGTGGCTTGGCGGCTCTGCTGCGCTGACCGCCTAGGGTTAGCAAGAGGGCGCGATTTGGTGGTGTGTGGCATGGCGCGAGGGGGTGGGCGCAGTTTTGGATCGCGAATTTGGAGGGGTTGGAGCACGGCTGGGTCCAGTGGTAGCTTAGGATTTTTTTCATCTAAGTCAATGACACATGGGACCTACTTGATAGGGTTATTATTACACGGGTTTGAGGGTTCGTGGGTATGGGTATTGCCTTTCCATACCTGTATCCGCCATACCCATTGGGTATGATTTTTTTTCCCATTTAGAAACCCATGGGTATTTTAATTTCCCATACCCTTGCCCTAATAGGGTTTTTACCCGCCGGGTTCGCGGGTAGCGGGTACCCATTGCCATGTTGAATTTAAACCAGGCTGATTGGTTCTTGGGTTTCGAGGCAGCCGTTCCTTGCCGGTTTGCGGTATTTGTACCCCTGACGGATGATCGTGAAAGAGTCACAGAAATGGCGATCTACTCATCCAAAAACGCGCGATGGACTTCAATGCACAGTGAGGCGGGTTCCAAGACTAATTTAGTTGATAGTGTAAAACCTGTCTTCCTGAATGGAATTATGCATTTCAATACCCTTTTTCGTTCAATATTAACCGTGTACATGGAGGGGAATGTTTGGAGGGAAATTAAAGTGCCATATGAGTGCGACATGCCACATGGTTGTATGGTGCTTGGAGGGCAGTCTCAGGAACGCTTGCGTGCTTGGCGTGTCGATTTTAATCGGAATTTATCTTATTTTATCCAACTATAAATCTACTTTGGAGCATCTTATGACTTTGTCGACAATGGTTTTCCGTTCACTACCTAGCACACTGTGAAATGTGTTTCTAGTTCTTTAATTATTATCCAACGGTTTAGTCTGTCTAATTTCTACACTTCTCAGTTAAAGGAAAATAAAAGTAAAAGGTAAGCTTAATACTAAAAGTTCTTACTGCACCTTGGATCAGAATGCAAACATCTTGACTTTACCACCCGGATTAACCAGGAATGAAATCATTATCCAAGGGTTCTCACGTCAGACGTGTTGTATCCAATGAGTTGGCTTCGTGGCTATGACTTGGGACTAACGGTCGATTAGGTACAAATCTGTTATTGAAGGAAAGTTCATCAATCAACCTACCGACTAAATTTATAAAATCATCAGCTGTGGAGACCATTAGGCAGGAGGAAGGACACCCATGTGCTTGACCGCCTCATCACACCATCTACAATCAAGCATCTTCTCTTGTAAAGATGTTGATACTAGATAGTTGTAATGCCCCGTCATTGAGTTCTGTTATGTTTGTGGTTTTGATTACTTTTGCGTGTAGTTCTTGTGGATCTTGTTTCTAGACTCCCCCTAGACATTATCAGACTAATTTTCACTTTTCGGTTGTTGGCTGGTTAACCAGCTTGTATCAGACTTTCCCTAAAAGGGCTTTATATTTTAAGTCATGCGAAAGAATTTTTCTGAAATTAAAATGAATCATATTGCAAAGATATCACAACTTACACACGGACACACATGTGGTGCAAAGATGTGGTCTCACGCCGACAGCCAAGAAGGCACACTCCATCGTGCCTGCCATGCATCACACCGGTGGCATCGTCATCACGGCGGTGCTCACAGCAACCACCCCGCCATAGTTACCGGTGGCACATGAGGGCCCACCAGTCACGCATTAAAGGATCACATGGCAAGCAACCTCCGAGATGGTGGGATTGCTAAGGGGGCTACCCGCTGTGCCCTAGGATGATATTGTAGCTGAGGCGCTATGAAGTCACCCGCAACCTCACGTCGGCTCCACGTGCCACCAGAGTATGAAGCTACTTGGGCTAGAATTATGAAGCAAACCATAGATCTATAGTCTTTTAAGTACTCTCTCCATCCCAAAATATAAGGAATATTGTGTTTTTCAGAAAGTCAAACATTTATATGTTTACCAAGTTTATAGAAAATCATGTCAATATTTACATACCAAATAAATATAATATAAAAATATATAGCAGGATGAATCTAATAATGTCGATTTTGTATTGTAGTTATTAATATTTTGCTCACTAAACTGGGTCAAACATAGAGTAGATTGACTTTTCTAAAAACTAATGCACCTTATATTTGGATTAGATGGAGTAGTACTTATTCTTAAGCATTAATATTTTTTAACACGGACCGATACAAATCACAAGGTAGATATAAAACCAGTGCCCTTCAATATATTGCACCCGAAGAGAGATGAAATGTCTCCAAAGTTTTCCATGTATCCTTCAAAACATACACTTTAATTAATCTACATGGCAAATTCTTTTGATCATCTTACATACACATGCATAGTGTCAAACATTAATCGTCAGAACATCGAGGCTGTTTTTATTTAAATTGGCCGTCTGGAGTGGGATCAACAGGGAGCCCATCTGGTGTCGGATCAACAGGGAGGCCATCAGAACGGGATTTAAGGCTGGAAGATGGGTAGGGGTTCTTAATAACCATGTCGACGAAAGCAGGGCCATCGGGCCCCTCAGCCTCAGAAGAAGTGTCGGTGGGCCCTTCAGCCTCGGAAGAAGTGTCAGTGGGCCCCTCGGCCACATTAGGGGCATCATCCGCCTGGAGTTTCACCGCATAGGTAGATGATATTGTCGCTGCAACAAATACTAGCAAGAAGCCTACAATGGTGAGACCTCTAGCCATTGAGGTTACCATTCGAAATTGTGGCAAACTGTAATAAGAGATTTGGTGACAAGAATTAGAGGTGGTGGAAAGGGCATGATTCACTTATATATATTCCAGAAATGGAGAAGAGATAACACAAATAGGAAAGGAGGTGATAGAAATAGACAAACCAACGCATGTAGATAGGTTAGTGTCTATTATTGGGGCATTATGTCTACAACATGCATTGGACAGGGGACAAGATAAATGGCATGGTTAGGGCCTCATGTATTTTTACATTATTTTTTTCTATTATACGGTAGGCTTGCATGTCATTGGCTATGTGGATGGTTTGGCATTTAACCTCCTTATGTTCAGTTGATGACATTGTTAAGTTTATATCTGAGTCATATGTTTTAGTGGCTATTTGAGATGGATGGTTTTTTTTAAGTCGGACTAGGAGGATCTCAATTCACTAAAAAAAGAGTTGCCTCGTTAATTAACAAAGAACTAGGCTAAAACGGTCGCAACATACCTGCAAAGACAAGGTACTTGGCTAATATGGCTACCCACAAATATACACACACTCTGTCAAAGTGAGAAGCGTCGTCGAGGACATCCGGTGGCATCGTCATCACTCCTCTATGAGCCGGTGATTCCGTATCCACCATCGACGATCACCAACATAGCCCACAAATAGGCGCTAAGACCTGAGACGGCCTATGCCAACCAGTCAGCCACACCCGACGATGACCAAGCAACTTTGACTCTGTTGATGAGCATACCTGGAGAGAAAGCTTGGACCTACGCCAATCAAGCACTGGAACCAACCACTCATCTCGTGCCATCGTCACCACGAAGGCCCTCCTCAGTAGCTTTGACTTCATAAAGAACAGGTGAGACACGAAGACCCCTCAAACGCACTAGATAAAACCGACTACCAAAGCTCAGCCGCAACCCAGCGTTGCCCGAAGCGACCATTGTAGCCACACAAGAAGCCGCGCACAAAAGTCAAGATCGCCAGACGGACACCTACTAACCGCAATTACCTGACCATCTAGCACATGGAGCACCAACAAAATGGATAGATCTTCGAGACGACACCCAAAAAGGAAAGATATTCTTAGCAAATCAATCTCTGCATGAATGAAAACTTTGCTATTATTTTGAACAGAGCATAGCTAGAATTCCAACTCCTGTTGGCGGTGTATGATTTGTTGGTTGTGATACATGACACTCCTTTATACCGTCATTCTAAAAGATAAAAGGTAATGTGAAATGTAAGTAACAAAATGCATGGACAAAACTGTTACATGTTTCTTTTTGGAACTCTTATTCCACCCATTGTTATAATTATTTATTTAGTTAAAATAAGCACCATATATCTATTACAGTACTGTTTAAACTATAGAAACAGACAGTGAAGATTCATTAATCAACAATTATCTAGGATTTTGTACAGTGAATGTGCATCAGTCTTGTATATTCTATATGGACGAAAAACTGACTATAATTGTCTATAGGCACAGTGTTTGTCTTTTTTAGAGAAGATCTGGGTGCAAAGAGATCAAAGAGCAGAGCTGACACATAGATTTTTTCGTCCCACCTCCCATGATTTTTTTGGTACCTCCTCCCACCTTCGCTGGTTTTTTTGTAGATTTTTTTTCGTCCTCTCCCCCCCACTTCATCGGTTTATTTTCGCGTCACCCACTTACACAACGAAAGAAATCTGAACAGATCAAAACTTTCCATACTGGCGCAAGTTATTTAGTAATGTAGAGTCAATCACGAACAATCTCTAAAGATCAAATCTAAATTAATTAACCTTACCTTAAATCACTCAATCACATTAATTAGAAAACAAATAATTGATTTTCAGAAAAATCGCTCAATCACATTAACCTTACCTTAACTCACGGATGGTAATCAATCTCCAAACAAAGGAAACAATACATCGAGGGAGCAGTAAATAAACTCCCTTTCTTATGACATGTATATGATCTTCCCTTCCCTCTCCGTTGTCGAGCGTTCTTGATTCTCGAGGCCGATGCTTGGGCTGCGTCACTGGGTCGCGACAGCGCTGGAGGATGAGGATGGCGAGGCTGGGTGCCGCGGCACCGCGTTGGCCGCGGCCGGTGAAGGGGGCGAAGAAGGGCGGCTTCCCTGGCCGTGGCCCTGGGAGTTGGTGCGATGAAAGTGGCACTTGAAGGACCCGGCGTGGGTGGCCGGCGCGCAGACGCACTTGGAAGCGGGCCCGTGGCCCGCGCCGGACGGCGCCGACGCCGACCCGGGCCACCTCCTCCGCGTATTCTTGGAGCTGTGGCTGGCCGATTTACATAAAATTAATTCCCTCAGTTGTGGTTGCAAACATAATACACACAATCCATATTGTTATGCACTAGCGTGTGTGTGTGAAATAGATGAATTATGGTCCCGTACCCAATAAGATAGATATGTGTGTGTTAGAGAGAGAGAGAGGGGGAGAGGGGGAGAGAGAGTGAGGAAGAGGGAGGGAGAGAGTGTGTGTGAGGATTTGATGGTAAGAAAGGTCGCCAATGTCACTTGATATGTATGAGAATATTAATATTGAACTCTTAAAGTTAATGTGGCCCCGTTGCAACGCACGGACGTTCTTCTAGTTGTCTATAGGCACAGTGTTTGTCTTTTTAGAGAAGATCTGGGTGCAAAGAGATCAAAGAGCAGAGCTAACACATATAGACTAAGTGGAGCGACATGCATCCGGTATTTACTTGTTTTAAACTATGATTTGAACATCGTTTTGTAAAGAGAAAAGTATACATTTCGTCCCTCAACTCTTAGCGAAGTCTAGATTTGGTCCCTCAGCTCCAAAACCGGATAATTTGCACCCTCAATTCTTGAAACTGGATAAGTTTCGTCCCTCAACCCAGCCGACTGGATTTTGACGCTGACTCACTCCGGTTTTGACCAGTTGTCGTGCCCACGTGGCAAGGTAACTCTTTCCTTCCACCTACTATGGTATGGACATTTTGACAAACATTTGGCGTGCAATGTCTGCCACTGCCAACGACCCGCCTCCGTCGCACCACGTTCATCACCACCACAAGCATAAACTCGCACGGCGTGCATCCGGGCGTGCTGGTGTTGCGTCGGACTCGCCGCTCTCGATCGGCTTGGTGCACCGGTGTTCAAGTCCTGCGTTCAAGTCCTTTGCGTCCAAGTCCTCATTGACAGTGAAGCGGACGGGTCATCCTGCGAAGTGGACTGATCGCCGGGCTCGTCGGGGTAGCAGCGCAGCTCGACGTCCTCTCCGTTGTTGCTGTCCTCATTGACAAAGTGCTCACTGCGGCAACCTGGCGATAGTGCAGTGTTTAGCCGTGTCATCCCCTTGGCCGTGGTGGCTCTGCACGTCGGCTCTCTGCGTCGGGGATGCCAAAGCTTGCAGCGCTCATGTCCGGGTTCAGGTGCGCCTGCGCTGGAAGACACGGATGATGTGCAGCTGGAGGAAGTGTTCGAGCTGTGATTGTCTGACGTGTTAGCATGATCATTCGTGTCTTAGCTAGTTTAGCGGCATGTTTATTTTTGAGAAAAATTCACTACAGGTCCATTTACTTGCACTGGCGTTAGCTTTAGTCTCTGTCGTTACAAATACCCGCAATACGATCACCAAACTTGCAGGGGGGGTCATCTACTGTCCAAAATATGATTTTCTATACGTACGCGCTGAGCTGGCTCGAGTCAACGGGTACCAACAGTGCGCTGACTGCCACATGCGCTTCCTCGCTCGAATACGCAGGCAACCAGGGGGGTTTTTGCAAAACTGGTAGTTATTAAAAGATCTCCTCCCCCCACCTGGTCGGATCGAGCCACCTGATCGGGTCGGACCGAGCCACTCCCTCCCCTGCTTCTCCGCCCCTCGTTCGTCGTCACTGCCGAGGTGGTTCGTCCTCTCCGGCGTGGGCGAGCGTGGCGACGGCATCATGAGCTCGTCGTCGGATGCTGCGCCGCCGCCGTCCGCGCCATTTGGGAGGGGCCTGCGTGATGTCCCTCTCGCACCGACGCGTCGTGAAGAGCATGCCTCGCCGCCCCTTTATGGTACATCCCCGTCGCCGGCAGGTTCTGTACTCGATATGTCCATGAAAGCTCCGGGGAAGAGCTTGCGTTCAGGTCAATTGCGCACAGGTGCTAGGGTTTGGGCTTTTTCTCTCCCCTTTTGCCACGGATGGTGTAGGGTTTAGGGTTTTAGCAGCGGACGTTGAACAGGGCCACAAATCAAAGCTAGGGTTTCTGATGGGCTATGGATCTTGTATTTGAAGATGATCTAGGGTTTGCAGAGCAAAATTAGGGTTTGATTTTGGAGCATGCAAGGGGAAGGCCATGCTCGCTTCTCCCCTGTTTCTTTGCTTGATATGGCCTGGTTGTTGATCATGATATGAAGATGATCGTTTTGCGCATGAGATGATCATGTGTCTGATGATATGAAAGATCATGTCTTTGTTCGGTGGAGGCCATGAATCCGTACTTTCTTTCTTCAACATGTATGAAATTTGCTCTGTAAGATAACTAAATTTACAATGAAATGTCTGAACTTGATTTAGTACAATAACTGAACATTGACACTAAGCATTGCCATCTTGCTTGTTTTGGTGCAATTAAATTACTTTACTGCTTGCTAACAGTGACTGAACTTTTGGAGTTAATTGAACAAACATATTTGGTTTGATACAGTAACTGAACTACTGGTGGTTTGATACAGTAACTGAACTTTTGGAGTTAACTGAATATTTTCAGCTTGACTGAACATTCATAAATGTCTCTGTTTATCTTGTCTGAACATTGGAAATTTGAATGTTTTGCAGGACCCCTAAGCAACCACTTCTCTGTTGAGGTCATACTGTAGGGAATCGTAGCATAATTTTAAAATTTTCCTACGCTCACCAAGATGCATCTATGGAGTCTACTAGCAACGAGGGGAAAGGAGTGCATCTACATACCCTTGTAGATCGCGAGCGGAAGCGTTCCAATGAACGTGGATGACGGAGTCGTACTCGCCGTGATCCAAATCACCGATGACCGAGTGCCGAACGGACGGCACCTCCGCGTTCAACACACGTACGGTGCAGCGACGTCTCCTCCTTCTTGATCCAGCAAGGGGGAAGGAGAGGTTGATGGAGATCCAGCAGCACGACGGTGTGGTGGTGGATGTAGCGGGTCTCCGGCAGGGCTTCGCCGAGCTTCTGCGAGAGAGAGAGAGAGGTGTTGCAGGGGAGGAGGGAGGCGCCTAAGGCTGTAGGTTGCTGCCCTCCCTCCCCCCCACTATTTATAGGACCCCTGGGGGGGGGGGGGCGCCAGCCCTTGGGAGATCAGATCTCCAAGGGGGGCGGCGGTCAAGTGGGGGGGAAGGGGTGCCTTGCCCCCCAAGGCAAGGGGGAAGCTCCCCCCTAGGGTTCCCAACCCTAGGCGCATGGGGGGAGGCCCAAGGGGGGCGCCCCAGCCCACTAAGGGCTGGTTCCCTTCCACTTTCAGCCCACGGGGCCCTCCGGGATAGGTGGCCCCACCCGGTGGACCCCCGGGACCCTTCCGGTGGTCGCGGTACAATACCGGTAACCCCCGAAACTTTCCCGGTGGCCGGAACTTGACTTCCTATATATAATTCTTCACCTCCGGACCATTCCGGAACCTCTCGTGACGTCCGGGATCTCATCCGGGACTCCGAACAACTTTCGGGTTTCCGCATACATATATCTCTACAACCCTAGCGTCACCGGACCTTAAGTGTGTAGACCCTACGGGTTCGGGAGACATGCAGACATGACCGAGACGCCTCTCCGGTCAATAACCAACAGCGGGATCTGGATACCCATGTTGGCTCCCACATGCTCCACGATGATCTCATCGGATGAACCACGGTGTCGAGGATTCAATCAATTCGTATGCAATTCCCTTTGTCAATCGGTATGTTACTTGCCCGAGATTCGATCGTCGGTATCCCAATA
Organism: Aegilops tauschii subsp. strangulata; assembly: GCF_002575655.3. Lineage (NCBI taxonomy): Eukaryota > Viridiplantae > Streptophyta > Magnoliopsida > Poales > Poaceae > Aegilops > Aegilops tauschii. Next base: position 23,334,851 of record NC_053035.3, on the reverse strand, counting down.
CCTTGTTCAATCTCGTTACCGGCAAGTCTCTTTACTCGTACCGCAATGAATGATCCCGTGACTAACGCCTTAGTCACATTGAGCTCATTATGATGATGCATTACCGAGTGGGCCCAGAGATACCTCTCCGTCACACGGAGTGACAAATCCCAGTCTCGATCCGTGCCAACCCAACAGACACTTTCGGAGATACCCGTAATGCACCTTTATAGTCACCCAGTTACGTTGTGACGTTTGGCACACCCAAAGCACTCCTACGGTATCCGGGAGTTGCACGATCTCATGGTCCAAGGAAAAGATACTTGACATTGGAAAAGCTCTAGCAAACGAAACTACACGATCTTTTATGCTATGCTTAGGATTGGGTCTTGTCCATCACATCATTCTCCTAATGATGTGATCCCGTTATCAATGACATCCAATGTCCATAGTCAGGAAACCATGACTATCTGTTGATCAACGAGCTAGTCAACTAGAGGCTTACTAGGGACAGGTTGTGGTCTATGTATTCACACATGTATTACGATTTCCGGACAATACAATTATAGCATGAATAATAGACAATTACCATGAACAAAGAAATATAATAATAACCATTTATTATTGCCTCTAGGGCATATTTCCAACAGTCTCCCACTTGCACTAGAGTCAATAATCTAGTTCACATCACCATGTGATTAACACTCACTGGTCACATCACCATGTGACCAACATCTAAAGAGTTTACTAGAGTCAACAATCTAGTTCACATCACTATGTGATTATCACTCAATGTGTTCTGGTTTGGTCATGTTATGCTTGTGAGAGAGGTTATTAGTCAACGGGTCTGAACCTTTCAGAACCGTGTGCTTTACGAATATCTATGTCATCTTGTGGATGCTACCACGCGCTATTTGGAGCCATTTCAAATAATTGCTCTACTATACGAATCCGGTTTACTACTCAGAGTCATCCGGATTAGTGTCAAAGTTCGCATCGACGTAACCCTTTACGACGAACTCCTTTCCACCTCCATAATCGAGAAATTCCTTAATCCACTAGGTACTAAGGATAAGTTCGACCGCTGTCATGAGATCCTTTCCCGGATCACCATTGTACCCTCTTGACCAACTCATGGCAAGGCACACTACATGTGCGGTACACAGCATAGCATACTATAGAGCCTATGTCTAAAGCATAGGGGACGACCTTCGTCCTTTCTCTATCTTCCGCTGTGGTCAGGTCTTGAGTCTCACTCAATACTCACACCTTGTAACACAGCCAAGAACTCCTTCTTTGCTGATCTATTTTGAACTCTTTCAAAATCATGTCAAGGTGTGCTGTCTTTTGAAAGTATCATCAGGCGTCTTGATCTATCTCTATGGATCTTGATGCCCAATATGTAAGCAGCTTTATCCAGGTCTTCCTTTGAAAAACTCCTTTCAAACAACCCTTTATGCTTTCCAGAAATTTCACATCATTTCGGATCAACAATATGTCATTCACATATACTTATCAGAAATGTTGTAGCGCTCCCACTCACTTTATTGTAAATACAAGTTTCTAACAAACTTTGTATAAACCCAAAAACTTTGATCACCCCATCAAAGCGTATATCCTGACTCCGAGATGCTTGCTCTAATCCATGGAAGGATCGCTGGAGCTAGCATACCTTTTAGCATCCTTAGGATCGACACAACCTTTCTGATTGTATCACATACAACCTTTCCTCACGAAAAACTGGTAAGGAAACTTGTTTTGACATCCATCTGCCAGATTTCATAAATGTAGCTAATGCTAACATGATTCCGACGGACCTAAGCATCGCTACGGATGAGAAAAAAAACTCATTGTAGTCAACTCCTTGAACTTGTGAAAATACTTTTTGCCACAAGTCGAGCTTCATAGAAGGTAACATTACCGTCCATGTCCGTCTTCTTCTTAAAGATCCATTTATCTCAATGGCTTGCCGATCATCGGGCAAGTTCACCAAAGTCCATGCTTTGTTCTGATACATGGATTCTATCTCGGATTTCATGGCCTCGAGCCATTCGTCGGAATATGGGCCCACCATCGCTTCTCCATAGCTCGTAGGTTCATAGTTGTCTAGCAACATGACTTCCAAGGCAGGATCACGCATTACTCTGAAGTAGTGCGCATCCTCGTCGTCCTACGAGGTTTGGTAGTGACTTGATCCGAAGTTTCATGATCACCATCATAAGCTTCCACTTCAATTGGTGTAGGTGCCATAGGAACAACTTCCTGTGCCCTGCTACATACTAGTTAAAGCGATGGTTCAATAACCTTATCAAGTCTCCACCATCCTCCCACTCAATTCTTTCGAGAGAAACTTTTCCTCGAGAAAGGACTCGTTTCTAGAAGCAATTACTTTTGCTTCCAGATCTGAAATAGGAGGTATACCCAACTGTTTTTGGGTATTCTATGAAGATGCATTTATCCGCTTTGGGTTCGAGCTTATCAGCCTGAAACTTTTTCACATAAGCATCGCAGCCCCAAACTTTTAAGAAACGACAACTTAGGTTTCTATAAACGGTGTCGTCTCAACGGAATTGCGTGGTGCCCCTTTTAAAGTGAATGCGGTTGTCTCTAATGCCTAACCCATAAATGATAGTGGTAATTTGATAAGAAACATCATGGTATGCACCATATCCAATAGGGTGCAGTTATGATGTTCGGACACACCATCACACTATGGTGTTCCAGGCGGTATTAATTGTGAAACACTTTCCACAATGTCTCAATTGTGTGCCAAACTCGTATCTCAGATACTCATCTCTATGATCATATCACAGACATTTTATCCTCTTGTCACGACGATCTTCAACTTCACTCTGAAATTACTTGAACCTTTCAATAATTCAGACTAGTGTTTCATCAAGTAAATACACTCAGCATCTACTCAAATCATCTGTGAAGTAAGAACATAACGATGTCCACTGCATGCCTCAGCACTCATTGGACTGCGTACATCAAAATGTATTACTTCCAATAAGTTGCTCTCTTGTTCCATCTCACTGAAAACGAGGACTTTCAGTCATTTTGCCCATGTGGTATGATTTGCATGTCTCAAGTGATTCATAATCAAGTGAGTCCAAACGATCCATCTGTATGGAGTTTCTTCATGCATATATACCAATAGACATGGTTCGCATGTCTCAATCTTTTCAAAAATGAGTGAGTCCAAAGATCCACCTACATGGAGCTTCTTCATGCGTTCTACACCAATATGACTCAAGTGGCAGTGCCACAAGTATGTGGTACTATCATTACTATCTTATGTCTTTTTGGCATGAACATGTGTATCACTACGATCGAGATTCATTTTAGGTGCAAGACCATTGAAGGTATTATTCAAATAAACAGAGTAAACATTATTCTCCTTAAATGAATAACCGTTTTGCGGTAAACATAATCCAATCATGTTCAACGCAAACACCAAATCTCGATGGTAGAGGGAGCATGCGATGCTTGATCACATCAACCTTGGAAACACTTCCAACACATATCGTCATCTCACCTTTAGCTAGTCTCCATTTATTCCACAGCTTTTATTTTGAGTTACTAACACTTAGCAACCGAACCAGTATCTAATACCCTGGTGCTGCTAGGAGTACTAGTAAAGTACACATTCATTTAACGTATATCCAATATATTTCTGTCGACCTTGCCTGCCTTCTCATCTACCAAGTATCTAGGGTAGTACTGCTTCAGTGACCGTTCCTCTCATTACAGAAGCACTTAGTCTCGGGTTTGGGTTCAACCTTGGGATTCTTCACTAGAGCAGCAAACGACTTGCTGTTTCATGAAGTATCCCTTTTGCCCTTGCCCTTCTTAAACTAGTGGTTTTACTAACCATCAACAATTGATGCTCCTTCTTGATTTCTACTCTCGCGGTGTCAAACATCGCGAATAGCTCAAGGATCATCATAACTATCCTTGATATGTTATAGTTCATCACGAAGCTCTACTAGCTTGGTGGCAGTGACTATGGAGAACTATCACTATCTCATCTGGGAGATTAACTCCCACTCGATTCAAGCGATTGTGGCACTCAGACAATCTGAGCACACGCTCAACGATTGAGCTTTTCTCCCTTAGTTTGCAGGCTTAAGAAACTTGTCAGAGGTCTCATACCTCTTGACGTGGGCACTAGTCTGAAATCCCAATTTCAGTCTTCGGAACATCTCACATGTTCTGCGACGTTTCAAAAACGTCTTTGGTGCCACAATTCTAAACCGCACTGAACTATCACGTAGTCATCAAAACGTGTATGTCAGATGTTTCGTAACATCTACAGACGACGCTGAGGTTCAGCACACCGAGCGGTGCATTAAGGACATAAGCCTTCTGTGCAGCAATGAGGACAATCCTCAGTTTACGGACCCAGTCCGCATAATTGCTACTACCAACTTTCAACTAAATTTTCTCTAGGAACATATCTTAACCAGTAGAACTAAAGCGCAAGCTATGACATAATTTGCAAATACCTATTTGACTATGTTCATGATAATGAAGTTCATCTGATTATGAACTCCCACTCAGATAGACATCCCTCTAGTCATCTAAGTGAAACATGATCCGAGTTTAACTAGGCCATGTCCGATCATCACGTGAGACGGACTAGTCAAGATCGGTGAACATCTCCATGTTGATCGTATCTTCTATACGACTCATGCTCGACCTTTCGGTCCTCCGTGTTCCGAGGCCATGTCTGTACATGCTAGGCTCGTCAAGTCAACCTAAGTGTATTGCGTGTGTTCCGAGGCCATGTCTGTACATGCTAGGCTCGTCAACACCCGTTGTATTCGAACGTTAGAATCTATCACACCGATCATCACGTGGTGCTTCGAAACAACGAACCTTCGCAACGGTGCACAGTTAGGGTGAACACTTTCTTGAAATTATTATAAGGGATCATCTTACTTACTACCGTCGTTCTAAGCAAATAAGATGCAAAAACATGATAAACATCACATGCAATCAAATAGTGACATGATATGGCCAATATCATCATGCTCCTTTGATCTCCATCTTCGGGGCATCATGATCATCTTCGTCACCGGCATGACACCATGATCTCCATCATCATGATCTCCATCATTGTGTCTTCATGAAGTCGTCACGCCAACGATTACTTCTACTTCTATGGCTAACGCGTTTAGCAACAAAGTAAAGTAATTTACATGGCGTTATTCAATGACACGTAGGTCATGCAATATAATAAAGACAACTCCTATGGCTCCTGCCGGTTGTCATACTCATCGACATGCAAGTCGTGATTCCTATTACAAGAATATGATCAATCTCATACATCACATATATCATTCATCACATCTTCTGGCCATATCACATCACATAGCACTTGCTGCAAAAACAAGTTAGACGTCCTCTAATTGTTGTTGCAAGTTTTTACGTGGTTTGTAGGTTTCTAGCAAGAACGTTTCTTACCTACGTATGACCACAACGTGATTTGCCAATTTCTATTTACCCTTCATAAGGACCCTTTTCATCGAATCTGTTCCGACTAAAGTAGGAGAGACAGACACCCGCTAGCCACCTTATGCAACTTGTGCATGTCAGTCGGTGGAACCTGTCTCACGTAAGTGTACGTGTAAGGTCGGTCCGGGCCGCTTCATCCTACAATGCCGCCGAAACAAGAAAAGACTAGTAGCGGAAGAAGAATTGGCAAACTCAACGCCCACAACTGCTTTGTGTTCTACTCGTGCATAGTAACTACGCATAGACCTGGCTCATGATGCCACTGTAGGGAATCGTAGCATAATTTTAAAATTTTCCTACGCTCACCAAGATGCATCTATGGAGTCTACTAGCAACGAGGGGAAAGGAGTGCATCTACATACCCTTGTAGATTGCGAGCGGAAGCGTTCCAATGAACGTGGATGACGGAGTCGTACTCGCCGTGATCCAAATCACCGATGACCGAGTGCCGAACGGACGGCACCTCCGCGTTCAACACACGTACGGTGCAGCGACGTCTCCTCCTTCTTGATCCAGCAAGGGGGAAGGAGAGGTTGATGGAGATCCAGCAGCACGACGGTGTGGTGGTGGATGTAGCGGGTCTCCGGCAGGGCTTCGCCGAGCTTCTGCGAGAGAGAGAGAGGTGTTGCAGGGGAGGAGGGAGGCGCCCAAGGCTGTAGGTTGCTGCCCTCCCTCCCCCCCACTATTTATAGGACCCCGGGGGGGGGGGGGGCGCCAGCCCTTGGGAGATCAGATCTCCAAGGGGGGCGGCGGTCAAGTGGGGGGGAAGGGGTGCCTTGCCCCCCAAGGCAAGGGGGAAGCTCCCCCCTAGGGTTCCCAACCCTAGGCGCATGGGGGGAGGCCCAAGGGGGGCGCCCCAGCCCACTAAGGGCTGGTTCCCTTCCACTTTCAGCCCACGGGGCCCTCCGGGATAGGTGGCCCCACCCGGTGGACCCCCGGGACCCTTCCGGTGGTCGCGGTACAATACCGGTAACCCCCGAAACTTTCCCGGTGGCCGGAACTTGACTTCCTATATATAATTCTTCACCTCCGGACCATTCCGGAACCTCTCGTGACGTCCGGGATCTCATCCGGGACTCCGAACAACTTTCGGGTTTCCGCATACATATATCTCTACAACCCTAGCGTCACCGGACCTTAAGTGTGTAGACCCTACGGGTTCGGGAGACATGCAGACATGACCGAGACGCCTCTCCGGTCAATAACCAACAGCGGGATCTGGATACCCATGTTGGCTCCCACATGCTCCACGATGATCTCATCGGATGAACCACGGTGTCGAGGATTCAATCAATTCGTATGCAATTCCCTTTGTCAATCGGTATGTTACTTGCCCGAGATTCGATCGTCGGTATCCCAATACCTTGTTCAATCTCGTTACCGGCAAGTCTCTTTACTCGTACCGCAATGAATGATCCCGTGACTAACGCCTTAGTCACATTGAGCTCATTATGATGATGCATTACCGAGTGGGCCCAGAGATACCTCTCCGTCACACGGAGTGACAAATCCCAGTCTCGATCCGTGCCAACCCAACAGACACTTTCGGAGATACCCGTAATGCACCTTTATAGTCACCCAGTTACGTTGTGACGTTTGGCACACCCAAAGCACTCCTACGGTATCCGGGAGTTGCACGATCTCATGGTCCAAGGAAAAGATACTTGACATTGGAAAAGCTCTAGCAAACGAAACTACACGATCTTTTATGCTATGCTTAGGATTGGGTCTTGTCCATCACATCATTCTCCTAATGATGTGATCCCGTTATCAATGACATCCAATGTCCATAGTCAGGAAACCATGACTATCTGTTGATCAACGAGCTAGTCAACTAGAGGCTTACTAGGGACAGGTTGTGGTCTATGTATTCACACATGTATTACGATTTCCGGACAATACAATTATAGCATGAATAATAGACAATTACCATGAACAAAGAAATATAATAATAACCATTTATTATTGCCTCTAGGGCATATTTCCAACAGTCTCCCACTTGCACTAGAGTCAATAATCTAGTTCACATCACCATGTGATTAACACTCACTGGTCACATCACCATGTGACCAACATCTAAAGAGTTTACTAGAGTCAACAATCTAGTTCACATCACTATGTGATTATCACTCAATGTGTTCTGGTTTGGTCATGTTATGCTTGTGAGAGAGGTTATTAGTCAACGGGTCTGAACCTTTCAGAACCGTGTGCTTTACGAATATCTATGTCATCTTGTGGATGCTACCACGCGCTATTTGGAGCCATTTCAAATAATTGCTCTACTATACGAATCCGGTTTACTACTCAGAGTCATCCGGATTAGTGTCAAAGTTCGCATCGACGTAACCCTTTACGACGAACTCCTTTCCACCTCCATAATCGAGAAATTCCTTAATCCACTAGGTACTAAGGATAAGTTCGACCGCTGTCATGAGATCCTTTCCCGGATCACCATTGTACCCTCTTGACCAACTCATGGCAAGGCACACTACATGTGCGGTACACAGCATAGCATACTATAGAGCCTATGTCTAAAGCATAGGGGACGACCTTCGTCCTTTCTCTATCTTCCGCTGTGGTCAGGTCTTGAGTCTCACTCAATACTCACACCTTGTAACACAGCCAAGAACTCCTTCTTTGCTGATCTATTTTGAACTCTTTCAAAATCATGTCAAGGTGTGCTGTCTTTTGAAAGTATCATCAGGCGTCTTGATCTATCTCTATGGATCTTGATGCCCAATATGTAAGCAGCTTTATCCAGGTCTTCCTTTGAAAAACTCCTTTCAAACAACCCTTTATGCTTTCCAGAAATTTTACATCATTTTGGATCAACAATATGTCATTCACATATACTTATCAGAAATGTTGTAGCGCTCCCACTCACTTTATTGTAAATACAAGTTTCTAACAAACTTTGTATAAACCCAAAAACTTTGATCACCCCATCAAAGCGTATATCCTGACTCCGAGATGCTTGCTCTAATCCATGGAAGGATCGCTGGAGCTAGCATACCTTTTAGCATCCTTAGGATCGACACAACCTTTCTGATTGTATCACATACAACCTTTCCTCACGAAAAACTGGTAAGGAAACTTGTTTTGACATCCATCTGCCAGATTTCATAAATGTAGCTAATGCTAACATGATTCCGACGGACCTAAGCATCGCTACGGATGAGAAAAAAAACTCATTGTAGTCAACTCCTTGAACTTGTGAAAATACTTTTTGCCACAAGTCGAGCTTCATAGAAGGTAACATTACCGTCCATGTCCGTCTTCTTCTTAAAGATCCATTTATCTCAATGGCTTGCCGATCATCGGGCAAGTTCACCAAAGTCCATGCTTTGTTCTGATACATGGATTCTATCTCGGATTTCATGGCCTCGAGCCATTCGTCGGAATATGGGCCCACCATCGCTTCTCCATAGCTCGTAGGTTCATAGTTGTCTAGCAACATGACTTCCAAGGCAGGATCACGCATTACTCTGAAGTAGTGCGCATCCTCGTCGTCCTACGAGGTTTGGTAGTGACTTGATCCGAAGTTTCATGATCACCATCATAAGCTTCCACTTCAATTGGTGTAGGTGCCATAGGAACAACTTCCTGTGCCATGCTACATACTAGTTAAAGCGACGGTTCAATAACCTTATCAAGTCTCCACCATCCTCCCACTCAATTCTTTCGAGAGAAACTTTTCCTCGAGAAAGGACTCGTTTCTAGAAGCAATTACTTTTGCTTCCAGATCTGAAATAGGAGGTATACCCAACTGTTTTGGGGTATTCTATGAAGATGCATTTATCCGCTTTGGGTTCGAGCTTATCAGCCTGAAACTTTTTCACATAAGCATCGCAGCCCCAAACTTTTAAGAAACGACAACTTAGGTTTCTATAAACTGTGTCGTCTCAACGGAATTGCGTGGTGCCCCTTTTAAAGTGAATGCGGTTGTCTCTAATGCCTAACCCATAAATGATAGTGGTAATTTGATAAGAAACATCATGGTATGCACCATATCCAATAGGGTGCAGTTATGATGTTCGGACACACCATCACACTATGGTGTTCCAGGCGGTATTAATTGTGAAACACTTTCCACAATGTCTCAATTGTGTGCCAAACTCGTATCTCAGATACTCATCTCTATGATCATATCACAGACATTTTATCCTCTTGTCACGACGATCTTCAACTTCACTCTGAAATTACTTGAACCTTTCAATAATTCAGACTAGTGTTTCATCAAGTAAATACACTCAGCATCTACTCAAATCATCTGTGAAGTAAGAACATAACGATGTCCACTGCATGCCTCAGCACTCATTGGACTGCGTACATCAAAATGTATTACTTCCAATAAGTTGCTCTCTTGTTCCATCTCACTGAAAACGAGGACTTTCAGTCATTTTGCCCATGTGGTATGATTTGCATGTCTCAAGTGATTCATAATCAAGTGAGTCCAAACGATCCATCTGTATGGAGTTTCTTCATGCATATATACCAATAGACATGGTTCGCATGTCTCAATCTTTTCAAAAATGAGTGAGTCCAAAGATCCACCTACATGGAGCTTCTTCATGCGTTCTACACCAATATGACTCAAGTGGCAGTGCCACAAGTATGTGGTACTATCATTACTATCTTATGTCTTTTTGGCATGAACATGTGTATCACTACGATCGAGATTCATTTTAGGTGCAAGACCATTGAAGGTATTATTCAAATAAACAGAGTAAACATTATTCTCCTTAAATGAATAACCGTTTTGCGGTAAACATAATCCAATCATGTTCAACGCAAACACCAAATCTCGATGGTAGAGGGAGCATGCGATGCTTGATCACATCAACCTTGGAAACACTTCCAACACATATCGTCATCTCACCTTTAGCTAGTCTCCATTTATTCCACAGCTTTTATTTTGAGTTACTAACACTTAGCAACCGAACCAGTATCTAATACCCTGGTGCTGCTAGGAGTACTAGTAAAGTACACATTCATTTAACGTATATCCAATATATTTCTGTCGACCTTGCCTGCCTTCTCATCTACCAAGTATCTAGGGTAGTACTGCTTCAGTGACCGTTCCTCTCATTACAGAAGCACTTAGTCTCGGGTTTGGGTTCAACCTTGGGATTCTTCACTAGAGCAGCAAACGACTTGCTGTTTCATGAAGTATCCCTTTTGCCCTTGCCCTTCTTAAACTAGTGGTTTTACTAACCATCAACAATTGATGCTCCTTCTTGATTTCTACTCTCGCGGTGTCAAACATCGCGAATAGCTCAAGGATCATCATAACTATCCTTGATATGTTATAGTTCATCACGAAGCTCTACTAGCTTGGTGGCAGTGACTATGGAGAACTATCACTATCTCATCTGGGAGATTAACTCCCACTCGATTCAAGCGATTGTGGCACTCAGACAATCTGAGCACACGCTCAACGATTGAGCTTTTCTCCCTTAGTTTGCAGGCTTAAGAAACTTGTCAGAGGTCTCATACCTCTTGACGTGGGCACTAGTCTGAAATCCCAATTTCAGTCTTCGGAACATCTCACATGTTCTGCGACGTTTCAAAAACGTCTTTGGTGCCACAATTCTAAACCGCACTGAACTATCACGTAGTCATCAAAACGTGTATGTCAGATGTTTCGTAACATCTACAGACGACGCTGAGGTTCAGCACACCGAGCGGTGCATTAAGGACATAAGCCTTCTGTGCAGCAATGAGGACAATCCTCAGTTTACGGACCCAGTCCGCATAATTGCTACTACCAACTTTCAACTAAATTTTCTCTAGGAACATATCTTAACCAGTAGAACTAAAGCGCAAGCTATGACATAATTTGCAAATACCTATTTGACTATGTTCATGATAATGAAGTTCATCTGATTATGAACTCCCACTCAGATAGACATCCCTCTAGTCATCTAAGTGAAACATGATCCGAGTTTAACTAGGCCATGTCCGATCATCACGTGAGACGGACTAGTCAAGATCGGTGAACATCTCCATGTTGATCGTATCTTCTATACGACTCATGCTCGACCTTTCGGTCCTCCGTGTTCCGAGGCCATGTCTGTACATGCTAGGCTCGTCAAGTCAACCTAAGTGTATTGCGTGTGTTCCGAGGCCATGTCTGTACATGCTAGGCTCGTCAACACCCGTTGTATTCGAACGTTAGAATCTATCACACCGATCATCACGTGGTGCTTCGAAACAACGAACCTTCGCAACGGTGCACAGTTAGGGTGAACACTTTCTTGAAATTATTATAAGGGATCATCTTACTTACTACCGTCGTTCTAAGCAAATAAGATGCAAAAACATGATAAACATCACATGCAATCAAATAGTGACATGATATGGCCAATATCATCATGCTCCTTTGATCTCCATCTTCGGGGCATCATGATCATCTTCGTCACCGGCATGACACCATGATCTCCATCATCATGATCTCCATCATTGTGTCTTCATGAAGTCGTCACGCCAACGATTACTTCTACTTCTATGGCTAACGCGTTTAGCAACAAAGTAAAGTAATTTACATGGCGTTATTCAATGACACGTAGGTCATGCAATATAATAAAGACAACTCCTATGGCTCCTGCCGGTTGTCATACTCATCGACATGCAAGTCGTGATTCCTATTACAAGAATATGATCAATCTCATACATCACATATATCATTCATCACATCTTCTGGCCATATCACATCACATAGCACTTGCTGCAAAAACAAGTTAGACGTCCTCTAATTGTTGTTGCAAGTTTTTACGTGGTTTGTAGGTTTCTAGCAAGAACGTTTCTTACCTACGTATGACCACAACGTGATTTGCCAATTTCTATTTACCCTTCATAAGGACCCTTTTCATCGAATCTGTTCCGACTAAAGTAGGAGAGACAGACACCCGCTAGCCACCTTATGCAACTTGTGCATGTCAGTCGGTGGAACCTGTCTCACGTAAGTGTACGTGTAAGGTCGGTCCGGGCCGCTTCATCCTACAATGCCGCCGAAACAAGAAAAGACTAGTAGCGGAAGAAGAATTGGCAAACTCAACGCCCACAACTGCTTTGTGTTCTACTCGTGCATAGTAACTACGCATAGACCTGGCTCATGATGCCACTGTAGGGAATCGTAGCATAATTTTAAAATTTTCCTACGCTCACCAAGATGCATCTATGGAGTCTACTAGCAACGAGGGGAAAGGAGTGCATCTACATACCCTTGTAGATCGCGAGCGGAAGCGTTCCAATGAACGTGGATGACGGAGTCGTACTCGCCGTGATCCAAATCACCGATGACCGAGTGCCGAACGGACGGCACCTCCGCGTTCAACACACGTACGGTGCAGCGACGTCTCCTCCTTCTTGATCCAGCAAGGGGGAAGGAGAGGTTGATGGAGATCCAGCAGCACGACGGTGTGGTGGTGGATGTAGCGGGTCTCCGGCAGGGCTTCGCCGAGCTTCTGCGAGAGAGAGAGAGAGGTGTTGCAGGGGAGGAGGGAGGCGCCCAAGGCTGTAGGTTGCTGCCCTCCCTCCCCCCCACTATTTATAGGACCCCTGGGGGGCGCCAGCCCTTGGGAGATCAGATCTCCAAGGGGGGCGGCGGTCAAGTGGGGGGGAAGGGGTGCCTTGCCCCCCAAGGCAAGGGGGAAGCTCCCCCCTAGGGTTCCCAACCCTAGGCGCATGGGGGGAGGCCCAAGGGGGGCGCCCCAGCCCACTAAGGGCTGGTTCCCTTCCACTTTCAGCCCACGGGGCCCTCCGGGATAGGTGGCCCCACCCGGTGGACCCCCGGGACCCTTCCGGTGGTCGCGGTACAATACCGGTAACCCCCGAAACTTTCCCGGTGGCCGAAACTTGACTTCCTATATATAATTCTTCACCTCCGGACCATTCCAGAACCTCTCGTGACGTCCGGGATCTCATCCGGGACTCCGGACAACTTTCGGGTTTCCGCATACATATATCTCTACAACCCTAGCGTCACCGGACCTTAAGTGTGTAGACCCTACGGGTTCGGGAGACATGCAGACATGACCGAGACGCCTCTCCGGTCAATAACCAACAGAGGGATTTGGATACCCATGTTGGCTCCCACATGCTCCACGATGATCTCATCGGATGAACCACGGTGTCGAGGATTCAATCAATTCGTATGCAATTCCCTTTGTCAATCGGTATGTTACTTGCCCGAGATTCGATCGTCGGTATCCCAATACCTTGTTCAATCTCGTTACCGGCAAGTCTCTTTACTCATACCGCAATGAATGATCCCGTGACTAACGCCTTAGTCACATTGAGCTCATTATGATGATGCATTACCGAGTGGGCCCAGAGATACCTCTCCGTCACACGGAGTGACAAATCCCAGTCTCGATCCGTGCCAACCCAACAGACACTTTCGGAGATACCCGTAATGCACCTTTATAGTCACCCAGTTACGTTGTGACGTTTGGCACACCCAAAGCACTCCTACGGTATCCGGGAGTTGCACGATCTCATGGTCCAAGGAAAAGATACTTGACATTGGAAAAGCTCTAGCAAACGAAACTACACGATCTTTTATGCTATGCTTAGGATTGGGTCTTGTCCATCACATCATTCTCCTAATGATGTGATCCCGTTATCAATGACATCCAATGTCCATAGTCAGGAAACCATGACTATCTGTTGATCAACGAGCTAGTCAACTAGAGGCTTACTAGGGACAGGTTGTGGTCTATGTATTCACACATGTATTACGATTTCCGGACAATACAATTATAGCATGAATAATAGACAATTACCATGAACAAAGAAATATAATAATAACCATTTATTATTGCCTCTAGGGCATATTTCCAACACATACATGGTGGCTATTTCCTTTGTGCAGGCAAGCATAGGGGTTACCACAAAGGCCACTCCATTTGGTATGACTACTGTGACATAGATAACTGGACACCTACTGTTGTTGCTAGTCTGGTTGAGGAAATTGGGTATGAGTTTGAGGGGAGGATCAGGGCTTATTGGTGTGTTCCTGGGTTGACAGTGTACAAGAATGGATTAAGAGAGATCAAGATAGGGGACAACACTATGACAGAAAACATGAAGGATGGTGTTCTGAATGGCAACCACTTCCAACAAATATTTCTTGATCATGATGAGGGCATGAGATCATATATTTCTGTTTTACAAGTTCACTCTGATGATGAGGATCCTCCAGTTGTCAGGTTCAGTGGCATTAGGCCAAAGAAGGAGAAGGCTGATCAAGAGCATGAGGAGCAAGCAGAGCAGACACAACAGCAGCTAGAGGAGCAGGCTGAGCTCACTGTAGTGGAACAGGAGCAGGCTGAGCTCCCTCAACTGGAACAGGAGCTGCCTCAGCATGATCAAGAGCAGGAGCAAGATGAAACACAGTCAGAAAGTGGAGCAGAGTCAGAAGAAGATGATTTCATACCAAGTCCACCCCAGCCAGGAACAACTTACCTTTCATCTTAGTTTGGGTTTAGGGCCAGGAAATCCTCTAGGTGTTTGAACATGGATGTCGCAGACACAGTTGGTTGTTCAGTAATGCAGGATTCAGATGAAGATTACATTCCACAATTTGTTGATTCAGACATTGATCTGCAAGATGATGATGACTTGTTTGCCAAGAATGTTGATTGTGACAAAGGCAAAGGTAAGCAGTCCAAGAAGAAGCTGATGATCCTACTAAAGATGTGGACATGTGCTTGCCTTCATCTGATGAAGATAAGGTTAAGCTTAATTTCAAGAGTTTCAGAGAAGAGGACCTGGCTAAACCAGAGTTCAAAGTGGGTCAGACATTTGCTAGTGTTGAGTTACTGAGGAGGGCTATCAAGGAGTATAGCTGTCATGAAAGGGTTGACATCAAGTGCCCTAGAAATGATAGGAAAAGAGTTAAAGGCATTTGTGAAGATGGGTGTCCATGGTCTTTGTATGCATCATTTGATGGGAGAATCAACTGCTTCATGATTAAGAAGTATAACCCAAATCATACCTGCATAAAGAAATGGAGTGTCAAGTCATTCACTGCCCCCTTCATGGCAGGGAAGTATCTTGATTCATTCAGAGCAGATGAAAACATGAACATGAAGAATTTTTCAAGGGTTGTTCAGAAGGACTGGAACATGACAACCACAAGGAGCAAACTTAGAAGGGCCAGGAGACTAGTGAAGAAAGTCATTGAAGGAGATGAGTTAGAGCAGTATAATAGTATGTGGGATTATGCAGCAGAATTCAAAAGATCAAACCCAGGCAGCTCTTTCTATGTAGGTGTTAATGATGACATATTTGGAAGTTGTTATTTCTCTCTGGATGCCTGCAAAAGGGGTTTCATGCAAGCATGTAGGCCTGTCATTTGTTTGGATGGATGCCACCTGAAGACAAAGTATGGAGGTGTTATGCTTTGTGCTGTTGGCATGGATCCTAATGACTGCATTTACCCTCTGGCTTTTGCTGTTGTTGAGGTAGAGAACACTGACACATGGAAATGGTTTCTGTCAAACCTGAAGAGTGACTTGGGAATTCTGAACACAGAGCCATGGACTATAATGTTAGACAAGCAAAAGGAGCTGATCAAGGGAGTGAGGCAACACTTTCCTGATGCAGAGCACAGACACTGTGTTAGGCATATATGGCAGAATTTTCAGCAAACACACAAAGGAGATGTTCTTAATAACCAGTTATGGAAGTGTGCAAGGAGCACAACACCAGAGCTGTGGGCTGCAAGCATGGAGGAAATGAAGGTCATCAGCATAGAAGCATAGAAATGGCTTGAGCAGCTACCACCCAACACTTGGGTTAGGGGCTTCCAAAGAGACTTGGTCAAGTGTGATATCCTTCTGAACAACAACTGTGAGGTTTTCAACAAATATATTCTTGAGGCCAGGGAGATGCATCTCATATCAATGGTTGAGAAGATCAAAACTCAGCTCATGGTTAGATTCTACAACAAAAGAAAAGAGGCAGAGAACTGGCCTGGTTCTGTATGCCCAAAAATAAGAAAAAGAATTCAAAGGAATATAGAGCTGGCAGCTACATGCATGGTTTCAGGGGCTGGTGATGGCATCTTCCAGGTTGACAACAGGACCAAGACATACATTATTGACCTCAAGGAAGAGAGTTGTACATGCAAAAGGTTGGATCTTAGTGGAGTCCCATGCCACCATGCAGTCGCATGCTGTAGACATGAGAGAATTGACCCAGAGAGTTTGGTGCACTCCTGCTACAGTATAGAAGCATTCAAGTTAGCATACAAGCCAATTATCAAGCCTTGCAGAGATAGGAGTGAGTGGCAGAAGATGAATGCTTGTGAAATCAAACCACCTGTCTATGAAAAGAAAGTTGGGAGGCCTTCAAACAAGAGTAGGAGAAAGCAGCCTTATGAGATTGAAAAGAAAGATGGCACAAAGGTACTGACCAGACATGGAGGCACAATAACATGTTCATACTGCCATGAACAGGGCCACAACATCAAAGGATGTAATACAAAAAAGCTGGCATTTTGCCAAAACTACCAGTGAGAAGGGGGCCAAGGGCTATTCCTGAGGATGTGTCTGATGATGAACAAGATGGTGGGCAAGTCACACAGGAGGAGGTTCATGTCACACAAGATGATGAGCAAGTGACACAGGAGGAGGTTCATGTCACACAAGATGATGGCCAACTTACACAGGAGGATGTCAATGCCACACAAAATGATTGCCCAGTGCAGCAACAAGAGGATGAATATGATACACCAGTTGTTTTTCAGGTAAATTCTTATATTTTTTGTCCATTTCTTTTAGGTTGTATTTAATATGATACACCAGTGATGATAGCATGTCATGATTGGCTGTCCACAGGTGCAAGACTTTGGATATACAATGCTTCTTAAGATGCAGCAGTCTAGGCCTGTACCTAGAGAAGAAACTGAAGGAACACTACCAGATTCATCATTCATATTACAGGCATCCAGTTCTCAAGCTTCAGCACATACAACAACAGCTACAAATGGTGGCAACCTGACCATGAAGTTGTTGAAGATGAAAAGAGATAAAGAAAGGCAGATGACAGCCAGGAGAGATGAAGCACTAGAGGCAATGAATGAGATGGCAGAGAGGAGAGCAGAGGAGGCTGAAGCAAAGAGGCAGGAAATTGCTATCAGGAGAGCAGAGAAGGCAGCTAGAAGAAGAAGAGCAGCAAAAGAGAAGAAGGCTGAGGAAACATCAGCAAGAAAAGCAGCATTACAAGAAGAGAAGGAGGCCAGGGCAATTGACGCAATTGCAGCTAAGGCAGAAGCGGCAATGAAGAGACGAGAAGAGCAAGAAGCCAAGAGAGCTGTTGCAGCAAAGAAGAAACAAGATCAAGAAGCAAAGAAGAAACAACAAGAAGAGGCCAAGAGAAGAAGAGTTGAATCAGTTTGCCCAAGTGCACCAACAAGAAGTGGACGTGTGCCCAAGAAGAAAAGAGTCAACATGTTTGATGAGTTCAGATGAATCAGTGCTGTTGCACTTGTAATTCAGTGATTTTTTGGCAGAAACTTAAATCTGAGTAATTTGATGCTCATTGAGCTCAAATGTGGTTCATTCAGTAAAGAAACTAATAGAGCTGAAATGTAGCTCATTCAGTGAGACATAAGTAATTTGATGCAAACTGAATTTGATGCAACATTGCAATTTTGTATCTGTGTCAATCTTTGCTGAAATGTAGCTCAATTCAGTGAGACATAAGTAATGTGTCCATCTTTGTTCAACCTGACCATGAACTTGTGTTTATGATTGAATTTGCTCAATTTGCTACATTTGCTCAATTTGAATTTGAGGCTCAAGTTGTAATTTTTATGATTGAATTTATGTTGCTCTATTTGCTGCAAACTGAATTTGAGAGCTATTGCTCAATATTATGTACCAAATTCTGTTTAAAGAAAAAAAATTAAAAATCAAACAAAAAAAGTTTTGCCTGGGTCTCGAACCCAGGACCTGTGGTATTGAACGTTGGGGGCAATGCCAGTGGGGTAAGTGGTAGTGCTTTGATAAAGGAGGCTGAAGCAAAGAGGCAGGAAATTGCTATCAGGAGAGCAGAGAAGGCAGCCAGAAGAAGAAGAGCAGCAAAAGAGAAGAAGGCTGAGGAAACATCAGCAAGAAAAGCAGCATTACAAGAAGAGAAGGAGGCCAGGGCAATTGACGCAATTGCAGTTAAGGCAGAAGCGGCAATGAAGAGACGAGAAGAGCAAGAAGCCAAGAGAGCTGTTGCAGCAAAGAAGAAACAAGATCAAGAAGCAAAGAAGAAACAACAAGAAGAGGCCAAGAGAAGAAGAGTTGAATCAGTTTGCCCAAGTGCACCAACAAGAAGTGGACGTGTGCCCAAGAAGAAAAGAGTCAACATGTTTGATGAGTTCAGATGAATCAGTGCTGTTGCACTTGTAATTCAGTGATTTTTTGGCAGAAACTTAAATCTGAGTAATTTGATGCTCATTGAGCTCAAATGTGGTTCATTCAGTAAAGAAACTAATAGAGCTGAAATGTAGCTCATTCAGTGAGACATAAGTAATTTGATGCAAACTGAATTTGATGCAACATTGCAATTTTGTATCTGTGTCAATCTTTGCTGAAATGTAGCTCAATTCAGTGAGACATAAGTAATGTGTCCATCTTTGTTCAACCTGACCATGAACTTGTGTTTATGATTGAATTTGCTCAATTTGCTACATTTGCTCAATTTGAATTTGAGGCTCAAGTTGTAATTTTTATGATTGAATTTATGTTGCTCTATTTGCTGCAAACTGAATTTGAGAGCTATTGCTCAATATTATGTACCAAATTCTGTTTAAAGAAAAAAAAATTAAAAATCAAACAAAAAAAGTTTTGCCTGGGTCTCGAACCCAGGACCTGTGGTATTGAACGTTGGGGGCAATGCCAGTGGGGTAAGTGGTAGTGCTTTGATAAAGGAGGCTGAAGCAAAGAGGCAGGAAATTGCTATCAGGAGAGCAGAGAAGGCAGCCAGAAGAAGAAGAGCAGCAAAAGAGAAGAAGGTTGAGGAAACATCAGCAAGAAAAGCAGCATTACAAGAAGAGAAGGAGGCCAGGGCAATTGACGCAATTGCAGCTAAGGCAGAAGCGGCAATGAAGAGACGAGAAGAGCAAGAAGCCAAGAGAGCTGTTGCAGCAAAGAAGAAACAAGATCAAGAAGCAAAGAAGAAACAACAAGAAGAGGCCAAGAGAAGAAGAGTTGAATCAGTTTGCCCAAGTGCACCAACAAGAAGTGGACGTGTGCCCAAGAAGAAAAGAGTCAACATGTTTGATGAGTTCAGATGAATCAGTGCTGTTGCACTTGTAATTCAGTGATTTTTTGGCAGAAACTTAAATCTGAGTAATTTGATGCTCATTGAGCTCAAATGTGGTTCATTCAGTAAAGAAACTAATAGAGCTGAAATGTAGCTCATTCAGTGAGACATAAGTAATTTGATGCAAACTGAATTTGATGCAACATTGCAATTTTGTATCTGTGTCAATCTTTGCTGAAATGTAGCTCAATTCAGTGAGACATAAGTAATGTGTCCATCTTTGTTCAACCTGACCATGAACTTGTGTTTATGATTGAATTTGCTCAATTTGCTACATTTGCTCAATTTGAATTTGAGGCTCAAGTTGTAATTTTTATGATTGAATTTATGTTGCTCTATTTGCTGCAAACTGAATTTGAGAGCTATTGCTCAATATTATGTACCAAATTCTGTTTAAAGAAAAAAAAATTAAAAATCAAACAAAAAAAGTTTTGCCTGGGTCTCGAACCCAGGACCTGTGGTATTGAACGTTGGGGGCAATGCCAGTGGGGTAAGTGGTAGTGCTTTGATAAAGGAGGCTGAAGCAAAGAGGCAGGAAATTGCTATCAGGAGAGCAGAGAAGGCAGCCAGAAGAAGAAGAGCAGCAAAAGAGAAGAAGGCTGAGGAAACATCAGCAAGAAAAGCAGCATTACAAGAAGAGAAGGAGGCCAGGGCAATTGACGCAATTGCAGCTAAGGCAGAAGCGGCAATGAAGAGACGAGAAGAGCAAGAAGCCAAGAGAGCTGTTGCAGCAAAGAAGAAACAAGATCAAGAAGCAAAGAAGAAACAACAAGAAGAGGCCAAGAGAAGAAGAGTTGAATCAGTTTGCCCAAGTGCACCAACAAGAAGTGGACGTGTGCCCAAGAAGAAAAGAGTCAACATGTTTGATGAGTTCAGATGAATCAGTGCTGTTGCACTTGTAATTCAGTGATTTTTTGGCAGAAACTTAAATCTGAGTAATTTGATGCTCATTGAGCTCAAATGTGGTTCATTCAGTAAAGAAACTAATAGAGCTGAAATGTAGCTCATTCAGTGAGACATAAGTAATTTGATGCAAACTGAATTTGATGCAACATTGCAATTTTGTATTTGTGTCAATCTTTGCTGAAATGTAGCTCAATTCAGTGAGACATAAGTAATGTGTCCATCTTTGTTCAACCTGACCATGAACTTGTGTTTATGATTGAATTTGCTCAATTTGCTACATTTGCTCAATTTGAATTTGAGGCTCAAGTTGTAATTTTTATGATTGAATTTATGTTGCTCTATTTGCTGGAAACTGAATTTGAGAGCTATTGCTCAATATTATGTACCAAATTCTGTTTAAAGAAAAAAAATTAAAAATCAAACAAAAAAAGTTTTGCCTGGGTCTCGAACCCAGGACCTGTGGTATTGAACGTTGGGGGCAATGCCAGTGGGGTAAGTGGTAGTGCTTTGATAAAGGGCAGGTACTAAACTAACTATAGTAGTGGCTAGTGGCCCATGCCTTTTCGGTTTCCTCCTCTGCTTTTAAGCCCACCCACCCACCGCTCCACTCTCCACTCACCTTCAGTCCACCCCGCACCAAACCACGCCGCCTCGGTTACCCCGCACCAAACCCCCGCCGTCAAGAAAACCCTCGCCGCCGACGACATGGAGAACAACCCTGCGTGGAAGAGGGTCATCGATGAGTCGCAGTCGTGGGTCATCATGAGTGCGGTATGTATGTAATCAATGTTGTATGGAAGTAATGTTATACCATAGAAAACTGTTTTCATGGCTATGTTATGATTGTGTAGGTGACAGATGATGAGGGGAAAAAGAATGTCCAAGATACCGCCAGTGCAGATGATAAGAAGGATATGTTCATGCAGATAATACAAATGACTTTTATGACCTCGTAGGCGACGACAAGGCGATGCGCGCGGACCTGACGGAGATCGGGAAGTGGTTCCCCAGCATTGGGATGCTGCGTCGCCACGCGCGTGGCCTCCTCAAGGTCATGACTAACGACGAGCTGGACCACGCCTGCGACGACCCCCAAGGTATCCCTCCCGCGCTCGTCCTCCGCTTCGCGATGCAGGAGACGCGCTCCGATGACCCGAGGAAGCAAGCCCGGTGGTGGATGTACCGGTCCGCCACCGTGCCGCGGCAGCCGGATTCTGAGCGCGTTGGCTCGCGAACGGAGCGCGTCCACAACGTCGACCTGGCCGTCCCCGCGCCTGTCAACACGGCCTACTGGGACCACTACCAGCCCGACCTCCTCGGGTGCGACGACGTCTCCGAGTACATCTCCTCCGACTCGGAGTACGACTCTGGCTCCGACGAGGACTCTGGCTACGCCGCCGACTCGTCCTAGTCGACTGGCTGGGAGGAGCCGGAGGTGATTGTCCTCTCTGACGACGAGCCGGAGGTCAAGGTGGCGGCGCCCGTCGTCCCCGAGCCGGAGATCAAGGTGGCGGCGCCCGTCGTCCCCGAGCCGAAGGTCCAGGTGGTGGCGCCCATCGCCAGGGAGGGTGACAAGCACCGCCCCATTGACGTCGAGCTACTTCCCGATGTTCCTGACATCGTCAAGCAGGAGGTGGAGGTGGTCTTGGCCCTGCAAGCACAGGTGGAGGTCGCAGCTCAGCCAGAGAGGAAGAAGAAGAGGAAGGTGGCAGCTGACATGGAGGTTTGCCGCTCGGAGCGCCTCCAGAAGATGAAGAACTAAAGAAGATGAAGAAGATGCAGTTGCCAACATTCAGAAGATGAAGAAGATGTAGTTAGTTAGGTATGCTGAAATATAGAAATTTTCAGCATATAAGTTATTAAATACTGTAGTTTGTTAGGTGTGCTTGTATATTAAGCACATAAGTTTTTTTCTAATTGAGATGTTGGTAATGTTGGCAATGTTGAACTAAGTGGCAATTCATGCTGTTGGCAACCTGTTGATGTAGTTGAACTATGCTGTATCTATATTAATCTCATGTTGTTTTATGTTCTCTGTTGATGCTGTTGATCCACTATTTTATGTTGTCTGTTGATGCTGTCTTGTTGATGATGCTGTCTAGTTGATGTTGTTGATGCTGAAGTGCTACATAGTTATATAGAGTAGTTTATGTTGTTTGATGCTATAAGTTAACTGAATTTTGTCTGAACTTTATGCTATATAAGGCAAAATGAGACCAAAAGTGTCTTGTTCCTATATAAGGCAACAATCCAAGAGAAGAAGCTGCCAAATGTGTCTTGTCTGCTATAAGTTAACTGAATTTTGCCTGAACTGAACTTTGTCTTAACTGAACTTTGTTAGATAACTAAATTCAGACAACTCTACAAATTTTGTTAACTGTAAAAATTCAGTTATCTTTGTTTTAACTGAAATTTAATTCAGTAATCTTTTCAAAAGTACTAAATTTTGTCAGCAAATTTAGTTTACTTTAAAATTCAGTTATTACTAATTTTAGTTAGCTTAACTGAACTTTGCCACCTATCTGAAATGGAAACACTACACACCCTACAACTGGTTTGAATTTGTACTTGCACACCTTGTAACTTGCATTATGCATGCACCATTGGTCCACCAACAGATCCACCACCAGGTCCACCACCACCAGAGCAACCACCAGATCCACCACCAGGTCCCCTTCTTCTTCCTCCTCTTCCACCAGATCCACCACCAGGCCCCCTTCTTCTTCCTCCACTCCTCCTCTGCTCCTGCTCCCCTGGTCTACAACAGCAACCATGGTGTCCTGGGATGATATCCCAACCTCTTCTGAAGATGACTCAGTGACCAGCAAGGTTAGTCATGTCCTCTCCTCCACGCAGCTAGGGTTAAACAGCAGCTAGGGTTAAACAGCAGCTAGGGTTAAACATCTTCTAGGGGTTCTACTTAACAAATGTAATTTTTTCTTTTTTTAGCCTCCAGCAACAATTTTCTGCAAAGAATGGACTAGCCTGGCCACAGATCTGCCTAGCTTTACATGTGAGCATGGATCTTTGTGTGAGAAGCATGTGGCTTTTCAATCTGTTGACAGTGGAAGAAGATTCCTGGCTTGTGCACACAAGGTTTGTACAAATCCAGATAATAGTGCCATTTTATCATCATTTTATAGTGACAGTGCATTTTATCTGAAGATTTGCAGATAACTGGATAATGTCACTTAACTGAATGTTTCATTGGATGATAGGAAGTACCTAAATGCAGCTATGTGGAATGGATGGACCTTGATTGGCCTGAAGCATTGAAGATGAGCCTAGCTACCATATGGAGCATGTATGAAGAGGAGACAAAACAAAGGCTACAAGAAAATGTGTTGAGTGCTGAATAGAACTTGAAGATCATGGAAGAGAAGACAAAAATGGAGAATGAGCTGAGACATTTCAAGCTTGATTTTGCCAAGATGGTGGCTGAAAAGGAGCAGGCAATGAGTCAATTAGGCAACACACAAATTGCTCTGGCTGATCTGAAGGAAGAGCTTGAAAAGAAGAAGAGCACTGACAAATCTGTAACAAACATTCATCAGGTATTCAGGGCTAAGGCAGAGAAAGAGAGGGACCAAGTCATACAGGAGAGGGATCAATTGAAGCAAGAGAAGAGAAAGCTTGAGTACATGATAGGTGACTTATTTAAACACAAAGAGGAGACCACGAAGAAGATAAATAAACTTAAGGGGATGCTGAATGATTTTGACTGAACTTATCTTGTTCTGGTCCCTGTGTAAACCTAATTTGACCAACTATGTTGTGAAATGGATTTGGTTGTCAACTGATTTTATCTTGCCTGTCAACTGGATTTTAAGTGCAATGGATTTGGTTTTCAACTGTAATATGTTGTCAAATGATTAGAATTGAATTGAGAAATGTTGTGTTGCTATCTAAATAAAGAAGTAACATAACAACATTGGTACATAACTCCAGTCTTCATATTATCTGATCAGTTATCCATTACAACCATCACATCATGCAACCATTACAACCATCAAAGCATGCATCCAAACCCAAAACAAGTACTTCGTCTACTTAATCTACTTAGTGTGCTGTGCTCACTGATTTCAGTACATCTCACTTCTTCATGACTACTGTGAAACACAACACATAAAGCACCATAACAGCAGCCATCACCAGCTTCAGCAACAGTAGGATTTCTCTACCTAATCCAAGCAGCATAGCAACTTGCTGCTTGGTAGCAAAGTTCTTCTCACTAGGGGTGCCAAATGACCCAAAATCAACTCTGCCAGCACCTCTCCCCAGCCATGCCTCTTCCAGCTATGCTTCTTGTGTTCATTTCTTCTGTCCTCTTCATCTCAAGCTCCTCCCTTTTATCCTCAGCTGCTCCTATTGCATCCACAGCAGCATCACCAACAAGAACCCTATGTTCAACAAGATGCTGCACATATTCTAGCTCCCAACGGCAGAAATCATAGGTGACCTATAAAACAGAGAAACAGAGCATTTTCAGTTAACTGAAAAGTTCAGTTAACTATAAAGTTCAGTTAACTATAAAGTTCAGTTAACTATAAATTTCAGTTAACTACCACCAACCAATTGCAGTACAAACCTAATGCCAGTTAACTAAGTTCAATCTGACAAAACCCTAGTGCAGTCTTACACATCAATCTGATGCAGAACCAGTGAAGAAAAGATCTACCACACAGGTAGAGGAACTTGACCTGGTGTTTGCTGCACCTGTAGAAGACCCACCCCTCGTGGTCGTCCGTGCCAGAGCGGTAGAACTTGACCTGCTTGCCACAATCCGGGCACGGGATCAAAGGAACCACAACGGAGCGGCCACGTAGCCCAGATCGAACAGAGCTCGAAGATAACATGAGGAGAGAGGGCGGCGGCACTGTCTGCGGCGGCGGTGGAGATAGGGCGGCGGCAATGGCTGCGGCGGCGGAGGGAGGCGAGTGGGTTAGGGTTGGGAGAGGGCAGCGGGTGGGCTCGGTCCGTGCGGGTGGCTCGATGCGACCAGGTGTGCGACCAGGTGGGGGAGGAGATCTTTTGTTCTGCCAGTTTTGCAAAAAAACCCCTGGTTGCTTGCGTATTCGAGCGAGGAAGTGCATGTGGCAGTCAGCGCACCGTTGGCAGCTGTTGACTCGAGCCAGCTCAGCGCGTACGTATAGAAAATTGTATTTTGGACCGTAGATGACCCTTAAGAGCAAGTTTGGTGATCGTATTGCGGGTATTTGTAATTACAGGGACTAAAGCTAACGTCAGTGCAAGTTTGATGACCTGTAGTGAAGTTTTCTCTTTATTTTTCCTTGTGCTGTGCATACCGTGGGCATGATGCATATCTGCATGCGTGTGTGTACAGGTCCGGGTCGTGCGCTAGGCCACCGGATACAAAGGTCACCACCAACTAGCTATCGCCGTGCACCCCCCCTGCCCGGCCTCCATGCATAGGTCCTCCTCGCCGTCCTGGTGCTCACCGTGTGCTTTTGTCGCTGCCAACGACGGTGATGTTGATGCCCTACGTCGCCCCGAGCCTACACCCGTGGCCGTGAGGCACCGTCCCCCGCTCCACGAGCGCGCGTAGTCAGATGAACTTGTGGAGTGAGCACGCGTGCCGTCATGCTCGGCCTCCGTGCTTTGCGGCGAGCATGATGCGGGTTTCAACGCGCTTCGACGTCGGCGCCCTGCACCGCTGCGTCTCCTCGTCCTCTGGCTCCAGTACGAGGGCCGCGAGGACGAGTTTGACTGCCGCCGGCCGCCGCTGCTCGATCCCTGTAGCCGGAGAACCTCGCTCCTCGAATGCACCCGCTTCACGGTCTTCCCCATGAAGTCCTCCGGCGATGAATCTTGGTGCGGTGGTGATGGAGTCACTGGTCAACGTGGCCATGGACGGCGGCATCGACTCGCTCCAGACCTTGCACGCCAAGTGCTTGATAGAATGCCCACATTAGAGATAAATCAAAGGGGAGAAGTAGATTGCCACATGTATTAGAATCAGTCAAAACCGCGCTGAGTCAGCACAAAAACAGCTTTGGTTGGATTGAGGGACAAAATTTGTCCGGTTTTAAGAATTGAGGGTGCTAGTTGTCCGGTTTCAAAGTTGAGGGACTAAATCTAGACTTAACCAAAAGTTTAGGGACGAAAAGTATACTTTTCTCTTTTGTAAAATAGGAACTTAGGGCATCTCGTTGTGGCATCCCTCCTTGGATGTCGCGTCATGCTCGCAGCACAGATGCTCGGCCGCCTCATGCGCCCTGTGTTGCCTCTCTTTCAACTTGGAGGCGGTTCTTGCGCTGGCATTCCTCCAGCCCGACATGGAGGAGTTGCTCGTCGAGCCATCACCTGTGGCGGGTCCGTCTCCTTTGTGGTCTTGGACCTATCAAGTGCCCAAGCCTCTGAGAGCACGGGGTCCGCGTGGACCCAAGGCGGTGACACTTGGGTCTTGGCGAATGCCACCGAGCACTGCGCCAGCGCGCCTACGCCTTGGTGTGCCATTTCATGTCCCCTAATGACGAAGACGAAGTGCCACGTGAGCCACCACATGGAGGTAGTAGTCTAGGCGTCTTCGCGGCTTCGGCGAACATGGCTCTTGCTTTACCAGGGTCCTGCGCCATTTGGTGTCAAGGCAGCTAGGCGACAAGGACGGCTGCACACAACATCCGATCTGGACACCACGGTTGTGCGGAGGGGACGGCGTCGCAGGACCATGGTCGACCAACGAGTGATGCAGTGTGATCCACATGTGTTGCGTGAACTCGTCTTCCATCGCCGCTGCTGTGATACGTAGGGGCGACTGCGCTGGCTTCTCCTTGTTAGTCTTCGGCCTCGATCTTCGCCCAGTCGATGTCTTTGTCATCCGAGACCAGCTCCTTCATGGGTAGGCAGATCCTAGGACGATGACAGACCCATCGACCAGGAACGACAACCTAGATTTGATACGGAGCTCCCCCGGATCCGGAGTCCTGGCATGGCTGGTACAAGCGGTAGCCACCGAGTAGCCACCACGCGGGGTGTTTTCTCTGCGTCGTTCTTCTTTCCCATGACGACGGTGTGTGGAGATGTGGCGTGTGACTACTTTGGGAGAGGAGGAGGAGTCGGAGGATAGGATTTGGGGGAGGCCTGTCAGATTTAAAGCTAGAGTAGCTTTCTCAGGTGATGCGACGGCGTGAATGCTGGTAGGCTGCCGGCCTT
Source organism: Aegilops tauschii subsp. strangulata (assembly GCF_002575655.3). Classification (NCBI taxonomy): domain Eukaryota; kingdom Viridiplantae; phylum Streptophyta; class Magnoliopsida; order Poales; family Poaceae; genus Aegilops; species Aegilops tauschii. Next base: position 23,306,948 of record NC_053035.3, on the reverse strand, counting down.
CCTAGGCCCCCCCGCCGCCGCCGGCCGCCCCCGCCCCCCTCTCCCTCCTCCCGGATCCGCCCCGTGCCGCCTCCCCGGGAGGTGGCCGGGGCGGCGCGAGCCCCTCCCCCCTTCGGCCTCCCTCCTTTCCCCTTCCCTCCCTGCCGCCATCGACGGGTGCCCCCGGTGCTTGGCCGGGTGGTGTTGGCGGCGGGCGGGGCCTGCCTATCCCCGCGCGCGGCATGGGGGCGGCGGCGGTGCTCCTCGGCTCGACGACGGCCCGGCGTCCCGGCAGTAGTGGCCGGCGGCACGCGTGGTGGTGGTGCGGCCCCTTGGCGGCGAGACGGCGTGGTGGCGCAGGTTGGCCGGCGGCGCGCCCCCGACTCAGATCTGGGCCTGTGGGCCCCATCTGGGTCCTAGCGGGCCGGTCCCCGGCGTGGCTTCGTCGTCGTCTATGTGGTGAGGAGGAGGAGCAGCTCGGACGGGGGGCGGCGACGCCGACGGCCTGCCTGCTGCAGCGCGATGGCGGGAGCTTTACGGGCATGGAGATCCCGACCGAGCCTGTGGGCCCACGGGCCTGGTATGCTCCTGCTATTGTGTCCGGTCGGCTACCGTCGTTGACGGTGGAGGTTGTGCCCTCCCGCGTGCCGACGGTGCTGCGGCCCCTAGTCCCGGCTCCTATTCCCCGTTGTGCAGGCCTCACTTCGTGGTGCCGTAGTGAGACGGCGTGGAGGCTTCATGACCATGGTGGCGCAAGGTGGTGGTCGGTTTGGTGGCAGGCTCTGGAGCATCCGAGGTGAAGGTTGGGATCGGGGGAAACCCCTGTCGGCCTGTCTGACACCGACGCGGCGACGCCGGTGGGTGCCGCCGGACCTTCCTGGAGGGCGTCGGGGCGACCATTCCTCTCGCCTCGTCGCGTACCGGGGGAAATCCTTGGCAGCAACGTCGTCATCGTGGCGGTCCTTCTTGGAGGTGTTGATTGGTACCGGTGCTTCAGAGCCTTGAAGCTTGGTGGGAGATCTTCGGTGGGCGCAGTTGTCGTGAAGCTTCTTCATTTCCGTCGATCCGCCGTTGTCAGCATTTCTTTTTCTCTTGTTGTTTCTCTTTCGTTTCTTTTGGGTGTGATTGTGCTGCTTCCGCCCCAGCACCTATCATTGGCTGTATCGGTTGGTTGCTTTGTAATATAAAGCGGGGAAAACCTTTTTTTTAAATGCTGGTAGGCAGGAGGCCGGTGAAGTGATATAAATGTGGCAGGTTCTGGATGCCCGAGAGGCTCTTTGGGGTGGGTCCGTGGTGTCGAAGTGCGACATGGTGAACGTTCGGACCCTCCTAGACCTTCCTCTGATTTGGGGTCGTGCTGTCGGATTTCGGACGTCCAAACCTTTCCGATCGCATTTCCTGATCTGCCTTCAAGGCTAATAGCGTCTGGATAGGTCCAGACATGTTAGCAAATTTGAGGATCCACAATGAAGATGCCCCTTATGGAGGTGGTGGAGAAGAGCATCTTACAAGATGAAACAATCTAAAATAAAAATTACAAAGTAGCTCCTAATTCATGCAGGATGATACAAACTACCAGGGCTAGGATTGGACTTGGATAATCTCAGTTAGCAGTTAGTTAATACTAGTAGAAAGATAAAATCACCCTTTAAAAAAAATTGAAGGTATGCACTGAAGTGGATCGATAACTATTTACTTAGTTAAAATACGCACTATATATCTATTACTATATTGTTTGAACTATAGAAAACGGACATCAAGGATTCATTAATCAACAATTAGGTAGGATTTTGTACGGTGGATATGCATTGATCTTCCATTATTTATATGGACAAACCACTGATGATGATTACCTGTATGTACATTGTTTGTTGAGAGAGGAATTGGGAGGAAAGAGATCAAAGAGTAGAGCTGACATGGACACTGCTTCGCCCACATGTCACAGACCTAACTGCACCTGCAGGATATCGGCAGGGACCGCGTCAGGATTAAGGATGTTGAGCAATATGGGAACGCGGCATGAGAGAAATTTTTGCTAAAGACTTATTGCACCAATCAAACTTGAGAGCCGGCGGAGGGTTCTCCCAAAAAAAATTAGGAGTTAAACCGGTTAAGGGTCAAACTTGATGCGGCTTAACTCCTCAAAAAATAAACCGCCAAAAAAGTTTGAATAGAGTTAGTCAAAATGGAGCAACATGCATGCAATATTTGCTAGTTTTAAACTGTAGAGCCATTTCTAACATAGGAACTTAGGAAGGCGGTTGAGCAAATCACCTTACAACATGATATTTACAATAAAAATTACAAACTAGCCCCTAATTTTATGCAAAGACAATCCTCATTGACTAATGTGAGAAATTGATTTGCTGTTGCAAAAAGAAAAGAGAGAAGAACTACAAAGATGCCCCTGAAAGCACGTGTCTACAAACTCACTGCAGGAGAGCATGACGTATCTCACAGCAACGTTGTACGTGTCCAAAACACAGGGAGGAGAGCAACACTTGTCACACAGCAACATACCACGTATCCAGCAACATTGACCCAAACCACTGACTCCCCTCCCCAAACCCCAGAGCTCAGGCGAGCCGCTGCGTCCTTCCCTCGCGACGGTCGAGCCGAGGTATTGGTCCGGGAGCCTAGGAGGAGGGCGATGCAGCCAGGTGTAGGAGGAGGCGAGCATGGCTGCACGGAGCAGCACCACACGCAGGCGACCGTCCGCCGCGACGACGGCACTCAGTCCCATTCGTCACCACCGTTCCCGGCCATTGTCCCCATGGCTTCTCAGGCTTGTTCTCCTCATATTCCTTCTACCGATCTTCCGTCCAGCAAAGGGAGTGTACGTAGCTTCACCAATGGGAACGGCTATAGGCCTTCTTGGCTGAGAGTCGTACCAGACTTGCCCTTGAGGGTGATGAGTTTGGCTGGTTTTTGGTCTGATCCGTCAAGGAGGCCACACTAGCCTGCTCTGTGGATTTTTTTTCCAAAACAGAGGCAAAAGAATTGCCTCATCGATTAATTAAGAAGAGAATTGTCCAGTTAAATTACGGAAAACCAGGCTAAAACCAATACAATCATATCATAATTGGATTACTCACCAATTATGAGACCCCATGAGTACACCTGCAACCCGCCAAACCCTCCCAACATACTACAAACGTAACTCCTGACGCTTGTACACCACAATCGAACTCGACAAGAACATCCCAACAAAAGATAGTGGACCACACCAAAACCACAATGACGACCCAACCCGTGAGGACGAGCCGATCGTGAGGATGAGCCGAGGGACCGAGAATCATCCACTAAGCAGCTGCGGGCGCCTTACCTATGACGCCACTTTTCTTGCTTTTGCACCTTAGTGACTTCTCCTGCACTAAGCCGGTCCGAGGGCAATCACTCGCCTTCTTGCATTTGCCCTTGAATGTCGATCCCGTCAGGAGGCAGGCAATCGCCCTTCCAGTTCCAGGACTAATAGCTACCACACTAGCGAGCAAGTGACAAAGCTCTTTTGCAAAGAGAGCATTCGAATTATCCGTCGGTGGGGGTGGAACAGGTTCCAAAATCACATGTGAGCTCCCAGGCGAGTTCACCTCACTCTGCTCACATGTCACGGTTGAATCATGTCCCTCACTCGTGGTTGCTTGCGTGTCCACCATCGTTTGCTCCATTGATACAGGCAAATCAGAGCTCGCACATACCACTTGAAGCTCGGGCATCACCTGCAGCACCGAAGGCACAACCATGGCAATGGTCCCGCCCTCAGCGGTAGACAACACAGTGGGCAAGGCAGACGAAGGTGACGAGTTGTTCACAGCTCTAGGGGAGAAACAACCATAAAGCTCCACAACACTGTTCTCCACTGAGCCACCAACATCGACCTCACTAGGAGGACGTGGCGTAGGAGCGGATTGCAACATAGCCGGGACAAGAGAGAGCTTTCCCAGAGCAGCCTCTGCTCGCTCCAGAAAGCTCCCAACGCGCACCAGGAGCTCCGCCTGCGCTGGTATAGTGGACCGGAGCAGCACATCGGATGGGGTAGCTGACTCAACGTGAGCGGAAATGACCGATGCCCAGGACCTGCGGTGAAGCACCTTGGAGGGGAGCTGGGATTCCATCGGACCCTCACAAGTAGCTAGAGCTCCGCAATGCTCGCTGCTGACGCGAGACCATGGCAAGGCATGCAAGTGAGCTGAATGGACGCCAAGCATTGCGACACCCACGCGCCCAATGGCCGTTCTCCAAACAGCGGGAGCACCTCAAGGGATCTCTGCAAACAGCCGCACGATGCCCAGGAACAAGACATCTGCAACACCTACCAAAAGCCAAGCCGGAATGGGACGAGTGGGCAATGCAGGAGTTGGTGAGGCTGGACAGCACCGACCGCGCCGAGGCAGCACCTCTTGCCATCCTTCACTCGCCTCCGTCTCGTGCATCACACAGGGCTCAGTCGTCGGAGCTGCCGGGACAGAGCTTTTGGCAGCCGGTGGTGTCAACGGGGCCAACTCCTCTTCCTCATCCTCGACATCCTCGTCAGCGAGGGGAGCCCAAGACACAGGCCGCCCCATGTCTAAGGCCACGGTTGCCATATCTGAAGGACATGGTGCGCACTGGAGCAGAGGTGAGTCGAGCTCCAGATGGAGACGGGCGCTGTCGGGGACGAGTCGGTGACGAGTGCTACCGGAGACGACGGTGGAAGGACGGAGGCCGCACCAGCTGTAGCAGGAGCGGAGGTCTCTGTCGAAGTCGATGTCATCGCCTCCTTCTCGAGGAGCGTATGTGCCACCCTTCGCCCTTGGACAGCTGGGTCGGAGCGGCGGGAGGCGAGGGCGGCCACGGCGAGAGCGGACGCGGGAGCTGGAGCGGTGGGCGGCGGGGAGCCGGCGCTCGGCCCGGCAGGAGTGGTCGCCGCCGTCGCGACCGACGCGGATGCGGGCCGAGGTCGTGGGTCGGTGCGGCGGGAGGCGAGGGCAGCCGCGGGAGCTGGAGCAGTGGGCGGCGGTGAGCCGGCGCTCGGCACGGCAGGAGTGGCCGCCGCCGTCGCGGCCGATGCAGATGCGGGCCGAGGTCGAGGATGAGCAGCCATGGCGCCACCCGCGAGGAGAAACACGTGAGCTGCGAGAGGGCGTGGAGAGGATGCCGGATCTGGGTCGGGCAGGTGCAGGGGAGGCCGGAGACGGGAGATCAAGGCGGCGCCGCCGCCGGCGCAGGCGGGTTCGCGAGAGCCATAGAGTCCTATCCCGATCCCATGCTTAGATCTTATTGTTGTGCCGATTTGCTCTGTGGATTTGAGGGAGGATATAATTCCAAAATTCCCCTCCTCCTAATTTGTGCCCAAGCCCAATTAGTGCTACTTGAACATTAACGTGATTTAATCATGATCGAATAAAACACTGACAGAAAACATAAGTTCCCAACTTGACTTATTACCACTAGATCGAAGCAATTAGAGCCTTAACAACACTTTTTACCCTAAACATGACTCATCAGCTTAACAGCCGGTAATTAAACCAGAATCTTTGTTATATACCTTAAAATAATATCATTAAGGTTTAATCTTGAACAATTATAATTGAGACAGCAAAAAAATGAAACATGACCGATAGCATTAAAACCTAAGATTTAAGGCCTTTGCCTAAAACAAGATTGCAGCAGCCTCACTTTGCAAATCATTAACATCAGCTTCTGTGGGGCAAGAGTATCCTTAACTAACTAATAACCGAGGTGCAGCCTATAAGTATCTCAGGATGTAAGAGTTATTCCCTGGTGCAAAAGGATATTAGGCATCATGTGTAGTGGTGTAGTGGGGGCTTTCCTCCTTCTCAAAAAAATAAAATAAATTAAAATCATGTGTAGTGGTGTAGCTTTTAGGCTTTCTTCTTCTGGTGTAGCATCGTCTAGGTGCAACTTAAAGTGTCTCAGGATTTAGGTGTTCTTTGCCTGATGCAAAACTGTTAGGCATCGCAAAAGAATGTATATGAGTTGGTATGTATGCTTGACTCCATTTTCGTAACAAAATTGGAGGCCGTGTCACCGTGTGGCCCCTCTGGTCGGAAAAACAAAATCCTTAACAGAGGCATGAAAAGGGGCTTGGCAGTCTGGTAACATCACTGTATTGGAATCATCCTTTTCCATCTCCAAATCACCAATTCTATGACGAGAGGATAGGTTCAAAACCACTAGGAAGTGTAGCTTACCGAAAAAGGCATTTGCCCCGCTTTATATATAAAGCCACGATCATCATCATGACGGTATAAATGGACGCCACCACAACACACGCACACACCCAAGGCAGGATACATAGGCCCTGAGCGCAGCAACACCACCCCTATCTACGAAGAGATGAAGCCGCATACGACGAACTGTGCATTCCAAGGCGGCGCCTTCAGGAAGGATATGACACTGGAGCGCTGCCACCGCCCAACCTGAGGGTTAGAGTTTCCCCTGGAGCAACACAACGGGCAATGAGAGACACGACGACGCCTTCAAGAAGGGAAGGATCTTCGCCGCCGCCGGTCCGTCCGATGATAGAACATTTTTTCACCCCGGCCAACACTCACCGCCACCGAACGCCACACCCCGGCCACCACGTCGCCCACACGGCCATGATAGCCGGGCAGCACCAAGCCACGGGCTATGCCCATGAGCACCGCGCTACCACCACTAGGGCCGCCGCTCTGACATCCAAGACCAAGACAACACCTCACCCGAGACCCGTCACTGCCCCAACCAAAGAGACGAGCGGAAAGGCCCGGCCTTTCGCACCCCTGAGCGGCCCCAGCACCGAGACCCAATAGGCCGGCCAAAATTGGCCACCATCGCCCTGTCCTGCAGCACCGGGCGCGAGACGAGCTCGATCCTACCGCCGGGCACGAGACGAGCTCGGTCCTACTGCCGGGCGCGAGACGAGCTCGGTCCCGCGACACCGGGCGCGAGACGAGCCATGGACCGCAGCTGGGAGCGGGCCAGCCCTTCGATGCAAGTAGAGCCCGGACGACGAGGAGATGAAGGGAAGGTCAAAATGGCCCGACCGCAGACGAACCGACGCCAGAGAAGCCGGCCGCCGCCATGGGCAGATCCACCTGCCACCGTGTAACCGCCGCGCCACCGGGAGGCCACCACCCCCGGACCTCCCCGCGCCGCCACCCACGGCCGAAGCAACCACCACTCCCGGCCGCTGCCTAACCCACGCCGCCTGCCGGAAAACTCGCGTCAGATCTGGCCGGCACGCCCCCATCTCCACGAGCTCCAGCCCACCTCCGGCCCCGACCGAGAGGAGAGGGAGGCCGAGCCATAGCCCGTAGAGAAGGGGTCCACCGAAACCCGCCCGCTGTAGCCCGTGGTCCGATCTGGACCACAGCCGCCACCACAGGCACGTAGCCGGCGCGCCGCCGTCGTCGCCCACCACGTCGCCGCCGACGCCCACAACGCCGCCGCTGGGAGCCACCGCCGCCGCATCGCCAGGCCCCACGCATGCCCGACACCGCCGGCAGGACAGGCCGCCCTGCACCGGCCACCCCCAAGAGGCGGAGAGAAGGGTCCCGCCGCCAGCCACCGCCGGGGGCTTTGCCCCGGCGGCTGCGGCCGGCGGCGAGGGCGGGGAGGAGGAGAGGAAGGGGGTGGCCGCGCCGCCGCCCGAGTCGCCCGCGAGGGGGGGGGGGAGGGGGTGGGCGACGCGTGGGCTAGGAGGGAGGAGGAGCACCTCAAAGTCTCTTTAAGATAACCCCACTTCACCTAGGAAGTGTAGCTTCACCAATGGGAACGAGCCTTGCTCCGGTGCACCCCCCTAACTCAATTTCCTAGGGGTATTCTTGACCCCCGCCATCTATTTTTTCTGCGGCCCGCCGCTGCCCATATCCAAGCCCCGTAGCCCATATCCAAGCCCCGTATAACCCTATGACCCATACATATGTATACGGTGGCATCCCGAAAAAAAGGATGACACGACCCCACGACCAGGTACGACCTGCCGACGGCCGATCCATCAATCACGCAGCTCAATCATCGCGCAGCTCAATCAATCACGCAGCTCCATCATTCACGCAGCTCCTCCATCATTCTGGTGAGGTTCTCTAGGAATATCGGCGGCGGCGATCTCATCGCCGGCGATCTCGTTCGAGAGCGCTCGCGGCACCGTCGTCAACCTCCAGCGCTCGCAGGTACCGCATCCCATTTCCCCACGTTTGTCTCCCTCGCGGCAGCATCAAACGAACTGCCGCTGTTTTCGTCGTAGTGGTTAACCTAGCATGGCGGGTAACCTAGCTTTTCGGCGGTCCAGGCCATCGCAGATCTTGTTCTGGTAGTGCTGCTCGTCGTGATATACACAGTGATCACGCGGGCTAAAGTGGGTTTCTTCTTTCTAGAGTTAACCTAGCGTCGGTTGCCGTCGGTTGTGTGCACGACGGCTCCGTTATTTGATGCGGCGGCTTACCTAGGTAACTGGCGATCCAAAGTAATCATGACTAGTGCCGTGGGCTAGGAATCCGGCGGCGCATATTATCACGGGTAGCGCTGCTTCTCGCGATCCGAAGTGATCACGTACTGGATCCGTGGGACGTAGCTTAACGCCGATGACCGGTGTGGAAAGGGGGAGGATCCATGGGCGATCAGAGGGCATTGGCGTCGGTTGTGTGCACGATCTGAACGCCCTCGGTTGGGGCGCTCTCCGGTTGGGGTAGTTTATTTAACATCCGTGATCATGCGCTAGGTGTTGTATATGTCAGTATTGATAATGTTTGCACATGTGATGGTACATGTTATTTGTTGTAGGAAATGGCGGACGATGAGTTAACTGATATGATGTATGACATGGAGTTTGGAGAACTGATGAGAGACTGGATAGAAGATTGGTCATATGATGAAAATTCAGATCGTGGAGATAGGTCAGAGAATGGGAACGAATTGGAAGATCTTAATGTGAGTGGCATTATCATGTTGTAATTTTTTGGTGACATCCGACAATATTATATGTTGAAAATTATAGATGGATGAACATGATGATGGTCAGGAAAACAATGAGCATGATGATGGTGAGGAAAACAACTCGGAGATCTCGAATGAAGATTACATTAGTCAGGTATGGAAGTGGATTTTTTTGTTGGCATGCATGCAAATTGAATTAATCCTGAAATATTATATGATAAGTACTTATGTATTTGTGTTATATTTTTAGCTCATTTCCGAATGTCATAATGCGTACGACTATTACGGTGAATCCGACGCGGAGACTGGCCTTGATGAAGAATCATTAGCTGCACCTGATTCTGGGGAGTCGCAGTCGTGGGTCATCATGAGTGAGGTATGTATGTAATCAATGTTGTATGGAAGTAATGTTATACCATAGAAAACTGTTTTCATGGCTATGTTATGATTGTGTAGGTGACAGATGATGAGGGGAAAAAGAATGTCCAAGATACTGCCAGTGCAGATGATAAGAAGGATATGTTCATGCAGATAATACAAATGACTTTTATGTCTCATGATGCTCCGTATGATTTCTACAACAGCTATGCTAGACATAATGGTTTCAGCATTAGAAAGAATAAGGTCAGGTATAGCAAAATCGAGTCACACCATATGCGTTATAGGCGGTTTGTTTGTTTCAGACAAGGAAAACGTGACAGCAGGTTGCTAACCGAGGAATGACACAGCTGTAGGCTCAGACCTGAGACACACTGCCACTGCGAAGAGCACCTGACCGTGAAGCTTGACCAAAAGCGTGGGGTTTGGTATGTTGATAGTTTTGAGGACAAGCATAGCCATATCTTGGCAGGACCGGACGAGGTACCTTTTCTTTGGTCCACAGAAAAATCAAAGAGTACCAGAGAGCTGAGATACTGTCCATGGGAGCTGCAGGTATTAGAATTCACGACATGATGGACTCCTTCATCAGCAAACATGTATGCTATGGCGGTGTTGGTTTTACCAGGCGTGAAATATACAACCTTTGCGCTAGGGAGAATAGGAAGCTGCTTTCAAAAGGTGATGCTTCCACAGTCATAGGCATCATGGCCAGTAGGAAACAGAGGGATCCTAGCTTCTTTTCGAGTACAAGCTAGACAAGGAAGGACATGTGTGACTCCCAGTCTCGTCATGACTATGAGGACTTCGGCGACGTGCTTGTATTTGATAGCACGTAAAAGATGAACCGGTATGGTATGCCATTCATACCCTTTGTTGGTCTTAGCAATCACAGGAAGACCACTGTTTTTGCTTGTGCCATAGTTTCGGACGAGACCGAAGAGACATATGTGTGGCTGCTGGAGACTTTTTTGAGGTCCATGTGTCAAAAGATGCCGAAGAGTGTTATCACGGACACCGATGCTGTGATGATCAAAGCAATTCGCCAAGTCTTCCAGACGTGTGGCACCGTATATGTACGTGGCATATAGAAAAAAATATGAAGATTAACCTCAGTCACAAGTCCTTGAAGGAGTTCCGAACTCTTCTGTAGTGCATCACGTCCACGGCCACGTTTGAGGAGAGATGGCACGCATTTTCCAAAAGATGGCAGTCGGAAAATACAGTAACATGGTTGAGACGGATGTATAAGAAGAGTAGACTGTGGGCCGCGGCTTATCTGACAGAGGGTTTTTGGCTTGGCATGAAAAGCAACCAGAGGAGTGAAAGTCTAAACTCATGCCTTCACCTCCACCCAGACGGTGAAATGACCTTGGTGGATATGCATGATTTTGCACTATGAGAACGCCGTTGTACGTATCTGTGAGAATGAGGCACGAGATGATTGCACGGCCTCACAGAGTTTACCGGTGCCAGTTACTAGCTCGAGGGAACTTGAGATAGCTGCTTCTCACGTCTTCACTCCAGCAAACTTCTATATGTTGCAAGCTGATCTTAGGAAAATTGGCAGCATGGAGATTGTAGAAATAAAGCTCGGAGACGGATCACAACAGTACATCGTGGCCTGGAAGAATAACCGGAAGAGCCGTTTTTGGGTGGAGTACACTCCAGTAAATTCCGCAGAAACTATAAGGTGCAGCTGCAGAAGAATGATTCGAAAGGGCCTACCTTGCAAGCTCATATTCCATGTACTAAAGTACTTGAATATATCTGAAATACCAAAGTGTTTAGTTCTTGTGCGGTTCACGAAAAACGCAAGGTTGGGACTGCCCGCGAGGCGCACAAGCGATCTGTTGGGATTTGGATGGACTGGAGCAGCTGAAAGAATGAAATATAGCCAGGTTAGTGTGTTGGCTTCAGAAGCTATGCATGCGGCATGCAAACACCCAGCTTTGTGGGATCAGTCACAGGAGAGTTTGAAGACCGTGATAGCTAAGAGCCATGAGTATGATCAGCTAATGGAAAATTTGAGTAAGAAAACGGCTGATCTCAGTAGTTGTGCAATTGAATATGTAGACGATGGTGAAGGCAACATAGTTGAAGTTCAAGATCCTATTAAAGTATCAAAGAAAGGTGCAACTAAGGTAGATGAGAACCGCCTTATGTCGAAAAATGGTAGGCCACTTTCGTACGACGAGATCATAATCCAGTGCGGCGCATGCAAGTTGCTAGGGCACACTAAACGCAGCAAGAAATGCAAACTAAATAAGAAGTAAGTTTTTGTACGCATTGTTGGTTATAATTGTTTATAACTTGTCATTCATTAACTTTTCCTGTTATCGTGTGCAGAAGCGTGGTGGGCGAAGAAGAGTAGAACACTTGCTAGAGTTATGTTCGGATGAATCCGGTGATCTAATAGTGAGGTGTTTACAATGTGTTACTGCATACATGATACATGATATATACTCTTGCAAGAGGCCAGGACCTTGAGATAGCGCTTGTACCATATATGGACTAAACAGGAGGCGGCCACTAGGGACTTTAATCATGGAAAATGGATAGCATTTTAGCCATTGTAATGGTGGCATCTTTTGTGTTGTCCACTCTAGTTATATTATATTAGAAAACTAGACGATACCCGGCATGTTGTTGCGGGAATGTTTTGCAATATATTCATAGAGAATTGGTTACGTTGAACATGTATATGTTGTTGCGGGAATCTTTTGTTTGCATGTTGTGGTGGACCTTTCTCCATGCATGTTGAATAAAAGAGAAAGAGGTTAGTGGTGGCTAGTTGTTTAGATATAGAAGATGTAATTATGTGTGGCAATAATTATTAATTTTTCACTCCTTTGGTTCACGACCATTTAGATATAGAAGATTCCAGCTCACTTGGGTCTAGAGTATAGACTTCGTACCGAAAAACCCTCCATTTTCCCCTCATTAATAAAAGAAAAACCCACCATTTTATGGCTTGTAGTGTAACTCGGGCCGCTTGTCGTGATGACGTGGAGGGGGAGCGACGGATGCCGTTAGACGGCGTGACACACGGCCGCTCCCGTTGCTGAGCCCATTTAACAATTTTTATTTTGATTACAACCTGGTCGGGGTGGTTCTTCCCTCGCGATCTCCACGCGCGTTCTGTCTATCCACTATGACCGCCGCCGCCGCCACCATCGATCGACGTCTTGCCGCCAGTCGCGTTACGCCATGGTTTCGTGGAGCGACGACTCGAGCTCTTCTTTGAACGGTGAATCCGTGACTAGCCTGCAGGTACGCTCCTACTATATAATCTCCAGATAGTGCTAGGCTTAGGGTTAGGGTTCTTCATTTCTGGTATTTAACGCAGGGCGTTGATTTGTGCATTATCTCTGTTGTTTCGTTTATCTTCCTACGACTATCCCTTGCTATGAATGGAGTGGCATTGCTCACGATCACGATCTGTCTTCTCGTTGTCTGCATCGAGAACCTTGCGTCTGGCTAGTTGCTTTTGATTCCTTGGACACTGGCAGACGTTTTCTTGCCTGTGCTCAGAAGGTATGTTGTTCCGTACTGTAAATATATGTTTACATTAGCTCGTGCTCGATTTACTTCGCGGTAATCCATTGTTCTGCCCAAAATTGCATACAATTTCAATAAATTTGTGCATTTACAAAGTCCGTATTTATGTTGTATTTTTTTCGCACATAATAGCATATACTTGTAGTTAATTGATCCACACACACACACACACACACACACATATATATATATATATATATATATATATATATATATATATATATATATATATATATATATATATATATGTATATGTATATCAGTGCATGCTACATTTTGTGTTTATATGATTGAGACCATATTTGTAGTGCATTGCATGTAATTGTAGTGCATTTGTGCATATATGATTGAGACCATATTTTTTCATACTGTAGGAAGAAGTGAAATGTAACTATGTGGAATGGGTAGACCCAGAGTGGTCAGTGGCTACGAAGTTCTGCCTCAGAGAACTGTGGAGCATGTATGACGAGAAGCTGAGACAGAATGTTAAGAATGCTGAAGACAAATGCAAGTTAATTGGAGAAAAGAGGAGGATGGAGGAAGAGCTGAGATTTTTCAAAATGGACTTTGCTAAACTGGTGGCTGATAAGGAGGATGCTCTCACGCAGTTGGGCAATGCAAGATTGTCACTTAGCGATCTCAAAGAGGAGCTGGAGAAGAATAAGATGGAAGACCATGGTTGTGCCAATCTACATCAGGTTCTGAGGCTAAAGGCTAAGAAAGACCGGGACCGGGTGGTGCTAGAGAGAGACCAAGTGATGAGAGAGAGGGACCAGCTGAAGCAAGAGAAGAAAAAACTTGAGTATATTATTGCAGATTTTCTCAAACGGAAACATGGGTACGTTGATAAGATCAAGAAGCTGAAGGAGATTTCTGATGAATTTTAAGTATGTTTTGTGGTTTATTGTTGAACTGAATGATCAAGTCCTATCTGCATTATGGCCAGTTCATATGTGTAAGGCCTAAGTATATTATATTAACCAATAAATTATATCACTTTCGAAATAGTTTGCCCTTGTTTGACCTGCATCCTAATGCGGGTTCTCGGCTAAGCACTGAAATTCTTTTGCTTCCATCGGAGCTCTAAATCCTACTGATTAAGGGGGCAAAAGAGTAGTTGATCATGTGATTGATGGTGCTACTGATCCTGATCTTCATGATGCAGAAAAGGAAAAGGCTAACAAAAATGCAGCAAAAAAAACTGTGCAACATGATTTCAAGCAACACATAACGCCAAGGGAGTCTGGCGCAAGACACGATGAAGATCCACCTGTGGACGCCGAGCCCGAGAGATCCAGCGGCAATCATGCACACGGGATCCCAGGCGGATCTGCCTACTCCACCCAGCGCAGGATCCACGGGTGGCCCGTCTGCGTCCGACACGCGGGCTGTCTCCACCGAGTGGTCAGGCGGGACCGGACCTGGCGCATCCCCCCGCGCCAACTGGCGCTCGTCGACTGGGTCTCCCGCGCGGGGACCGGATCTGTCGTTGTCTTGGGCGCGGGATCCCACACCGGATGGCACGACAGCCGAGGTTGATTCTCAGGCAAACAAAAAGGAATTTGTCGAATTTGTTTCTTATTGTTGAACAATGCCAAATCAAATCAAAAAAAAATATGCAAAAGTAAAAAGGAAATGAATTACTCTTCCATGGAAGAAAAGAATGAACACGACAGCAAAAAACATTAAGGTAGAACAAATGAAGGGACGCAAAAATTTATTGGTACGAAACGTATAGTCTGACTGCATTACACATACACATGTATGTGTAAGCGACCAAAAATGCAGACAAAATCCAAGGTATCGTGCTTATTACATGAATGATCGAAAATCAAAGTTGTCCATGCGGGGAAATGTGCTTCCGGACTTAAAACAAACGACTAAAACTAGAATCTTTAATCATGTATGATGTCTTCACGCCTTGCGTTTCTTTGCGATGTCGCGAATTTTGTTCTTCACACATTCGAGCGTGTTGGTAGGTGAGAGAACCAACTCGGCGACGAGATGCCTTCTCCTTGCATTAACCGTGTCCTGCAATTTTTAGAAGAAGGTTTAATGAATTTAAGTTGGTATTGTTGGGGAACGTAGTAATTTCAAAAAATTTCCTACGCACACGCAAGATCATGGAGATGCATAGCAACGAGAGGGGAGAGTGTGTCCATGTACCCTCGTAGACCGAAAGCGGAAGCGGTAGCACAACGCGGTTGATGTAGTCGTACGTCTTCACGATCCGACCGACCCAAGTACCGAACGTACGGCACCTCCGAGTTCAGCACACGTTTAGCTCGATGACGTCCCGCGGACTCCGATCCAACAGAGCATCACGGGAGAGTTCCGTCAGCACGACGGCGTGATGACGGTGATGATGTTGCTACCGACGCAGGGCTTCACCTAAGCACTGCTACGACATGACCGAGGTGGAATATGGTGGAGGGGGGCACCGCACACGGCTGGGAGAGATCAACATATCAACTTGTGTGTCTAGAGGTGCCCCCATGCCCCCATATATAAGGGAGCAAGGGGGGAGAGGGGGCGCGCCAAGGGGGGAGTGCTACTCCGACCAGGAGTAGGACTCCTCCTTTCCTTGCTGGAGTAGGAGAAGGGAAGGAAGGGAGAGAGGAGGAGAAGGAAAAAGGGGGGGCGCCGCCCCCCTCCTTGTCCAATTCGGACTAGAGGGGGAGGGGGCGCGCAGCTGCCCTGGCCGCCCCTCCTCTTCTCCCACTAAGGCCTATTAGGCCCAATATACTCCCCGGGGGGTTCCGGTAACCCCCCGGTACTCCGGTAGATGTCCGAAACCTCCCGAAACACTTCCGGTGTCCGAACATAGTAATCCAATATATCGATCTTTACGTCTCGACCATTTCGAGACTCCTCGTCATGTCCGTGATCAAATCCGGGACTCCGAACTACCTTCGATACATCAAAACACAAAAACTCATAATACTGATCGTCACCAAACTTTAAGCGTGCGGACCCTACGGGTTCGAGAAGTATGTAGACATGACCGAGACACGTCTCCGGTCAATAACCAATAGCGGAACCTGGATGCTCATATTGGCTCCCACATATTCTACGAAGATCTTTATCGGTCAAACCGCATAACAACATACGTTGTTCCCTTTGTCATTGGTATGTTACTTGCCCGAGATTCGATCGTCGGTATCTCAATACCTAGTTCAATCTCCTTACCGGCAAGTCTCTTTACTCGTTATGTAATGCATCATCCCGCGACTAAATCATTAGTCACATTGCTTGCAAGGCTTATAGTGATGTGCATTACCAAGAGGGCCCAGAGATGCCTCTCCGACAATCGGAGTGACAAATCCTAATCTCGAAATACGCCAACTCAACAAGTACCTTCGGAGACACCTGTAGAGCACCTTTATAATCACCCACTTACGTTGTGACATTTGGTAGCACACAAAGTGTTCCTCCGGTAAACGAGAGTTGCATAATCTCATAGTCATAGGAACATGTATAAGTCATGAAGAAAGCAATAGCAACATACTAAACGATCAAGTGCTAAGCTAACGGAATGGGTCAAGTCAATCACATCATTCTCCTAATGACATGATCCCGTTAATCAAATGACAACTCATGTCCATGGCTAGGAAACTCAACCATCTTTGATTAATGAGCTAGTCAAGTAGAGGCATAGTATTGACACTATGTTTGTCTATGTATTCACACATGTATTATGTTTCCGGTTAATACAATTCTAGCATGAATAATAAAAATTTATCATGATATGAGGAAATAAATAATAATTTATTATTGCCTCTAGGGCATATTTCCTTCAGTCTCCCACTTGCACTAGAGTCAATAATCTAGATTACACAATAATGATTCTAACACCCATGCAGTTTTGGTGTTGATCATGTTTTGCTCGTGGAAGAGGCTTAGTCAACGGGTCTGCAACATTCAGATCCGTATGTATCTTGCAAATCTCTATGTCTCCCACCTGGACTTGATCCCGGATGGAATTGAAGCGTCTCTTGATGTGCTTGGTTCTCTTGTGAAATCTGGATTCCTTTGCCAAGGCAATTGCACCAGTATTGTCACAAAAGATTTTCATTGGACCCGATGCACTAGGTATGACACCTAGATCGGATATGAACTCCTTCATCCAGACTCCTTCATTTGCTGCTTCCGAAGCAGCTATGTATTCCGCTTCACACGTAGATCCCGCCACGACGCTTTGTTTAGAACTGCACCAACTGACAGCTCCACCGTTCAATGTAAACACGTATCCGGTTTGCGATTTAGAATCGTCCGGATCAGTGTCAAATCTTGCATCGACGTAACCATTTACTACTAGCTCTTTGTCACCTCCATAAACGAGAAACATATCCTTAGTCCTTTTCAGGTATTTCAGGATGTTCTTGACCGCTATCCAGTGATCCACTCCTGGATTACTTTGGTACCTCCCTGCTAAGCTAATAGCAAGGCACACACCAGGTCTGGTACACAGCATTGCATACATGATAGAGCCTATGGCTGAAGCATAGGGAACATCTTTCATTTTCTCTCTATCTTCTGAAGTGGTCGGGCATTGAGTCTGACTCAACTTCACACCTTGTAACACAGACAAGAACCCTTTCTTTGCTTGATCCATTTTGAACTTTTTCAAAACTTTGTCAAGGTATGTGCTTTGTGAAAGTCCTATCAAGCGTCTTGATCTATCTCTATAGATCTTGATGCCCAATATGTAAGCAGCTTCACCGAGGTCTTTCATTGAAAAACTCTTATTCAAGTATCCTTTTGTGCTATCAAGAAATTCTATATCATTTCCAATCAGTAATATGTCATCCACATATAATATTAGAAATGCTACAGAGCTCCCACTCACTTTCTTGTAAATATAGGCTTCTCCAAAAGTCTGCATAAAACCATATGCTTTGATCACACTATCAAAACGTTTATTCCAACTCCGAGAGGCTTGCACCAGTCCATAAATGGATCGCTGGAGCTTGCACACTTTGTTAGCTCCCTTTGGATCAACAAAACCTTCCGGTTGCATCATATACAACTCTTCTTCCAGAAATCCATTTAGGAATGCAGTTTTGACATCCATTTGGCAAATTTCATAATCATAAAATGCGGCAATTGCTAACATGATTCGGACAAACTTAAGCATCGCTACGGGTGAGAAAGTCTCATCGTAGTCAACTCCTTGAACTTGTCAAAAACCTTTTGCAACAAGTCGAGCTTTGTAGACAGTAACATTACCGTCAGCGTCAGTCTTCTTCTTGAAGATCCATTTATTCTCTACGGCTTGCCGATCATCGGGCAAGTCACCCAAAGTCCACACTTTGTTCTCATACATGGATCCCATCTCAGATTTCATGGCCTAAAGCCATTTTGCGGAATCTGGGCTCACCATCGCTTCTTCATAGTTCGTAGGTTCGCCTTGGTCAAGTAACACTAGTAGAAAAGGGGGCTTTTGTCCCGGTTGGTAAGGGCCTTTAGTCCCGGTTATTGAACCGGGACTAAAGGGTCGTTACTAATGCCTTCCCCCTTTAGTCCCGGTTCTTACACGAACCGGGACTAAAGGCCGTCCACGTGGACGCAGCCTGGAGCTCCACCTTTAGTCCCGGTTGGTGTTACCAACCGGGACTAAAGGAAATTTTATGATATTTTTTTTTGAAATTTTTTTTGCGATTTTTTTAAAATTGTTTTTTGATTTTCAAATTTCTGAATTATTTTAACCTCTAATCTCTAATCACCACCCCTCATCACTGCTCAATTTATCCTCTAATCTCTAATCACCCCTCATCATTTCAAATCATCTAACTTCCCGGACGGTCACCCATCCTCTCACTACTCCAGCCTGAGGACGCTTAACTTTCGGGTTCTATTCTCCCTCGTTTCCAAGTCTGCACTTGTTGTTTTCCTGACAATAGTAAGATGTCAATTCTATTAACCCTTAGGAATTTAGCTTGAGCATGAAGTGACACATTTCACTGTTTGAGTTTGAAACTATTGTTTTAAAAAACAATAATTATTTAGTAACACTAATATTTCTGGAATAATTAGTCTGACCATTGTTTGACCACTGTTTGACCAAAATTCAAAAAAACTGAAATAATTATTTAGTAACACTAATGTTCTAGAATAATTAGTTTGACCATTGTTTGACCACAGTTTGACCACAATTTGAAATTTTTTGAATTTGTTTGCCTCTCCAGATCTTAAAAGCCCCGTATCTTTTTTTCTGTTAGGTTTTTGAGGATTTTGAAAATTCGGATGTAACTTTTCGAGTAGATGATTTTTCATATAAAAAACTTTTTCATCCGAGTTCGTATGCAAAAGTTATGCCCATTTTAAGAAATTCCAGAGAGATTTTGCAAATAAATTCGAAATTCATATTTGTTAATTTTCCCAACAACTAGACCACATATCACATGGGAAACTTATTTTATTTTATTTTTTTGACATTTCCATCATTTTCTTTTGTTTTTTCTAAAACTGAAAAGGAGGTCCACGGGGGGGGGGGGGGGGGTAGAGTTTGATGGGCCCTTTAGTACCGGTTCGTGCCATGAACCGGTTGTAATGCCTCAAAGCCCATTAGTACCGGTTGGTGGCACCAACCGGGACTAAATGACTAACCATTAGTCTCGGTTGGTGCCACCAACCGGTACTAATGGGCATCGCACCCTTTAGTCCCGGTTCGTGGCACCAACCGGGACTAAAGGGCCCAGGTGAACCGGGACTAATGCCTTAGCCGCACGAACCGGGACCAATGCTCACATTAGTCCCGGTTCGTGACTGAACCGGGACTAATGTGAATATTGCCCTCTGACGAAAGCCCTGTTTTGTACTAGTGTAACATGACCTCTAGAATGGGATTACCGTACCACTCTGGTGCGGATCTTACTCTGGTTGACCTACGAGGTCGGTAGTAACTTGATCTGAAGTTATATGATCATCATCATTAGCTTCCTCACTAATTGGTGTAGGAGTCACAGAAACAGATTTATGTAATGAACTACTTTCCAATAAGGGAGCAGGTACAGTTACCTCATCAAGTTCTACTTTCCTCCCACTCACTTCTTTCGAGAGAAACTCCTTCTCTAGAAAGGATCCATTCTTAGCAACGAATGTCTTGCCTTCAGATCTGTGATAGAAGGTGTACCCAACAGTTTCCTTTGGGTATCCTATGAAGACACATTTCTCCGATTTGGGTTCGAGCTTATCAGGTTGAAGCTTTTTCACATAAGCATCGCAGCCCCAAACATTAAGAAACGACAACTTTGGTTTCTTGCCAAACAACAGTTCATAAGGCGTCATCTCAACGGATTTCGATGGTGCCCTATTTAACGTGAATGCAGCCGTCTCTAAAGCATATACCCCAAAACGATAGCGGTAAATCAGTAAGAGACATCATAGATCGCACCATATCTAGTAAAGTATGATTACGACGTTCGGACACACCATTACGCTGTGGTGTTCCGGGTGGCGTGAGTTGCGAAACTATTCCGCATTGTTTCAAATGTAGACCAAACTCGTAACTCAAATATTCTCCTCCACGATCAGATCGTAGAAACTTTATTTTCTTGTTACCGTGATTTTCCACTTCACTCTGAAATTCTTTGAACTTTTCAAATGTTTCAGACTTATGTTTCATTAAGTAGATATATCCATATCTGCTCAAATCATCTATGAAGGTGAGAAAATAACGATACCCGCCGCGAGCCTCAATATTCATCGGACCACATACATCAGTATGTATGATCTCCAAAAAATCTGTTGCTCGCTCCATTGTTCTGGAGAACGGCGTTTTAGTCATCTTGCCCATAAGGCATGGTTCGCAAGTAATTCCAAAAGGCCATCAGTATGGAGTTTCTTCATGCGCTTTACACCAATATGACCCAAATGGCAGTGTCACAAATAAGTTGCACTATCATTATCAACTCTGCATCTTTTGGCTTCAACATTATGAATATGTGTATCACTACTATCGAGATTCAACAAAAATAGACCACTCTTCAAGGGTGCATGACCATAAAAGATATTACTCATATAAATAGAACAACCATTATTCTCAGATTTAAATGAATAACCGTCTCGCATCAAACAAGATCCAGATATAATGTTCATGCTCAACACTGGCACCAAATAACAATTATTTAGGTCTAAAACTAATCCCGAAGGTAGATGCAGAGGTAGCGTGCCGACGGCGATCACATCGACTTTGGAACCATTTCCCACGCGCATCATCACCTCGTCCTTAGCCAGTCTTCGCTTAATCTGTAGTCCCTGTTTCGAGTTGAAAATATTAGCAACAAAACCAGCAAATACCCAGGTGCTACAACGAGCTCTAGTAAGGTACACATCAATAACATGTATATCACATATACCTTTGTTCACCTTGCCATCCTTCTTATCCGCCAAATACTTGGGGCAGTTCCGCTTCCAGTGACCAGTCTGTTTGTAGTAGAAGCACTCAGTCTCAGGCTTAGGTCCAGACTTAGGTTTCTTCTCTTGAGCAGCAACTTGTTTGCCGTTCTTCTTGAAGTTCCCCTTCTTCTTCCCTTTACCCTTTTTCTTGAAACTGGTGGTCTAGTTAACCATCAACACTTGATGCTCCTTCTTTATTTCTACCTCCGCAACCTTTAGCATTGCGAAGAGCTCGGGAATTGTCTTATCCATCCCTTTCATATTATAGTTCATCACGAAGCTCTTGTAGCTTGGTGGCAGTGATTGAAGAATTCTGTCAATGACACTATCATCCAAAAGATTAACTCCCAGTTAAATCAAGTGATTGTTATACCCAGACATTTTGAGTATATGTTCACTGACGGAACTATTCTCCTCCATCTTGCAGCTGTAGAACTTATTGGAGACTTCATATATCTCAATCCGGGCATTTGCTTGAAATATTAACTTCAACTCCTGGAACATCTCATATGCTCCATGACGTTCAAAACGTCGTTGAAGTCCCGGTTCTAAGCCGTAAAGCATGGCACACTGAACTATCGAGTAGTCATCAGCTTTGCTCTGCCAGACGTTCTTAACATCGTCAGTTGCATCTGCAGCAGGCCTGGCACCCAGCGGTGCTTCCAGGACGTAATTCTTCTGTGCAGCAATGAGGATAATCCTCAAGTTATGGACCCAGTCCGTGTAATTGCTACCATCATATTTCAACTTTGCTTTCTCAAGGAACACATTAAAATTCAACGGAACAACAGCACGGGCCATCTATCTACAACAACATAGACAAGAAAAATACTATGAGGTACTAAGTTCATGATAAATTTAAGTTCAACTAATCATATTACTTAAGAACTCCCACTTAGATAGACATCCCTCTAATCATCTAAGTGATCACGTGATCCAAATCAACTAAACCATGTCCGATCATCACGTGAGATGGAGTAGTTTTCAATGGTGAACATCACTATGTTGATCATATCTACTATATGATTCACGCTCGACCTTTCAGTCTCAGTGTTCCGAGGCCATATCTGCATATGCTAGGCTTGTCAAGTTTAACCCGAGTATTCTGCATGTGCAAAACTGGCTTGCACCCGTTGTAGATGAACGTAGAGCTTATCACACCCGATCATCACGTGGTGTCTCGGCACGACGAACTTTGGCAACGGTTCATACTCGGGGAGAACACTTTTTGTCTTGAAATTTAGTGAGAGATCATCTTATAATGCTACCGTCAATCAAAGCAAAATAAGATGCATAAAGGATAAACATCACATGCAATCAATATAAGTGATATGATATGGCCATCATCATCTTGTGCTTGTGATCTCCATCTCCGAAGCACCGTCATGATCACCATCGTCACCGGCGTGACACCTTGATCTCCATCGTAGCATCGCTGTCGTCTCGCCAACTATTGCTTCTACGACTATCGCTACCGCTTAGTGATAAAGTAAAGCAATTACAGGGCGATTGCATTGAATACAATAAAGCGACATCCATATGGCTCCTGCCAGTTGCCGATAACTCGGTTACAAAACATGATCATCTCATACAATAAAATATAGCATCATGCCTTGACCATATCACATCACAACATGCCCTGCAAAAACAAGTTAGACGTCCTCTACTTTGTGGTTGCAAGTTTTACGTGGCTGCTACGGGCTGAGCAAGAACCGTTCTTACCTACGCATCAAAACAACAACGATAGTTCATCAAGTTAGTGCTGTTTTAACCTTCTCAAGGACCGGGCGTAGTCACACTCGGTTCAACTAAAGTTGGAGAAACTGACACCCGGCAGCCACCTATGTGCAAAGCACGTCGGTAGAACCAGTCCCGCGTAAGCGTACGCGTACTGTCGGTCCGGGCCGCTTCATCCAACAATACCGCCGAACCAAAGTATGACATGCTGGTAAGCAATATGACTTGTATCGCCCACAACTCACTTTTGTTCTACTCGTGCATATAACATCTACGCATAAACCTGACTCGGATGCCACTATTGGGGAACGTAGTAATTTCAAAAAAATTCCTACGCACACGCAAGATCATGGAGATGCATAGCAACGAGAGGGGAGAGTGTGTCCACGTACCCTCGTAGATCAAAAGCTGAAGCGTTAGCACAACACGGTTGATGTAGTTGTACGTCTTCACGATCCGACCGATCCAAGTACCGAACGTACGGCACCTCCGAGTTCAGCACACGTTCAGCTCGATGACGTCCCGTGGACTCCGATCCAGCAGAGCTTCATGGGAGAGTTCCGTCAGCACGACGGCGTGATGATGTTGCTAGCGATGCAGGGCTTCGCCTAAGCACCGCTATGATATGACCGAGGTGGAATATGGTGGAGGGGGGGCACCGCACATGGCTGGGAGAGATCAACAGATCAACTTGTGTGTCTAGAGGTGCCCCCCTGCCCCCGTATATACAGGAGAAAGGGGGAGAGGCGGCCGGCCAAGGAGGGCACGCCAAGGGGGGAGTCCTACTCCCACCGGGAGTAGGACTCCTCCTTTCCTTGTTGGAGTAGGAGAAGCGAAGGAAGGGAGAGAGGAGGAGAAGGAAAAAGGGGGGCGCTGATGAGGACATGTACCTAGGGTAGGGTCGCAGGCCTGACCTAAATACCCTCCCCAAGGACATCACTCTAAAGCCAGAAGCATTCGAGGGGTACCATCACCCACTCGACCAAAAACATTTCACTCGGAGGAATCAAGATCACTCGACCGTAACAAGAAACACTCGACGGACAGAAGACCTAAAGTCACTCTACACAGCAACGGTCGAGCATTAACTCCTAGACTTAATAGCCATTTATAACACTTTATTACGGACGTTACCAGTAACGCCCCCCCTCTTGATGTACCTTAAATCCCTTGTAACGTGGGCTGGCCGGGGTCCTGGCGCACTCTATATAAGCCACCCCCTCCACATGCACAAGGGTTCGCACCCCCTGTAACGCACACGCATATAATCCAGTCGACCGCCTCCGGGCTCCGAGACGTAGGGCTGTTACTTCCTCCGAGAAGGGCCTGAACTCGTAAAACTCGTGCGTACAGCTTCTCCATAGCTAAGATCTTGCCTCTACATCCCTACCCCCCCCATTCTACTGTCAGACTTAGAACCACGACAGTTGGCGCCCACCGTGGGGCAGGTGTCTTAGCGACTTCTTGGAGAAGTTGCAATTTTTCAGATCCCCATCAGCATAGTTTCAGGCGGAGGATTGGCCGAGGGCCGCAAGATCCGTCTCGGCGCGCTCGTGTCCATCGCCAACGACTCCGCTTGGCTCCAAGAAGCTCCACTCGACGTCAAGGCGCTCCCCGTCTGCGGGGCAACGCAATTTCGCGCGTGCGTCCGCGACGTCCTCCTGCGGCAGCCATCGACCCACTATCGGTCGGCTCCGGTGGCGTCTTCACTCCCTGCTGCCCGCCGGCACAAGTGTTCCGGTCAGTCGAGGCTCCAGCGATGGGTGAGGCACGCGGTGGCTCACCAGTCGGCCACCCCCCAAGTCGCGGCAATCGAGCCCGACGAAACTCTCTACGGCCTGTTCGACTGGCTCCGTTGAGACCGCATCCGAGTGCGACAATAGTGACCCCGCGGCGGAAGTCCTGATGGTCAACGGACCGCGCAGTCCTCCTGGCTTCCCCTGCCACGACGGTGGTGACGGCGGAGGCGATCCGTCGCGTGTGCACGAGGAGTACCGCCCCGAGCCCCTCTCTTCGCAGCAGAGGGAAGAGCTTCGCCGCGGTAACATGGATGCACTTCACACTCCTATCGTTGGAGAAACCCCCGAGGCCCGGGCCTTGGAGGAGGTGCGCCTGGCCAACTTGGCTGAGCGCACTCGACTGGACAATCTCCAGAACGCACTCGATGAGCGTGCTCGGCAGCCAGTTCCTGAAACCAGTCGACGACAACTTTTTCTGCCTCCAACCCAGGTATATCGAACTCCGATCCAGAATCTCACAGCTGCTGCCCGAATCGCAGAGTCGATTCAGCCTTCCCAGTCGGAGGCTGGTAGGGGTTTGATGCAGATCCGGGCTTTGCTCCGGGCGGCGGGGGAGCAGAACACAGCAGTGTCACAGTCTCGGAATAGGATTCATAGTAGATCTGTAATGGCAGACACAGTTCAGTCGGCTCACAGCCCAAGACCACCTCCAAGGCGTGAGGGACGTGGAGATCGACAGGATCAGTACAGAGACCGTGAGCAGTATGATCGTCGTCGAGTACCCACGCCTCCCCCAAGGAGTAGGTCATACGCGCCTCAGCAACACGATGACAGGCGCCCTCACAGTGGTGGGCGAAGGATTCCAGTCGACCCCCGGAGCCGGGCTTTGACGCGAGATCCATTCTCGTTCAAGGTCTGGTTGACAGGAACAGAGCACACAGAGATGGCCACGATAGAGATTACCCGACCAGCAGCAGGGTGAAGGTTTCAGGTCCCGAGTGTTTCAGCAGAGCCATCAGAGCAGCAGTGATTCCTCCCAACTTCAGGTTGGCGACTGGAGCAAGTTCACTGGTGAGTCCAAGCCTGACACTTGGCTTGAGGACTACCGAGTGGCTGTGCAGATTTGTGGTGGCAATGAT
This sequence comes from Aegilops tauschii subsp. strangulata, assembly GCF_002575655.3. Classification (NCBI taxonomy): domain Eukaryota; kingdom Viridiplantae; phylum Streptophyta; class Magnoliopsida; order Poales; family Poaceae; genus Aegilops; species Aegilops tauschii. The sequence goes on along the minus strand of NC_053035.3, from coordinate 23,281,096 downwards.
GAAGTGGCCATGAAGCACTCTCCTCTGATGTTAGAGGGCTCGGCCAGAGCGTGGTTGAATCAGTTAGCACCTGGCAGTATTTATAGCCGGGAAGAGCTTGCCCGAGTGTTTGTCAGAACATTTGAAGGTACATGCAAACGGCCAGCAGGGTTAACAGAGCTACAGTCTTGTGTGCAGAAGTCGAATGAAACTTTGAGAGATTATATCCAGAGATGGATCACGTTGCACCACACGGTGGAGAATGTGTCTGATCACCAAGCAGTTTGTGCCTTCAAGGAAGGCGTCAAGTATCGAGAATTGAATCTGAAGTTCGGTCGGACCGGAGATATGTCTCTGAGTCGAATGATGTAAATTGCCACCAAGTATGCTAATGGTGAAGAGGAGGATCGGCTCCGGAGTGGCAAGCACAAAACAGTCGCCCACGAAACCGCGGGAGGGAACTCCAGTCGGAAGCAGAAGCGCAAAGCCAAGCCAGCTGCTCCCAGAGAAGCCTTAGCAGTGACTCAAGGAAAGTTCAAGGGGAAGCCCAAAGGGCCATGGAACCCCAAGAAAGTAAAAGATCAAGATGGAAATGATGTGTTGGATTTACCATGCCACATTCACACCAAAAAGGATGAGGAGGGTAATCTCATTTATCCAAAACATACCACTCGACAATGTCGGCTCCTAATCCAGCAGTTCCGAGAGAAACAGCCCAAAGAAAAGGAGAAAGAATCGGACAAAGTTGAGGATAAGGAAGAGGACGATGATGGTTACCCCCACGTCAATTCCACTTTGATGATTTTCGCTGATGTTGAGAGCAAGAGTCGACTGAAAGTCATCAACAGAGAAGTGAACATGGTCGCTCCGGCGACGCCCAGTTATTTGAAGTGGTCCCAGACTGCCATTACATTCGACCAGTCTGATCACCCAACACACATAGCCACCCCTGGGAGGCAAGCGTTGGTGGTCGACCCAGTCGTCGAAGGCACTCGGTTGACTAAAGTTCTGATGGATGGTGGCAGTGGCCTTAATATACTGTATGCGGAGACCTTGAAGGGAATGGGAATTCCGATGTCCAGACTCAGTGAAAGCAATATGAGTTTCCATGGAGTTATTCATGGCAAGAAGGCTGAGTCACTCGGCCAGATCGCCCTCGATGTGGTTTTCGGTGATTCCAAGAATTACCGCAAAGAAAAGTTGACGTTTGAAGTTGTGAATTTCCACAGTGCTTATCATGCTATTCTGGGCAGGCCGGCTTATGCACGTTTCATGGCTCGACCATGTTACATTTACCTCAAATTGAAGATGCCTGGTCCTAAAGGAGTGATCACTATCACTGGCAATCGGAAGAAGGCAGAAGAGTGCTTCCAGAAGGGCTCAAAGATCGCCGATGCGCAAATGGCAGTAGTGGAATTGCAGGAGTATAAAAAAATTCCAGATGTGAGTGATTTGTTGCGATCTAAGAAGCCTACCACGGATTCAACATTTCAGTCGTCGGGTGAAGCGAAGCCGATTCATATTCACCCGACCGATCCCAATGCTGCTCCGACTCACATTTCGAGAACACTCGACTCCAAATAGGAAGAAGCGCTCATCCAGTTCCTTCGTGGGAACTAGGACGTCTTTGCATGGAAACCTTCTGACATGCCGGGTGTTCCCAGGGGGCTGGCTGAGCACCGTTTGCGAGTCGACCCAAAAGTGAAACCAGTCAAAGAACATCCTCGATGGTCCGCCGTACAGAAGAGAAAAGCAATCGGTGAAGAAGTGGCTCGGCTCCTAGCAGGTGAGTTTATCCGAGAGATTTACCACTCCGAGTGGCTAGCCAATGTTGTCATGGTCCCTAAGAAGGACGACTCACTTCGCATGTGCATTGACTTCAAGCATATCAATCAGGCCTGCCCGAAAGATCACTTTCCTCTCCCCCGCATCGATCAAATAGTCGACTCGACTGCAGGGTGTGAGTGCTTGTCCTTTTTGGATGCTTATTCTGGGTATCATCAGATCCGACTGTATGGACCCGATGAGATAAAAACAGCTTTGATTACTCCATTTGGGTGCTTCTGTTATGTCACCATGCCATTCGGCCTGAAGAATGCTGGAGCCACATTCATGAGGATGATTCAGAAGTGTTTACTCACTCAAATCAGTCGGAATGTGGAAGCATACATGGATGACATTGTGGTCAAGTCACTTAAAGGTTCCGACTTGTTGGCTGACCTTGCTGAAACTTTTGCCAACCTCAGAAGGTATGATATCAAGCTTAATCCATCAAAGTGCACATTCGGAGTTCCGGGCGGAAAATTACTTGGCTTCCTCGTTTTCGAACGGGGGATCGACGCTAACACAGAGAAAGTTGGTGCCATTCTCCGAACGAAACGCCCTGTGCGTGTGCACGATGTCGAGAAGCTTACAGGTTGTTTGGCCGCCTTAAGTCGATTCATTTCTCACCTCGGTGAAAAGGCATTGCCTCTTTACCGACTGATGAAGAAGTCTGATAAGTTCGAGTGGACTCCTGAAGCTGATGCAGCATTTGCAGAGCTCAAAGCCCTGCTTTCCACCCAGCCGGTGTTTACTGCCCCAATCAGCAAAGAGCCTTTACTGCTTTACATTGCAGCCACTGCACAAGTCGTTAGTACAGTACTTGCGGTCGAGCGGGAAGAAGAAGGAAAAGCCTATAAAGTTCAGCGCCCAGTATATTATGTTTCTGAAGTTTTGACTCCATCAAAGCAAAGATATCCACATTATCAGAAGCTTGTTTATGGGATTTATATGACCACGAAGAAGGTTGCACATTATTTCTCTGACCACTCCATTACAGTCGTCAGCGACGCTCCATTATCAGAGATTCTGAACGACAGAGATGCAACTGGTCGAGTGGCAAAGTGGGCGATTGAACTCCTTCCCTTGGATATTAAGTTTGAGGCAAAGAAAGCTATCAAGTCCCAAGCAATAGCAGATTTCCTCGCCGAGTGGATCGAACAGCAACTGCCGACTCAAGTCCACTCGGAACACTGGACCATTTTCTTTGATGGTTCCAAGATGCTGAATGGTTCCGGTGCTGGGGTGGTACTGGTATCCCCCCGAGGAGACAAGCTCAGATATGTTCTCCAGATTCACTTTGATTCCTCCAATAACGAAGCAGAATATGAAGCACTCTTATATGGGTTGCGTATGGCCATCTCACTCGGCGTCCGTCACCTCATGGTCTACGGCAACTCAGATTTGGTAGTCAATCAAGTGATGAAGGAGTGGGACGTCAGAAGCCCAGCTATGACCGGTTACTGCAATGCGGTGAGGAAGTTGGGAAAGAAGTTTGAGGGGTTAGAGCTCCATCATATACCCCGACTGAAAAATCAAGCAAGCAATGATTTGGCAAAGATAGGTTCCAAGAGGGAAGCCATTCCCAGCAACGTGTTTTTGGAACACATTCATACACCTTCAGTTCAAGAAGATCCTTTCACTAAAGAGCCCCCGCAGCCTAAGAGTTCCACAGATCCGACCGAAGTCGAAGTCCCAGCCGTGGTCGAACTGATCATGGAGGTTTTGGTCATCACTCCCGATTGGACAGTGCCATACATTGCATATATCCTTAGGAAGGAACTCCCAGAGGATGAAGAAGAGGCTCGACAGATCGTTCGTCGATCCAAGGCCTTTACTATGATAAGAGGACAACTGTTCAGGGAAAGCGTAACCGGAGTCAGCCAGAAATGCATAACACCAGAAGAAGGTCGAGTGATCCTCAACGACATCCACTCGGGGACCTGTGGTCACCATGCGTCCTCTCGGACCATTGTGGCCAAAGCATACCGAGCTGGATTTTATTGGCCGCGAGCAAATGAAATGGCGAAGATATAGTCGACAAATGTGAAGGCTGCCAGTTTTACTCCAATATCTCCCACAAGCCTGCGTCAGCCCTGAAGACTATTCCACTCGTCTGGCCCTTTGCTGTTTGGGGATTGGTATGGTTGGACCCCTGAGGACTGGTAGGAGCGGCTTCACTCATGTGCTCTATAGCAGTCGACAAGTTTACCAAATGGATTGAAGCCAAGCCTATCAAGAATCTTGAAGCCAGTACTGCCGTCAGCTTCATCATAGAATTGACATTCAGATATCGAGTTCCGCACAACATCATCACTAACAATGGGTCGAACTTCGATTCTGATGAGTTCAGAGGCTTCTGTGCTTCCCAAGGCACACGAGTCGACTATGCTTCAGTCGCCCACCCCCAGTCGAATGGACAAGCAGAAAGAGCAAATGACTTGATTCTCAAAGGACTGAAACCCCGACTGATGCGTGATCTCAAGCACGCAGCAGGCGCCTAGGTCGATGAACTTCCATCAGTTCTTTGGGATTGAGGACAACTCCCAATCGGTCGACTGGCCGAACTCCATTCTTCTTGGTTTATGGAGCTGAAGCTGTTCTACTGAGTGACTTGCTTCAGAATGCACCCCGAGTCGAGCTCTTCTCTGAAGACGAAGCAGAACAGGCTCGGCAGGACGCAGTCGATCTCCTAGAGGAGGAAAGAGAGATGGCCTTAATACGGTCGACCATTTATCAGCAAGACTTGCATCGATTCCACGCCAGAAACGTGAGGGGCCGAGCCTTTCAAGAGGGAGACTTGGTTCTTCGAGTGGATCAGCAGAAACCACACAAGCTCGCCTCTTCTTGGGAAGGTCCCTTCATTGTCACCAGAGTTCTCCACAATGGAGCATACCATCTTTACAATGTCGAGCATCAGAAAGACGAGCCACGGGCTTGGAACGCGGAGCTGCTCCGCCCTTTTTATACTTAAGTACTCATTCGGATGAGATGTAATAAGAAATACCTTTGTAGTTTGTTTATCAAAGACAAGAGCTTTACAGTCTTCCTAAATGGTTGTTGTTGCTTTTGTTTGCGTCTGACATCCCCCAGTGGGTGACTTTGCCGCGAATCCGTTTCGCCTAAAGTTTGAAAAATCCTACCGAGTGGTGAGCAAGCCTCTCACTCGGGGACTTAGCCACGAATCCGTTTCGCCTAAGTTTGAAAAATCCTACCGAGTGGTGAGCAACCCTCCCACTCGGGGGCTTAGCTGTAGTCCAGTACTCGCCTAAGTTTGAAAAATCCTACCGAGTGGTGAGCAACCCTCCCACTCGGGGGCTTAGCTGCAGTCTAGTACTCGCCTAAGTTCGAAGTCCATCCCCATTCGCAAGGACGACGAGGTGCAGGGCGACTGCAACCTTCTCCTTCAGAGCTGCGCCACAAGTACAACGTGCACTCCATCCCTATCTGCAAGGACGACGAGATGCAGGTCGACTGCAACCTTCTCCTTTGGAGCTACGCCACAAGTACAACATGCGCTCCACCCTTATTCGCAAGGACGACGAGGTGCGGGTCGACTGGAGCATCAACCTCAGAGCTACATCTCAAGCACAAAGATTATTCCGTGTGAAGAACAAATTCCACTCGAAGACAAATACAAGCATATTCAGAGATAAATCAAGTTCAGATAAATCCTAAAGTTCAAGACCACGGATCAAAGTACTCGGGCATTCAGCCCGAAGGAGTTTAACGGTTACAAAATCACTCGGCATTCCGAGGCAAATTTAAGGCAGAGCATAAAAGTTTGTTCACTCCGCAGGAGGAGGGCTGGCAGGCTCGACGAATTCGTCCAGGTCGATCCTGTCAGCAATGAAAGTCTCCATGAAGGACTGGATGTCGTGCCTCTTGGTATTAGCAACTTTAATCGCCGCCAGCTTCTCTTCCCGACCTTCTCAACAGTGGACACGAACCAGAGATAGAGCCACGTCAGCGCCGCACCGGGCAGAAGACTTCTTCCATTCTTGAATTCGGCTGGGAGCTTCATTGAGCCGAGCCATCATAGACTCGAGGTCATTTTGAAGTGTTGCCATGGGCCAGAGAGCTGTGTCAATCAGTGACACCACGACTTTCAGTCGGGCGAGATAATCGACAACACCAGTGATGAGGGATTCCAGTCGGAGCACGTTCATGGCAGCTTCATCCTTCACTGGAGAGTTGATGGGGTCCAAGCTTGGTTCAATTCGCCCGGTCTCTTCCTCGAAGTCCCGACAAAACTCTGCATACACAATTCAAGGGTAAGCCAATGATCATATGTCGAGTCGACAAGAACAAACCAGTCGGATCAAAGGAAACACCTTCAAGGATGACGAACAACTTCTTAGCAAGGCATCCCAGATAATTCTCCAGATCGTTCCTCCTGCGAGCAATACCATCCATCTTCTCGTTCAGATTTTCCTTGTCCTTCTTCAGGCGAGTCGCTTCCTTATTGGCTTGGTCAAGGGCAGTTTTCAGCCTGGAGTTTTCTTCCTCCAATTTGCCGACTGAAGCCAACTTCTGTTCAGCGAGCGCAGTTTTCTCATCAGCTTTTTTCTGCACGGCCGCCAGATCTTGATCCTTTTTCGCCAGAGCTTGGTTCAGTTTCTCTGAAAGAAATAATGTTGGATTCAGAAAGAGCGGAATGAAATCCGGTTCAGGGAAAACTCAGTCGACAGGTCTTCCTTACCAGCGGCATCGTCCTTGGATTTCTGCAGTTCTGTCTTGGCCAGCTCCAGATCGAGGTTGAGCTGAATCTGCTGCTTCTCCAGGTCAGCAAAACGAGCTCCAAGATCACAAGATTTCTGCAACCAAAGGACAGGTCAGTCAACTGGTGAAAAGATTGGTTATTTCGGAGAGGTAAAAGGATAAAGCCAACAAATTCTAAGACTACTGCCGAATCAAACATCCAACAGTAGTCTCGGGGACTACACCCAGTGGGTGCACTTAGCGTGCCTCCACTGGTTCAGTTTACACTCGACAAGGCCTGTCCAGCACGAGTGCAAAAACAAACACTGATTCAAAGTTCCACTCGACATGGCCTGAGTCTTCTGCACTACAACCTTGGACTGCTTTGGAGCTTTTTCATTTGGTGCCGGGGAGGACGTCCGAGGAAGCTTTGACGACTGCCCGGTCTGTACGGTCGCTCACCGAGTCGTGAGTAAGTTTGGATTGCCTTTCCCTGCGGGGAGGAGAGTCGACCTCTTCTTCGTCACTCGGGTCGTCGCTCTCCTCGTCTCCCTCTCCGTCGGAGTGCCACTCACCGCTTTCACCTCCGCTTGCCTCCCCCTCCGGGTCCTGCTCCTGCTCTCCGTTGGGCATCGAATACATTTCCGTAAAGGCCTAGAAGGAAACAAGCAAGACAAAGTCAGTCGGTGAAGCATAAACAGTTGCATGTTAAATCAAGATCACACTCGGTAATTCAGAATCGGACCTTGTCTGGTTCGTAGGATTGGTCAAGTGGAGGGATTCTCCTGGCTCCTCTGGGGTTATCCTTGTTGCCAGTGATACTCTTCAACCACTTCTCCACCGTATCCTCGTCGACTTCTTCTGGGTGCACCCGAGTGGAATCTTCAATGCCCGAATACATCCACATCGGATGGTCGCGGGCTTGAAGTGGCTGAATGCGTCATCTGAGGAAGACTTCCAGCAGATCCATTCCAGTTAACCCTCACGGATGAGATAGACCACTCGCTCAACCAGCACTTTCACCTCCGCTTTCTCCCCTGGAGTCACTTTCAAGGCGGAGGGCTTCTCTACGCGAGCCATAGAAAAAGGAGGAAGTCCAGTCGACTGACCTGGAGTCGGCTGGTCTTTGCAGTAAAACCAGGTCGACTGCCATCCTCGTACTGACTCAGGAAGAGTTATGGCTGGGAAAGAGCTCTTACCCCTCATCTGAATCCCAAGACTGCCACACATCTGGATCACCTGAGTCCTCTCGTCACTCGGGTTAGCCTTTTTGACCGACTGGGAGCGACACGTGAAAATGTGCTTGAAGAGACCCCAGTGTGGTCGACAACCCAAGAAGTTTTCGCACAGAGACACGAAAGCAGCAAGATATATGATGGTGTTGGGGGAAAAGTGATGAAGTTGTGCTCCAAAGAAATTCAAGAAAGCCCGTAAAAAATGATGCGGAGGCAGAGAAAATCCACGGTCGATGTGAGTGGCAAGGAGGACGCACTCACCCTCCCGCGGTCGAGGTTCGGTCTCATCCTCCGGGAGCCGCGCCGATCCGTGAGAAATCAGCCCCTCCTCCGCCAGATCGTCGAGGTCATCCTGACTGATCGTCGACCGGATCCAGTCGCCCTGGATCCAGCCGCGCGGCAAACCGGACCGCGACGAGGATCCGCCCCGGCTGGACTTTTTCCCCTTCGCCTTCGCCGTCGCCTTCTTCGCGCGCTCCAGAGCCACCGTCTTTTCTTTCCCCATCGCCGCGAACGGATCTCGAGCGGAGCGGCGGCGCTGGAGGAGGAGCACGCGCAGTGGGGAAAACTGAGAAGAGAGAAGAAGAATGAGGACGCACTGTTCAAAAATTCCGGTCCGGCGCCTTATATGGGGTTGCTTCCGAGTGACTGACCTGTAGGCCCGGGCAATCTTATCAAATCCCGCAACAGTCGCGCACGTGATACGTGGCAAAAAAGGCGGCGCGGGAATCGAGGCAGCCTTACCTTATCCAGCCCGATTACTGCGGCTCCTCCGCCCCACGCGCTTCCCGAAATTCGAATCCCGCGAGATCCGCGGGCAGCCAAGCAACTTGTCAGACGGATGATCCCCACCACATTAGCACTCGGACCTCTTCCAGAAAAAGTTCACTAGACAAAACCAGGAATGGATCAAGGCGACTGAAAAAGAAGTTGGTGTCACCACCTCGGTTCGTTGATCCAAAACAAGACACACCCGAAGCGCGAAAAATGAGTCAGAAGTATTTTCAACTCCTTCTCCACTCAAACCCTGTTCCATTCGGGGGCTAATGATGAGGACATGTACCTAGGGTAGGGTCGCAGGCCTGACCTTAATACCCTCCCCAAGGACATCACTCTAAAGCCAGAAGTATTCGAGGGGTACCATCACCCACTCGACCAGAAACATTTCCACTCGGAGGAATCAAGATCACTCGACCGTAACAAGAAACACTCGACGGACAGAAAACCTAAAGTCACTCTACACAGCAACGGTCGAGCATTAACTCCTAGACTTAATATCCATTTATAACACTTTATTACGGACGTTACCAGTAACGCCCCCCTCTTGATATACCTTAAATCCCTTGTAACGTGGGGTGGCCGGGGTCCTGGCGCACTCTATATAAGCCACCCCCCTCCACATGCACAAGGGTTCGCACCCCCTGTAACGCACACACATATAATCCAGTCGACCGCCTCCGGGCTCCGAGACGTAGGGCTGTTACTTCCTCTGAGAAGGGCTTGAATTCGTAAAACTCGTGCGTACAGCTTCTCCATAGCTAAGATCTTGCCTCTACATCCCTACCCCCCATTCTACTGTCAGACTTAGAACCACGACAGGCGCCGCCCCCCTCCTTGTCCAATTCGGACTAGAGGGGGAGGGGGCACGCGGCTGCCCTGTCCGCCCCTCCTCTTCTCCCACTAAGGCCCATTAGGCCCAATATACTCCCCGGGGGGTTCCGGTAACCCCCCGGTACTCCGGTAGATGTCCGAAACCTCCCGAAACACTTCCGGTGTCCGAAGATAGTCATCCAATATATCGATCTTTATGTCTCGACCTTTTCGAGACTGCTCGTCATGTGCGTGATCAAATCCGGGACTCTGAACTACCTTCGGTACATCAAAACACAAAAACTCATAATACCGATCGTCACCAAACTTTAAGCGTGCAGACCCTCCGGGTTCAAGAATTATGTAGACATGACCGAGACACGTCTCCGGTCAATAACCAATAGCGGAACCTGGATGCTCATATTGGCTCCCACATATTCTACGAAGATCTTTATCGGTCAAACCGCATAACAGCATACGTTGTTCCCTTTGTCATCGGCATGTTACTTGCCCGAGATTTGATCGTCGGTATCTCATTACCTAGTTCAATCTCATTACCGGCAAGTCTCTTTACTCGTTATGTAATACATCATCCCGCGACTAACTCATTAGTCACATTGCTTGCAAGGCTTATAGTGATGTGCATTACCGAGAGGGCCCAGAGATACCTCTCCGACAAACGGAGTGACAGATCCTAATCTCGAAATACGCGAACTCAACAAGTACCTTCGGAGACACCTGTAGAGCACCTTTATGTTGGAAATATGCCCTAGAGGCAATAATAAAATGGTTATTATTATATTTCCTTGTTCATGATAATTGTCTATTGTTCATGCTATAATTGTGTTATCCGGAAACCGTAATACATGTGTGAATACATAGACCACAACATGTCCCTAGTGAGCCTCTAGTTGACTAGCTCGTTGATCAATAGATGGTTACGGTTTCCTGACTATGGACATTGGATGTCATTGATAACGGGATCACATCATTAGGAGAATGATGTGATGGACAAGACCCAATCCTAAGCATAGCACAAGATCGTGTAGTTCGTCTGCTAGAGCTTTTCCAAATGTCAAGTATCATTTCCTTAGACCATGAGATTGTGCAACTCCCGGATACCATAGGAGTGCTATGGGTGTGCCAAACGTCACAACGTAACTGGGTGGCTATAAAGGTGCACTACGGGTATCTCCGAAAGTGTCTGTTGGGTTGGCACGAATCGAGACTAGGATTTGTCACTCCGTATGACGGAGAGGTATCTCTGGGCCCACTCGGTAATGCATCATCATAATGAGCTCAATGTGACCAAGTGTTTAGTCACGGGATCATGCATTACGGTACGAGTAAAGTGACTTGCCGGTAACGAGATTGAACAAGGTATTCGGATACCGACGATAGAATCTCGGGCAAGTAACGTACCGATTGACAAAGGGAATTGTATACGGGATTGATTGAATCCTCGACATCGTGGTTCATCCGATGAGATCATCATGGAACATGTGGGAGCCAACATGGGTATCCAGATCCCGCTGTTGGTTATTGACCGGAGAGTCGTCTCGGTCATGTCTGCATGTCTCCCGAACCCGTAGGGTCTACAAATTTAAGGTTCGGTGACGCTAGAGTTGTAGAGATATTAGTATGCGGTTAACCGAAAGTTGTTCGGAGTCCCGGATGAGATCCCGGACGTCACGAGGAGTTCCGGAATGGTCCGGAGGTAAAGATTTATATATGGGAAGTCCTATTTTAGCCACCGGAAAATGTTCGGGATTTTTCGGTATTGTACCGGGAAGGTTCTAGAAGGTTCCGAAGTGGGGCCCACCTGCATGGGGGACCCACATGAACGTGGGTAGTGGGGGCAAGGCCCCACACCCCTGGTCAAGGCGCACCAAGATCCCACCTTAGAAGGAATAAGATCATATCCCGAGGGGATAAGATCAAGATCCCTAAAAAAGGGGGATAACAATCGGTGGGGAAGGGAAATGATGGGATTTCTTTCCCCCACCTTTGCCAACGCCCCAATGGACTTGGAGGGCAAGAAACCAGCCTCCTCCACCCCTATATATAGTAGGGAGGCACATGGGAGCAGCACCCGAAGCCCTGGCGCCTCCCTCCCTCCGTGACACCTCTTCCTCCCCGCTTGCGCTTGGCGAAGCCCTGCCGGGATCCCGCTACTTCCACCACCACGCCGTCGTGCTGCTGGATCTCCATCAACTTCTCCTCCCCCTTTCTGGATCAAGAAGGAGGAGACGTCCCCGCTCTGTATGTGTGTTGAACGCGGAGGTGCCGTCCGTTCGGCGCTAGGATCATCGGTGATTTGGATCACGACGAGTACGACTCCATCAACCCCGTTCACTTGAACGCTTCCGCTCGCGATCTACAAGGGTATGTAGATGCACTCTTTTCCCTCTCGTTGCTAGAAGACTCCATAGATTGTTCTTTGTGATGCGTAGAATTTTTTTAATTTCTGCAACGATCTCCAGCAGTGGCATCATGAGCCAGGTTTATGCGTAGATTCTATGCACGAGTAGAACACAAAGTAGTTGCGGGCGACGATTTGTTCAATTTGCTTACCGTTACTAGTCTTATCTTGATTCGGCGGCATTGTGGGATGAAGCGGCCCGGACCGACCTTACACGTACTCTTACGTGAGACAGGTTCCACCGACTGACATGCACTTGATGCATAAGGTGGCTAGCGGGTGTCTGTCTCTCCCACTTTAGTCGGATAGGATTCGATGAAAAGGGTCCTTATGAAGGGTAAATAGCAATTGGCATATCACCGTTGTGGCTTTTGCGTAGGTAAGAAACGTTCTTGCTAGAAACCCATAGCAGCCACGTAAAACATGCAACAACAATTAGAGGACGTCTAACTTGTTTTTGCAGGGTATGCTATGTGATGTGATATGGGCAAAAGGATGTGATGAATGATATATGTGATGTATGAGATTTATCATGTTCTTGTAATAGGAATCACGACTTGCATGTCGATGAGTATGACAACCGGCAGGAGCCATAGGAGTTGTCTTAATTTATTGTGTGACCTGCGTGTCAATGAAAACGCCATGTAATTACTTTACTTTATTGCTAACCGTTAGCCATAGTAGTAGAAGTAATAGTTGGCGAGACAACTTCATGAAGACACGATGATGGAGATCATGATGATGGAGATCATGGTGTCATGCCGGTGACGAAGGTGATCATGCCGTGCCTCGAAGATGGAGATCAAAAGGCGCAAGATGATATCACTACTGGAATCAGCTAATTTGCCATCTGCCAGCTCTTTGCCGTCTGCTAGCTGACAGCAAAGAAGCTCTTTGCCGTCTGCCAGCTCTTTGCCATCAGCTACCCAAAAGCAGACGGCAAAGAAGCTCTTTGCCGTCTGCCAGCTCTTTGCCGTCGGCCAGCTGACGGCAAAGAATCTTTGCCGTCCGCTGGCGGACGGCAAAGAGTGAGGTGGCCCCCACCCCCCGCCCGTTTTTGAAAAACTTAACGGGCCACCTCTTTGCCGTCCGCTAGCAGACGGCAAAGAGGCAAAAAAGCGGACGGCAAAGGGGGGCGGACGGCAAAGAGCCTACTACCTAACGGCCCGTACCCCCGCCCGTTACTCGCTTCTTCCCTCTCCCTCCCACGCCGCCGTTTCTCTCCTCCCACGCCGCCGCCCGCCGCGCGCCGCCGCCGCCCCGTCGCCCCCGCCGCCCCGGCTCGCCGCCGCCCCGGGGCCCCGTCGCCCTCACCGCCCCGGCCCCCCGCCGCCCCGCGCCCCCCGCGCCCCGCGCCCCCCGCGCCCCCCGCCGCCCCGTCGCCCCCGCCGCCCCGTCGCCCCCGCCACCCCGGCTCGCCGCCGCCCCGGGGCACCGTCGCCCTCACCGCCCGGCCCCCCGCCGCCCCGCGCCCCCCGCGCCCCCCGCCCCCCGCCGCCCCGTCGCCCCCGCCTCCCCGGCTCGCCGCCGCCCCCAGGCCGCCCCGGCTCGCCGCCGCCCCCAGGCCGCCTCCTCCACCGCCCCGCCCCCTCCTCCACCGCCCCGCCCCCTCCTCCACCGGCCTCCTCCACCCCCCAGGTGAGCCCCCATTTTTCAGTTTTTTTCTGTTTTTTTCTTTTTTTTCCTTTTTAGTTTAGTTTTAGTTTAGATTTAGTTTTAGTTGTAGTTTTAGGTTTAGTTTTAGGTTTAGGTTTAGTTTTAGGTTTAGGTTGTAGAAGAAAAAAGAAGAAGAGGAAGAAGAAGAAGAAGAGAAAAAGAGGAGAGGAGGAGAAGAAGAAGAGGAAAAAGGAAAGGAAGAAGAAGAAGAGGAGGAGGAGAAGAAAAAAGAAGAAGAGGAAGAAGAAGAAGAAAAAAGAGGAGAGGAGGAGAAGAAGAAGAGGAAAAAGGAAAGGAAGAAGAAGAAGAGGAGGAGGAGAAGAAAAAAGAAGAAGAGGAAGAAGAAGAAGAGGAGGAGGAGAAGAAAAAAGAAGAAGAGGAAGAAGAAGAAGAAGAAAAAAGAGGAGAGGAGGAGAAGAAGAAGAGGAAAAAGGAAAGGAAGAAGAAGAAGAGGAGGAGGAGAAGAAAAAAGAAGAAGAGGAAGAAAAGGAAGAATAGGAAGAAGAAGAAAAGGAAAAAAGAGGAAAAAACCCCGACCCGACACGGCACCCCGACCCCGACGCGGCACCCCGACACGACACCACGACCCCTAGACCCCGACCCCGACACCCCGACCCCGAGCCTGACCCGACACCCCGACCCCGACACCGACACGGCACCCCGACCCCGACATCCCGACCCCGACCCCGACACCCCGACCCCGAGCCTGACCCGACACCCCGACACCCCGACCCCGACCCGGCACCCCGACCCCGAGACGGCACCCCGACCCGACACCCCGACCCGACACCCCGACCCGGCACCCCGACCCGACACCCCGACCCCGAGACCCCGACCCCGAGCCTGACCCGACACCCCGACCCCGACACCGACACGGCACCCCGACCCCGACCCGGCACCCCGACCCCGAGACCCCGAGCACGATACCCCGACCCGGACCCCGACCCCGACACCCCGACCCCGAGCCTGACCCGACACCCCGACCCCGACACCGACAAGGCACACCGACCCCGACCCGGCACCCCGACCCGACACCCCGACCCGACACCCCGACCCCGAGACCCCAACCCCGACCCCGACACGGCACCCCGAGACCGACACGACACCCCGACCCCCGATACGTCCCGAAAAGGTGTTCTTTGGCCTTCCAGAAGCCGACGGGGTCATATATTTGTGAATTATTAGTTAGGTCATATATCTTTCGATTTTGTTATGAAAAACATCATATATAATTGTGTTGATCGGGTAGTTTTAAATGTGCAGTTGTTTCATCGCTGCGAGGTTTGGTGTTCGACGACCTGGCCGTGCGTTTGACGAGCTCTGCCCCTTCGTTCGTGGGTGAGCACAAATGACATGTCCTCCTCCCCCATTAATTATTTGATCTATTCCGATGAAACTTGATAGCTAGATATATATGTGTCTTGAATTATCAGTATGCGTAACCAATATGTGTCTCCCGTTCGAAAGCGTCATAGTTATAAATATGCATGCATTTGCATATTTATAACCTTGATTCTTTCGAATTGTCCAACGCTATCCATGGACAGCCCGAGTATGTTTAGATTGGGTTCGTTTTCCCATATGCTTTGCTCCGGATCCGACGCATAAATTTCGTCAGTGCCTCCCCTGTTGTTCTCCGGGTACACATCCTCTCTGTTTATTGCAGAGACGTGTATCAGGAGAACAGCGGGGAGGTGCTGCCGAAATTTTGCGTAGGATCCGGGGCATAGCATGGGAAAATGAACCCAATCTAAACATACTCGGGTGGGATTAGGACCTATCATTACCTATTAGAGTGTAGGTTGCATGGACGTAATAAAATTGACAAAGTAGATCAACTGATGAATACATACATGGTGAATTATATATATATATTTGTTGTGTGTCTAGTAGCTCTGAAAGTCAAGATGAGTGATCGTGCGTGGATGTACACCGGTCACACTGGTCAGAACAAATGGAGCACTGAATGGTTCACAAAAACCAAGGGGTTTGTGCGAGCCGCATTTGCAAATGGCCAGAGGAAAACCTGGTGCCCCTGTTTACGGTGCGGCAATTGGGAAAAGAGGACAGAGGCTGAAATGGGCAAACACCTGCAGAAGAGTGGTTTTACGCCCGATTATACGGTGTGGACATTTCATGGTGAGTCTGCCCAACGTGACCGAGCCGAGGTGGATCGTCGTCGCACCGACGAGCATGGTACCGGTATGGAAAACATGGTGCAAGACTTTGATGATGCTCGGGATTCGGACGAGGAGATGGAGGAATCTGCAAAGGCCTTCAATGAAATGTTGGAGTCTGCAAAACGTCCGCTCCATGAGCACACTGAGCTTTGTCAGTTGGATGCCATCTCACAAGTAATGGCTCTGAAGGCTCAGTTCAACTTGGGCAGAGAATGCTATGATGCAATGATGACAGTATTTGGACGCTTTCTACCCAAAGTCCATGTAATGCCTGCAAACCTGTACCAGTCGGACAAAATCCTCCGTGCACTGAAGATGCCCTATGATAAGATACATGCCTGTGAGAAAGGATGTGTCTTGTTTAGGCTTGACTATGCGGACTTGAACTGTTGTCCCATTTGCAAGTCTTCCAGGTATGTTGTGGTAGACAACGGTATGGGTGAGAAGACACAGACCAAAATCCCCGTTAGTGTTCTTCGGTATATGCCAATCGTACCAAGACTTCAACGTCTTTTCATGGTCGAAGAGACGGCCAGACAGATGACATGGCACAAAACGGGCAAAAGAACCGAACTAGATGCAGATGGGAATCTGATGATTGTACACACATCGGATGGTGTTGCGTGGAAAAAGTTTGATGAATTACATGGTGACAAAGCGGCAGATCCGAGGCATCCTCGAGTCGGCATCAGCACGGATGGGTTCAGTGTGTTTGGTATGACGACAGCCCAATACAGTTGTTGGCCCGTATTTGTCTTTCCACTCAATCTCCCCCCCGGACAGATTATGAAAAGAAAGAACATTTTCCTGACGTTGATAATTCCAGGGCCCAACTATCCGGGGAAAAATATGAATGTGTACATGCAACCGCTTAAGGACGAATTGCAAGAAGCCTGGGATAATGGGTTCAAGACATACGATGCCTATAGCAAACGGAACTTCATAATGCGTGTCTGGTACATGTACTCGACGCATGACTTGCCCGCGTATGCGCTATTCGTTGGCTGGTGTGTGCATGGAAGGTTCCCGTGCCCCACATGCAAGGGAGCTCTTGAGTTTCGTTGGCTTCAGGCCGGTCGCAAGTTTTCTTGCTTCGACATGCATAGAGAGTTCCTGAATCCTCGCCATAAGTTCAGGAAAGACAAGAAGAACTTCATCAGAGGTAGAGTTGTCAAAAACTCTGCACCACATGCATTGACAGGCCAACAGACCCTGGATCAGTTAAACGCTCTCGAGCCAGATCCCGAGCGTCCAGGGTACTTCAAGGGGTATAATTCTAAGCACGCCTGGACTCACAAAACATGCTTATGGGATCTGCCTTACTTCAAAGACCTCCTTTGCCCACACAACATCGACGTGATGCACACTGAGAAGAATATCGCCGAGGCACTTTTTGGTACATTGTTCGGCATAGATGGGAAGTCAAAGGATAATACTAAGGCTAGAGTCGATCTGGAGGCGCTATGTGATAGGCCGTTACAAAACATGAAAGAACCGAAAGGAAAGCAGAACTGGACGAAGCCAAAGGCATGGTTCAATCTTGGAAGGCCGGCTATGAGGGAAATTATCTTGTGGGTGAAAATGCAGTTGATGTTCCCCGATGGGTATGCAGCGAATCTACAGAGGGGAGCCAGTCTTGACAAATTGAAGATATTTGGTCTCAAGAGTCATGATTGGCACATATGGATTGAGCGGGTAATGCCGGTGATGTTGCGTGGCTTCATCCCTGAGGATGAATGGCTAGTACTGGCAGAACTCAGCTATTTCTTCCGTGTTCTTTGTGCGAAAGAACTATCGCCTAGCGTGCTAGAAGAAATGGAAGAGTTGGCGCCGGAGTTGATCTGCAAGTTAGAGAAGATCTTTCCACCGGGCTTCTTTAATCCAATGCAACATTTGATTTTGCATCTCCCGACCGAGGCAAGATTGGGGGGGCCCGTGCAAAATCGTTGGTGCTACCCAACTGAGAGGATGCAGAAGACGCTTCGACAAAAATGTAAAAATAAACGTAGAATTGAAGCATCGATGGCTGAGGCATTCATCACTGAGGAGGCGGCAAACTTCGTGACAGCACACTACGAAGCCAAAAATCGTCATTTGCATAATCCGAAGCCTCGGTACAATGCTGACGACCCTAAAAAGGGTGGATCCAACCTCAGCCTATTCAAAGGGAATTTCGCACCAGCCAGTGTTTCAAATCCAGTATCTTTGGATAACGAACAATGGCGGACCATTTCGTTGTATATCTTCAACAACCTGATAGAAGTGCGGCCGTACATCGAGTAAGTTCTCGGTACATAGTTTCGCAACTTCTATTTCCTTTGAACTGCTCTTATTCCTGGATATTTCATACAGTCGATACGTCGCCTTATTCTCGTATGGAGCGGTGATCCAAAAGGATTCTGTCGAAGAGTATGAGCTTCTCGCAAAGCAAGGTGGCGGCTATCCCGGTTTCATCTCTTGGTTCAAACAAACGGTAATTTCTATTAGACTTGTAGGCTAATTTGTAGGCGGCTATCCCGGTTTCATTCGCTAATTTGTGCGTAATGCAACAATCCTTTCATATTAAACTTGTAGGCTAATTCAGAGTCTATGGATGCCGAATTGAGACAAGTCGCTAATGGTTTTGACTATAAGGTCCGTTCATTTGACAAATACGACATCAACGGGTATCGCTTTCGTACCTATGGCAAAGAGGTATCTATGGCCGACCGAAAGTCTACAAATTGTTGTGTATCTGCTATCGGCGAAGGAGGTACCGAGTATTATGGGAGAGTTGAAGCAATTTATGAACTTCTATTCTATGGTGAAAACCCACCGAATGTCGTAGTCTTCAAATGTTATTGGTTTCAGCCGAAGGAGACTAGAAGAACTCATGAACATATAGGGCTAGTTGAAATCAACCAAAGCACCCATTTAGATGTTCCTGATGTCTATATTACGGCTCAACAGGCAACCCAAGTATTCTATCTACCGTGGGCCTGCCAAACTAATCCAAATCTGAAAGGTTGGGATGTCGTTTATGAAGTGCCGCCACGTGCTAGACTATCTCCCCCAAAGGAAGAGGATTATGAACCTCACATTAACCCAGACACATATGAAGGAGAATTCTTCCAAGAGACACGTCTTTCCAAAAAGCGTTTCAAGAACCGCTATACTTCACCCCAAAACATTGAAGTAGACAGTGACAGTGAATCCGACATCACCCCAGAGGAGGAACAAGAAGAGCCGGAACAAGAAGAGGTTACTGCTGCGGATGACCTGTCATTGCTTGACCGATTACGTCAAGGTGGCCTTGCACATGTTGATGCCACTGAACCCTATGAGCCCGTCATTGATTATAGTGATGATGATGATTATGCATTTATTGATGATACTGATCGAGATTATTAGTAGTGTCAGGTATTAAATTTTTTAATGTTGTACTTGATGATGATACACTCAAGTGATACACATATTATTATTCATGTCGGTCTTTTTTTTATGTTGTACTAATTTCGTTTACTGTTTGTCATGGCAGGTGTTGAAAGATGGTGGGCGCTGGTCGGGAGCGCGCCAAGGCTCCTTCTTCCTCGGCGCGTGGTCTGAGGTCTTCGATTCCAGACGTACCTCTTCGCCGAGCGTTGCTGGACAGTATGTCCACACCGCCGGGCCCTTCTTCGTCCACCGCGGTGCCCAGCAGGGGACGAGGTAGGAAGAGAGGAGGTGGGGCACGTGGTCGCGGGAGAGGAGGTAGGGTGACTGCTAGGGCGCCTTCCTCGCCGCCACCCCCAGCTGTTTCACCCGAGCACGTGACTGCTAGGGTGGACTCGTCCGAGGAGGAGGCTACACGGACTCCGGTCCACGAGCCTCCGGTCCACGGGTCTTGGGCCCACGAGCCTCGGGTCGACTGGCCTTCGGCCCACGAGAGTTCGGCCCACGAGACCCCGGAGGAGCACACGTCCGGATGGGGTACCTGGCCGGATCAGCCCGAGGAGCCGAGTGGCCATGCTGATGATGGCGGGGAGCCGACTGATCTTGAGGAGGAGGGTGGCACCGTCTACCAGCGTGGTGCTACACGGCTCCCGTCCGTGCCGGCGACCCGCGAGCAGAGGTGGTTGATCTTCCCTGATGGGGAGAGGTACGTAAGTGCATTTAAAATTTTTGTACCTTCTGCATTCACGTTTCTTCAAATAACTAATGCGTTGGCCTTGTCATGCTGCAGGGGTTGGGACCACCATCATAGTGTCCGCCGGCCCAACTCCGTCCTTGGAGTTCTTTGCCGGCAAAACTTCCCGGGGTTTGTCACGTTGCCTGGTGAGGGTCGGCTTCCAGAGCTTGGGTTGAGCTGGGAGCACTACGTGGCTGCCCCGGCCCCGCCGGATGTCATTATCGACGGTGTCGTGTGCGACACGAGGGCAGACATGGTGATCAGGACGTTCTGGGTAATTTCTCCTTTACACATTTCAAAATCTTCAACTAGCTAGTTATTAATTGTACTAATCAATATTGTCTCATTTGATTGCAGACATTCTACAGGTGTGAGGAGGGATACGAGGAGGAGTGCGCAAATGTTATCGAGAACGTCTGCAAGCGCCTACTCCAGAACTTACGGCACGAGGCTCGGGTGCAGGCTGTTCGAGACTACTACGCCTTGCGTGGTATCAAGAAGACCAAGCCGGCGTGCCGCGATAAGTTCCTGAGTAAGGAGCAGTACATGAAGGTAATTCTTAAGGCCTTCTACTTAAGTTCCTTCATTTAGTAATTCTTAGCCGTAGCGCTCAAGTTTCTATTTGCTAACTTAGGCGCCTCCGAGATGGTGTGCGGATCGGATGGATTGTTGGGAGGTGTTGGTCGATGAGTGGTGCTCACAAGAATGGCTAGCCCTCCACAACCAGGCCAAGGACAAACGTGCCCAAATGGAAGGTGTGCCACACCATCAAGGCAGCTCCAACTTATATCAGTTCGGGCGCAACTGGGTATGTGGTTTGCTTCATGATTCATGCAATTCATTCATCATGCTAGCTTGAGCCCTTTAATTACTAACTTTCATTGCTTCTCTCTTTCAGGCACGCCACAATAAGGCGGATAAGGTGCCAGAGGTGTACGACCTGTATGCCATGGCCCACACTGGCTCTTACAAGAAAGTCAAGGCTTTCTCTCAGTCTGACCTCGATGATGCAAACAACTTCACCAACATCTCCTCCCACAACAAGCTCGTGAGATATAGAGATGAGGGGAAGGCGAGGAAAGGGGAGGACTTTAACCCGAGCCAGGGTCCCATTGATCCAGAGCTGGTGATGATATCTGGTGGCGGGAGGTCCCATGGCTCCATAGCCATTGGAGATGGACTTATCCGTTGTCCTAGCACTCTCCCGGAGATCAAGGCGCGCCAGTCGAGCTCCGCTCCTGAGATAAGGCCTCGTGAACGGCCAGTGCAACTCGCCATCAAGGTTAGTGATACGTACTCAGTTATCTGTCTCCATTACATTGTGTGCGCTTCCATCAATGATTACAAATGGTCATGTGAGTGGTGTTGCAGGCTGCTATACAGACTGAGAGAGATAGAACGGAGAAACTTCTGGCAGAGGCGGCGGAGAGGCAGCGGGAGATGGAGGAGAGGACGAGAAAGATGATGGAGGAGGAGAGGGCACGGAATGACATGCAGGCAAGGGCCATGTACGAGCTCCTTGTGGTAAGTTTCTTCTGCAGATTACTTGCTAGTCTTAACATTTAAGTCTCATTACTAACTAGTATGACTCTGTTCTGAAAACCAAATGTGCAGTCTGTGTGCGAGAAGTCCGGTCAGCCCGCTCCGCCGATGCCAGTGATTGCTCCTGGGAGCACGGTGAGTTTAGTTTGAATGGACATTAGTTGGTAGTCTCAACATTTGAGTGTCGTAATGCTAACGAGACATTGAAAATGATCTTTGTTGCAGCTTAACTCCAGAAACGCATCGCACGATCCTTCTCCAGGTAGCGGCACTAGCCACCCCGGTCCTACACCTCCCTGATCACGGTAAGTTTCTCTAGTGTTTTGCTTAACAAATGCATAAAGACCTAGACTTAGCTTTATTTCCTCCAATATGCTTACCATAATGACCTAGAGTTAGCTTATTTTCCTCCAAAATGACCCATTTTACCTAGGTTAACTTATAAATGATGCAGTTCATCCAAGTTAGCTCAAAAATGACCCATTTCACCTAGATTAGCTCCTAAATGATCCATTTTACCTACGTTAGCTTTAAAATGGCCCATTTCACCTACGTTAACTCCAAAATGACCCATCTTACCTAGGTTATCTCATAAACGATCCATTTCAACAAAGTTAGCTCATAAACGATCCATTTCAACTAAGTTAGCTCAAAAACGATCCTTTTGACCTAAGTGAGCTAAAAAACGACCCATTTCACCTTAGTTACCTAAAAAACGATCCATTTCAACTAAGTTAGCTCAAAAACGATCCATTTCAACTAAGTTAGCTCAAAAACGATCCATTTCTAACTTTCTTATTTTGCCATTTTGCAGATTTCATTATGTGCTGGATGGAGTGCTTGTTCTACTCTTCTTCTTCTTGTCTTCTCATTCTTGTCTTCTCATTCTAGTCACCTTAGCTATGGAGTGCTACTTTATGTATGGATGGAACTTCTTTATGTATGAAATGATGGATGGAACTTGTTTATGTATGAAATGATGGATGGACCTTGTTTGTGTATGAAATGATGTATGAACTTGTTTATGTGATGAATGCCTGTGAAATATATCTATATGTCATATATATTTTCTGTGCAAATTGTGGGATTTAACAAAAAACAGAAAAAACAGACAATATGCAGGCTCTTTGCCGTCTGCCACCGACGGCAAAGAGCTCTTTGCCGTCCGCCGCAGACGGCAAAGAAGCCACGTGGCAGCCAACTGTGCTTCCTGGGAGCTGACCCATTTGGTCAGTTTGCCTACAGTGGCAGACGGCAAAGACTTTGCCGTCCGTGGCGGACGGCAAAGAACCTGCAGTTTGCCTACAGTGGCAGACGGCAAAGAACCTGGCATCTAGTGACGTGTAGATGACATCATAAGGCGGACGGCAAAGACCAAAGGCTCTTTGCCGTCTGCGGCGGACGGCAAAGGTCTGCCGTTAGCCACTTAACGGACTGACAGCGCAAATATTGCCGTCCGCCCTCTTTGCCGTCCGCCGCAGACGGCAAAGATCCTTTGCCGTCCGCCGCCAGGAAGCAGACGGCAAAGAAGCTGTTTACCGTAGCCTTCTTTGCCGGAGCCTTTTGCCGTCCGCGGCTGACGGCAAAGGTCTTTGCCGTCCGCCTTTCGAGCCTTTGCCGTCCGCCATGGCAGACGGCAAAGTAGCTGTTTCCTGTAGTGTATTGGCCATATCATGTCACTTTATGATTTGCATGTGATGTCTGTCATGTTTACATCTTATTTTCTTAGAACGACGGTAGCATAAATAAGATGATCCCTCACTAAAATTTCAAGAAATGTGTTCCCCCTAACTGTGCACCGTTGCGAAGGTTCGTTGTTTCGAAGCACCACGTGATGATCGGGTGTGATAGATTCTAACGTTCACATACAACGGGTGTTGACGAGCCTAGCATGTACAGACATGGCCTCAGATCACATGCGAAACACTTAGGTTGACTTGACGAGCCTAGCATGTACAGACATGGCCTCGGAACACAAGAGATCGAAAGGTCGAACATGAGTCGTATAGTAGATGCGATCAACATGGAGATGTTCACCGTTGATGACTAGTCCGTCTCACGTGATGATCGGACATGGCCTAGTCGATTCGGATCATGTATCACTTAGATGACTAGAGGGATGTCTATCTAAGTGGGAGTTCTTTAAATAATTTGATTAATTGAATTCATTGTCATGAACATAGTCTAAATTGTCTTTGCAAATTAAGTTGCAGATCAATAGCTCGTGCTTAAGCTCCCTGTTTTAATACGTTCCTAGAGAAAGACTAAGTTGAAAGTTATTGTGAGCAGTTGTGCGGACTAGGGCCGTAGTCTGAGGATTGTCCTCACTGCTACACACAAGGCTTCTGTCCTTGATGCACCGCTCGGTGTGCCAACCCCTCTAGCGTCGTCTGTGGATGTTGTGAACATCTGGAAGACACGTTCTGATGACTACTTGATAGTTTAGTGCACCATCCTTTACGGCTTAGAGTCGGGGCTCCAAAAGCGTTTTGAACGCCACGGAACATATGAGATATTCCAAGAGCTGAAATTGGTATTTCCGGCTCATGCCCATGTTGAGAGGTTTGAGACCTCTGACAAGATCTTTGCCTACAAGATGGAGGAGAATAGCTCAGCCAGTGAGCATGTGCTCAGAATGTCTAGGTACTTCAATCGCTTGAATCAAGTGGGAGTTAATCTTCCAGATAAGAGATTGATTGACAAAGTTCTCCAGTCGCTATCACCAAGCTACTAGAACTTCGTGATGAACTATAACATGCAGGGGATGGAGATGATCCCGGAGCAGTTCGCGGTAGGCCGCGGAAGTAGAAATGAAGAAGGAACATCAAGTGTTGATGGTTAACAAGACCACTAGTTTCAAAGAAGGGAAAGGGCAAGTAGGGAAACTTCATGAATGGCAAGCCAGTTGCCTCTCCAATGAAGAAACCCAAGAACCCAAACCCGAGACGAAGTGCTTCTATTAGGGGAACTGTCACTGGTAGCGGAACTGCCTCAAATACTTGGTAGATAAGAAGGCTGGCAACTTCAACAAAAGTATATTAGATATATGTGTTATTGATGTGTACCTTACTAGTACTCCTAGTAGCGCATGGGTATTAGATACCGGTTCAGTTGCTAAGATTGGTAACTCGAAACAAAAGCTACGGAATAAACGGAGACTACCTAGGGGCGAGGTGACGATGCGTGTTGGAAGTGTTTCCAAGGTTGATGTGATCACCATCGCACGCTCCCTCTACCTTTGCGATTAGTGTTAAACCTAGATAAATGTTGTTTGCATTGGTGTCTGCGTTGAGCATGAACATGATTAGATCATGTTTATTTCAATGCGGTTATCCATTTAAGTCAGAGAATAATGGTTATTCTGTTTACATGAATAACACCTTCTATGGTCATGCACCCCATGTGAATGGTTTATTGAATCTCGATCGTGGTGATACACATGTTCATAACATTGATGCCAAAAGATGTAGAGTTGATAATGATAGTACCACTTTTGTGGCACTGCCGCTTAAGGTCATATTGGTGTAAAGCGCATGAAGAACCTCCATGCCGATGGAGTTTTGGAGTCACTTGATTTTGAATCACTTGACACATGCGAGCCATGCCTCATTGGCAAGATAACTAAAACCCCGTTTTCTGGAACAATGGAACGGGCAAGTGACTTGTTGGAAATTATACATGCTGATGTGTGCGATCCGATGAGTGTTGACGCGTGCGGTGGATATCGTTATTTTCTCACCTTCACCAATGAATTGAGTAGATATGGGTATATTTACTTAATGAAGCGTAAGTCTGAAACGTTTGAAAAGTTCAAGCAATTTCAGAGTGAAGTTGAGAATCATCATAACAAGAATATCAAGTTCCTGCGATCTGATCAAGGGAAAAGTATCTGAGTTGTGAGTTTGGCAATCACTAAAGACAAGGTGGAATCGTTTCACAGTTGACGCCACCTGGAACACCATAGCGTAATGGTGTGTTCGAGCGTCGTAGTCGCACCCTATTGGTTATGGTGCGATCTATGATATCTCTTACCAATCTACCGCTATCGTTTTGGGGTTATGCATTAGAGACAGCTACATTCACTTTAAATAGGGCACCATCTAAGTCCGAGGAGACGACACCGTATGAACTATGGTTTGGCAAGAAACCTAAGTTGTTGTTTATTAAGGTTTGGGGCTACGATGCTTATGTCGATAGGCTTCGGCCAAAAAAGCTCGAACCCAAAGCGGAAAATTGTGTCTTCATAGAATACCCAAACAAGACGATTGGGTATACCTTCTATCTCAGATCTGAGGGCAAATTGTTTGTCGCTAAGAACAGGTCCTTTGTCGAGAAAGAGTTTCTCTCGAAAGAATTGAGTGGGAGGAAGATAGAACTTGATGAGGTTGTTGAACCTTCACTTCAATCAGAGAGTAGCGCAGCACAGAAAGATGTTTCTGTGGCACTTGCCTCAGTTGAAGAGAAAGCTAATGATGATGATCATGGAGCTTCAGATCAAGTTACTATCAAACCTCGTAGGTCGACAAGGGTGTATACAACTTCTGAGTGGTCACCCTGTCTTAAAGGTCATGTTGTTGGACAATGATGAACCTATGAGCTATGGAGAAGCGATGGTGGGCCCAGATTCCAACAAATGGCTAGGAGCCATGAAATCCGAGATAGGATCCATGTATGAGAACAAAGTATGGACTTTGGTGGACTTGCCCAATGATCGGCAAGCCATTAAGAATAAATGGATCTTTAAGAAGAAGACAGACGCTGATGGTAATGTCACCATTTATGAAGCTCGACTTGTCTCAAAGAAGTTTCCGACAAGTTCAAGGAGTTGACTGTGATGAGACTCTCTCAATCATAGCGATGCTAAAGTATGTTAGAATTATGTTAGCAGTTGCTGAATTTTCATTTACGAAATCTGGCAGATGGATGTCAAAACAAAAGTTTCCTTGACGGTTTCCGTGAGGAAAGGCTGTATGTGATACAACCAGAAAGTTTTTGTCGATCCTAAGGATGCTAAAAGGTATGCAAGCTCCAGCTATCCCTCTATGGACTGGAGCAAGCATCTCAGAGTTGGAACATACACTTTGATGAGGTGATCAAAGTTTTTGGGTTTATACAAAGTTTGCAAGAAACTTGTATTTACAAGAAAGTGAGTGGGAGAACTACAACATTTCTGATAAGTATATGTGGATGACATATTGTTGATCGGAAATGATGTAGAATTTCTGGAAAACAAAAAGGGTTGTTTGAATGGAGTTTTTCAAAGGAAGACCTTGGTAAAACTGCTTACATATTGGGTATCAAGATCTATAGAGATAGATCAAGACGCCTGATAAGACTTTCACAGAACACATACCTTGACATAATCTTGAAGGAGTTCAAGATGGATCAGTCAAAGAAGGAGTTCTTGCCTGAGTTGTAAGGTGTGAAGTTAAGACTTAAAGCTCGACCACGGCAGAAGAAAGAGAAAGGACGAAGGTCGTCCCCTATGCCTTAGCCATAGGCTCTATACGATATGCCATGTTGTGTACCGCGATGTGCCTTGCCACGTGTCTGGCAAGGGGGTATAAGAATGATCCAGGAGTGGATCATTGGACAGCGGTCAAAATTGTCCTTGGGAATAAGGAAATGTTTTCTCGATTGTGGAGGTGATGAAGAATTTGGCGTAAAGGGTTACGCCGATGCAGGCTTTAACACCAAGCCGGATGACTCTGAGTAGCAAACCGGATACGTATAATGGAGCAACCATTTGGAATGGCTCCAAGTGGAGCATAGTAGCAACATCTACAATATGAAATAGAGATTTGTGAAGTACACACGGATCTGAATGTTGCAGACCCGTTGACTAAAACCTCTCTCACAAGCAGAACATGATCAAACCCTAGAACTCATTGAGTCTTAATCACATGATGATGTGAACTAGATTATTGACTCTAGTAAACTCTTTGGGTGTAGTCACATGGCGATGTGGACTATGAGTGTTAATCACATGGCGATGTGAACTAGATTATTGACTCTAGTGCAAGTGGGAGACTGTTGGAAATATGCCCTAGAGGCAATAATAAAATGGTTATTTTATATTTCCTTGTTCATGATAATTGTCTATTGTTCATGCTATAATTGTGTTATCCGGAAACCGTAATACATGTGTGAATACATAGACCACAACATGTCCCTAGTGAGCCTCTAGTTGACTAGCTCATTGATCAATAGATGGTTACGGTTTCCTGACTATGGACATTGGATGTCATTGATAACGGGATCACATCATTAGGAGAATGATGTGATGGACAAGACCCAATCCTAAGCATAGCACAAGATCGTGTAGTTCGTCTGCTAGAGCTTTTCCAAATGTCAAGTATCATTTCCTTAGACCATGAGATTGTGCAACTCCCAGATACCATAGGAGTGCTATGGGTGTGCCAAACGTCACAACGTAACTGGGTGGCTATAAAGGTGCACTACGGGTATCTCCGAAAGTGTCTGTTGGGTTGGCACGAATCGAGACTGGGATTTGTCACTCCGTATGACGGAGAGGTATCTCTGGGCCCACTCGGTAATGCATCATCATAATGAGCTCAATGCGACCAAGTGTTTGGTCACGGGATCATGCATTACGGTACGAGTAAAGTGACTTTCCGGTAACGAGATTGAACAAGGTATTGGGATACCGACGATCGAATCTCGGGCAAGTAACATACCGATTGACAAAGCGAATTGTATACGGGATTGATTGAATCCTCGACATCGTGGTTCATCCGATGAGATCATCGTGGAACATCTGGGAGCCAACATGGGTATCCAGATCCCGCTATTGGTTATTGACCGGAGAGTCGTCTCGGTCATGTCTGCATGTCTCCCGAACCCGTAGGGTCTACACACTTAAGGTTCGGTGACACTAGAGTTGTAGAGATATTAGTATGCGGTTAACTGAAAGTTGTTTGGAGTCCCGGATGAGATCCCGGACGTCACGAGGAGTTCCGGAATGGTCCGGAGGTAAATATTTATATATGGGAAGTCCTATTTTGGCCACCGGAAAATGTTCGGGATTTTTCGGTATTGTATCGGGAAGGTTCTAGAAGGTTCCGAAGTGGGGCCCACCTGCATGGGGGGACCCACATGAACGTGGGTAGTGGGGGCAAGGCCCCACATCCCTGGTCAAGGCGCACCAAGATCCCACCTTAGAAGGAATAAGATCATATCCCGAAGGGATAAGATCAAGATCCCTAAAAAAGGGGGATAACAATCGGTGGGGAAGGGAAATGATGGGATTTCTTTCCCCCACCTTTTCCAACGCCCCAATGGACTTGGAGGGCAAGAAACCAGCCCCCTCCACCCCTATATATAGTGGGGAGGCGCATGGGAGCAGCACCCGAAACCTTGGCGCCTCCCTCCCTCCCGTGACACCTCTTCCTCCCCGCTTGCGCTTGGCGAAGCCCTGCCGGGATCCCGCTACTTCCACCACCACGCCGTCGTGCTGCTGGATCTCCATCAACTTCTCCTCCCCCCTTGCTGGATCAAGAAGGAGGAGACGTCCCCGCTCCGTACGTGTGTTGAACGCGGAGGTGCCGTCTGTTCGGCGCTAGGATCATCGGTGATTTGGATCACGACGAGTACGACTCCATCAACCCCGTTCACTTGAACGCTTCCGCTCGCGATCTACAAGGGTATGTAGATGCACTCTTTTCCCTCTCGTTGCTAGAAGACTCCATAGATTGTTCTTGGTGATGCGTAGAAATTTTTTAATTTCTGCAACGATGTCCAACACTTTATAATCACCCAGTTACATTGTGACGTTTGGTAGCACACAAAGTGTTCCTCCGGTAAACGGGAGTTGCATAATCTCATAGTCATAGGAACATGTATAAGTCATGAAGAAAGCATCAGCAACATACTAAACGGTCAAGTGCTAAGCTAACGGAATGGGTCAAGTCAATCACATCATTCTCCTAATGATGTGTTCCCGTTAATCAAATGACAACTCATGTCCATGGCTAGGAAACTCACCCATCTTTGATTAACGAGCTAGTCAAGTAGAGGCACACTAGTGACACTATGTATGTCTATGTATTCATACATGTATTCTGTTTCCGGTTAATACAATTCTAGCATGAATAATAAACATTTATCATGATATGAGGAAATAAATAATAACTTTATTATTGCCTCTAGGGCATATTTCCTTCAGGTATTATACGACAAATGTTCAAGTGTACGAACAGAGAGGACAAATTACCTGGGTAAAATCGGCGGTCCATCGTTCCGCATCTCAATGCTCCATAACTTCAATCACAAAAAGGCCACAAGAGTTCCTAATATATATATATGCAAACATTAGTCACCGTGCACACGACCATGTCTTTCGTAAGTAGAAAATGATGAACCATAACTCACCCGTCCTCTTGTAGTGGCATGTCCATCTGAGCTGTGGTAGGCCACTTAGTGACGTCTGGATATTTGCCAGGTGTAATACGGTTTGCCTCTTCCATATCAATTGCTATTGTTGGTCGCTATTTCAAAGAAAGTAGTAGTGAGAAACCATATGAAATTTCATATGAAGAATGCTCAATGTTGGGGAGAGTACCAGTGCTTTCACAGTGTCGAGAGAGAACTCGAGAGGATAAAGCGAATCAAAAACTCGGAATTCTTTCTTGCGGTTGTGCATCACCACGGTGATCCAGTGTGTATTGCCGACGTTCAACAGGATAAACGACTAAAATGTGGAACACATTTGTAATCAGATGCAATTATGCTTGTTAAAATGAGTGTTAATGAACTAGTAAGAACATATCGTACCTTATCACAGACGGTATACTCGTCCAGAACCCTACGTACTGCTCCAGCTCTGCTCAGCGCACGATCCATGTTGTATTTCGACGGTTTAGGGTTGTCTCGTGCCTTAGCACGATCAACAAGGTATTTGGATCTCCAGGCTGGACAGAGGTGCTGATCATGACCAACGCGCAGAGCCAAATGTGTCTGATAAGCATCGATAATCTGCGTAAAATAATAGAACATTTTCTGTTCATAGGTGAGACCTAGATTATGCACTTAAATAGCAGGACATGGTAATAGATCTTACGTCATCCGCCAGCCATGTATGCTCAAGTACCGGTCGTATACTCTCCACAGTCACAGAGGTGCCACGTTCATTGTACTAAACTCTTTTTGTCATATTCTTCTCAGACCGAGCAGCTGCCTCCACAAACGTAACAACAGCATCGATGAGTTCCGGTGTCAAATCGTCCTTAATAGAGCCTTCCATGGCATGGTCACTAAACAGAACTGCATGATAAATTATGAACGTCAAGAACGGTGAGTACATGAAATGGTAGTAAATTAAGCACTAAGTTAGCTAGTAACGGTACCTCTAGTTGCGGTAGTGTTGCCGGATGGCTTAGTACCGCGTGCGTTTCGCTTGCTGGGCTTGTCAAGTGCAAAGTGAGATTCAAATTTCTTGGGAACAGTCCGTCGGCGCTTCACGGATATAACATCGTCTTCTTTTGCGGTTGCTGCAGACTTTTTCCCCTTGCTCTTACCCACCATCCTGCCGATAGAACTTGCAGAAATGTCAATGTCGGACGATTCTGCTCGAGGAGAATTACTTACGATCCAAGGGTTCTCCGGTGTTGCGCCGCACTCATCTGTAGGTTAACAAAGAAATAATGTGATAGGTTCAGTTTACGAAAATGAAGATGCATAATTGAGATAAATGAAGACAAATAAATGAAAACATACTTCCTCATCATCGTTGTTCTAGTTTCCAACAAGCTCGTCAGGCTGTGTCAAATCAATCACCGGCTCTAGACCGTCAGAGTCATCCTTGTACACGAATTCTTTTTTTTTCTGGCGGACCATTCTCAAAGGAATCCACTTCTTCGTCTGCATCGTTGTTGCCGGAAGCTGCAGCAGCCGCTGGCTTGTACATCACACCATTTTGGTTCAACTTCTCTAACAATCTCTGCATTACATAAAAAATATTAATTAATGTGGGCACTTCAAAAATGTTGTAAACATAGAATTAAGGGTGTGTCACCTCGGCTACTTGTTTCGGTATTTCCTTCATTTGGCTGCGTAAGTAATCCATACACCGCTTCATGAGGAGGTTCATCATATCGTCCGCGTTTGAGGCTAACTTGGACTTCTTTGCCGCACCAATGGCGGGCTTCATTTTTGGCTTTTCTGGTTCGGGAACTTTGCGCTCCTGCACCCTATACTCCTTGGTTATGTTGTCTTCAATCTGCATGTGAAATACAAGTATATGTGGTCAATAAAAATATTAATACAACTAATTATGTTATATAAAAGATTTAACAAGTACCCAACATAATGAATTACCTTGATGTTAACATGGCCACGGCCGTGGTCATAATCAAACTTGTCTCTCCTAGAGGCTGCAGCTTCAGTCCAATTCCTCATTAGAGGTTCCATGGACAAGCTAGGATTGAATGAGCATTCACCTTCCAGAGGCTGAACCTTCTCCCAGTACAAGTACTGCATGAATATGAAAAATTATAGTTAGTACTATACAGCAGGTAAATTAGCAATCATATTTTTTTTTGCAATGGTACAAGTCTGAAAGGTGTTTCCATCTAGGCCATTGGCGGAGGTGTTTGCCTTTCCTCACGTTGCGAAGGCAGTCCAGCAGAACCCGGAGGGTGAACGCATTCCAATTAATCTTGGATATACGCTTCACATCGTCCACCAATGCGTAATATTGCTTTGGGACAGTCTTGCTTGACATGGGAGCAAGAACTATTCCGAGCAACACGAGGACAACTCTCCGAAGGAAATCATCGTCGGCAGATTTATTTTTTCTGATGTACACAATCAGATCATCGATGACTATATTACCTGTGGTCTTGCTCAGGAATTGAGGCAGCACTCGATCTTTAACATCCTCACCTTCCTCACCGAGAATACCTTCTGCCGACAGTCCGTGGTTCTCCAAGGCCAAGATGCACTCAACATCCACGGCACCGAGAGACACTTCGCCAACCAAGTCTTGTTCAATGAATCTGCCCTTGCTAGGATCAAAAATCTCAACCATGTACCGAATCAACAGTGTACGCATCTTCAGCGAAGGTATCGGAAGCATGCTACGCAGTGGTGTTTCGGCAAGTGCGGCGCGTTGACCGGAAGATAGACCGGCAATAAGTTTGCACCATTTTTCAACGGCGCAAACAATTTCTCCATTGAGTTCATCCATCCTGTTAAAAAAATATACTTGGTTACAGTACCATAAATTATTTAATCAACTTTTTTCCGAACATATTGTTGGATAAAACATAATAATGGAATACACTATCCCACAGTAGATAGAAAACTATACAACATAATTTATTCATACTGAAACATTCAGCAGAGACACGTGCAACACATAAAATGACAGTTTAACAAGTACTTATTTAACCAATTAGTTTCAGAATCAAAAGTAACATAATTTATTTAATCATTTATTTTCATATGGTACTGTACAAATAGATATATGAATCGGTGACAGTGCCTAATTAACAGTAATCGAAAAGAAAAAAACAAAATTATGCATACTGAAACATGCATCAAACAAACGTGTAACACATACAATATTAGTGGGCGTCGCATAGTTGCAACATGCATGTCTTAGGGCATTGCTATAACTTAAAGTGACTATGCTATAAGTAACACTGATTAAAAGTTGTTGTTTATTCATCAATCCAACCTACAAGTGAAAGACAACAAACAACATGCAGAAACTAATTTGCAATCGTAGGGCTATCTAATCTAATACACGCACAAACAAATCTAGTGTCATAGGCCTATCTGATCTAATACACGCACAAACAAAAAACATCTACTCCAACAGATGTAATGCGAAGATTATGCGCTAATTAATCTTAGTCCTATCGAATCTAACACACGCGCAAAGAAAAGCATCATGAATGCGGTACAGTTGCCAACATATTGGATCACTCGATGAAGATGGAAGTTGTCGGCGTTGTAACGTGGACGCAGTTCGTCCACGGCGGCCAGCACGCGCTGACGATCTGGATGTTCTCGACGATCTTGCTGGAGTTGGGAGGATGCTAGGGACGCAGCTGTCGTCGACTCGGCGGTAGGAGCCGTCGTAGACGACATGAAAGACGATGCCGAGACTATATAGGAGGAGGAGGATCTCCTAGGTCGTCGTAACCACCAGGGAAAGTATGTCCGTGATATTTGCCTTCCTTGGTTGAGGAGAGGCAGTACGTGCTCCTAAATTAAAGGGATATGCTTCCCACGCTCGAGTTTTTTTTAGATTCCGATCCGGGAATTGTGTAACAAATCCCAGCTGCTCCTCTCTTCGAGCGACGAGGGGCTCGTTTCACGTACTTTTTTCTTTTCTTTTTCATATTAGAAAATTTCAAAATCAAATAATTATTTCAACTCAACCCAATGGTCCCAAAAAATTTCACAAAATGGATGACCATGGACATCATGCATGCCAATTCTCATCGATTTCCGACACTCGATGCATTTACTTGGATTTTGCCGGCGAAAAAAACCCGAAACGCTGCCCGGACGTGACGCAACGTTCGTTCGGTGTCCGGAATGGCTTAGATGTTGCATGGGGGCCTACATTAGGCATCCTCACATGGTGCCAAACTTTGGTGTCATTTCATGCAGGCCACCACATAGCACATGTGCAATCACCATCATTCGGGTCTGCCGGAGGGGGAGCCCAAGGACGTTGTTTTTCTAGACTCAACCAAATGGCCCCAAATTTTTTTCACACAATGGGATGACCATGGAAATCATGCATGCCAATTCTCATCGATTTCCGACACTCTATGCATTTACTAGGATTTTGCCGGCGAAAAAAACCCGAAACACTGCCCGGACGTGACGCAACATTCGTTCTGTGTCCGGAATGGCTCAGATGTTGCATGGGGGACTACATTGGGCACCCTCACATGGTGCCAAACTTTGGTGTCATTTCATGCAGGACACCACATAGCACATGTGCAATCACCATCATTCGGGTCTGCCGGAGGGGGAGCCCGAAGGACGTTGTTTTTCTAGACTCAGCCAAATGGCCCCAAATTTTTTTCACACAATGGGATTACCATCGTCATCACCATGCCAATTCTCATCGATTTCTCACACTCGATGCAGTTACTAGGATTTTGCCGGCGAAAAAAACCAGAAACGCTCCCCGGACGTGACGCAACATTCGCTCGGTGTCCGGAATGGCTCAGATGTTGCATGGGGGCCTACATTGGGCATCCTCACATGGTGCCAAACTTTGGTGTCATTTCATGCAGGCCACCACATAGCACATGTGCAATCACCATCATTCGGGTCTGCCGGAGGGGGAGCCCGAAGGACGTTGTTTTTCTAGACTCAACCAAATGGACCCAAATTTTTTTCACACAATGGGATGACCATGGACATCATGCATGCCAATTCTCATCGATTTCCGACACTCGATGCATTTACTTGGATTTTGCCGACGAAAAAAACCCGAAACGCTGCCCGGAGGTGACGCAACGTTTGTTCGGTGTCCGGAATGGCTCAGATGTTGCATGGGGGCCTACATTGGGCATCCTCACATGGTGCCAAACTTGGTGTCATTTCATGCAGGCCACCACATAGCACATGTGCAATCACCATCATTCGGGTCTGCCGGAGGGGGAGCCCGAAGGACGTTGTTTTTCTAGACTCAACCAAATGGCCCCAAATTTTTTTCACACAATGGGATGACCATCGTCATCATGCATGCCAATTCTCATCGATTTCGGACACTCGATGCATTCACTAGGATTTTGCCGGCGAAAAAAACCCGAAACGCTGCCCGGACGTGACGCAAAGTTCGTTCGGTGTCCGGAATGGCTCAGATGTTGCATGGGGGCCCACATTGGGCATCCTCACATCGTGCCAAACTTTGGTGTCATTTCACGTGGTGCCAAAATTTGGTGTCACATTGGGCATCCTCACAACATACATTTATGGAATTTTGATTTTTATAACTATAATAAGAAATAAAAGACAAAACATATACTTGAATTTTAAAACTCTAAGAAGAAATAACAGAGAAAAATATATTTGATATACCTTTTTTGAAATAGCAAAGAGAAAATATATATTATAATAAAGATGAAACATATTATATTGCATTTTTTGAATTTTAAAAGTGTGAGAATAACCGAAAGAGTAAAAATATAGTAGATTTTAAATTATTGTACATATAAAAAGAAAATAAATATTTGATTGAGTAAGTGAAATATAACACATTAATTTTTCGTCCGTTAGTGAATTTTTCGTACACATTGAATAAGTGAAATATAACACATTGAAACAGCTCGGTTTTAAATGTGGTAATAATCTGCGCGCGGGTGAGGCTGGCCTGGGACGGCCCACCCGAATTAGGCCCAAGCGAGCGTCGCGCCGGGCACATCACAGCGGTGCTGGGAGTTTAGTCCCACCTCGCCAAGCGAGGGGAGCTCGCACCGGTTTATATACCGGGCTGAGCTTCCCCTCTCAAGTTCCTTTCTATAGCGGGCAGCACATTGCCTAACCCTGTCCGCCTTGCCCAGTGGGGCCTACTAGCTGCCTATTATCACAATCTGGCGGCCCTGCATCCTAGCCCAATAAATGATTGGGTTGCTGTCGTATGCTGGCCATTGAATTGTGAACTATGCAGCTAGTAGGCGGGCTTTTTTGTCATATTTCATTTTTTGCATTTGTCACCATTATTTGTTGCTCTTCAAATCACCTCATAAAAGAATATAACACAACAATTTTAAGCACATTCTTGAATTTTATTACTGTCAAAAAAAATAATAGAGAAAAATATATATGTGATTTAAAATTATTTCAAAGATAAAACTAAAAAGAAATATTTTAATTAACAAGTGAAATGAAAGAGAACGTATTATCTTGCATAATTTGAATTGTAAAACTGTGGGAATAAATAAAGAGGAAAAATAGATTTGATTTTCAAATATTTGAAATATAAATAAGAAATGAAATGCGTAAACATCATGGCAATGCACACATTTCCATTGCAACCAGTAATTTAGGCTAACTAGGATTGTTTCCAAACAGTGAGATTATGATAACCTTGCAGGGTTAAGTTATGTATTTGACTCTAGAACCAAATTAACGCAACCTTAGAGTTGAAGAAC
The DNA here is from genome assembly GCF_002575655.3 of Aegilops tauschii subsp. strangulata. Classification (NCBI taxonomy): domain Eukaryota; kingdom Viridiplantae; phylum Streptophyta; class Magnoliopsida; order Poales; family Poaceae; genus Aegilops; species Aegilops tauschii. The sequence goes on along the minus strand of NC_053035.3, from coordinate 23,244,680 downwards.
TGGCTGATCCATATCTCTATAATAATGCTCTTGGATGTGGCACATGTGGGTCACCTAGTATAAGAAAATTTGGGTGATTTGGAGATGGTGGAAAAAATCACCTTTGTTCAAAAACTGGCTTAAGTTAGACCAAATGGTCCCTCCGGAATGCGGGCATTTCTTCGACCACCTCCAAATCACCACAATTTTGGCACACATGATCTCTTGCACAAACAAAGCTAGGTTTCCAAGGTTTTATATTTTTTGAAACTTTTTGAATTTATACTACCCTCTAGACTGACTGATCAAAACATCGGTCTATACCTCAAGGGGGCATTGTAAAATATATTTTTTCAAATTTTTCTTTCATAGCCATGTTTGGCACATGTGGGTCACCAAGTACAAGAAAATTTGGGTGATTTAGAGGTAGTGGAAAAAATCACCTATGTTCAAAAACTGGCTTAAGTTAACCAAATGGTCCCTCTGGAATGCGGGCATTTTTTCAACCACCTCCAAATCACCTCAATTTTGGCACACATGATCTCTTGCACAAACAAAGCTAGTTTTCCAAGGTTTTATTTTTTTTGAATTTTTTTGAATTTATATTGCCCTCAAGACTGACTGATCAAAACATCGGTCTATACCTCAAGGGGCCATTGTAAAATATATTTTTTCCAAATTTTCTTTCATAGCCATGTTTGGCACATGTGGGTTTCCAAGTACAAGAAAATTTGGGTGATTTGGAGGTGGTGGAAAAAATCACCTTTGTTCAAAAACTGGCTTTAGTTAGACCAAATGGTCCCTCCGGAATGCGGGCATTTTTTCGACCACCTTCAAATCACCTCAATTTTGGCACACATGATCTCTTGCACAAACAAAGCTAGCTTTCCAAGGTTTTATATATTTTTGAATTTTTTTATTAATTTATAATGCCTTCTAGACTGACTAATCAAAACATCGTTCTATACCTCAAGGGGCATTGTAAAATATATATTTTCCAAATTTTCTTTCATAGCCATGTGTGCCACATGTGGGTCACCATGTAAAAGAAAATTTGGATTATTTGGAGGTGGTGGAAAAAATCACCTTTGTTCAAAAACTGGCTTAAGTTAGAGCAAATGGTCCCTCCGAAATGCGGTGATTTTTTCGACCACCTCCAAATCACCTCAATTTTTGCACACATGATCTCTTGCACAAACAAAACTAGGTTTTCAAGATTTTATATATTTTTTGAATTTTTTGAATTTATACTGCCCTCTAGACTGACTGGTCAAAACATCGGTCTATACCTCAAGGGGGCATTCTAAAATATTTTATTTCAAAATTTTCTTTCATTGCCATGTTTGGCACATGTGGGTCACCAAGTACAAGAAAATTTGGGTGATTTAGAGATAGTGGAAAAAATCACGTATGTTCAAAAACTGGCTTAAGTTAACCAAATGGTCCCTCCGAAATGCGGGCATTTTTTCGACCACCTCCAAATCACCTCAATTTTGGCACACATGATCTCTTGCACAAACAAAGCTAGGTTTCCAAGGTTTTATATTTTTTTGATTTTTTTTGAATTTATACTGCCCTCAAGATTGACTGATCAAAACATCGGTCTATACCTCAAGGGGCCATTGTAAAATATATTTTTTCCATATTTTCTTTCATAGCCATGTTTGCCACATGTGGGTCACCAAGTACAAGAAAATTTGGGTGATTTGGAGGTGGTGGAAAAAGTCACCTTTGTTCAAAAACTGGCCAAATGGTCCCTCCGGAATGCGGGCATTTTTTCGACCACCTCCAAAAACCTCAATTTTGGCACACATGATCTCTTGCACAAACAAAGCTAGCTTTCCAAGGTTTAATATATTTTTGAATTTTTTTATTAATTTATAATGCCTTCTAGACTGACTAATCAAAACATCGGTCTATACCTCAAGGGGGCATTGTAAAATATATATTTCCCAAATTTTCTTTCATAGCCATGTGTGCCACATGTGGTTCACCATGTAAAAGAAAATTTGGATTATTTGGAGGTGGTGGAAAAAAATCACCTTTGTTCAAAAAATGGCTTAAGTTAGAGCAAATGGTCCCTCCGAAATGCGGTGATTTTTTCGACCACCTCCAAATCACCTCAATTTTTGCACACATGATCTCTTGCACAAACAAAACTAGGTTTTCAAGGTTTTATATATTTTTTGAATTTTTTATGCCCTGCCCAATGCCAGTTCAAAACAAGCGGCTTCACAGAGCCACTATAAATTGTACAAAATTATAAAAAGGAAATCTTTCTTATTCTTTCTATTTATATCAAGGAGATCATGCCTACAAAAATTAAGGTCATTTGGAGGTGGTGCGAAGACCTTGCTACAAGACTGGATTAGATGAGACCAAACGGTCTGTCCGAAATGAGGTCATTTTTTGGACATCCTCTAAATCACCTCAAAATTTGCACATATGTTCTCCTTCTCAAACATAGATACATTACCAAGGTTTCACAATTTTTGAATTTTTTCTGAAATTTTTTATGCCCTGCCCAATGCCGGTTCGAAACATGCGGCTTCACGGAGCCACTATAAATTGTAGAAAAGGAGATCTTTCATATTACAAAAAATCAACTTGCATTTCATGAAAAAACTCCTTCATATTACAAATAATCATTACATCTTTATTCAAATGTTGTTTTTTGCACACACACACCATCTTTAACTACTTTATTATTATTATTTGATGAAATGATGGAATATGTGCTTAGTTATTGGAATATTTGATCATATGGTGGAGTATTTGCTATTTTTGCTTACTCAAATGATGGAAAGATGTCATATGTGTGGATGAACAATTTCCACTTACTTCACTAAACAACATTAATTAACTTAACGCAAAGTTGTACATTTGGTAGGATTTGCTTATGGGCAGAGCATGTTGCACATGGCCACAACATGGGAATTTATTGCACCATTGCCATAGCATGTTCCACATGGCCACAGCATGGGAAGTCTTTGCAGCATGCCTGATCAGTGAAGTAACACTGATGCGGCATGTCTGATCATTGCAGCAGGTAAATTCAAACAAATCATACATCTAAGGAACCATACGTCTAAGGAACCATAATGGCAAATTTAAGGGACACAAATATAGATAGCAATATATATTACTACCATAGATAGTAGCATCCACACAGCGCACTTGCTGATGCAGACACCTCCAAGTTCAGAACACTAGCATTAGATAAGTTCAGACCACACATCACAGTAACACACTTAGATAAAGTTCATACTACATTACCACTTCAAGTTTCCACCATCAGACTACCACATAAAGTTCACCAAAAGAACCGAGGCTTCCTCCATCATATGACAACCAGGGTCTAGGGCAACTACATGTTAGGGTTTCTCAGGACCTTCAGGAGGGTAGAATGCTGAGCCCTGATCTTGTACTCATCACTGCTGATGGATGTAGCCCGACAATGTTCCATCAGATGCTCCAGCAACCCAGACCTGGGCTTGGGCCTGCTGTAGTAGGGGCAGCGGTACTTGTCCGCCCTCCAGTTGTAGTACGTACCAGATCCTTGGGCCCTGATCTTCTCCACCACCTTCTCTTCAAAGGACTCGACGTTCCCCTCGACCACATCATCTCCAGATTCATACTGCACACATTAATGACTAACATTAATACATTATGCATTCAAATACTATAAACATCTAACACTAACTCAATGCACAAATAACATTTGAACTAGGCCTTACCTCGTACGACTCATCTTCATCACTGTCATATGGGTAGTACCCAGATGAGTCCCACTTCCTCTTGTTGCCAACAAGATCCTCCTTCTGCTATATTGTCAACCAAGCAAATCATTTACAAGGAATTGAATTGCAGTTCAAATAATGTCATTACAAACAAGTTGTTTTTGCATAATGATGGAAAGCTCCTAACTATATTGAAAAGGTGCACAGGTTACACATGGTATGTACATTTCAACAACTAATTCATAGACTATATATGAAGCTATATAGATACTAAACAATAGGGTTATGAACATAAAAGTTCATTCATATGGACATACAAATCCAGATTTGGTTTTGAACATGCATATGAAGGTATAAATGAATATCATTCCTCTCTTATTAACCAATGAAATAGGAGTTTTTGACAGACAATGCAAATAGGACCTTTATATATAACTTCACAAACATATCAGGTTTTCATTTCATTTCTAAATATTAATAAATATTTAGTTCAGAGCAGTTCTGAATGAGGACTCATATGTCAGAATGAGTGAAATGGTGAAGCCTAACTCCTACATCTAATTAAAATACCCTAACTCCAGCATCTAATAAAAAAACACTAACTCCTAGATCCACTGGATCATTGAATCACAAAGTTTACTTACATATATCGTTGGATATAAATGAATCCAGTACAAATAACACTAACTCATACATCTAATTAAAATATCATAACTCTTACTTCTACTGCATCATTCAGTCACACCATTTAATTACATTTATCTCTGCCTATAAATGAATCCAATACAAAAGAAACCTAACTAAACATCTAATTAAGAAACACTAACTAGTACATCTACTACATCATTCAGTCACAAAATCTATATATAACTGTCTATAAATGAATCCAATACAAATAAACCTTAACTAATCAACTAATTAAAAAACCATAACTACTGCATCTACTGGATGATTCAATCATAGATCCTACATATAACTGGCTATAAATGAATCCAATACAAGAAAACCCTAACTAAACATCTAATTAAAAAACCCTAACTACTACATCTACTGGATGATTCAATCACAGATTCTATATATAACTGTCTATAAATGAATCCAATACAAATAAACCTTAACTAATCAACTAATTAAAAAACCATAACTACTACATCTACTGGATGTGATTCAATCACAAATTCTACATATCAGTGCCTCAAATTGAATCCAATACAAAAAATCCCCAACTAAACATCTAATTAAAAAACCATAACTACTACATCTACTGGATGTGATTCAATCACACATTCTACATATCAGAGGCTATAAATGAATCCAATACAAAAAAACCCTAACTAAACATCTAATTAAAAAACCCTAACTACTACATCTACTGGATGTGATTCAATCACAGATTCTACATATCAGTGGCTCTAATTGAATCCAATACAAAAAATCCCCAACTAAACATCTCATTAAAAAACCCTAACTACTTGATCTACTGGATGATTCAATCACAGAATCCAAACTTAACCTTCACTATAAATCAATCAAACATCTAAAAACCTTATCAGAAGGGGATGCAGCAACTAGCAACAACAAAAACCCTAACACCTAAATCTACTGCTTAACGGGGGTAACTAGCAACGGAGGGGACTGCTGGCAAGGATTACCTGCAGGTCCACGTGCTCGCCGCCGGCCTCCGCAGGTCCATCAGACGGGCCGCTCGACGCCGTCACGCCAAGCTCCGGCACGGCTGAGTCCGCCACGGCGGAGTCTGCCACGACCACCTTCTTCTCCTCCAGATCTGCCGCCGCATCGACCGATCCAGCGCGTGGGGATGCAGCACCGCCGACGAGGGTCTGCATGGCATCTGCCACGGTCTCCGCGCCCGTCTTCTGCAGATCTCCGTCCGCGACGGCGGCTTCGCCACGGCCTTGCTCCATCCGAGCTAGAAGCAAGCAGGAGAAGAGAGGGAGGCGGTGGTGGTGAGCGAGCAGGTGGGGTGGCCGGTGAGGGAGACGATGAGGCAGAGGAGAGAGGAGGGAGAGGGAGGCGATTTGGGGGAAATGGGGTGGGCGATGCGGCCGGTGCCCGTTCCCCTCCTCTTATACTAGGGGCCTTTTTTTGAAACTATCCATGAACACGTGCGCACACACGACCGCGGGGAAACGCAACCGCCAGCGTATAATACACGTACACGCCCGGTGTACAACAGTACACAGGCCGGCGCGGGCTCATACAAGGCTCTACGACTGGTCTACGCGCGCTCTACGCCCACCTGAAATGACCATCGTGCCCCTCGTTACGAACCGCCATCGACGCATCTGGACCGTCCTTGTGTTTTTCCCACTCGCGTTCAGCCCAGGGGGGGAGCACCGGAGCAGAAACGAATGGGAACGGCTATAGGTCTTCTTGGCTGAGTCATACCAGACTTGTCCTTGACGGTGATGAGTTTGGCTGGTACTGGGTCTGATCCTACGAGGAGGCCACAGTAGCCTGCTCTGCGGATTTGAGGGAGGATCTGGGCGTGCAATAGGATATAACTCCAAAATTCCCCTCCTTCTAATTTCTGCCCAAGCCCAATTAGTGCTATTTGAACATTAACATGATTTATCCTGCAAAATAATAAATTAATCATGATCGAATAAAACACTGACAGAAAACATAAGTTCCCAACTTGACTGATTAGCACTAGATCGAAGCAATTAGAGCCTTAACCAAAACTTTTGACCCTTGAACAATTATAATTGAGACAACAACAAAAAACACGATCGATAGCATTAAAAGCTAAGATTTAAGGCCTTTTGCCTTAAACAGGATTGCATCAAGAAAAGGCCTAATAACCGTTCTAAAAGAAACCAAAACAAGCTCATGATACGATACCGATATTAGAATTAACTTTGGGGATTAACATACTTAGGATCTCTGATCTCTTAATTAGAATACCTTATTAGACAATATAAGCGGAAGCATGATAAAACTTGTGATGGCCGTTGGAGGTGGCCGAGGCGTAATCCTTTGCCTGCTTGGTGTACGCATGAAGAAAGATGGAGCCACCATGATGTAGGCGTGCAGGGGCAGCAGCAGTGTCCAGTAACATCATGAGGGCCGCCGACATAGTGCTAGTGCAAGCCGGCGGTGGTTGTCGGTCTTCCAGCCCTTTGGCTCCCTCTTTTTAGGATCGGTCGATTTGGCCCTCTAGCGGTGTTAACTCGTGTGTACTCACTTCTGAAGAGGTACGGGGCCTCTTCATTATATATGTGTGGCTGGTGGGCAGGGGACCGAAACCAATCGTTAGTTTTGGGTGCCCCGGATCAAAGCACCAACGTGGAATTATAATTCCCCTTTTATCTCGGTCTACAACAACCTAAGATCAATTCCAACGAGAGACACCATCAATCTGCATAGCTTCGGTTTCAATTAGCACCATTCATACCAACAATATTAATTTCGCTTTGCGGATTAGTGTGATCATCTTTTGGTTGGGTCAACGTCCTTATCTGAGGATTCACAAAAAGATTGGCTGCCTGCCAAAATAATTTTAGGGGAATGGTCCTTTTCACCCTCACAATCTGCATATCTTGGACAAGTCTACATCAGCTCGCTGTTTTTCTTGTTCCACACCAGAAGGAAATGCAACATTAACCTTCTTGTCTTCTTTATCATCTGTACATATGTTAGATAAACTACTCATGAGTAACTATTTACCATGCATATTAGTTACTTCGTAGATATTCTTCCTTACAGAGCTATGTACCTTTCGTGGATGCTTGTTCTGCAGCCGAAACCATGCATCTCCAGCCTGCTGATATTCTTCCTTACAGAGCTATGCACCTGTATTCATTTACTTTACTCTTTCAAGACCAAGTTACCACACATTAGCTAAGGCAATACACGCACAATCAATTGGTCTTGTTGCTCAGTTTTGCTTACTTATCAGCAGGTTGGTGTTCAAATATTTTTAGGTGTTTAAACTAATCCTACTACCAATCACTACTGGAATCGACGGCTTTGCCGAGTGCCGTAAACACTCGGCGAAGGCCCAAAAAAACTCGGCAAAGCCTTTGCCGAGTGTTGCACTCGGCAAAGGACACTCGGCGTACAGCCTTTCAGCAAATAGAATTTCGCCGAGAACCAACCATCGCGCACTCGGCAACGCCTTTGCCGATCGTTTTTTGTGGTACTCGGCAAATATTGGGACTCGGTGAAACATAACTAACGGACGACGGAAACGGCAAAAATGGTACAGTTGCACTCGGCAAAGGTGATGGCTTTCTCGAGTTGTAGACTCGGTAAAGATGTTCAGCAAAATTTAAAAAAAAAACGGCGACGTCGATTCATGCCGGCGAGTTACAGTGGCCCACAGCTCGCGAGTCACCACTCGTTGCGCTCTCCTCTGCCAAGCTAGCCTGTCCGCTGCTTGTGTGCTTGCTTGGCCGGTGCGTTGTTGGCTTGCCGGAGCATGCCGGTGCTGCTGCTCAGCAAGAAGATGCGTCTATGCGAGATGAGTCTGGCCGCCGCTCTTGGTGGCGCCTTCGACGACGCATGTGGCTTGTGGCCTCCGTGGTTGTTGGTGCCGCCGCTCGCCGGCGTGTGGTTGGTGAGTTGCTGCCTTCCCGCCGCGTGCCGCTGCCGCGTGCCACTGCCGCTTGCAGCTGCCTCGCATCTGCTGCTTCGTGCATGAGGGAGCTTGGTGGCCGGCCGCCGGCGTACGTGCTGCTAGCTGCTGCTACTTTGCTGCTTGAGAGATGGCATGCGGGCGAGCCGGAGAACGAACGGTGCGCACCTGAAGCTGGAGGTGCTCAAGCACTACGCCGGCAGGCTGCTGCAGCTGCTCGAGTCCTCCGCCGGCGTGCTTCGAATCTCCACGGTTGTGTGCCTGTGTATGGGAGTGTGGATGTGTGAGACGGTGAGAGAGATGAGAGGGACAGAAGATAAGGTGTGTGTGTGGCTGTGCGTGGCATGCATGTGTGTTTGTGTTTGTTTGTGATAGAGACGTGTGTGGTTCTGATGCATGGAGAGAAAGCATGAGATATGAGATGTGTGGTTGTCTGCTTGCCATGTCATCGATCCGTGGCACTACCTCCCAACCAATCAGAGACAGGCACATTTTACCGAGTGTTGCTCTCGGAAAAGACCTGGTAAAAAAATGCATAAAGTCATTTAAATTGTGGAAGTAGCTAAAAAACTAAAAAATTCATAAAACGTCGGAATTAAGCATAATGTAAGGTCTACTTACTTGAAAGTTGGAGAGTGGTACCATTTTGCACCTTGCTTTACAAAAAATACCATTTTGACACTTAAAAAATGAAAAATAATTTTCTTTTACAAAAAAGTTGGAAACTCTATTTGACAACATTGTTTTTAATGGCAATATGCACTTGTATATTTAATTCCGACGTTTAACTTGATATGGCCATCACCTTGGTCATTTAACTTGAAAGTCATCAAAGTTCATACACGATAGCCCGTTTTGTGAAGGAATTTTTTTTTAAATTAGTTATATTGAAAGTTTGGTATTTTTCCTCGCAACTAGTACACATAAAAGGACTCCATGCGAAAGGATTGCATTTTTTAAACTTGTATTCTTTTTCTTTTATTTTTTCTAAAATAGGGTCAAATTGGTCGACATGGCTATTCATCACAAAGGGTTGAATCTCACAAAACTCTAAGTGGTTCTCCCATATAATGACTACTTGTGTATCTAGAAATACTTTTTGCTAATTTTTATGACTGAGCTATCACACACTTGCAGTTCAATTTTGAATTACTTTCCGGAAATTGACATAAAGTCATTTAAATGTGCGAAAGCAGCTAGAAAACTAGAAAATCCATGAAACTTAGGAATTGTGCACAAAATATGGTCTACTTACTGTGATAATTATGGTGGTGCCATTTTGCACCCTGATTTTTGTAGTTGCTTCACAAAAAACAACACCTAGTTTTGACACTGAGAAAATGAAAATTGATTTTTTTGTATAAAAAAGTAGGAAACTCTATTTAGCAACATTGTTTGTAATGTTAATATGCAGCTATGTGTCTAATTTGGGAACATTATAATAAACTATGCAATGAATATGACCATCACCTTTGTCCTTTGACTTGAAAGCCATGAATGTTCATACACGTTAGCCGGTTTTGTGAAGGATTTTTTTTTCAAATTTATAATATTAAAAGTTTGATATTTTTCCTCGCAACTGGTACACATAAAAGGACTCCATGCGAAAGGATTGCACTTTTTAAACTTGTATTCTTTTTCTTTCGTTTTTCGAACACGGGTCAAGATGGTCAACATGGCTATTCATCACAAAGGGTTGAATCTCACAAAACTCTAAGTGGTTCTCCCATATAATGACTACTTGTGTATCTAGAAATACTTTTTGCTAATTTTTATGACTGAGCTATCACACACTTGCAGTTCAATTTTGAATTACTTTCCGGAAATTGACATAAAGTCATTTAAATGTGCGAAAGCAGCTAGAAAACTAGAAAATCCATGAAACTTAGGAATTGTGCACAAAATATGGTCTACTTACTGTGATAATTATGGTGGTGCCATTTTGCACCCTGATTTTTGTAGTTGCTTCACAAAAAACAACACCTAGTTTTGACACTGAGAAAATGAAAATTGATTTTTTGTATAAAAAAGTAGGAAACTCTATTTAGCAACATTGTTTGTAATGTTAATATGCAGCTATGTGTCTAATTTGGGAACATTATAATAAACTATGCAATGAATATGGCCATCACCTTGGTCATTTGAGACTATATTGATATTTAGCATGCCAAAAAGTGTAATTAATATGGCTTAAATGAAAAGGTTTTCAACATGAAAACTATCCGTCTCGTCAAAATGAACAAATTTGATCTTTGGACCATCTTCATCCGAGGTCGTATGCAACCTGTACAGCCAAAACTATGCAGTTTAGCGAAGACCCCCTTTGCCGAGTGTGACGCTCGGTAAAGACCCCCTTTTGCCGAGTGTGACACTCGGTAAAGCCCTGTTTGCCGTGTTTTATTGTTTTACCGAGTGTTTTATCCACAACACTCGGCAAAGTGCCTGTTTGCCGTGTTTCACATTTTTGCCGAGTTAGGTACTCGGCAAAGATAATATTGCCGAGTGTCCGATATAATGCACTCGGCAAAGAGCCTAACACTCGACAAAGAGAAAAATTCCAGTAGTGAATGTTTTTGTGGCGTAACATGTTTTATGGCGACCGACCCCCTTCATAACATTATAACGCTTATGGCGTATGGCGTGGCGACATTATAGACACAACGTAACTTTGTATGAGAGCAAATGAAATCACAACTTCATAGACATAATCTAACTCTTTAATATGTATGACAACAAACTGAAGCACCTAGCAGAGTCTGAATAGCTGGATGGAGCTCGCAAATCTGGAGGGGAAAGGGGGTGTGGCCGTCTGGCAGAAGGAGTGGAGAGGTGCACAGCAATGTCAACCTGTTATGGCCTCTGGAAACTCTTTTCCCTCCATATATCTCCTTTTCCTTCTCTCTCTTCCCGCCTCTGGAAAGTGGAAAAACTCCTTTCCCTCCCAATCTCCTTTCCTTCTCTCTCTCCGATTTTCCCTCCGGATCTCCTTTTTCTTCTCTCTTTCTCTTTGCCTGTTACTGGAAACACTTTTTCCTCCCAATCTCCTTCACCTTCCCGCCCCACTGCTGGTTGCTGGTCCCGGTGCGCACCAACTCTCCTGCCATGGCGTCCAGTTTCAGGCATGGCGACCAAAAACACATCAAATGGACGATATGGGGACGCCACACGCCAAAAGTATTGCGAGCCTGAACACTTCAGGCTGGGACCATGCGACCCCTTTATATCGTCGCTAAGCGATGAGATAATGACGCCTTAAAAACATTGCCTACTACAACTTGCTTTATGAAACCAGTGTATGCTATTATCAAATAATGTCGCTACTTCCTGATCTATCATTATAACATATAATGAGATAAAAGTATATCTATTAAACTGTCACATACACATGGTTTCAATACTCGGCTGGCCGATGAATTTTTTGCCATGGGTGCAAAGGGTCATCCAGTAACCTGAAAAGGTGCAGGTGTGCATGAGCCCCCTGGCCCGTCTACACTACAACAGGAAGTAATGACAGAGCATACTCTTATCATCAGGACTCGGCATTTGTATGGCACACTCAATCATAGGCCCAGCCAACTCCATCCCCTCTTTCAACTCCAGCAAAACATAAAAAAGATACACTAGGTGGATAAGAATAGCAATCAGCATACACTGTGCGGAATGTGCACAGGATCATTGTTGGTGAGAGAGGGAGGGAGGAAGAGGGGATAGAGATAGGGAGTACCATCTGCACCCTGGTTTGAATCCGTTGATTGTAAAGCAACAGGCAGATCACTAGCACAACCTCCAGAATCAGTGTGCAGTGCTTCAACAACCGTAGTATCTTGCTTAGGACTAGTCACATCAATAGCAGCAGCCTCATTTTGCAGATCACTAACATCAGCCTCTGTGGGGCAGGAGTATCCTTAATATCCTTAACTGACTAACTGAGGTGCAGTCTATAAGTATCTCAGGATGTAAGAGTTATTCCCTGGTGCAAAAAGATATTAGGCATCATGTGTAGTGGTGCAGTGGAGGCTTTCCTCCTTTTCAATAAAATAAAATAAATTAAAATCATGTGTAGTGGTGTAGCTTTTAGGCTGTTTCTTCTTCTGGTGTAGCATCCTGTAGGTGCAATAGGTGTTCTTTGCCTGACGCAAAACTGTTAGAGCAACTCTAGCAGACCCCGTATATGTCGCAAACCCGCAAAATTCCGATGAGTATACGGGCTTGGCCCATAAATATTCTTTTACCGCGGCCTGCAATCTACCCCCCTCCCCCAGCAGTATATCTACGGGTTCGCAGGGCATATGCGGGTTGAAACCCTATCCCCCCGCCGCCGTATCTCGCCGCAATACCCCACTCCCCACTCACATTTCTCGCCGCCGGTGAGCCCCCTTCCGCCTCCAGCCGCCATGTGGGCTGTATGTGGAGCTCCGGCCGCAGCTCCGGCGGGGCGGCAACCCCGAGCGCGAGCGGCGTGTCCGCTCGGACGGCGTGAGGAAGCGTGCGCCGAGGAAGTGGACGAACAAGGGCCTCGAGCTGCCACCGAGCCTGCTCCTTCGCGAGACAGAGGAATACGACCGTCGGCATTGGCGTACGCCCTCCTCGGCCGCGGGCCCGTCCTCCGCCGCGAGATCTTCCCACGCCGTGAGCTCTTCCTCTTCCGGCGCGGGGCTTCTCCCCATGAAGAGGGAGTGGTCGGAGGAGATCGAGGTCGTCGCCGTCAAGCAGGAGCCGGAGGAGATCGAGCGCCGAGGGGTCGTCGGGCCCAAAGATTTCGTGGCCGATTTCGACGAGGTCGTGGCCACCATTGCCGAACGGAGCCTGCGCGAGGAGGCGGAGCGCCGGTGCCACGACGAGGAGCTCGAAGATCTCATCCTCAAGAAGGCGGTCGCGGCCAACCTTGCCGCAAAGGATAAGGAGGACGAGTGGCGGCGCATCCGTGAGGAGCAGAGGGAAAAGTTCATCGGCCTCGTCAGCTCCGACAAGGACTGAGCTCCTCCACCGCGTCGTCCTCGGCCGCGAGCTCGTCCATTTCGGTATATCGACCTCGGCCTCACCGCCGCGAGATCCCCCACCCCCCTCTAGTAGTAGTAGTAGTGGAATGTAGTATGTATGATACTTTAGTATGTGATGATGAACTATGAATGATCATGTAGTATGTAATGAACTAGTGTGGTTGCAATTTCTCCCGCGAAGCACTTTTTCAAATCATACAGTTTCATATACGGGTTCTACTCTGCCGCGCACGATTTCGACCCGGAAAACAGTTCTTCGTTGAACTGTAAACGCCTTATGCGGGTCGTGGTTTTACGGGGTCTGCTAGAGATGCTCTTAGGCATCGCAAAAGAATGTGTATGAGTTGGCATGTATGCTTGACTCTATTTTCATAATGAAAACGGGGTCCATGTCACCGTGTGGCCCCTCTGGTCGAAATTTTTTTTCCTTACCTGAGGCATCAAAAGGGGCTTGGCAGTCTGGTAACATCACTGTATTGGAATCATCCTTTTACATCTCCAAATCACCAATTCTATGACGAGAGGATAGGTTCAAAACCACTAGGAAGTGTAGTCTCACCAATGGGAACGGCAATAGGTGTTCTTGGTTGAGAGTCATACCAGACTTGTCCTTGACGGTGATGAGTTTGGCTGGTTCTGGGTCTGATCCGTCGAGGAGGCCACAGTAGCCTGCTCTGCGGATTTGAGGGAGGATCTGGGCCCACCACAGGATATAATTCTGGCGGGTGAGCTTCTCGGTAACCTGGGTGGTCAGAGGTTTAGCGGAGCTTGATGAGGCTGCCATGGGAGATCGATTTTTGGTGTTGGCTTTTGATGTATGGGAGATCGATTTTTGGTGCTGGGTTTTGGCTAGATGTGAGGGAAGAGTTTGGCGCTCATTACCATGTGTGACATGGTGGAACATCGATGCCTGTTGAGGCTGACGGGTACGTGTTATATGATGGGGCTTATCCCATGGTTTGCTTACAAATTGTTACAAAGTTTGAGAATCAAGAAAGGGGTTCAAACAGCTTACAAGATAGGCACAAGCCAAGCTCACAACTAGATATATCTCTACGTAGCAGAATTGTAGGGGACGCCCTCCTGGATATCACATATGTTGACATCTTCAATAGATTTAGATATAGACGAGAAATCTGGCTTAAGTCCATCATTAGCAGTTGAAAACCAATCGACAACAGGAGCCATGTCAGCAGCTATGGTCCCCAACGCAACTCATCCCTTGGTTGTTCTTGAGCGCGGAAGGAGCTCACGCTGGCGGCTATCAGACATGGTCCTCGGCATGCTGGCTAGAAGCGCCGCACTGTCATCGTTGCTTGACCTGTGTAGCTCTGCCTCAGCCTCTGTATGTATCTGCGTCTGGTGCCACTCGATGAGCTGGGTCAGGGCGTCCTTCATGGGCGGCTGCTGGCTGCCATCAGACATGCTCCTCGGCATGCTGGCTATAGCGCCGCCGGAATGTCATCGTTGCTTGACCTATGTAGCTCTGCATCAGCTTCTATTTGCCTCTTGTCCCACTGGATGAGCTCGGTCAGGACGTCCTTCATGGGCGGCTGCTGACTGCTATCAGACATGCTCCTCGGCATGCTGGCTAGAAGCGCTGCACTGACATTGTTGCTTGAGCTATGTAGCTCTGCCTCAGCCTCTGTATGTATCTGCCTCCGGTCGCACTGGATGAGCTGGTTCAGGACGTCCTTCATGGTCGGCCGGTTACGCGGGCATTCACTCGTGCACGACACACCGAGTTTGAACACCACTAAGATATCAGACGAGTGAGCTGGATCATGGATATTCTTGTCGATGATGTTGTCAGATGGATCGAGTAGCCTAAATGCACATGCAGCCAAGTTTTCATCTTCTTGAATGGCAGCCTTGCCGGTGGTCAGTTGTAGCAGAAACCAAAAATGTAGACGTCAACTTCTTTGGTCGCATTTCCATATACTCCTCACCGCAGGCTTCCTCCTACCCACTCGCTCCAACCCCGTGTTCTCCTTCTGCCCATCGTCGCCTTCCTCACTGCAGGCTTCCTCCTACCCGCTCGCTCCAACGCTGCTCGGCCACTCCGCCCTGAACGAACCACCACCATAGAGCTTCATACACTCCTAGCTATCAAGAATGGGTGGGGCAACCCCATGCAGCTTGCGTCGTGGAATACAACCGACCATTGCAGCTGGACTGGTGTCACCTACGTGGCCGGCCGTGGAGGCCTAATTACGGGGATTTCCTTCAAGGGGTTGAATCTTGCCGGCAGCATCCCTCTGTCTATGTGCAACCTCAAGTACCTCACCCAGCTTCACATTTCACATAACAAGCTCATCGGCAGATTGCCTGGCATCCCGCTCTACGCCTGCTCCCGGCTCCGGTTCCTTGATCTCTCCTACAACGCCTTCTATGGAGTGCTTCCTGATGACATTAGTAGGCTATATCACTATTTATGAAGAATCTCAATCTAACTGATAATAACTTCAGTGGTGTTGTGCCCCTGGCCATAGCTAAGCTTTCGCGCTCCAGGAGTTAATTCTTGACAGCAATGGCTTCACCGGCGAGATTCTAGATTCATTTTCAAACCTAAAGTAGCTACGGACGTTGGACATGTGGGGGAACAATTTCACTGGTTCAATCCCTTTATGGATCTGGCAACACCAAAAGCTCGAGATATTGTACCTGTATGACAATGGGCTCACCAGGGAGCTTCCTCGCAATATCACGATGCTCAATTTGGTGAAAATTGACCTCTCAAACAACAAGCTCAATGGCAACATACCAGATGTTTTTGGCACTCTGAAGAAACTAAAATTCTTCGGACGTGGAGTTTCTACACCTGAGCTCATATGCGCCTGCTATGAACAGTAAAATAAATAAAATAGAAAAACATTTCAAAAAATTCTGAAATTTTTTTGTGGCATACTTTAAGAAATGTTTGTTGTGCATGCAAAATTTTGTCATGAAATAACATTGGTGGAAGGCATGGTAAAAAGAACAAAATCGATACTCTGAAAATGTTACTTTCAAACGCATTTTGGAGCTCTGATTTTGTTTTTTTTTTGCCACGACCTCCACCAATGTGATTTCGTGATGAAATTTTGCATGCACAACAAACATTTCTTAAAGTATGCCACACAAATTTTTCCGAATTTTTTGAAATGTTTTTCTATTTTATTTATTTTACTGTTCATAGCAGGCGCATATGAGCTCAGGTGTAGTAAGGTACTTTCGAAATTCTTCATCCTAACCAGCAATGAGTTCACGGGCCCCATCCCCAGAAGCATTGGACTTCTTTCCAACCTCCAATACATTGACCTATCTAACAATACGCTCTTGGGTTCCATCCCCAGAAGCATTGGACTCCTTCCCAACCTCCAAACCATCTAGTTATCTAACAATATGCTCTCGGGTGAGCTACCACCATATCTTGGGAAGCATTCCCCACTTCGGGGTATTGAAGTCGACAATAATAGCTTGTCTGGCTCACTCCCGGAGCACTTATGCGCCAATGGAATATTCAGCGACCTAGTATTCATGAACAACAACTTCTCCGGCCAGCTCCCGACGAGCATCCATAACTGCCTCTCGATGGACAACATCATGATCTCAAACAATAACTTCTCTGGGGAGTTCCCGGAAACTATATGGTCGCTCCCGTTCTTGAATAAAGTGGAAATATCAGACAACAGCTTCACTGGCACTATGCCGACCGATATATCTTCGAATATCTCTAGAATTGAGATGCAAAACAACCGGTTCCATCCCGTCATTTACGACTGGGTTGTTGATCTTGATGGCGCGGAATAACCAACTCTCTAGAGAGCTACCGGTCAACATGAACAAGCTCCAGACACTTACTGTGTTGTTATTGTCTAGTAAAAGGATATCTGGATCAATATCAACATCAATTAAATTATTGCATAGTCTCATGTCACTTGACCTCAGCAACAAGAATATATCAGGCACAATATCATGATCGAGCATGGGGGATGATGTCAGCATTGGGTGTCCTTGGTTTGTCCAACAACGGGCTAACGGGTCACATTCCACCTGACTGGGAAACCCACTCATTTGCATCCCTCAATTTGTCATTTAACCAACTCAATGGGGAGGTGCCCCTCACTCTGCAAGATGGGAAGTACAACCGCAGCTTCCTTGGCAACCAGGAAGCTTTGTGGCACGTGGGGATGGACGACAACCAGGGGCAACGAGCGGCACGCGGTGCTGGACGACAACCAGGGGCAACCAGAGAACCGCATGCAAATGACAAATTGAGGGATGTGGTTGTACTTCACATCTTGTAGAGTGAGGGGCACCTCCCCATTGAGTTGGTTAAATGACAAATTGAGTAAATGAGTGGCTGTCCCAGTCAGGTGGAATGTGACCCGTTAGCCCGTTGTTGGACAAATCAAGGACACCCAATGCTGACATCATCCCCCATGCTCGATAGTGATATTGTGCCTAATATATTATTGTTGCTGAGGTCAAGTGACATGAGACTATGCAATAATTTAATTGATATTGGTATTGATCCAGATATCTTGTTCCTAGACAATAACAACACAGTAAGTGTCTGGAGCTTGTTCATGTTGACCGGTAGCTCTCCAGAGAGTTGGTTATTCAGCGCCATCAAGATCAACAACCCAGTCGTAGATGACGGGATGAAACCGGTTGTTTTGCATCTCAATTCTAGAGATATTCGAAGATATATCGGTCGGCATAGTGCCAGTGAAGCTGTTGTCTGATATTTCCACTTTATTCATGAACGGGAGTGACCATATAGTTTCCGGGAACTCCCCAGAGAAGTTATTGTTTGAGATCATGATGTTGTCCATCGAGAGGCAGTTATGGATGCTCGTCGGGAGCTGGCTGGAGAAGTTGTTGTTCATGAATACTAGGTCGCTGAATATTCCATTGGCGCATAAGTGCTCCGGGAGTGAGCCAGACAAGCTGTTGTTGTCGACTTCAATAGCCCGAAGTGGCGAATGCTTCCCAAGATCTGGTGGTAGCTCACCCGAGAGCATATTGTTAGATAACTAGATGGTTTGGAGGTTGGGAAGGAGTCCAATGCTTCTGGGGATGGAACCCAAGAGCGTATTGTTAGATAGGTCAATGTATTGGAGGTTGGAAAGAAGTCCAATGCTTTTGGGGAAGGGGCCCGTGAACTCATTGCTGGTTAGGATGAAGAATTTTAGTTTCTTGAGTGCCAAAAACATCTGGTATGTTGCCATTGAGCTTGTTCTTTGAGAGGCCAATTTTCACCAAATTGAGCATCGTGATATTGCGAGGACGCTCCCTGGGGAGCCCATTGTCATACAGGTACAATATCTCGAGCTTTTGGTGTTGCCAGATCCATAAAGGGATTGAACCAGTGAAATTGTTCCCGCACATGTGCAGCGTCCGTAGCTCCTTTAGGTTTGAAAATGAATCTAGAATCTCGCCGGTGAAGCCATTGCTGTCAAGAAGCAACTCCTGGAGCACGAAAGCTTAGGTATGGCCAGCGGCATAGCGCCACTGAAGTTATTATTAGTTAGATTGAGATGCTTCATAAATGGTGATATAGCCTACTAATGTCATCAGGAAGCGCTCCATAGAAGGCGTTGTAGGAGAGATCAAGGAACCGGAGCTGGGAGCAGGCTTAGAGCGGGATGCCAGGAAATCTGTCGGTGAGCTTGTTATGTGAAATGTCAAGCTGGGTGAGGTACTTGAGGTTGCACATAGACGGAGGGAAGCTACCGGCAAGATTCACCACCTTGAAGGAAATCCCCTTAATTAGTCCTCCACTGCGGGCCACGCAGGTGACACCAGTCCAGCTGCAATGGTCAGTTGTATTCCACGACGCAAGCTGCATGGGGTTGCCCCACTCATTCTTGATAGCTAATAGTGTATGAAGCTCTATGGTGGTGGTTCGTTCAGGGCGGAGCGGCCGAGCAGCGTCGGTGCGAGCGGGTAGGAGGAAGCCTGCGGTGAGGAGGGCGACGATGGGCAGAAGGAGAACACGGGATTGGGGCATTTTCGTGGGCCGAAGGTGAGAGAGGAACAGTGGAAGAATTTTTATTTTCTTTTCTACAGGAATGACGGAAGAATCTGGAGAGTGTAGTCGAGTGAAACGGGTGGGTGTTGAATTTGAAGTTGTCGTCGAAGAACGAGCGTCGCCATTTGTGTAGACGGGGTCACCACACGGAGACCGGGCCTCGCCACCAAACCACTGACCCGGGTGGGTCCTTAGTCTTCGAGGGGCCAAGGTGAAACTAGATCCAATACCCTTGACATAAACAAAATAAAAAATAAGAGAAAATATGTTGAATTGTGAGCCAAAGAAAATATAGTAGTTTTTCTCTTGTAAGTCTCTTTCTTCATTAATATATCTAATTAAGATTAACCTACATTTTGGATCACAATCTAAAAACGGATATATTCGTCAAGACTTTAAATGTCATTTTGGATCACAATCTAAAAGCATATGTACTGTTCATCCTTAAAGTCCATAAATTTTTTTGTGCAGCTCGCAATTCAAGGTATTTCATCCTGAAATTTTACACACATACACTTCATATACTTGCATACTTGTGTAATCTTTTTCAGAATTTTTTAAACTGAAAATTTTGAATTTTCATTTTTCTTCAAAATAAAGGCCTCCAAAATTCCCTACTCCATGACACTCACTTTCTTATGTAAAGCCCTCTCGTCTTATAAATTAATATTAGTTTATTCCTCCATTGCAACTATCAGCATGTCCTTTATCGAAAAAAAACTACCAGCATGTCGCCGAACTAAAAATGTGATAACCCCAATAATATTTATATATGTATAAACAGTATCTAACAAATCGATTATCAGTGGCCAATTGCAACAGTTCAGAGGCAATATTGATAATCATTTATAAATTTTGATCAATTATCTTGGTAAAGTACAATATTAAGGCATAGAAAAACTGAATAAATAAAGATGAGAGACATACCTTTCTCTTCTTTGTAACTTGTACACGATCTTGTACCTCGAGAATTAGCACAGTCGCATGCGAGGTAATGGCCTGGTTATCTCCGGCAGTCCGGTGCTCCTCTGAGGCTCCGACTCATGCATGCCCTGACTCTAGGCGATCTCCATGCAGGGGGTTATCCGATCTCTCTCTCTCTCTCTCTCTCTCTCTCTCTCTCTCTCTCGGGCTTCTAATTCGCGAGCGCGCGCGTTGGAGCGTGTAGTTTCAGACAAGACACTTTGGCCAAATTAGGCAATGCAGTTGCGTGCTCCTTTTCCTATTCCTTTTTTCTTTGCATGAAACGGAAAGCACACGCCACCCCACCCATTCTTGAAAATCAGGGGGGCAAGAGGTTAGATAAAGGATTCTCCATACGCATAGCCATCCGCGTCTTTAAAATCAGGAGAGATGGATTAATAAGGTTGGACAGAGATTAGACACTAGGCCCATAACTGAAATGAGGGGTCAAGTCTATCACACGTCGCAATGCGCGCACGCTTAAAAGTCTTTTCATTTGCAGAAAAAGATATGAACATTCACACTATGGAATCAATATTATTAGATGCATGATGAAATTAATTTTCATAACATATAGTTTTAGTATTGTAGATGATGACATTTTTTAATTAAACTTTATAAAATTGGCTTTGACCAAATCTTATATGCCGACTAAAAAACGGAGGGAGTACATCCAACCAATGCGTTTTAGAATAATGCATTCCTAAACGAGGGCTGCTAATTCAGGAGCGCGCGTTGGAGCGTGTAGTTAGAGAGTTCTACATTTCGCACAGTCATCCGCGCCCCTAAAATCAAGGGAGAGGGATTAATGAGGTTGAAGACAAATTAGATATTGGTCCCACGACTAAAATCAGGGGGCAAGCCTACGCGCGTCGCAACACGCGCACGCCTAAAAGTCTTTTCGTTTTTAGAAAAATATATGAACATTCACACTATGTAATCAATATTATTAGATGCAAGATGAAATTAATTTTCATAACATATAACTTTAGTATTGTAGATGATCACATTTTTAGTTAAACTTTATAAAGTTTGACTTTGATCAAATCTTATATGTAGACTAAAAAATGAAGGAAGGACATCCAACCAAGGCGTTTTAGAATAATGCATTTCTAAAAGAGGGATGCTAATTTGGGAGTGCGTGTTGGAGCTTGTAGTTTCAGACAAGGCACTTAGGCAATGCAGTTTTTTAGAAAAGGAGGATGACCCCCGGTCTTTGCATCTGGGCGATGCATACGGCCACTTTATTAATTATTCTCACACGACTTTACAAAGTCATACAATAGTAAGACTAAAGCCGCCGTCTAAGCAACAAACTGTCGCTACACCTATCCAGTTGATGAAGGGGCGCAGATAGCCTGGGCCTAATACCAAACAGACATCGCAGCCAAGCCTAACATCTAAGACCCGAGACCCCAACCTAGCCACTTGCCGGGTCAGGCACACACATTGGTCCGGCGTGCTCTCAGAGGCCGCCGCCGCCAACTGCCACCGCTCCATCTTCAGAACTGTACTGATGCATCAACCTTGCTCGGTCCAGCTATCGTCGACGCCACCACGGCGCCCAACGGCACCTCCTCCCTGCGCGCAAACAGCTGAACACGTCGCGGTCGCCACTGATACACCTCAGCGCCATGCTGCCAAGTACCACCAGCCGACACAGCTTGAAGTCCTTGGAGGATCTGTCGTGCGTAGCACCTGCCGACCAGGCATGACCAAGCGTAGCACCTGTCGATCAGGCATGACTTGACATCTCCACCGAAGCTCCGTGCAAGACGAAGCCGCTCCACCTCCTGCCTCTGACTTCCAGCACTGCTCCATAAATGATGCTCCCAAGAGAGAAACGACACCGCAGTGCCGCCATCATCCGGTCTGGAAGACCAGATCCTAGGGTTTCCCCCGGAGCAGTACGAGTGGGTCGACGGTAGTCACATGACGATGCCTTCATCAAGGTAACGACATGGAACGCCGCCATCGCCCGCCGTCGGCTCGGTTTTCACCGGAAACTACGTCTCCCCGACTCGCAGCTGGTGCTAGATGACGGATCCCGAGATCCGAACACCCAGCCTTAGGTCGACCACCTCTGACGGAAGAGATGACCACCACCGCCGGCTGCACCGGTCAGAACAGATCTGAACGAAGGTGCCGCCGACGAGACCACCAGGCCCTCCACGCCGCCATCGCCGATCTGAAGGCAGCACGCACGCCACCGCACCCAAGCCGGCCGCCGCCGACCGCAGCCGCCGCCGCCGCCCGAAGGGCCATCCGCAGCGCCCGCAGCCCTGGCCGCCGCCCGCGACTGGGCCGCCCGCCGCCAGGACGGGCCGGCCTCCCGCCGCCTGCTACAGCCATCCGCCGCGCCGCAGATCCCAGATCGGTCGCGCCACCACACGCCTTGGGGTCCGCCCCACCCCGGAGACGCGCGCGAGAGGAGATCCCCCGCCACCGCCGTCGGCCCCCGGGCTTAGCCCGGCGGCGTCCTCCGGCGGCGGCGGAGGGAGAGGAGGAGGGAGTTTGCGGCGGCGGCGGCTAGGTTTCTGGCTCCGCCCGAGTCGCCCTAGGGGGAGGACGACGCGGGGGGTAGGGTAATTTCACTTAGGCAATGCAGTTACGTGCCCCTTTTTCTATTCTTTCCTTTTTTTTTCTTTGCACGCAGCTGAATGCACAGGCCACCAGCCCATCCGACCCTGAAAACGCCCTTAAAATCAGAGGAGAGGGATTAATGAGGTTGAAGAGAGATTAGATACTAGATCCACAACTAAAATCATGGAGCAAACACGTAAAAGTCTTTTCATTCTGTCATGTGTCGAAATCATCATCCTCGGGCAGAACATGAAGCAGTCGCAGTACATGACCAAACTAAACGTGTCAAACATATACGCCTACACTTGCCATAGGTTGTATCCGGGCACGCATCAGCTTTATAGCCTGCCACCGAACTGACTGATTCCAAACCACGATGCAAGTGTGAACGCCCAGGATATGGTGGTCGACCACCATAAGTCCGCACACCAGCATTTAGCAGTCATGCACCCTTTTCCATCGGCCATAGATAACTAGTGATAAAGGATGTGATGATTAGTCAAATATCCGAATCCTACTTCACTTGCTGTGTCTGTGTCTGTTTAAGTGTTCTTGGACGAGAGAGCTTTGGTCCAATCTCCAAGATGCTTTTGGTGACCAAATTTCCATCTTTGGAACCTGGAAATTAGCAGCCGGCGGACTCTATCGTTGAATGAATGACAAAAATGACCGCTACGCTGTGGGAATGTTCGCGTAAAAGGATTCAATCTCTAACCCATCTGTAGAATTGATTGTGTGCATCGATATTCTCATTGATCGTGCACTAGGCACATATATAGGTACAATGGGTGCGACCGGTGTCTTGTCTCCCAAGATACAAGACAATACAGAGGGAGAGAGACACTACAAGTGCGGCATATAAAACCCGGACCTACATACGTGTACACATGTTCAACATCCCCCCTCCCCGCAATCGAAGCGTCGCTAGTGACGCAAAGACTGGACCGAAAGCCCTCGAAAATCGAGGTGGGTAGTCCCTTCGTCATAGACCGTTTTTACGGTACCCTATACTGTTGATAGGCGACGGAGCAGTATATTAAAATCGGACTACCCCATCCTCTCTCGCGCTGCTGGCCGCTCCGGCCGCGGCGGCCACCAGATCCCAGGGCAACTCGCCCCGGCCAGCCCCCACCGACGCCATGGGGCGCCCCCGCTCCTGCTGCTCCACGCGCTCCAGAGACAGCGAGGGATGGGGTCTGCCGGCCTCGGTGCCAAACCCGTCTGGATCCAGCGGTCCATCCATGGTGCCGGACTCTCAGTCGCCTCCCCCCCTTGCCAACGGCTATCCCCGGCCCCCGCTGCGAACCCTGCAGCGGGGTGAGTGCTCCAAGGCGCCCCCCCTCTTCCATGCCGGATATTTCAAGCCCCCCCTTCTGCGCGACCCCAACTTCGATCCATCTTAGTTAGGCCTTCACCACAGCCGAGCTCCACCCGTACCGGCAATGGCAATGAATGGACGAAGGTCAAGTCCCGAAAGGCGCAGCGCGCCAGCTCGCGCTCGCAGGGTCGTAGTGAGTATGCACGCCGCCACCAGCGAGGCAGCCGGCCCTCCTTCAATGCCGCTGCCGGTCGCGAGGCCTTCTGAAGGCGCTTCCGCGGTCTCTGCTTCAGATGCCTCAGCTCAGAGCACCGGCACGTCGATTGTAGAGATCTACTCCACTGCATAGAGTGCAAGCTGCCAGGTCACCGTGCCCGCGACTGCCCCCTGCGTCGCGGCCCGACCCGGCCGCCGCCTGCCAGAGGCCCCGTCCACGAGCGCCTACGGTTCCCCACGCCCGCGCCGCCCGCCCCGGCCATAGAGCGCGCCGTCCACACCGACCCCTCGCGGTGCCTGAGGTCTGGCCAGTAGCTGGTGGTCGAGACGCAGGAGATGGAGCAGCAGACCTTCCTCCTGCGGCGCCATGCCGTCTTGCTCGTCTGCAAGGCGGAACGCCACGCGGCGAGCCCCATGTCGGTGGGGCGCGCCTTCGACACCCAGACGCGCACGCCGGCGCACCTGCTGCGGGTCACGAGCCACGAACCGGAAGATTTCCTCGTCCACTCGGCGCATCGCAACTACGCCGTCTGCCTCGGCTCCATCAACGTCGACAGCGTCTGCTTCAACATCAAGCCCTGGCACGAAGACGATCACGCCGTGCACCAAGACTTCATGCTCCACGTCCGCGTTGTCATTGAGAAGATGCCTCTGCAACTCTGGTCCATGAAGGGGGCAGAGAAGGTGCTTGACAAGAAGTGCATCATCGACCGCCTTGACTCTAGGACGCTCGAGCGCGGGCACACGAAGACCTTCGCATGTTGGGTGTGGGTGTGGGATTTCGCGCTCATCCCCACCGCGCGCACGCTCTAGAGGACGGCCCGGGGCGCCGGGCGCATCGAGGCCATGCAAGGCTACTCGCCGCCGAGCAGGGAAGTCGCCCCTCCTTCGTGTGTCAAGCGACACGATCTGCTCATCCACGTCGACCTGGGGGAAGACTGGTCACCGATGTCGCCGCGTTCGTCCCACTCCGCGTAGAGCGGCCTCCCGTCCTCGAGCTCTGAAGACAGGCGCAAGGTCCCGGCGATCTGGCCGGGGACCTGGACCATGCACGTCGAGGACGGCCAGGGGCAGGGTTGCGCCACCCTGCCCTGGTGTCGCCCTCAAGATGCGGCGGCCTCCAGCTGGGTCCATGGCGCGACCACGACGACCACGACAAGGAGCGCGGCAGACGGCATTTGTGGAAGGACACCCTCCTCGGTCGCGACAAGCTTCCCAGGCGCGATGCAGCCCCCGTCCCGCGCCAGAGAAGCCGTACACCTGATAGCCGCCGTGGGGGGAGGAGGCACTCCCAGCAGCCGGCGATGCTGAAAGCAACCCCTCCCCTGCCCCTGCTCCCTAAGCAGCCGGCCCAGGACGGCCCAGCCGCGGATGACCCAGTGACGGCCTTCTACGACTCTACTGGCCGGGCCCTCCCGGAGCCCCCGCGCGCGGATGAGGTCCAGCAGGAGCTGGACGAATCGATCGCCTCTGCACTCGCCAACCCGCTCGAGTTTGCTGGTTTCCGCGCTCCCCCCAACGGTCGCCACCAACCTGCAGCTGGGCACGGTAACGCAGCAGGTGATGTAGCTGCAGGTCAACGGAGGCGCGGCCGCGGAGGAGCCGCCCCGCCTCTTCGCTGATGTGCCTCCTCCCATCATTGCCGCTCCTCCACCCCGGCGTCCCTCTGCCTCCCCCAAGACCAGGGCCTCTTCAACCCTTGTTAGGTAGAGCGCACGTCAGGCCGCGAACCCGTGCACGGTCCCTGTCGCCCAACACGCCATCCTCCTGCTCGTCAAGCAGCTAGGGCTGCTCGGCCCCAAGGAGAAGATGACAGCAGAGGTGGCGGAGGCCCTCATCCGCCGTTTCGACGAGCCACTGGCGGATGACGACATTGCAATCATCGCAAAGCTCACTCGCCTCTATCCTGATGCTCTCCGCATTGCGGGCGGCCTCGCTGGCCCAGATGCTGAGGCTGCAGCTGCAGTTTAGGTTCCTAATGTTAGTCCGTCAATATAATCGTCCTCGTAGTAGCCATCGTAGCAGTAGTCTTCCTCAGCTGTTGGCCTTCAGCCAGCATGAGCTAGGGATCATGTTAGTCTCTGTCTGCACTTCTGGCAGACTAATAGTGCTAGGGTTTAGTGGACCGGCTAACACCGGAGATTTATGGGGCCTATTGGTGGTCTTCGGTGCCCCCTTGTATTGGGGCATGTGTAACCAGTTGTTTCCTTCAATAGAATTATGTTTGCTGGCAGATAATTCTTCTGTGATCCATGAGTAACAACAACTGCATCATCATGAGCTGGAATGTTAGAGGCCTAAACGCCCTTGCAAAAAGATCTACAGTGAGAGAGGTGGCAGAGGCCCATCGTGCAGCAATTCTCAGCCTCCAGGAGACGAAGCTAGAAACATGGACACAAGCGTTTGTGCGTGACCTTGGCGGCTCTGCCCTTGAGGGCCGCGCGTCGTTGCCCGCCATAGGGACAATAGGAGGAGCAGTGATCCTTTGGAACAAGAACTTGGTGCATGTGGACACTCACGCGATCGGCTGCTACTCGATCACGGCAAAGGTCACGGAAACACAGGGCGATGGCAGTTTCTGGCTGACTACAGTGTACGGACCAACTAAGGATGCAAGAAAGGAAGATTTCTTGGCCGAGCTGGTGCGAGCAGCCCCTCCGATGGGAGAGCCATGGATGATCAACGGTGACTTCAATGTCATCTACGAGGCCAGGGACAAGAACAACCTAAACCTGAACCGAAGACTCATGGGAAGATTCAGAGCGGCACTAGACAGAGCATATCTCAAAGAGATCAAATGCAAGAATAGGAGGTTTACTTGGACAAACAAACGCCAAGATCCAACCATGGTCATCATTAACTAGGTTTTCTGCAACACTGAGTGGGATGCCCTGTTCCCAGCACACATGCTCTTCGCTGCATCCACAGCCTGCTCCGACCACTGCCCCTTGGTCCTTGCCAACTCTGCTGCCCCGCGCAGAAGGCCAAATTTCAAATTTGAATCATTCTGGCCTCGTTTGCCGCACTTTCAAGAGACCGTGCAGCGAGCATGGCAAAGGCCAGTAAACCACACCTGCCCGATCGCAAGGCTAAATGTCAAGATGAGGAGAACTGCTGCTGACCTGAAGATCTGGGCTCGCACTCTTTTCAGTGATGCAAAAGTTCAGTTCCACCTGGCGTGCGAGGTAGTCCTGCGGCTCGTTGTGGCGCAAGAGCAAAGAAGCTTAACTTCAGCAGAGTTCCAGCTACGCCGGCAACTGAAGCAAAGGCTGCTCGGGTTGATAGCAGTGGAGCATGCTAGGAAGAGGCAGGCATTCAGAATCTCCTGGCTGCGAGCAGGAGACGCAAAAACAACATTTTTTAAAGCCAAGATCAACTCGAGGAGGCGAAAAACTACATTCACTCTCTGCGGACAGACACAATCACTGCTGTGTCTCACGAAGACAAGGTGGCGACAGCACACGAGCACCTCAGAAACCTACTTGGCACCAGGATCAGCAGAGCTAACACTATAAAGTGGGAGGGGCAGCACCTCCCCTCTGTCAGCAATGAGGAACTCGACAACGCATTTACTGAAGCCGAGGTCTGGGCTACGATCGTGGCATCTCCGGCAGAGAAAGCACCGAGCCCCGACGGTTTTCAGGGACGTTCTTCAGATCCTGCTGGAGTGTGATCAAGAATGATATAATGGCCATCTTCCATCACTTCTATAGAATTGCGGACGACAGTTTTGCAGACCTCAACACAGCCATGATCGCTCTCATCCCAAAGAAAGACGACGCTGCATCCATGGGAGATTTCCGTCCTATAAGCCTGGTGCACTCCATCGGGAAGTTGATCTCCAAGGTCCTGTCTATGTGCCTGGCTGCTGTAATTAGCAAGATCATCTCGCCGGCGCAGACAGCATTCCAGAAGAAAAAATGCATCCACGATAGCTATCTCTACGTCCAAAACAACATCAGGTCGCTGCACCGCGCCAAAACCCCAACCCTGTTACTGAAACTTGACATCGCGAGAGCTTTTGACAGCGTTTCCTGGGAATACATCATCGAGCTCATGTGTAAACTGGGTTTCCCCGCCCGCTGGCGCGACTGGATCACCCTGCTGCTTTCGTCCTCGTCCTCGTCGCGCCTGATCAACGGCGTCCCTGGCAACCGCGTCGATCATCTGAGGGGGCTCCGGCAGGGGGACCCGCTATCCCCACTGATCTTCATCCTCTGCATCGACCCGCTGCATCGGCTACTGGAGGTGGCCACACGCTCCGACGCTCTCTCGCCAATCCCCAGATCGGCGGCACGGATGAGAACAAGCCTCTATGCCGACGATGCCGTGATCTTCATCAACCCCGTTCGACGGGAGGTAGATAGGCTGATGCAAATACTAGCTAGTTTCGGTGATGCCACCGGCCTGTGAGTCAACCGCGCCAAATCCTCTGCGGTGCCTATTAGTTGCTTTGATATCGACTTCGATCATGTTCTGCAGGGTTTTGGAGGCGCAACGGTCTCTCTTCCAATCAAGTACCTAGGGCTCCCCCTCATGACCGGTAGAACTAGACCAGTCCACCTGCAGTTCATCCTCGATAGGATCAGGGCCAGGCTTGCGGGATGGAAGGGCCGGCTCCTTCCGCTAGCGGGGCGCAGAGTCCTTGTGAGATGCGTTCTCTCCGCCATGCCAACCTTTGCCATCTCGGTGCTGCGAGCGCCAAAGAAGTTCTTCAAGGAGATCGACAAGGTCAGGCGACATTTTCTGTGGACGCAAGACGAGGAGATCAGCGGCGGAAAGTGCAAGGTTGCATGGAGGACGGTGACCACGCCGGAGGCCAGGGGAGGACTGGGCATCCACGACCTCTCGGCCTTCGCCCGAGCTTTGCGCCTCTGTTGGCTCTAGCTCAGCTGGGCCAACCCATCCGGGTCTTGGGTTGGCACTGGCACCCCATGCGATGGTGCGGACCGCGCCCTCTTTGCAGCGTCAACCGTGGTGACCATTGGAGACGGCAAGACGGCCTCCTTCTGGTCCTGCCCGTGGCTGGACGGCCGGCCGCCCCGGCAAGTCTACCCCGCGGTCTTTGCATGCTCGAGACGCAAGAACAGGACGGTTAGCTAGGCGCTGGACGAGGACAGATGGATCCTTGACCTTAGGCATGGAAACTTTGACGACATCTTGCCGCAGATAGTGCAGCTGGCTCGAGCCATAAGGCAGGCACATATCACCATCCAGGCAGGCATCATGGACGACATCAGATGGACGCTGTGCAGCTCAGGGCAGTACACTGCGAAGACGGCCTACAATGCCCAGTTCGAACACACAAGGCCATGCGAGTTCCGAGCGATGATCTGGAAGATCTGGGCACCGGGCAAGATCAAAATGTTCCTCTGTCTACTCCACCTGGATCGCCTATGGTGCAACGACAGACTGCAAAAGAGAGGATGGGAAAACAGCTACTTCTGTCAGCTCTGCAGGCGAAACCTAGAAACTTCGGTGCATCTGTTCTGGGAGTGCCCGATCTCGCTCCAAGTTTGGAGCAGCGCAACCGGATGGGGAGGGTGTGATGTTCTGGACCATGCTTCATGGCCGCCAGTCGACTCCAGCTAGATGAGAATCTAGAAGATCATCAGCTCCTCCACCCCCACAAACAGAAAAGGAATCAAATCGATGGTGGCTCTTATCGCCAGGCACATCTGGATGGAGGGGAACGATTGTGTTTTCAAAGGAAAGCAAGCATGCGTAAAGAACATCACAGACGCATGCAGAAGGGACCTTGAGCTATGGAGGCTTCCAGGAGCAAAATGCGTTGAGAGCCCCATCGGGGACGGAACGTGAAATACCGAATTTAGTGTCGGGTAGGGTAGCCAGCCCAATGCTTGGCTACATGTATATCTGAGGCACTGATCACTTGATCACCCTTCGTAACCTCTCCTTCTGCTAAATCAATGAAAATCAGCAAGAGCTGGATATTTACAAAAAAAGATTTTCTATATATAAAGATAGGATGGACAATTTTGGGATTTTAAAATTGAAGGCAAGGGCAACTGCTAGGAGTCCAGGACTCAACCACGCAGGATGCTCTGCCATGGGGGAGCCGCATGCTGATGCCCAACGGTCGGTCGGAGAGACCCACACCATGCTGCCGACGGGCCAGTCCAGAAACATTCCGGAGAACGGGAGTCGGGTTGGCGAAGGAAGAGGAGCACGGCGGTGACCGCCGACAATGAAGGGGTTGTCGGAAGGCAGCGGCGGCGGTCCATTCCTCAGAGGGTGAGACGGCGGGGCTGAAGTCGGTGACGCGGGAAGGTTGAGGTGAGGTGGCGCGCGCTACCGGAGCCCGGAGGGGAGGTCGGCCGAATACACTGGCGCACAACGCCGATGTGGGGCACCGACATGGACCTCCGAGGAGACGAAGACAAGGTGAGAGCGGTCGCAGGACGGCCGGTCCCACAGCGCGACAGGTCCCAGGGAAGCAGCGAGTCCTCCACGAGCTTCTCGTGGCGGGAGAAAGAGCAGGAGGAGAAGGGATGGACAAGGGAAAGCAGCGCGGTGAACATGGCGAGGCAGAGGTTGCTTACCCATGGCCCAGGAGAGAGATCCGGGGGCACCCCAACGGGCCTAGCTCGGCAGCCTTTTGATCCTCCATATATAGCCAGGTGCACACGGACGAACTGAAATTATCTACTTTCGAAAGTGTCCCCGGACATGTCTGATAACCCACAAGTATAGGGGTTCGCAACAGTTTTCGAGGGTAGAGTTTTCAACCCAAATTTATTGATTCGACACAAGGGGAGCCAAAGAATATTCTCAAGTATTAGTAGTTGAGTTGTCAATTCAACCACACCTGAAAGACTTAGTATCTGCAGCAAAGTATTTAGTACCAAAGTACTATGGAAGTAACTGTAACGGTGGCAAAAGTAACAGTAGCAGTTTTTGTAGCAAGCGTAACAGTGGCAACGAAAAATTAACTAAGCAAAGATCAATATGTGAAAAGCTCGTAGGCAATGGATCTAGCTGCAGTTCATCAATGTAATGTAGTGCAACAGTTATAACATAGGGTGACACAGAACTAGCTGCAGTTCATCAATGTAATGTAGGCATGTATTCCGAATATAGTCATACGTGCTTATGGAAAAGAACTTGCATGACATCTTTTGTCCTACCCTACCGTGGCAGCGGGGTCCTATTGGAGACTAAGGGATATTAAGGCCTCCTTTTAATAGAGTTCCGGACCAAAGCATTAACACTTAGTGAATACATGAACTCCTCAAACTACGGTCATCACCGGGAGTGGTCCCAATTATTGTCACTTCGGGGTTGCCGGATCATAAGACATAGTAGGTGACTATTGACTTGCAAGATAGGATCAAGAACTCACATATATTCATGAAAACATAATAGGTTCAGATCTGAAATCATGGCACTCGGGCCCTAGTGACAAGCATTAAGCATAGCAACATCAATCTCAGAACATAATGGATACTAGGGATCAAACCCTAACAAACCTAACTCGATTACATGGTAAATATCATCCAACCCATCACCATCCAGCAAGCCTACGATGGAATTACTCATGCACGGCGGTGAGCACCATGAAATTGGTGATGGAGGATGTTTGGTGATGACGACGGCGACGGATTCCCCTCTCCGAAGCCCCGAACGGACTCCCGATCAGCCCTCCCGAGAGAGATTAGGGCTTGGCAGCGGCTCCGTCTCGTAAAACGCGATGAATCCTTCTCTCTGATTTTTTTCTCCCCAAACGTGAATATATGGAGTTGGAGTTGAGGTCGGTGGAGCCTCAAGGGGCCCACGAGATAGGGGAGCGCGCCCCAGGGGGTGGGCGCGCCCTCCACCCTCATGGACAGGGTGTGGGCCCCCTGTGTTGATTCTTTCGCAAGTATTTTTTATTAATTCCAAAAATATTCTCCGTGAAGTTTCAGGTCATTCCAAGAACTTTTATTTCTGCACAAAAATAACACCATGGCAATTCTTCTGAAAACAGCGTCAGTCCGGGTTAGCTCCATTCAAATCATGCAATTTAGAGTCCAAAACAAGGGCAAAAGTGTTTGGAAAAGTAGATACGTTGGAGACGTATCAATGTCACATGTATACTGGAGGACGGGAGCAAAGCGGTGCAAAGCTATACCGCTCGCGGTTCCATTCACAAATTGGAGCAGTACAGATCACTGGTCACCATCAGATTTCACAAATGAACGGCTCGTTTTTCTCACAGGGTACCATAAAAGAGCTCTCGTCATAACATCGGCGAACTGCTGATCGGTGGGCACATGCAAAACTCGAACATGACCAAGTGCGACGTGCTCCCGAACGAAGTGAATGTCGAGCTTAGTATGCTTCGTCCGACGGTGATGGATAGGGTCGGCAGCGGGGTAGACCGCGGAGATGCTGTCACAATAGACAAGCATGGCCTTGGGAACCTCACATAGCAACTCCTGAAGAAGCTGTTGTAGCCAGGAGCACTCGGCATAGGCCATGTCCCTGTACTCAGCCTCGCGCTCGATCGTGAGACCATGTGTTGTCGTTTAGACGACCACGAAATTAGAGAGGGCCCGAGGTAGACGCAGTAGCCCGAAGTGGAGCGTCAAGTGTCGGGACACCCAACCCAGTCGGCGTCGGAGTAGGCGACGAGTTTGGTGTCGTGTGATGCCGTCAGGGTGAGACCCATATATAGCCGTGGTGCATCCTATATACCGGAGAATACGTTTCACCAAAGCCCAATGGGTGTCACGAGGAGCATGCATGTGGAGGCACACCTGCTGGACAGCATACTGAATATTCGGACGCGTCAATGTGAGGTACTGAAGAGCACCAACGCTGGAGTGGTAGAAGGGAGCATCGGACGCCGGAGAGCCCTCGACGGCAGACATCTTAGCCTTCGTGTCTACAGGCGTGGAAGCAGGCTTGTAGTTAAGCATGCTGGCTCGCTCCAGAAGCTCGTCGGCATGCTTCTGCTGATGCAGGAAGAAGCCAGTGGCACGACAGACAACCTCGATGCCGAGGAAGTAGTGGAGAGCCCCCAAGTCCTTGAGGGCGAACTCGGTGCCGAGGTGAGCTGTGATCTGCTGAAGGAGCGCTGGCGAGGACGCAGTCAGGATGATGTCGTCAACGTACAGGAGAAGGTACACGATGATGGCGCCCTGGTGATAAACAAACAGGGAGGCATCGAACCATGTGTACTGATACGTCTCCAACGTATCTATAATTTTTGATTGTTCCATGTTATATTATATTCTGTTTTGGACATTATTGGGCTTTATTATACACTTTTATATTATTTTTGGGACTAACCTATTAACCGGAGGCCCAGCCCAGAATTGCTGTTTTTTTTGCCTATTTCAGAGTTTCGCAGAAAAAGAATATCAAAAGGAGTCCAAACGGAATGAAACCTTCGGGAACGTGATTTTCGGAACGAACGTGATCCAGAGGACTTGGACCCTACGTCAAGACATCAACCAGGAGGGCACGAGGTAGGGGGCGCGCCCTCCACCCTCGTGGGCCCCCTGTTGCTCCACCGACGTACTTCTTCCTCCTATATATACCTACGTACCCCCAAACTACCAGATACGGAGCCAAAAACCTAATTCCACCGCCGCAACCTTCTGTACCCGTGAGATCCCACCTTGGGGCCTGTTCGAGAGCTCCGACGGAGGGGGCATCGATCATGGAGGGCTTCTACATCAACACCATAGCCTCTCCGATGATGTGTGAGTAGTTTACCTCAGACCTTCGGGTCCATAGTTATTAGCTAGATGGCATCTTCTCTCTTTTTGGATCTCAATACAATGTTCTCCCCCTCTCTTGTGGACATCTATTCAATGTAATCTTCTTTTGCGTGTGTTTGTTGAGACCGATGAATTGTGGGTTTATGATCAAGTTTATCTATGACCAATATTTGAATCTTCTCTGAATTCTTTGATGTATGATTGGTTATCTTTGCAAGTCTCTTCGAATTATCAGTTTGGTTTGGCCTACTAGATTGATCTTTCTTGCAATGGGAGAAGTGCTTAGCTTTGGGTTCAATCTTGCGGTGTCCTTTCCCAGTGACAGTAGGGGCAGCAAGGCACGTATTGTATTGTTGCCATCGAGGATAACAAGATGGGGTTTATATCATATTAAATGAGTTTATCCCTCTGCATCATGTCATCTTGCTTAAAGCGTTACTCTGTTCTTATGAACTTAATACTCTAGATGCATGCTGGATAGTGGTCGATGTGTGGAGTAATAGTAGTAGATGCAGGCAGGAGTCGGTCTACTTGGCTCGGACGTGATGCCTATATACATGATCATACCTAGATATTCTCATAACTATGCTCAATTCTGTCAATTGCTCAACAGTAATTTGTTCACCCGCCGTAAATACTTATGCTCTCGAGAGAAGCCACTAGTGAAACCTATGGCCCCCGGGTCTATTTTCCATCATATTAATTTTCCAACACTTAGCTATTTTTATTGCCTTTTATTTTACTTTGCATCTTTATCATAAAAATACCAAAAATATTATCTTATCATATCTATCAGATCTCACTCTCGTAAGTGACCGTGTAGGGATTGACAACCCCTTATCGCGTTGGTTGCGAGGATTTGTTTGTTTGTGTAGGTGCGAGGGACTCGTGCGTGGCCTGCTACTGGATTGATACATTGGTTCTCAAAAACTAAGGGAAATACTTACACTACTTTGCTGCATCACCCTTTCCTCTTCAAGGGAAAACCAACGCAGTGCTCAAGTGGTAGCAAGAAGGATTTCTGGCGCCGTTGCCGGGGAGTCTACGCAAAAGTCAACATACCAAGTACCCATCACAAACCCTTATCTCCTGCATTACATTATTTGCCATTTGCCTCTCGTTTTCCTCTTCCCCACTTCACCCTTGCCATTTTATTCGCCCTCTCTTATTCGCCCGCCTTCTTCCCGTATGTATCTTTGTTTGTGTTTCCTTGTGCCTTCTATATGCTTGCATCTTCGCTTGCTGGAAATCTATTGATATGGATCCACTTAAAGTGTTCTACTTGGATCATCTTCGATCCTTATGCGCTCGTGCTGAAACCCCAACTAGCCTAGTTGATGGGAAATCTTTAGATGAGCATGCTCATTTTGTGCGTCATCGTTTGTCTGAAAAAGGGAAGCTCTTATGGTATCATATAAATAGTTTGCTATGCTATGCTTGGAATCTTTGTGAAATTTGTGATTTTACTTGTTGCTCTAAGAACCCTAAAAACCACCTTCCCTACCTATGTGAGTTCAATGATAATGAAATCTTATCTTCTTATGCAAAGGGTGTTTATAGTTACTATGATGTCGAACAAATTGAAGAATTTGTCGTTTTTAAGGGTGCTCATGAAGCTGCTTATTTGATTGAAAAGTATGATTTTACTGTCAACAAATCTGAAAATTCCGTCATACTTAAATATTGCAATGAAAACTTTGCTCATAATGCCTATGTCCAAGAATTTATTGAAAGAATGGCCGTTGCTTTGGAAGAAAATAATGATAAGTATGAATCTATAGATAATTATGATTCCGATGATTTGATTGAAATATCCCTTGAGGAACATGATGCTTGCTATTCTTGTGGCCATGATGCCAATATTTATGAAGATGAATTTGCTATAGTTCCTTTTGTTAAACATGAGATCGTTGCTGTTGCACCCATACTTGATAGTTCCTTCGATGAAAAGCATGATCACAATGATTTTACTATAAATTCTCTTGATGTTAATCGTGCTAATAATATGCAAAACCCTAAGCTTGGGGATGCTAGTTTTGCTATGTCTAGTACTTGTTGCAATGATCACGATTGGGGTGATTCTTCTTATGATCTTGAAAATTTATTTAAGCCCCATGATGAATATGAGAATTATAATAGTGAAAGTGGGTTTGGAGAGGTCATGACTTTAGTTAATGTTAATCCCACTATTTTGGAAGAGTGTCAACTTTGCATGCATGTGGATCGTGTTGAGAATATGTTTTGTGATAGCTATATTGTTGAATTTGCTTATGATCCTACATGTAATTACTATGAGAGAGGAAAATATGGTTGTAGAAATTTTCATGTTACTAAATTACCTCTCGTTATGTTGAGCTTGCTATTGTTTCTTTCCACTTCCTTGCATATGCTAGTTTTTGCTTGCTATGATAATTTGTTTTATTATAAGATACCTATGCATGGGAAGTATGTTAGACTTAGATGTGTTTGTCACATGCTATATGATGCTCTCTTTGCGCTTCAATTCTTGTCTTTCGTGTGAGCATCGTTGAAATTTTATGCCTAGCCAGGGGCGTTAAACGATAGCGCTTGTTGGGAGGCAACCCAATTTTATTTTTAGTTTTTTGCTTTTTTCTTCTATTTAGGAATAAATCTTTGATCTAGCCTCTGGTTAGATGTGTTTTTATGTTTTAATTAGTGTTTGTGCCAAGTTAAACCTATAGGATCTTCTTGGATGATAGTTATTTGATCTTGCTGAAAATTGCAGAAACTTTCTGTTCACGAAAAGAATTGTTAAAAATCACCAGAACGTGATAAAATATTGATTCCAATTGCTGATGATCAATAAAAGAATTGTCTAGGTCCTCCTATTTTTTTCTGAATTTTTGGAGTTCCAGAAGTTTGCGTTAGTTACAGATTACTACAGGCTGTTTTGTTTTTGACAGGTTCTGTTTTTCGTGTGTTGTTTGCTTATTTTGATGAATCTATGGCTAGTAAAATAGTTTATAAACCATAGAGAAGTTGGAATACAGTAGGTTTAACACCAATATAAATAAAGAATGAGTTCGTTACAGTACCTTGAAGTGGTCTTTTGTTTTCTTTCGCTAACGGAGCTTACGAGATTTTCTGCTGAGTTTTGTGTTGTGAAGTTTTCAAGTTTTGGGTGAAAGATTTGATGGATTATGGAACAAGGAGTGGCAAGATCCTAAGCTTGGGGATGCCCATGGCACCCCAAGATAATCTAGGGACACCTAAAAGCCAAAGCTTGGGGATGCCCCGGAAGGCATCCCCTCTTTCGTCTACTTCCATCGGTAACTTTACTTGAAGCTATATTTTTATTCACCACATGATATGTGTTTTGCTTGGAGCGTCTTGTATGATTTGAGTCTTTGCTTTTTAGTTTACCACCATCATACTTGCTGTACACACCTTTTGAGAGAGACACACATGATTTGGAAATTATTAGAATACTCTATGTGCTTCACTTATATCTTTTGAGTTATATAGTTTTTGCTCTAGTGCTTCACTTATATCTTTTAGAGCACGGCAGTGGTTTTGTTTTATAGAAACTATTGTTCTCTCATGCTTCACTTAGATTATTTTGAGAGTCCTAAAAAACAGCATGGTAGTTTTCTTTAACAATAATAGGCATTCAAGATTAGTAAAGAGAAAAAGAAAAATTCTTATGAGTGTGTTGAATACTAAGGGAAGTTTGATGTTTGATAATTGTTTTGAGATATGGAGATGGTGATATTAGAGTCATGATAGTTGAGTAGTTTTGAATTTGATAAATACTTGTGTTAAAGTTTGTGATTCCCGTAGCATGCATGTATGGTGAACCGTTATGTGATGAAGTCGGAGCATGATTTATTTATTGATTGTCTTCCTTATGAGTGGCGGTCGGGGACGAGCGATGGTCTTTTCCTACCAATCTATCCCCCTAGGAGCATGCGCGTAATAATTTGCTTTGATAACTTGTAGATTTTTGCAATAAGTATATGAGTTCTTTATGACTAATGTTGAGTCCATGGATTATACGCACTTTTCTTCCTTCCACCATTGCTAGCCTCTCTAATACCGCACACTTTTCGCCGGTATCGTACACCCACCATATACCTTCCTCAAAACAGCCACCATACCTACCTATCATGGCATCTCCATAGCCATTCCGAGATATATTGACATGCAACTTACCACCGTTCCGTTTACTATGACACGCTCCATCGTTGTCATATTGCTTTGCATGATCATGTAGTTGACATTGTATTTGTGGCAAAGCCACTGTTCATAATTCTTTCATACATGTCACTCTTGATTCATTGCATATCCCGGTACACCGCCGGAGGCATTCACATAGAGTAATTCTAAGTATTGAGTTGTAATTGTTGAGTTGTAAGAAAATAAAAGTGTGATGATCATCATTTTTAGAGCATTGTCCCAAGTGAGGAAAGGATGATGGAGACTATGATTCCCCCACAAGTCGGGATGAGACTCCGGACGAAAAAAAAAGAGGCCATAAAAAAAGGCCCAAATAAAAAAATGGGAGAAAAAGAGGGAAGGGACAATGTTACTATCCTTTTGCCACACTTGTGCTTCAAAGTAGCACCATGATCTTCATGATAGAGAGTCTCTTATGATATCACTTTCATATACTAGTGGGAATTTTTCATTATAGAACTAGGCTTGTATATTCCAATGATGGGCTTCCTCAAAATGCCCTAGGTCTTCGTGAGCAAGCGAGTTGGATGCACCCCACTTAGTTTCTTTTGTTCAGCTTTCATATACTTATAGCTCTAGTGCATCCGTTGCATGGCAATCCCTACTCACTCAC
The DNA here is from genome assembly GCF_002575655.3 of Aegilops tauschii subsp. strangulata. Lineage (NCBI taxonomy): Eukaryota > Viridiplantae > Streptophyta > Magnoliopsida > Poales > Poaceae > Aegilops > Aegilops tauschii. The sequence goes on along the minus strand of NC_053035.3, from coordinate 23,205,724 downwards.
ATTGATATCTATTGATGGGCATCTCCATAGCCCGTTGATACACCTAATTGATGTGAGACTTTCTTCTCCTTTTTGTCTTCTCCACAACAACCATTCTATTCCACATATAGTGCTATGTCCATGGCTCACACTCATGTATTGCGTGAAGATTGAAAAAGTTTGAGAATGTCAAAAGTATGAAACAATTGCCTGGCTTGTCATCGGGGTTGTGCATAACTTAAATATTTTGTGTGGTGAAGATAGAGCATAGCCAGACTATATGATTTTGTAGGGGTAACTTTCTTTGGCCATGTTATTTTGAGAAGACATAATTGCTTGGTTAGTATGCTTGAAGTATTATTATTTTTATGTCAATATTAAACTTTTGTCTTGAATCTTTCCGATCTGAATATTCATACCACAATTAAGAAGAATTACATTGAAATTATGCCAAGTAGCATTCCACGTCAAAAATTCTATTTTTATCATTTACCTACTCGAGGACGAGCAGGAATTAAGCTTGGGGATGCTTGATACGTCTCCTACGTATCTATAATTTTTGATTGTTCCATGCTATATTATATTCTGTTTTGGACATTATTGGGCTTTATTATACACTTTTATATTATTTTTGGGACTAACCTATTAACCGGAGGCCTAGCCCAGAATTGCTGTTTTTTTGTCTATTTCAGAGTTTCGCAGAAAAAGAATATCAAACGGAGTCCAAACGGAATGAAACCTTCGGGAACATGATTTTCGGAACGAACGTGATCCAGAGGACTTGGACCCTACGTCAAGACATCAACCAGGAGGGCACGAGGTAGGGGGCGCGCCTACCCCCCCAGGGCACGCCCTCCACCCTCGTGGGCCCCCTGTTGCTCCACCGACGTACTCCTTCCTCCTATATATACCTACGTACCCCCAAACTACCAGATACAGAGCCAAAAACCTAATTCCACCACCGCAACCTTTTGTACCCGTGAGATCCCACCTTGGGGCCTGTTCCGGAGCTCCGCCGGAGGGGGCATCGGTCACGGAGGGCTTCTACATCAACACCATAGCCTCTCCGATGATGTGTGAGTAGTTTACCTCGGACCTTCGGGTCCATAGTTATTAGCTAGATGGCTTCTTCTCTCTTTTTGGATCTCAATACAATGTTCTCCCACTCTCTTGTGGAGATCTATTCGATGTAATCTTATTTTGCGGTGTGTTTGTTGAGACCGATGAATTGTGGGTTTATGATCAAGTTTATCTATGAACAATATTTGAATCTTCTCTGAATTCTTTTATGTATGATTGGTTATCTTTGCAAGTCTCTTCGAATTATCATTTTGGTTTGGCCTACTAGATTGATCTTTCTTGCAATGGGAGAAGTGCTTAGCTTTGGGTTCAATCTTGTGGTGTCCTTTCCCAGTGACAGTAGGGGCAGCAAGGCACGTATTGTATTGTTGCCATCTAGGATAACAAGATGGGGTTTATATCATATTGCATGAGTTTATCCCTCTACATCATGTCATCTTGCTTAAAGCGTTACTCTGTTCTTATGAACTTAATACTCTAGATGCATGCTGGATAGCGGTCGATGTGTGGAGTAATAGTAGTAGATGTAGGCAGGAGTCGGTCTACTTGTCTCGGACGTGATGCCTATATACACGATCATACCTAGATATTCTCATAACTATGCTCAATTCTGTCAATTACTCAACAGTAATTTGTTCACCCACCATAAATACTTATGCTCTCGAGAGAAGCCACTAGTGAAACCTATGGCCCCCGGGTCTATTTTCCATCATATTAATCTTTCAACATTTAGCTATTTTTATTGCCTTTTATTTTTTACTTTGCATCTTTATCATAAAAATACCAAAAATATTATCTTATCATATCTATCAGATCTCACTCTCGTAAGTGACCATGTAGGGACTGACAACCCCTTATCGCGTTGGTTGCGAGGATTTATTTGTTTGTGTAGGTGCGAGGGACTCGTGTGTGGCCTCCTACTGGATTGATACCTTGGTTCTCAAAAACTGAGGGAAATATTTACGCTACTTTGCTGCATCACCCTTTCCTCTTCAAGGGAAAACCAACGCAGTGCTCAAGAGGTAGCATGTACCAAAACCCCTGCTGCTGAAGGAATGCCGTGATCCGCTGGTACTAGGCCCGAGGTGCCTGCTTCAACCCGTAAAGAGAACTGGAGAGCAAGCACACGTGGACCAGATAGTCGGTGTCGACGAAACCAGCAGGCTGCTGATAAAACACCTGCTCGTCGAGATGGCCATGCAAGAAAGCATTGCACACGTCGAGCTGGTGAACTGGCCAGGCACGAGAAAAAGCAAGCTGGAGGATAGCGCAAATGATGCCCGGTTTGACAACCGGGGCGAAGGTGTCGGTGAAGTCCACGCCGGTGCGCTGGCGGAAACCGCGCACAATGCAACGTGCCTTGTAGAGCTCAAAAGAACCACCAGAGCGAGTCTTGTGGCAGAAAACCCACTTGCCAGTGATAACATTGGCACGGGGAGGCCGCGGGATAAGCTGCCATGTACGGTTGCGCTGTAGGGCGTCAAACTCCTCAGGCTTCGCAGCAAACCAGTTCGGATCCCGAAGGGCTGCGCGTGCGGAAGTGGGTAGCTGAGACGGGGCCGAGGTAGACGCGGCACACGCGTACTTGTCGGAGGTGTAGCTCGTGCTAGGACGAAATGTCCCAGTCCGAGCCCGAGTAACCACACCGGTGAGAGGTGCGGCTGCAGCCGACGGAGCCGAGAGGGGGACCGGCGAGGAGGAGGTGTCAAGCTGGTCTCCGAGGGGGCACCCGCAGTGGCGCCAGAGGCCGCGGCGATGGGGGCGCCCGAGGGGGCCGCGGCGGCGGAGACGCCCGAGGGGGCGGCCTCACCCGAGGGGGTGCCAGAGGCCACGGCGGCGGGGGCGCCCGAGGGGGCGGCCACACCCAAAGCGCCGCGGGAGGGGCCGGCCGGCGCGGGAGGCGCAGGCAAGGCCGGGCCAGTGCTCGGCTCAGCGAGGGGTTCGACTCGCCGTAGGTGGTGGCAGGGGCGAGCAACGCCGCGGGAGACGCCGAGGAGGACGGTACCTGCTGAAACGGGAGCACCAACTCATCAAAGTACACGTGCTGCGAAGCATAGACGCGGTGGGACACTCGATCATAGCACCGGTAACCTTTGGTGTTGGGAGGATAACCGAGAAAGATGCAAGGAACCGACCGAGGAGCGAGTTTGTGAGGGGTGGTGGACGCGGTGTTAGGATAACAGAGACACCTGAAAATGCAAAGCATAAGATGGAGCCGCACCGAAGAGGAGCTAGTGAGGAGCATAGTTCCAGCAAGGACGACACGTACGGATGTTAAAGAGGAGGCTGGCGGTCGCAAGAGCGTCTGGCCAGAACAAGGAGGCACGTTGGAGTGGAAGAGTAACATGCGGACACAGTCATTAAGAGTCTGGATGATGCGCTCAGCGCGGCCATTCTGCTGGGACGTATAGGGGCAAGTGAGGCAAAAAATGGTGCCGTGAGACGCGAGGAGAATGCGGACGGCAACGTTGTCAAACTCTTTTCTGTCGTCAGATTGTAATGCAAGAATAGGATCACCAAACTGTGTGGTGGCATAGGATAAAAAGCGTGAGTGTGGTAAGAGCGTCGGACTTGCGACGGAGAGGAAATGTCCACATATAATGGGAAATATCATCCAATATCAACAAATATTATAGATAACCCGTGTTGCTTGCAACCGGGGACGTCCAAACATCACTATGCAATAACTGGAATGGAAGAGTGGAAATGTTTGTAGACTCGCTAAAGGGAAGACGAACGTGCTTCCCGATACAGCAGGCTCACAAGTGTGGTTGTCAACCTTATTACATGAGAACGAAAAACTCTGAAGAATCTGAGGTAAAACTAAGGAGTTGGGATGACTGAGGCGGGCGTGCCAAAGATCGACACTAGCAGCCAGGGCGGCTGGACGGGTGGTGGTGGCAGCGGAAGGATGCACCGGGTAGAGCTCATCCGGGATATCACATCGGTGGAATACTATCCGTGTACGGGCGTCCTTCACAGAAAAGCCAACATCGTCAAATTCAACAGTAATAGGGTTCTCACAAGCAAGGTGACGAACAGAGACAAGGTTGGTAACTAAGTCAGGAGAGATGAGAACATTGGACATGTTAATAGGAGTAGAAGTGGAAGGAAATGGCATATGACCGAAATGTGTAATGGGTAGAGAGGAACCGTTACCAACGGTGACGCGAGTGGGCGTATGAACGGGAGTGGAAGACGTGAGATTACCGGGATCAACAGTCATGTGAGCAGTGGCGCCCGAGTCGTGTACCAGTCACCACCGCCACCATAGTTGCTGGGTGACGGAGCCGAGTGCAGAGCGATGAGCAGGGAGGAATCCCACGGCGCCGGCACCTAGGGCGTGTAGAACCTGCCATAGGGAGGCGCGTGGGTGACACCATAGCTGCCCGTGGCCGGCGATGCAGGGAGGGGCGAGTAGGGCGCGGCGCCGGGCGCGGCGAAGTACGCCTGATGGCTCGCCGGACGAGGCCCAAGGATGCCCAGGGCGGGAGGCCGAGGAACCGGCATCGAGTAAGCGTGAACGACGCCCGTCCACGGATTGGTGTAGTAGGTCCATGCACTAGTAGAAAAAGGACCTAATGTGAGACACATTAGTCCCGGTTTCATTTTGGCTCGGTACTAATGGTACCATTAGTGCCGGTTCGAACGGCTATGCATTAATGCCGGTTCGTGTTGAACCTTTAGTATCGGTTCGCGCCACGAACCGGTACTAAAGGGGTGGTGGCAGGCTGGCGTCAGGTTGGGGCCCCACGATCACCTTTAGTACCGGTTCATGGCACATACCGGTACTAAAGGGCTAACCTTTAGTACCGGTTCGTGCCATGAACCGGGACTAAAGGGGTCTGATCTATAGTCCCGGTTGGAGACACAAACCGGGACTATGTGGCAATTTTCAAACTCTACCCCCCCCCCCCCCCGTATATCGCCATTTCAGTTTTGAAAAAATCAAAAGAAAATGATAAAAACTTAAAAAAATAAAATCCTTCCAGAGGTAGTTATATTACTACATCTACAAGTTAGGAAAATTTGAAAACTTCAATTTGGACATGTTTTGCAAAAAGTGTAGGGAAAATGTAAAACGGCTATAACTTTTGCATACGATATCAGGAAAAATGTTTAATATATCAAAAAATTCAGCATGAAAATCCGCCTGTTTGCAATTTTTTAGAATCCTCAAATTCCAAAAGGAAAAAAAGATATGCTCAAATTTCAGTTTTTTTGGTTAAATCTGGTCAAACTATGGTCAAACTACTTATTCAAGAAGTATTAATGTTAGTACATAATTATTCAAGAATATTAGTGTTACTAAATAATTATTTCATATTTTTGAATTTTGGTTAAATCTGGTCAAACTATGGTCAAACTTATTCAAAAAATATTAGTGTTACTAAATAATTACTGTTTTTTAGAATAATAGTTTCAAACTAAAACGGTGAAACATGTGACCTAATGCTCAAGCTAAACTGCTGAGGGTTAATAGGATTGTCAGCTTACATTTTTCAGGAAAACAACAAGTGCAGACTTGGAAAGTAGAGGGAATAGAACTCCGAAGTTAAGCGTGCTCAGGCTGGGGGAGTGAGAGGATGGGTGACCGGCCGGGAAGTTAGACGATTTGGAGTGAGTGATCCACACTTGAGTAGTTAAGAGGGGTGATTAGATACTAAATCATCAAATAATTCAGAAAATTGAAAATCGAAAAAAAATTCAAAATTTTTTTCCAAATTTTTTAGAAAAAATTTCAAAAAAAAACCGGTACTAAAGGTCCCCCATACCACAGCGCGAGCTCACGCCACGTGGTGGGCCTTTAGTGGCGGTTCGTGCCGAACCGGTACTAAAGTGGGGGGCCTTTAGTCTCCACTCTTTAGTGCCGGTTGCAGAACCGACACTAAAGGCCCTTACGAACCGGTGATAAAGCTTCGTTTTCTACTAGTGATGGTGGAGTCGCCTGCTGCTGACGAGGGGCCCCGCTTGCGCCCGCCCCCGCGGCGTTTGACTCGCCGACTGCAACCCTGCGGCTGCTGATGAGAGGCAGCGGGAGGGGCGCGGGCGCGGGCTGCTGCGGGCGCGCGGTCGGGGCGGGTGGCGGCATGGCGCCGCGAGAGGTAGTTCTGCACAAAAACACCACCACGGTAGTTCTGCTGAAAACAGCGTCAGTCCATGTTAGTTCTACTCAAATCATACCAAAATCATATAAAACTATTGTAAACATGGCATGAATACTTCATAAATTATAGATACGTTGGAGACGTATCAGGACACACTCTCCCCGCTCGGTGCTATGCTTCTCCTAGATAGATCTTGCGTGATCGTAAGAAATTTTTTGGAATATACCTTTCCCAACAGTGTTATCCAAGCAAGGTTTATGCGTAGATGTTATATGCACGAGTAGAACACAAAGAGTTGTGGGCGATAATAGTCATACTGCTTACCAGCATGTCATACTTTGATTCGGCGGTATTGTTGGATGAAGCGGCCCAGACCGACATTACATGACCGCGTTCATGAGACTGGTTCTACCGCCGTGCTTCGCACACAGGTGGCTAGTGGGTGTCTGTTTCTCCAGCTTAGTTGAATCGAGTGTGACTACACCCGGTCCATGTTGAAGGTTAAAACAGCACACTTGACGAAAAATTGTTGTGTTTTTTGATGCGTAGGGAAGAACGGTTCTTGCTAAGCCCGTAGCAGCCACGTAAAACTTGCAACAACAAAGTAGAGGACGTCTAACTTATTTTTGCAGGGCTTGATGTGATGTGATATGGTCAAGACATGATGATATATAAATTTTTGTATGAGATGATCATGTTTTGTAACAGTTATCGGCAACTGGCAGGAGCCATATGGTTGTCACTTTATTGTATGAAATGCAGTCGCCATGTAATTGCTTTACTTTATCACTAAGCGGTAGCGATAGTCGTTGTAGCAATAGTTGGCGAGACGACAACGATGCTTCGATGGAGATCAAGGTGTCAAGCCGGTGACGATGGTGATCATGACGGTGCTTTGGAGAAGGAGATCGAAGGCATAAGATGATGATGGCCATATCATATCATTGTCGGAAATATGCCCTAGAGGCAATAATAAAATGGTTATTATTGTATTTCCTTGTTCATGATAATTGTCTGTTGTTCATGCTATAATTGTATTAACTGGAAACCGTAATACATGTGTGAATACATCGACCACAACATGTCCCTAGTAAGCCTCTAGTTGACTAGCTCGTTGATCAATAGATGGTTATGGTTTCCTGACCATGGACATTGGATGTCATTGATAACGGGATGACATCATTAGGAGAATGATGTGATGGACAAGACCCAATCCTAAGCATAGCACAAGATCGTGTAGTTCGTTTGCTAGAGCTTTTCTAATGTCAAGTATCATTTCCTTAGACCATGAGATTGTGCAAATCCCGGATACCGTAGGAATGCTTTGGGTGTACAAAACGTCACAACGTAACTGGGTGGCTATAAAGGTGCACTACAGGTATCTCTGAAAGTGTCTGTTGGGTTGGCACGAATCGAGACTGGGATTTGTCACTCCGTATGACGGAGAGGTATCTCTGGGCCCACTCGGTAATGCATCATCATAATGAGCTCAATGTGACTAATGAGTTAGCCACGGGATCATGCATTACGGTACGAGTAAAGTGACTTGCCGGTAACGAGATTGAACAAGGTATTAGGATAACGACGATCGAATCTCGGGAAATAACGTACCGATTGACAAAGGGAACTGTATACGGGATTGATTGAATCCTCGACATCGTGGTTCATCTAATGAGATCATCGTGGAACATGTGGGAGCCAACATGGGTATCCAGATCCCGCTGTTGGTTATTGGCCGGAGAGTCGTCTCGGTCATGTCTGCATGTCTCCCGAACCCGTAGGGTCTACACACTTAAGGTTCGGTGACGCTAGGGTTGTAGAGATATTAGTATGCGGAAATCCGAAAGTTGTTCGGAGTCCCGGATGAGATCCCGGACGTCACGAGGAGTTCCGGAATGGTCCGGAGGTGAAGAATTGTATATAGGAAGTCCAGTTTCGGCCACCGGGAAAGTTTCGGGGGTCACCGGTATTGCACCGGGACCACCGGAAGGGTCCCGGGGGGTCCACCGGGTGGGGCCACCTATCCCGGAGGGCCCCATGGGCTGAAGTGGGAGGGAACCAGCCCCTGGTGGGCTCGTGCGCCCCCCTTGGGCCTTCCCCTGCGCCTAGGGTTGGAAACCCTAGTGGTGGGGGCGCCCCACTTGGCTTGGGGGGCAAGCCACCCCCTTGGCCGCCGCCCCCCTTGGAGATTGGATCTCCTAGGGCCGCCCCCCCCAGGGGCCCTATATAAAGAGGGGGGATGGAGGGTAGCATTACCCCAAGCCCTGGCGCCTCCCTCTCCCTCCCGTGACACATCTCCCTCCTCCCGCAGCGCTTGGCGAAGCCCTGTTGGAATCCCGCTACTTCCACCACCACGCCGTCGTGCTGCTGGATCTCCATCAACCTCTCCTCCCCCCTTGCTGGATCAAGAAGGAGGAGACGTCGCTGCTCCGTACGTGTGTTGAACGCGGAGGTGCCGTCCGTTCAGCGCTAGGATCATCGGTGATTTGGATCACGACAAGTACGACTCCATCAACCCCGTTCTGTTGAACGCTTCCGCGTGCGATCTATAAGGGTATGTAGATCCACTCCTCCCTCGTTGCTAGATGACTCCATAGATTGATCTTGGTGACACGTAGGAAAATTTTGAATTATTGCTACGTTCCCCAACAGTGGCATCATGAGCCAGGTTTATGCGTAGATTCTATGCACGAGTAGAACACAAAGTAGTTGTGGGCGACGATTTGTTCAATTTGCTTACCGTTACTAGTCTTATCTTGATTCGGCGGCATTGTGGGATGAAGCGGCCCGGACCGACCTTACACGTACTCTTATGTGAGACAGGTTCCACCGACTGACATGCACTTGATGCATAAGGTGGCTAGCGGGTGTCTGTCTCTCCCACTTTAGTCGGATCGGATTCGATGAAAAGGGTCCTTATGAAGGGTAAATAGAAATTGGCATATCACCGTTGTGGCTTTTGCGTAGGTAAGAAACGTTCTTGCTAGAAACCCATAGCAGCCACGTAAAACATGCAACAACAATTAGAGGACGTCTAACTTGTTTTTGCAGGGTATGCTATGTGATGTGATATGGCCAAAAGGATGTGATGTATGAGATTGATCATGTTCTTGTAATAGGAATCACGACTTGCATGTCGATGAGTATGACAACCGGCAGGAGCCATAGGAGTTGTCTTAATTTATTGTATGACCTGCGTGTCAATGAAAAACGCCATGTAATTACTTTACTTTATTGCTAACCGTTAGCCATAGTAGTAGAAGTAATAGTTGGCGAGACAACTTCATGAAGACACGATGATGGAGATCATGATGATGGAGATCATGGTGTCATGCCGGTGACGAAGGTGATCATACCGCGCCTCGAAGATGGAGATCAAAAGGCGCAAGATGATATTGGCCATATCATGTCACTTTATGATTTTCATGTGATGTTTGTCATGTTTACATCTTATTTGCTTAGAACGACGGTTGCATAAATAAGATGATACCTCACTAAAATTTCAAGAGATGTGTTCCCCCTAACTGTGCACCGTTGCGAAGGTTCGTTGTTTCGAAGCACCACGTGATGATCGGGTGTGATAGATTCTAACGTTCGCATACAACGGGTGTTGACGAGCCTAGCATGTATAGACATGGCCTCGGAACACAAGCAAAACACTTAGGTTGACTTGACGAGCCTAGCATGTACAGACATGGCCTCGGAACACAAGCAAAACACTTAGGTTGACTTGACGAGCCTAGCATGTACAGACATGGCCTCGGAACACAAGAGACCGAAAGGTCGAACATGAGTCGTATGGTAGATACGATCAACATGGAGATGTTCACCAATGATGACTAGTCCGTCTCACGTGATGATCGGACACGGCCTAGTCGATTCGGATCATGTATCACTTAGATGACTAGAGGGATGTCTATCTAAGTCGGAGTTCATTAAATAATCAGATGAACTTAATTATCATGAACATAGTAAGGTCTTTGCAAATAATGTCGTAGCTTACGCTTTAGTTCTACTAAGATATGTTCCTAGAGAAAATTTAGTTGAAAGTTGATAGTAGCAATTATGCAGACTGGGTCCGTAAACTGAGGATTGTCCTCATTGCTGCACAGAAGGCTTATGTCCTTAATGCACCGCTCGGTGTGCTGAACCTCGAGCGTCGTCAGTAGATGTTACGAAACATCTGACATACACGTTTTGATGACTACGTGATAGTTCAGTGTGTGATGCTAACGGTTTAAAATTGTGGCACCAAAGACGGTTTTGAAACGTCGTAGAACATATGAGATGTTCCAAAGACTGAAATTGGGATTTCAGACTAATGCCCACGTCAAGAGGTATGAGACCTCTGACAAGGTTCTTAAGCCTGCAAACTAAGGGAGAAAAGCTCAATCGTTGAGCATGTGCTCAGATTGTCTGAGTACTACAATCACTTGAATCGAGTGGGAGTTAATCTTCTAGATGAGATAGTGATGGTTCTCCATAATCACTGCCACCAAGCTATTAGAGCTTCGTGATGAACTATAACATATCAGGGATAGACATGATGATCCTTGAGCAACTCGCGATGTTTGACACCGCAAAGTAGAAATCAAGAAGGAGCATCAATTGTTGATGGTTAGTAAAACCACTTGTTTCTAGAAGGGCAAGGGCAAGAAGGGATACTTCATGAAACGGCAAATCAGTTGCTGCTCTAGTGAAGAAACCCAAGGTTGAACCCAAACCCGAGACTAAGTGCTTCTGAAATGAGGGGAACGGTCACTGAAGCAGAACTACCCTAGATACTTCGTAGATGAGAAGGCTGGCAAGGTCGACAGAAGTATATTGGATATACATTATATTAATGTGTACTTTACTAGTACTCCTAGTAGCACCAGGGTATTAGATACCGGTTCGGTTGCTAAGTGTTAGTAACTCGAAATAAAAGCTGCGGAATAAACGGAGACTAGCTAAAGGTGAGATGACGATATGTGTTGGAAGTGTTTCCAAGGTTGATGTGATCAAGCATCACATGCTCCCTCTACCATCGAGATTGGGGTTAAACCTAAATAATTATTATTTGGTGTTTGCGTTGAGCATAGACATGATTGGATTATGTTTATCACAATACGGTTATTCATTAAAGGAGAATAATGGTTACTCTGTCTATTTGAGTAATACCTTCAATGGTCTTGCACCTAAAATGAATGGTTTATTGAATCTCGATCGTAGTGATACACATGTTCATGCCAAAAGATATAAGATAGTAATGATAGTACCACATACTTGTGGCACTGCCACTTGAGTCATATTGGTATAAAACGCATGAAGAAGCGCCATGTTGATGGATCTTTGGACTCACTCGTTTTTGAAAAGATTGAGACATGCGAACCATGTCTATTAGTATATATGCATGAAGAATGTCCATACAGATGGATCATTCGGACTCACTTGATTTTGAATCACTTGAGACATGCAAATCATACCACATGGGCAAGATGACTGAAAGGCCTCGTTTTCAGTAAGATGGAACAAGAGAGCAACTTGTTGGAAGTAATACATTTGATGTGTGCAGTCCAATGAGTGCTGACGCACGCAGTGGATATCGTTATGTTCTTACTTCACAGATGATTTGAGTAGATGCTGAGAATATTTACTTCATGAAACACAAGTCTGAATTATTGAAAGGTTCAAGTAATTTAAGAGTGAAGTTGAAGATCGTCGTGACAAGAGGATAAAATGTCTATGATTTGATCATAGAGATGAATATCTGAGTTACGAGTTTGGCACACAATTAAGAAATTGTGGAAATTGTTTCACGACTAATACCGCCTGGAACACCATATTGTGATGGTGTGTCCGAACATCATAACTGCACCCTATTGGATATGGTGCATACCATGATGTCTCTTATCGAATTACCGCTATCATTTATGGGCTAGGCATTAGAGACAACCGCATTCACTTTAAATAGGGCACCACGCAATTCCGTTGAGACGACACCGTATGAACTATGGTTTAGAGAAACCTAAGCTGTCGTTTCTTAAAAGTTTGGGGCTGCGACGCTTATGTGAAAAAGTTTCAGGCTGATAAGCTCGAACCCAAAGCGGATAAATACATCTTCATAGAATACCCAAAACAGTTGGGTATACCTCCTATTTCAGATCTGGAAGCAAAAGTGATTGTTTCTAGAAACGGGTCCTTTCTCGAGGAAAAGTTTCTCTCGAAAGAATTGAGTGGGAGGATGGTGGAGACTTGATGAGGTCATTGAACCGTCACTTCAACTAATGTGTAGCAGGGCACAGGAAGTTGTTCCTGTGGCACCTACACCAATTGAAGTGGAAGCTTATGATAGTGATCATGAAACTTCAGATCAAGTCACTACCAAACCTCATAGGACAACAAGGATGCGTACTACTTCAGAGTGGTACGTAATCCTGTCTTGGAAGTCATGTTGCTAGACAACAATGAACCTACGAGCTATGGAGAAGCGATGGTGGGCCCGGATTCCGACGAATGGCTCGAGGCCATAAAATCCGAGAGGATCCATGTATGAAAACAAAGTATAGACTTTGAAAGAACTACTTGATGGTCATAAGGCTGTTGGGTACAGATGGATTTTAAATGGAAGCCAGACAATGATGGTAAGTGTCACCATTAAGAAAGCTCGACTTGTCGTTAAGATGTCTTCCGGCAAGTTCAAGGAGTTGACTGCGATGAGACTTTCTCACTCGTAGCGATGCTAAGAGTCTGTTAGAATTATATTAGCAGTTACTGCATTATTTATGAAATCTTGCAGATAGGATGTCAAAACATTGTTTCCTCGACGATTTTCTTGAGGAAAGGTTGTATGTGATACAACCAGAAGGTTTTGTCAATCCTGAAAGATGCTAACAAGTATGCAAAGCTCCAGCAATCCTTCTCAGGATTGGAGTAAGCATCTCGGAGTTGGAATGAACGCTTTCATGAGATGATCAAAGATTTTGGGTTTATACAAAGTTCATGAGAAACTTGTATTTCCAAAGAAGTGAGTGGGAGCACTATAGAATTTTTGATGAGTATATGTTGTTAACATATTGTTGATCAGAAATGATGTAGAATTTCTGGAAATCATCCAGGGTTATTTGGAAAGTGTTTTTAATGGAAAACCTGGATTAAGCTACTTGAACATTGAGCATCAAGATATATAAGGATAGATCAAAAATGCTTAATAGTACTTTCAAATGAACACATACCGTGACAAGATTTTGAAGGAGTTCAAAATAGATCAGCAAAGAAGGAGTTCTTGGCTGTGTTACAAGGTGTGAGTATTGAGTAAGACTCAATACCTGACCACGGCAGAAGAAAGAGAAAGGACGAAGGTCGTCCCCTATGCTTTAGACGTAGGCTCTACAATATGCTATGCTGTGTACCGCACCTGAAGTGTGCCTTGCCATGAGTTAGTCAAGGGGTACAATAGTGATCCAGGAAGGGATCACATGACAGCGGTCGAACTTATCCTTAGTATCTAGTGGACTAAGGAATTTTCTCGATTATGGAGGTGGAAAGGGGGTTCGTCGTAAAGGGTTACGTCGATGCAAACTTTGACACTAATCCGGATGACTCTGAGTAGTGAACCGGATTCGTATAGTAGAGCAGTTATTTGGAATAGCTCCAAGTAGCACGTGGTAGCTGCATCTATAAGATGACATAGAGATTTGTAAAGCACACACGGATCTGAATGTTGCAGACCCGTTGACTAAAACCTCTCTCGTAAGCATAACATGATCAAACCCTAGAACTCACTGAGTGTTAATCACATGGTGATGTGAACTAGATTATTGACTCTAGTAAACTCTTGGGTATTAGTCACATGGCGATGTGAACTTTGAGTGTTAATCACAGGGTGATGTGAACTAGATTATTGACTCTAGTGCAAGTGGGAGACTGTTGGAAATATGCCCTAGAGGCAATAATAAAATGGTTATTATTGTATTTCCTTGTTCATGATAATTGTCTGTTGTTCATGCTATAATTGTATTAACTGGAAACCGTAATACATGTGTGAATACATAGACCACAACATGTCCCTAGTAAGCCTCTAGTTGACTAGCTCGTTGATCAATAGATGGTTATGGTTTCCTGACCATGGACATTGGATGTCAGTGATAACGGGATGACATCATTAGGAGAATGATGTGATGGACAAGACCCAATCCTAAGCGTAGCACAAGATCGTGTAGTTCGTTTGCTAGAGCTTTTCTAATGTCAAGTATCATTTCCTTAGACCATGAGATTGTGCAACTCCCGGATACCGTAGGAATGCTTTGGGTGTACAAACGTCACAACGTAACTGGGTGGCTATAAAGATGCACTACAGGTATCTCCGAAAGTGTCTGTTGGGTTGGCACGAATCGAGACTGGGATTTGTCACTCCGTATGACAGAGAGGTATCTCTGGGCCCACTCGGTAATGCATCATCATAATGAGCTCAATGTGACTAATGAGTTAGCCACGGGATCATGCATTATGGTACGAGTAAAGTGACTTGCCGGTAACGAGATTGAACAAGGTATTGGGATACCGACGATCGAATCTCGGGCAAGTAACGTACCGATTGACAAAGGGAATTGTATACGGGATTGATTGAATCCTCGACATCGTGGTTCATCCGATGAGATCATCGTGGAACATGTGGGAGCCAACATGGGTATCCAGATCCCGCTGTTGGTTATTGACCGGAGAGTCGTCTCGGTCATGTCTGCATGTCTCCCGAACCCGTAGGGTCTACACACTTAGGTTCGGTGACGCTAGGGTTTTAGAGATATTAGTATGCGGAAATCCGAAAGTTGTTCGGAGTCCCGGATGAGATCCCGGACGTCACGAGGAGTTCCGGAATGGTCCAGAGGTGAAGAATTGTATATAGGAAGTCCAGTTTCGGCCACCGGGAAAGTTTCGGTGGTGACCGGTATTGTACCGGGACCACCGGAAGGGTCCCGGGGGGTCCACCGGGTGGGGCCACCTATCCCGGAGGGCCCCATGGGCTGAAGTGGGAGGGAACCAGCCCCTGGTAGGCTGGTGCGCCCCCCTTGGGCCTTCCCCTGCGCCTAGGGTTGGAAACCCTAGGGGTGGGGGCGCCCCACTTGGCTTGGGGGGCAAGCCACCCCCTTGGCCGCCGCCCCCCCTTGGAGATTGGATCTCCTAGGGCCAGCGCCCCCCAGGGGCCCTATATAAAGACGGGGGAGGGAGGGCAGCAGCACCCCAAGCGCTGGCGCCTCCCTCTCCCTCTCGTGACACATCTCCCTCCTCCCGCAGCGCCTGTCGAAGCCCTCTTGGAATCCCGCTACTTCCACCACCACGCCGTCGTGCTGCTGGATCTCCATCAACCTCTCCTCCCCCCTTGCTGGATCAAGAAGGAGGAGACGTCGCTGCTCCGTACGTGTGTTGAACGCGGAGGTGCCGTCCGTTCGGCGCTAGGATCATCGGTGATTTGGATCACGACGAGTACGACTCCATCAACCCCGTTCTCTTGAACGCTTCCGCGCGCGATCTACAAGGGTATGTAGATCCACTCCTCCCTCGTTGCTAGATGACTCCATAGATTGATCTTGGTGACACGTAGGAAAATTTTGAATTATTGCTACGTTCCCCAACAATCACTTATATTGATTGCATGTGATGTTTATCCTTTATGCATCTTATTTTGCTTAGTACAGCGGTAGCATTATAAGATGGTCTCTCACTAAATTTCAAGGTACAAGTGTTCTCCCTGAGTATGCACCGTTGCGACAGTTCGTCATGCGGAGACACCACGTGATGATCGGGTGTGATAAGCTCTACGTTCACATACAACGGGTGCAAGCCAGTTTTGCACACGTAGAATACTCGGGTTAAACTTGACGAGCCTAGCATATGCAGATATGGCCTCGGAGCACTGAGAACGAAAGGTCGAGTATGAATCATATAGTAGATATGATCAACATAGTGATGTTCACCATTGAAAACTACTCCATCTCACGTGACGATCGGACATGGTTTAGTTGATATGGATCACGTGATCACTTAGATGATTAGTGGGTGCTACCTCTTGAGCATGCGTTGGTTTTCCCTTTAAGAGGAAAGGGTGATGCAGCAAAGTAGCGTAAGTATTTCCCTGAGTTTTTGAGAAACAAGGTATCAATCCAGTAGGAGGATACACGAAAATCGCCTCGTACCTACACAAACAAATAAGAACCTTGCAACCAACGTGATAAAGGGGTTGTCAATCCCTTCACGGCCACTTGCAAAAGTGAGATCTGATAGAGATAATAAGATAAATATTTTTGGTATTTTTATGATATAGATTGGAAAGTAGAGATTGCAAAATAAAATAGATCAGAAACTTATATGATGGAAAATAGACCCGGGGCCTTTGGTTTCACTAGTGGCTTCTCTCAAGATAGCATAATCTACGGTGGGTGAACAAGTTACTGTTGAGCAATTGATAGAAAAGCGCATAGTTATGAGAATATCTAGGCATGATCATGTATATAGGCATCACGTCCGTGTCAAGTAGACCGAAACGATTCTGCATCTACTACTATTACTCCACACATCAACCGCTATCCAGCATGCATCTAGAGTATTAATTTCATAGGAACAGAGTATCGCATTAGGCAAGATGACATGATGTAGAGGGATAAACTCAAGCAATATGATATAAACCCCATCTTTTTATCCTCGATGGCAACAATACAATACGTGCCTGTCTGCCCCTGCTGTCACTGGGAAAGGACACCGCAAGATTGAACCCAAAGCTAAGCACTTCTCCCATTGCAAGAAAGATTAATCTAGTAGGACAAACCAAACTGATAATTCGAAGAGACTTGCAAAGGTATCAAATCATACATATAAGAATTCAGAGAAGAACCAAATATTGTTCATAGATAATCTCGATCATAAACCCACAATTCATCGGATCTCGACAAACACACCGCAAAAAGAATTACATCGAATAGATCTCCAAGAGAATCGAGGAGAACTTTGTATTGAGATACAAAAAGAGAGAAGAAGCCATCTAGCTAATAACTATGGACCCGAAGGTCTGTGGTAAACTACTCACACATCATCGGAGAGGCTATGGTGTTGATGTAGAAGCCCTCCATGATCGATTCCCCCTCCGGCGGAGCGCCGAAAAAGGCCCAAGATGGGATCTCACAGGTATAGAAGGTTGCAGCGGTGGAAATAGGGTTTCGTGGTGCTCTCGGATGTTCTCGGGTATATGAGTATATCTAGGCGAAAGAAGTAGGTCGGTGGAGCCACGAGGGGCGCACGAGGGTGGGGGGCGCCTACCCCCTGGGAGCGCCTCCCTGCCTCGTGGCCGCCTCGTTGCTTCCTTGACGTCC
This sequence comes from Aegilops tauschii subsp. strangulata, assembly GCF_002575655.3. Taxonomy (NCBI): domain Eukaryota; kingdom Viridiplantae; phylum Streptophyta; class Magnoliopsida; order Poales; family Poaceae; genus Aegilops; species Aegilops tauschii. The sequence goes on along the minus strand of NC_053035.3, from coordinate 23,188,215 downwards.
ACTCCAAGTCTCCTGGATCACGTTTGTTCCAAAATAACTCTCCCGAAGGTTTCATTCCGTTTGGATTCCGTTTGATATTCCTTTTCTGCGAAACACTGAAATAGGCAAAAAAAACAACAATTTGCACTGGGCCTTTGGTTAGTAGGGTAGTCCCAAAAATAATATAAAAGTGTATAATAAAGCCCATTAAACATCCAAAACAGATAATTTAATAGCATGGAACAATCAAAAATTATAGATACGTTGGAGACGTATCAGTGGAATGTCTATCTAAGTGGGAGTTCTTAAGTAATATGATTAATTGAACTTTAATTGATCATGAACTTAGTACCTGATAGTATTTTGCATGTCTATGTTGTTGTAGATAAATGGCCCGTGCTACTGTTCCATTGAATTTTAATGCGTTCCTAGAGAAAGCTAAGTTTAAAGATGATGGTAGAAACTACACGGACTGGGTCCATAACTTGAGGATTATCCTCATTGCTACACAGAAGAATTACGTCCTGGAAGCACCGCTAGGTGCAAGACCCGCTGTAGGAGCAACGCCGGACATTATGAACGCCTGGCAGAGCAAAGCTGATGACTACTCAATAGTTCAGTGTGCCATGCTTTACGGCTTAGAATCGGTACTTCAACGACGTTTTGAACGTCATGGAGCATATGAGATGTTCCAGGAGTTGAAGTTAATATTTCAAGCAAATGCCCGGATTGAGAGATATCAAGTCTCCAATAAGTTCTACAACTGCAAAATGGAGGACAATAGTTCTGTCAGTGAGCATATACTCAGAATGTCTCGGTACCACAATCACTTGACTCAGCTGGGAGTTAATTTTCCGGTTGATAGTGTCATTGACAGAGTTCTTCAATCACTACCACGAAGCTACAAAAGCTTCGTGATGAACTATAATATGCAAGGGATAAGACAATTCCCGAGCTCTTCGCGATGCTAAAGGCTGCGGAGGTAGAAATCAAGAAGGAGCATCAAGTGTTGATGATCAACAAGACCACTAGTTTTTCAAGAAGAAGGGCAAAGGGAAGAAGGGGAACTTCAAGAAGAACAGCAAGCAAGTTGCTGCTCAAGTGAAGAAGCCCAAGTCTGGACCTAAGCCTGAGACTGAGTGCTTCTAATGCAAAGGGACTGGTCACTGGAAGCAGAACTGCCCCAAGTATTTGGCGGATAAGAAGGATGGCAAAGTGAAAGGTATATTTGATATACATGTTATTGATGTGTACCTTACTAATGCTCGTAGTAGCGCCTGGGTATTTGATACTAGTTCTGTTGCTCATATTTGCAACTCGAAACAGGGGCTACGGATTAAGCGAAGATTGACTAAGGACGAGGTGACGATGCGCGTGGGAAATGTTTCCAAAGTTGATGTGATCGCCGTCGGCACGCTACCTCTACGTCTACCTTCGGGATTAGTTTTAGACCTGAATAATTGTTATTTGGTGCCAGCGTTAAGCACGAACATTATATCTGGATCTTGTTTGATGCGAGACGGTTATTCATTTAAATCAGAGAATAATGGTTGTTCTATTTATATGAGTAATATCTTTTATGGTCATGCACCCTTAATGAGTGGTCTATTTTTATTGAATCTCGATAGTAGTGATACACATATTCATAGTATTGAAGCCAAAAGATATAAGTTTAATAATGATAGTGCAACTTATCTGTGGCATTGCCGTTTAGGTCATATTGGTGTAAAGCGCATGAAGAAACTCCATGCTGATGGGCTTTTGGAATCACTTGATTATGAATCACTTGATGCTTGCGAACCATGCCTCATGGACAAGATGACTAAGACTCCGTTCTCTGGAACAATGGAGCGAGCAACAGACTTATTGAAAATAATACATACTGATGTATGCGGTCCGATGAGTGTTGATGCTTGCTGCGGGTATCGTTATTTTCTGACCTTCGCAGATGATTTGAGCAGATATGGGTATATGTGTTGATGAAACATAAGTCTGAAACATTTGAAAAGTTCAAAGAATTTCAGAGTGAAGTGGAAAATCATCGTAACAAGAAAATAAAGTTTCTACGATCTGATCGTGGAGGTGAATATTTGAGTTACGAGTTTGGTCTTCATTTGAAACAATGCGGAATAGTTTCACAACTCACGCCACCCGGAACACCACAGCGTAATGGTGTATCCGAACGTCGTAACCGCACTTTATTAGATATGGTGCGATCTATGATGTCTCTTACTGATTTACCGCTATCGTTTTGGGGTTATGCTTTAGAGACGGCTGCATTCACATTAAATAGGACACCATCTAAATCCGTTGAGACGACACCATATGAACTGTGGTTTTTCAAGAAACCAAGTTGTCATTTCATAAAGTTTGAGGCTGCAATGCTTATGTGAAAAAGCTTCAACCTGATAAGCTCGAACCCAAATCGGAGATATGTGTCTTCATAGGATACCCAAAGGAAACTGTTGGGTACACCTTCTATCACAGATCCGAAGGCAAGATATTCATTGCTAAGAACGGATCCTTTTTAGAGAAGGGGTTTCTCTCGAAACAAGTGAGTGGGAGGAAAGTAGAACTTGATGAGGTAACTGTACCTTCTCCCTTATTGGAAAGTAGTTCATCACAGAAATCGGTTCCAGTGATTCCGACACCAATTAGTGAGGAAGCTAATGATGATGATCATGAAACTTCTGATCAAGTTACTACCGAACCTCGTAGGTCAACCAAAGTAAGATCCGCACCAGAGTGGTATGGTAATCCTGTTCTGGAGGTCATGTTACTTGACCATGACGAACCTACGAACTATGAGGAAGCGATGACGAGCCCAGATTCCGCGAAATGGCTTGAGGCCATGAAATCTGAGATGGGATCCATGTATGAGAACAAAGTGTGGACTTTGGATGACTTGCCCGATGATAGGCAAGCCATAGAGAATAAATGGATCTTCAAGAAGAAGATTGACGCGGACGGTAATGTTACTGTCTAGAAAGCTCGACTTGTTGCGAAAGGTTTTCAACAAGTTCAAGGAGTTGACTACGATGAGACATTCTCACCCGTAGGGATGTTTAAGTCCGTCCGAATCATGTTAGCAATTGCCGCATTTTATGATTATGAAATTTGGCAAATGGATGTCAAAACTGCATTCCTTAAGGATATCTTAAAGAAGAGTTGTATATGATGCAACCAGAAGGTTTTGTAGATCCAAAAGGTGCTAACAAAGTGTGCAAGCTCCAGCGATCCATTTATGGACTGGTGCAAGCATCTCAGAGTTGGAATATACGCTTTGATAGTGTGATCAAAGAATATGGTTTTATACAGAATTTTGGAGAAGCCTGTATTTACAAGAAAGTGAGTGGGAGCTCTATAGCATTTCTGATATTATATGTAGATGACACATTGTTGATCGGAAATGATACTGAATTTCTGAATAGCATAAAAAGATACTTGAATAAGATTTTTTCAATGGAAGACCTCGGTGAAGCTGCTTATATATTGGGCATCAAGATCTATAGAGATAGATCAAGACGCTTAATTGGACTTTCACAAAGCACATACCTTGATAAAGTTTTGAAGAAGTTCAAAATGGATCAAGCAAATAAAGGGTTCTTGCCTGTGTTACAAGGTGCGAAGTTGAGTCAGACTCAATGCCTGACCACTGCAGAAGATAGAGAGAAAATGAAAGTCATTCCCTATGCTTCAGCCATAGGTTCTATCATGTATGCAATGCTGTGTACCAGACTGGATGTGTGCCTTGCTATTAGTTTAGCAGGGAGGTACCAAAGTAATCCGGGAGTGGATCACTGGACAGCGGTCAAGAACATCCTGAAATACCTAAAAAGGACTAAGGATATGTTTCTCGTTTATGGAGGTGAAAAAGAGCTCGTCGTAAATGGTTACGTTGATGCAAGCTTTGACACTGATCCGGATGACTCTAAGTCACAAACCGGATATGTATTTATATTGAATAGAGGCGTTGTAAGTTGGTGCAGTTCCAAGCAGAGCGTCATGGCGGGATCGTGTGAAGCAGAGTACATAGCTGCTTTGGAAGCTGCAAATGAAGGAGTCTGGATGAAGGAGTTCATATCCGATCTAGGTGTCATACCTAGTGCGTCGGGTCCAATGAAAATCTTCTGTGACAATACTGGTGCAATTGCCTTGGCAAAGGAATCCAGATTTCACAAGAGAACCAAGCACATCAAGAGACGCTTCAATTCCATCCGCGATGCAATCAAGGAGGGAGACATAGAGATTTGCAAGATACATACGGATCTGAATGTTGCAGACCCGTTGACTAAGCCTCTCTCAGAGCAAAACATGATCAGCACCAAGACTCCATGGGTGTTAGAATCATTACCATATAATCTAGATTATTGACTCTAGTGCAAGTGGGAGACTGAAGGAAATATGCCCTAGAGGCAATAATAAAGTTGTTATTTATATTTCCTTATATCATGATAAATGTTTATTATTCATGCTAGAATTGTATTAACCGAAAACTTAGTACATGTATGAATACATAGCCAAAACAGAGTGTCCCTAGAATGCCTCTACTTGACTAGCTCGTTAATCAAAGATGGTTAAGTTTCCTGACCATAGACATGTGTTGTCATTTGATGAACGGGATTACATCATTAGAGAATGATGTCATGCACAAGACCCATCCGTTAGCTTAGCATGAATGATCGTTTAGTTTTATTGCTATTGCTTTCATCATGACTTATACATGTTCCTATGACTATGACATTATGCAACTCCCAAATACTGGAGGAACAGCTTGTGTGCTATCGAACGTCACAACGTAACTAGGTGATTATAAAGATGCTCTACAGGTGTCTCCGATGGTGTTTGTTGAGTTGGCATAGATCGAGATTAGGATTTGTCACTCCGTGTATCGGAGAGGTATCTCTGGGCCCTCTCGGTAATGCAAATCACTATAAGCCTTGCAAGCAATGTGACTAATGAGTTAGTTGCGGGATGATGCATTACGGAACAAGTAAAGATACTTACCGGTAACGAGATCAAACTAGGTATGATGATACCGACGATCGAATCTCGGGCAAGTAACATACCGATGACAAAGGGAAGAACGTATGTTGTTGTGCGGTTTGACCGATAAAGATATTCGTAGAATATGTGGGAACCAATATGAGCATCCAGGTTCCGCTATTGGTTATTGACCGGAGAGGTGTCTCGGTCATGTCTACATAGTTCTCGAACCCATAGGGTCCGCACGCTTAACGTTCGATGATGATTGGTATTATGAGTTTATGTGATTTGATGTACCGAAGGTTGTTCGGAGTCCTGGATGAGATCACGGACATGATGAGGAGTCTCGAAATGGTCAATACAGTAAGATTGATATATTGGACCATGTTGTTCGGACACCGGAAATGTTCCGGAGAGTTTCGGATAAAACCGGAGTGCCCGAGGGTTACCGGAACCCCCCCCCCCCCCCGGGAAGTTATGGGCCTTAGTGGGCCTTAGGGGAGAGAGAGGGCAGCAGCCAGGAGGTGGCGCCCCCCCCCCCCCAAGGGGAGTCCGAATAGGACTAGGGGAGGGGGGCGCGGCCCCTCTTTCCCTCTCCCTCTCCTTCCTTCTTCTCCTAGTTGGACTAGGAAAGGGGGAAACCTACTCCTACTAGGAGTAGGATTCCTCCCCCCTTGGCACGCCCCTTGTGGCCGGCCGGCCTCCTCCTCCCCTCCTTTATATACGGGGGAGGGGGCACCCCATAGACACACAAGTTGATCTTTAGCCGTCTGCAGTGCCCCCCTCCACAGTTTTCCACCTCGGCCATATTGTCGTAGTGCTTAGGCGAAGCCCTGCGTCGGTAACTTCATCATCACCGTCACCACGCCGTCATGTTGAAAAACTCTCCCTCGGCCTCAGCTGGATCTAGAGTTCGAGGGACGTCACCGAGCTGAACGTGTGCAGATCGTGGAGTGTTCGGTCTACGAGGGTACGTGGACACACTCTCCATGCTCGTTGTTATGCTTCTCCTAGATAGATCTTGCATGATCGTAAGAATTTTTTTGAAATACTACGTTCTCCAACAGGATAGGTCGACCACCATTCGTACTTTTCGCTAAATGCAGCTGCTACGTTCGGCCATAGGTGGATCACTCACATATATGATAGACCTTCGAGGAGGCATATCACAGCTCAGAAATTTCTCAAGATATCCTATATCTGTGGTCTTGTCTGGCCGGCACGGTTCGTTCCACTGCCATCGGACGTGTGAACACACTTGTAATCTTGTCTCTGTTTGTCTCTGCTTCCTCACTCGAGCTCTCAAACTCAAAACCATCACTATGTGATGACACAGCGCTCCCTTTGCCGCTATATGCAAGCTTCCTTTTTTTGCAGGCCTGCTTCTGTTCCCATCCGGTGGGCCCAGGCGGGGCCAAAATAGGCTAACAGAAGATATCCCACAGATATACAAAGATGACATAATAATAAAAGAAAAAGGAAAGCGTCTTTAAAAGAACACGTGTCTAAAACTGCCTACATGAGTTGCCACGTGAAGATAAAGGGCTCTAGGGGATGCCACTTAGCCGAAACCACTGCACACGTGCTCGACATGCACCACCGTCATCATCCATAGGGAACACCAACCTTCAACCAAAACAATAATCAACACCGACAAGCCTAAAACAATGCAACCTCTCCAACGAAACAACGTAGTGGGCCTTTATGGTGGAGGTTGAAGGGGAGAACGGCCGCTTACAAACGAGCCCGGCGACGAAGACCACCTGCTCAGCCCCCCCCCCCCCCCCCCCACCCACCACCACCACAATGCAGAAGAAGATTCTTGAAGCATCGTTAGTAGGAGATGGTCCCCAAACCTCACAACAAACCAATAAAGAGATAAATTGCATCTATAGTCCTCGTAGTCGTGGCGACATCCAACTTGGTCCTGGAACTTGCGTATTGCTTCAATACGGTCCCGATACAAGAAAATACGAGATCAATACGGTCCTTGAGGTTGAAACAGCAGTCCTGACTCTACATGTTGTGTACGTATCTCATACTTCTATAGCTAACGGGCCCATTTGTCTGTGGGCCGAGAAAAAAAAAAGGCGGACTGGGGATTCAAACCTACAACTCTGGCCCAACACTGCGTGAGCTATCCACCAGGCCAAGTTTGTGGTGTATATAAAATCGGGATGCATTCGCTATTATATGCATATCGTTGTCTTTTAAATAATTCGTGAATTTATAAAATGTCATGAGTTTTTTTTAAACGTTCATCGATTCAAAGAATGTTCATTATTCAAAAATAAAAATTCATGTCTACAAAATCGGAAGAGTGCGATGTACGCCTAATATATAAACAGCGTTGTCCTTTCCGCTGTACCACGCACAATTTTTTTCCCGAGGCACGCGTGCTAGGGAATTAAGCTGACGCTATTTATTTTGCAAAAATTAGTAGTATTTTCTACTAATAAGATGCACATGGTTTCGATCCATATTTTCTTCTCTTTTTTGTTTCTTTTTTCTATTCTTCCTTTTCTGTTTATTTTAATTTGTAAAAATTAAATAATGTCTACAGTATTCAACTTTTGTTAGAGCTTTCAAAACTAGTTCACAATTTTTTTAAATCACATTTTTAGAAAATATTTTGAAGTTTCAAAAATTGGTCACAGTATACAAAAAATATTTTTCGCTGGGATCAAAATTTCACATGACCCAAACTTGGCATGGCTGATATTTGACAACATCTGTCCACCCATGAATTATTTGGTTCGAAGTGACAGATAAAGTGCCTTGGCGTTGGAGACACAGACTCTTACTACTTTTTTCTTAATTAATTCCTAAGAGTCTACCTAAGCGCCTATGCATCGGATATGACCTGAGTGCGCATGTAGCGCCTATGCATTGGACATTTGACAATATTTGTCCACCCATGAATTATTTGGTTCGATGTGACAAATAAAGTGCTTTGGTGTTGGAGACACGGACTCTTGCTACTTTTTTCTTAATTAATTCCTAAGAGTCTACCTAAGCGTATATGCATTGGATATGACCTGAGTGCGCATGTAGCGCCTATGCATTGGACATTTGACAATATTTGTCCACCCATAAATTATTTGGTTCGATGTGACAGATAAAGTGCCTCAGCGTTGGAGACACGAACTCTTTCTGCTTTTTTCTTAATTAATTTATATGAGTCTATCTAAGCGCCTATGCATTAGACATACCTGAGTGCGCATGTAGCAATAGGAATGGACAACCTGCACATACCTGAGGAATAAAGAGTGAAATCAGTACAGAGCCCTCACAGCGACGTCAGTGTGATGGCGCGCCATGGGCCCGTAGGCCATCCCTAGCAACCGTCTACCGTGTTGGTCCGACCCCACGTAGCCCGGGTCGGCGGCTGAGAATAGATTCACCGCCCCGCGTGTCCTGGGGAAAGAGGGGAGGCGATATGGGGAATGTGGAGCCACCGGCCGTCGCGTCTTCACTGATTGCTGCTTTTGATTGAGGTTTTTCTTTTTGAAACCATACACCCGCAGGCATACATTACTTGTATTTATATGAGTCGAAAAACAGTACATACAACGTAGATACCAAACGTACAAATACGGTCTCCAGCGGTGGTGGTTGGCTTCGATGCGACGGAGCTTTTGATTGATGGTTAGGGGTGAGGAGGGGGGAGGGGGGGCTCTAGGATTTGATGGATCTGTGGTGTCTCGGGGTGGGGCATGGAGTGGGGGAGGGATCGTGAGGCTTAATTCGCCGGCTTTGGTCGGCCGCGTGTGCTACTTCTGCTTGGTTGCGCGTTAGTGAACTAAGCAGCAGATTGCAGTGGCCTCTTTCTAGGGGATTTTGACTCTTTGCCTCACTTTACTTTGGAGAATTCGGTGACTTGTCATATCTATACTATACTGCAGGCAGACAAATGCTGCACGAAAGGACAAGTGCTCAAGGTGTGGTGGCGGACTGCGGCTTGTCAAGGGTGGCTTTGGCTTGATGAGACATGTATTTCAAGTTTAGTAGTCTAGTTTACTTCTTTCTGTCATTCCTTTATCGTCCCATGGTCTCAGCGTGGTGCTACCTGTTTCATTTCATCAAGGTCTTCTCTTCTGCCATGCAAGAAGATGGAGTTGACTTTGGTTCGTGTCTATGTTCATTTTCCAGTGCCATGAGCGTGGGTTTTAAGCCGGTCCGTACTATTCTCACGGCGTCATGTTCTGATGCTACTTGAACAAAGTAATTACTGACAAACAGGAGATGCTAAATTTGCTCTAACCGTTGCAACAAGAGTTAATAATAAAACATCTCTTGCCATTGCCAAGTAGCACTTCCCTTCTATAATTAATTATTTTATGACTTTTGAATGATTAGGTGTTGAACTGTTGGGCCTTGCCTCGGTAGACACACCCACACACACACACACACAAACGTAGAAGGGCATAATGGTCATATGAAAGAAACGTATACCCACCTCCTATCATACTGTATAGACCGACGTCCGTATACCTCCAGGAATGCAAAAATAAGGCCTATGCACGATCTTCTCGCCCGCCCGACGATCACGCACATCGATCACGTCCATTTTCCAACTGTGCGATCGCCGCCGCCTGAACCCGATCCGACGCCGCATCTGAACATCGTCGTCGGACGGCTCATCGGCTACGACTGACCGCGGTGTCGTTCCCCCGCCGCGGATCTGGCGCGCGTCGACCTACGCCGGCGACGTCTACACCGCGGCCCTCGTGTTGCACGTCGCCGCCGTCTTGCATCTCATCCTCGTGTTGCACGTCGCCGCTGGCTAGACCCCTGCCTGAAGGCCCGTTATCGGACACCGGCGACGTCTACACCGCGGCCCAAGGTTTGCCATCTAATCTCATCATCTAAACCTAGCATGCTAGATGATAGGAGTCACACATAGTGATCTAGGGTTTAGGGTTCACGTAAACATGTCGTCACAGCGCCGCTTCCATGGACGACCGCATGTTGTACAAAGTTAGTGTTGCACTTGGATATGATCCACTGTACGAACTTAACAGATGATGAATATTCAATGTTGTGCAGTTTTGTGAGTTACGTGTGTTGCCATGGACGAACAAACCACATTCACGGGGAATGAGAATGGTACTAATAAGGCGACTCGGAATGATAACGATATTTTTAACGAAGATGATGACAACAGCGACAACGAATCCGTCTCGTCATATGATATATTGCCTCTGCAGGATTTTGATAATAATGAACATGGCGCAAATAGTGAAAACATAAGTGGCGTATATTTTGATTTCATCTTTGAATCTGCAATGCATGGCATGGCTGACTATTTATCTATGTATACAAATTTGCAGGAAGATGTGGATGTTGACAATGTGCAAAATAGTTTACAGGAATCATTCGCAGATAACTTGAGCCAGGTTCGTTGATAGATGTTGTACATCGATGAATAGTATGAATTAAATGATAGTAATTGACATATATTTTTTCATATGAATTTTGTAGGAGGAGTCAGATGGTGTTAGCAGTGATCACGATGAGGGGGAGATCGACATTGAGGAGGCTAGAAGGCAGCAGCAGATGCTTGAGACAAATTGGAAGGTGATGGCTATGACCTTTCGGTCGCAAGGGGATGCATACATATTCTACAACAATCACGCCAAAGAGAACGGATTTAGCATCAGGAAACAGAAGGTGAAACAAGGTGCTTTAGAATGATACGTTACCGGCGGTTTCTTTGCTCCAGGGCAGGGAGAAGGCAGAGCAAGTTTATAACCATGGAGGCCCGCAAGCGCAGGCTTAGACCGGAGACTCGTTGCGACTGCGGTGCACATATGATGGTGAAGCTGGACAGAGAACGTGGCGTTTGGTTCGTCGAGTCATTCGTGGATGATCACAACCACGCAATGGCTAGGCCCGACGAGGTTTGTTTCTGTGGTCACACAGACGGATTGGAGAAGGCACGAGGGCAGAGATATTGGCGTTGGAAGCGGCCGGGATAAGAAAGCATATAATAATGGACAACTTCATCAGCAGATACGGTTCGTACGATAAGTGCGGCTTATCAGGAGGGACATTTACAATCTTTGTTGCAGAGAAAAAATGAAGCTCGTTGCAAAGGGTGACGCTGAGACGGCAGTTGGCATTATGAGGAGCAGGAAGGAGAAGGACCCTGAGTTTTTTTTTTGAGTATGTGCGTGACAAGGAAGGGCGACTGAAGAGTATGTTCTGGTGTGATGCACAGTCGCGGAGGGACTATCAGGACTACGGAGATGTGGTCGTGTTTGATAGCACGTATAGGATGAACAGGTATGGTATGTCATTCGTCCCCTTTGTCGGAGTTAAAAACCACCGTTGCACCATAGTGTTTGGTTGTGCCATCATTGCTGACGAGACGGAAGGGACAAACGTGTGGCTGCTGCAGACATTTATGAAGGCAAACTGTGAGGTGAAGCCAAAGTCAATAATCACAGACGGTGACGCTGCAATGATTCGGGCTATTAGGACTGTCCTTTCAGATGTGTTCCATCGTCGTTGCTCCTGGCATATCGAGAAAAATATGCAGAGGCACCTACATTACAAGTCACTGGATGAGTTCAGATCGCTCCTATACTATGCCACCTCTCAAGCGAACTTTGAGCAGAGATGGACCGCTTTCTATGATAAGTGGAAGACGGATAGAACTCAAGAGTGGCTTGACAGGATGTACAGGAAGAGGAGACATTGGGCAGCATCATATCTTTCCGATGGTTTCTTTCTTGGTATGCGAAGTAACCAGAGGAGCGAAAGCCTCAACTCCTACCTTCACCTTCACCTGGACTACGGTATGACAATAGTTGATTTGGTAGTGCATTATGAGAACTGTATAGTTCGCCTGCGTGAGAACGAGGCGTACGATGACTGCGAGGCACACCAGAAAGACCCACCGTCTGTTACTGAATATAAGGCCCTTGAGGAGCATGCCGCCAAAGTATTCACACCTGCTAATTTTTACATCCTGCAAAAAGATTTGCAAAATATGGGTCAGCTGAGATATTTGAGACACTCGTGGGACTTGAGCGTCAGACATTTATGGTGACATGGAAGGATAACCACAAGTTCATGTACAATGTTTTTTATGAACCAGGTAACTCAGAAGAAACTATAACATGCAGTTGTCTTAGGATTGTTCGGAAAGGGCTGCCATGCAAACACATTCTTTTTTTTCTCCATCATCTGAGCATAACTGAAATAGCAAAGTGTTGTGTCCTTCATCGGTTGTCAAAAAATGCGAGAGATGGGTTGCCTGTGCAGCCGAAGAGTGATATGTTTGGATGGGGTTGGTCAGGGCCATTAGAGAGAGACCGGTATAGTCAAATAAGCATAAAAACCGCAGAGGCTGCTCATGTTGCAGCAAATGATCCCTTCTTGTTTGACGAGTTGATGAAGTGTCTGGACAACATAATAGCGCAGAAAAAGATACCAAGGAGGAACTTATAGGTAGTAGAAGGTATGATAAGCTTATGAAGGAGGCAAGTCAGGCGCAACAAGTTGAACCTGGTATTGGTGATCCTCAGAAAGTTTCGACGAAGGGTGCACCTAAGAAGGGGCGGTCAAAGGGGGGCCCCGACGTTACAAAGAATGGTAGGCCAAAAGATGTTAGAGAGAAGAAAAGTGGTCCTTTGTGCAGTCTGTGTAGTCTCCCAGGTCATAACAAGGCTACATGTAAATTGAACGAGAAGTAAGATGGTACCTCCTCATTTTTGTTATGTTGCTACTTTCATTTCACTGACTATCTTTTCTCATCAATTTCTTTATGTTTTGTTCAGGAATTGGACGTAGAGAAGAAGCTTATTTTGTTGGAAGAATGAAAGTGGTCACACTAGTCATCTCTGAATAATCTATGTTATTTTTTATTCGTACGTGCGTCTCAGAAAACTTAATAAGTGATTTCTTCATGTTTGATGAAAATACTTATGTGAACATATGTGATATGACACATCATATTTGTCCAATGAATTGCCATGTTTTTTGTACTGCTATGTGAAAGAGTTCACTGTTTTTAAATACTGAGCATTATGTTTGATTAATGATGAGTGTTACTGTACACATGTGCGTTCCGTTCCCCGCCTGACCGACGTTGTGCAAAAAATTGCCCGACCAGCAATGTGGAAAAAAATGCCCGACCGGGAAGCTGCTGGACCAGAATTGAGAAATTTTCCACCCAAATCAAGCCGACGCGGGCGACTCGGGTGGTCCATAGGGACCAACAACGGCCCAGCAGCTGGGTCCAACGGGGCGGCGACGTCAGGCACTGGTAGTACTAGAGGAGTTCGACCTCTGTATGACGCTGGGGTATTTAAGCCGGTCCTCGCCCCCATCAGCTTCCGAGGTGGGACTAAAGAGCTGCGTCGGGCGTGCGACGCGACAGTGAGTAGGCCGGGGGAGGGGCGAGTCCGGGCCTTTCATATTGGGCTGGGGGAGTGATTGGGCTGACCTGGGCCGGGCAGTGATGGTGGATAAATCCACCCTCGTTAGCGTTGCGTCGACGGCATGCATAGCCGGCGATTCTTTAGTCCCACCTCGCCAACGGAAGGGCGCGCCGACCGGCTTAAATAGCCGCGTCGGCGTATGCTCTCAAGCTCCTCTATTACCAGTGCCTTGTCAGCCCCATTGCCCCGTTGGGCCTCGCTTGTGGGCCCATTTGGAGTCCGAATCGACCGCCCGAGTCGCCTTTCGGCTTGATTTGGGTTGGTTGCATAGTCTCCTATGGGTCCAGCGATGGTCGGGCCTTTTTTAACTTAATTTTTTTTCATCATACAAGCGGCGTCAGCATACAAGCGGGCGGCCACCTCCATTTATATGCCTCTAAGAGCCAACAGAAGTCGGCGTGATCATCACATAATCAGACAGCACATATATATTCTTGCAAAATCATCACATAATCATCACCCATAATGATGCAAATAAGATTGGCATTGCAACATCAATATTGTAGCTAGTACCGACGACGGCACCTTTAGTTGCCAAACGTGCGAAATCATGCGGCATTACAATAAAAAATTTCTTAATATCCAAATAGTTGCAAGTGCCGTCAACGGCACGTTTATTTAGTTGCGCTAATAAGAAAACAAATGTCCTCGTAGCGAAAACCCCATCAACGGACTCATTTCTTGTCCATGATCTTCAGAATCTTCTCTTTCACAGCTTCCACCGTGTTGCATTCTGAAAAAAGTATTTCAGCTAGAATTCGTCCCCTTGAAGCATTAATCTCAGCTTGGTCAAAGTCAAATATACAATCATCTCCATTCCAGTTTTGAATGCATTTCACCACAAAAAGATCACAAGAGACTCTGCAAGAAACCGCGAGTCAAGCTTTGTTGGATCAGATAAGTGCATACGAATTGAACATTTGAACATACCATCCTTTTGTAACAGCATTTTATACTCCCTTATTGGCCAGGAAGATACGTCAGGATGTTCCGTATTTATAAGGGTGTTCACCTCCATCATATCTCTAGCTATTTCTGCCCTCTGAAATAAAAATGTGAAATTCATATGAAGTACATATGTAATTACTACTATATGTTGTTTTATGTAATGTTGAAATCTTACCAGCATAGTAATCTTTGCAAGAACTATGTTGCTGCATTTACCAGTAGAATTTAAAACTTGAAACTCTTTTTTCTTGTTGTGCATGAGAACTGTTATCCAATGATTTTCTTCCACATGAAAAGGAAAGTATGCCTACAACAAAGTTTATTCATGTTGGTGTACACACACATAGTTATGTAGTACGATGGATCATAATAAACAGACGTACCTTATCTTTGATGAAATACTCTTCAGTAACTCTAGAAACCATTTTAGTTTGGTTTGTGAAATGTTCCATAAAATGTTTCTTAGAGTTCTTAACCTTTCCATCAGCACGAAGAAGTAGCCAATGGGACACCCAAGATGTTAATATGTGACGGTCAGCACGAGGATTATGGGTCTGCATATAGTTGCAATAACTATTGATGACCTGAAAATAACATAATAGCAATACGCCTATTAGAAAATTTATATAAATGACATGGAAAACTTAATAAATTAATGCTAATACTTACAGCGCCATGCACCCACTTTTTAGAAATGATGGCTTCAAGCATATGAGGTGTACATGTTTCCCCAGCAATTCCCGTCATGTGCACGACAGTTTTCGTACAAAGCTTCTCCGAGCGTGCTAGTGTCTGGATATAAACCGTCGCGGCCTCTATGTGTTCGTCATTAATGTAATCGGTATTAATCATAGCGGCTCTTATACCAAACAGATCTAAAAAAGTAACAAAAATTGAGTTAATAAAGTGCACATGAAAGGACAGAAATAACTTATAACAATAAATTACGTAGCACTTACTTTTCTTTGCACGTTTACGTCCACCGTTCTGCTGGTAGGGTGAAAGACAGTATTTTGACTGTTTCCTCTTGTGTTTCCCATCATTCTCCTTAGTGCCACTCTCTTTCGCATTTTTAATACGGGTGTTCAGACTATCCATACTAATCTCCTCAGATTTATCGGCGGTAGACCCGTCTGACATTGTATTTATATTCTTGGGGGTTGCAGTAAGATCTGGAAAGTCATTTGTGTCTACCATTGCTAGAGATGGGTCGGGTGAATTACCATTCTCCTCAATAACGAAGGGGTCGCCTTCATCTCCTGTACCGGGTGTGGTGTGATGCACACCTTTCTCACGCGCTGACTTCTTCCCATTACAACCCATGGTGAAGGATGCCTCCATTTCTTCTTTTTGAGGAGTTGATTTTACATATGTCCAATATTTTGATGGACGATACTTCCCCATCCAGTCTTCACTATGCTCCACGAACTCAACATCATCACCAGACCCCCTGTTTCGATTGAAGACAAGACCTTCTTTCTTCAGTTTCTCCACTACTATCTGCAATAACACATCGAAAGCATTAACTACATGCAAACATTATGAATAATCCCATGTAAATTGAAGTACACAACACTCGTTACCTCAGCACATTTTCCAGTGAGAAGATGAATTTCTTTTTGCATATCTTTGATGCATTTCATCACTTGATCTAAGGTAGTATCCCTACTTGACGAAGCCTCGTCTCTATTATCTTTCTTTGTTCGGGCACGTCCTGTTCGATCTTTTGGCTCAACTTCTTCCTCTGGAAGTTTCCCTTCTCGAGCAATTAATGCGTACCTGTATCTCTCATTTATTATGTCATCAACCTGAGACACATTAAATAAGTTCAAATTACTCAACATTGAAATAGTAACATAATTGCACGCAGTACAAACTATAAATACTTACATTCCCATTCCCGCGCCCGTACGATGTGTCGTACGCGTCACGCTTAAGAGCCTCATCTTCTATCCATTTAAGCATCAACGGATATTCATGCGCTAGTGGATTAAATGTCTCCCCATCGAGTGGCTGCACTTTCTCCCAAAACATGTACTGCATGAACATAAAATATATTAGCAATCTTAATTTTGTAAACTATAGTTCGAAACTAAAATTATAACATACAGTTTACCTGTATGAGGGCAAGGTTTCCCACTGGCCATGTAAATTTTGTAAGATCTGACACGGTCTTTTTGATGCCATCAACGCATACGCGTAAAGTAAATGCATTCCAGTTTAATGATTTGATGCTCTCCACATCCTCCACTAACTTGTAAAAAGCATTAGGAACTTCTATCGTGGAGTGCGGTGCAAGAACCGTGCCAAGGAGAACCAACACAATTCGACGCAGGAAATCATCATCATACGTGCCACTGCTAGTGATGTCCTGAATAAGCTGGTCTATCATTATTTCATTCGTACTGGAATCTATGAAATGACTCGGCACCTTCACCTTCTCCTTTAACCCCCCTTTACCTAAAGCTTTCATGGCATCTCTGCCCTTGTTCTCTAGACCAAAAATATCAAAGACATCTTCAGCGCGCAATGATATCGCACCATTTTTTGATGGCATGATGAACCTATCTCTGTCCAACGCATATGATTTAATAATGAACTTAAGCAAACACTTGTGCATGAGTACACTAGGAATCATGAACATTTTTCCTAGTCTAGTGCTTGCAAAACGGTTTTTCTGCCTTGAGTTCAGTTTGCTGACCAAAAGACACCACTTCTCAACAGAACAGTAAATCTCTCCGTACTCCATCACTACGAATAGAAGCAAAAAAAATATTAGCTATTGTACATGTCTAGATGATAAATATGATCAATGCACCGTTTGAAAAACAAAAAATTTACCTCCCACCATTAGGCCGTACGTGGCCGCCCGGGGGGGAGGACGATGGCGTGCTGTGGAACCGTGGACGGCGACGTCAGAGACTTCAGATGGCGATGTGATGGGCCAGATGTGGACGGCACGGCGTGACCTCCATCGGCAGACGGCGGAAGGCGTGTTCTCGAATAGCGGACGGCGGACGGCGACGCTCCGTGACGGGGCCAGATGGGTATGATGGATGGCGGCGTGCTAAGAGGGCAGGCGGCGGCGTGGGTTAGGGTTGGGGCGTCGTGTGTGTCGTGGGTATATGGCGACGTGCGTGCGAGGTACGAGGTTTCAATCCCGATAGATTCTGTCGGGCCCGCGTCACCCCTCTCTCCTCTGCCGTCCCCAATCATTGGGCCGGGCCCCAGACGACGCACGTGGAGTAGGGTCGGGCGGTCGGACGACATAGTTTAGTCCCACCTCGGCCGCGGAAGGACGCCCCGACCGACTTAAATAGCCGCGTCGGTTAACCCATGCATGGTCATCTTTAATATTGTCATGTGACCTTATTCAACTGGCCGGGCGATGCACTTTGAAGGTACTGCCTGGGTAGTTGTGTAAGGTCTTTGCACATTATTAAAAATGTTTTTTTTACAATTTTATAATTTCCGGATACTGTCAACTACTTTTTTCGACTTCGTAAAACGGCCCCAAACTTTTTCCACACCTTGCCATCACCAACCACAACACCCACGACAAATTTCATATTTTTCCGACACTCGATGCGTTTCCTAGGATTTTCCTAGCCAAAATAGCCAAAAACACTGGCCGGACGTGACGCAACGTTCGTTTTGTATCCGTTTTCGTTCATTTCTTGCGTGGGGGCCTACGTTGGCCCTGCACACATGTATGCACACTTTGGTGCCATTGCATGCATGCGATCACGTAGCCCCAGTGCAACCAGCTCCGTTTCTTTCTGCCGGAGAGGGGGTTCCCAACTACTTTATTTTCGACTCCGTCAAACGGCCCCAAACATTTTCCACACCTTGCCATCACCAACCACAACACCCATGCCAAATTTCATATTTTTCTGACACTCGATGCATTTCCTAGGATTTTCCTGGCCAAAATAGCCAAAAGCACTGGCCGGACATGCACAACGTTCGTTTTGTATCCGTTTTCGTTCATTTCTTGCGTGGGGGCCTACGTTGGCCCTGCACACATGTATGCACACTTTGGTGCCATTTCATGCATGCGATCACGTAGCCCCAGTGCAAACAGCTCCGTTTCTTTCTGCCGGAGAGGGCGTTCCCAACTACTTTTTTTTGACTCCGTTAAATGGCCCCAAACTTTTTCCACACCTTGCCATCACCAACCACAACACCCACACCAAATTTCATATTTTTCCGACACTCGATGCATTTCCTAAGATTTTCCTGGCCAAAATAGCCAAAAACACTAGCCGGACGTGACGCAATGTTCGTTTTGTATCCGTTTTCGTTCATTTCTTGCGTGGGGGCCTACGTTGGCCCTGCACACATGTATGCACACTTTGGTGCCATTGCATGCATGCGATCACGTAGCCCCAATGCAATCAGCTCCGTTTCTTTCTGCCGGAGAGGGGGTTCCCAACTACTTTTTTTTCGACTCCGTCAAACGGCCCCAAAGTTTTTCCACACCTTCGCATCACCATCCACAACACTGTGTCGCCCCCGATTTGACCGTACACTAATCATGCACGCAAATGTGTACGATCACGATCAGGGACTCACGGGAAGATATCACAACACAACTCTACAACATAAAAAGTCATACAAGCATCATAATACAAGCCAGGGGCCTCGAGGGCTCGAATACAAGTGCTCGATCATAGACGAGTCAGCGGAAGCAACAATATCTGAGTACAGACATAAGTTAAACAAGTTGCCTTAAGAAGGCTAGCACAAAAGTAGCAACGATCGAAAAGGCAAGGCCTCCTGCCTGGGACCTCCTAACTACTCCTGGTCGTCGTCAGCGGCCTGCACGTAGTAGTAGGCACCTCCAGTGTCGTAGGTGTCGTCGTCGACGGTGGCGTCTGGCTCCAGAACCCCAGCATCTGGTTGCGACAATCCGGTATAGAAAGGGGAAAAGAGGGAGAAAAGCAACCGTGAGTACTCATCCAAAGTACTCGCAAGCAAGGAGCTACACTACATATGCATGGGTATATGTGTAAAGAGGCATATCAGTGGACTGAACTACAGAATGCCGGAATAAGAGGGGGATAGCTAGTCCTGTCGAAGACTACGCTTCTGGACATCTCCATCTTGCAGCATGTAGAAGAGAGTAGATTGGAGTCCTCCAAGTAGCATCGCATAGCATAATCCTACCCGGCGATCCCCTCCTCGTCGCCCTGTTAGAGAGCGATCACCGGGTTGTATCTGGCACTTGGAAGGGTGTATTTTATTCAGTATCCAGTTCTAGTTGTCATAAGCTCAAGGTACAACTCCGGGTCGTCCTTTTACCGAGGGACACGGCTATTCGAATAGATAAACTTCCCTGCAGGGGTGCACCACATAACCCAACACGCTCGATCCCAATTGGCCGGACACACTTTTCTGGGTCATGCCCGGCCTCGTAAGATCAACACGTCGCAGCCCCACCTAGGCTCAACCGAGAGGCCAGCACGCCGGTCTAAACCTATGCGCGCAGGGGTCTGGGCCCATCGCCCTATGCACACCTGCACGTTGCGTACGCGGCCGGAAGCAGACCTAGCCTAGTGGCGTTCCAGTCCAATCCAGCGCGCGCCACTCAGTTGCTGACGTCAAAAGAGCTTCGGCTGATACCACGACGTCGGGATACCCATAACTACTCCCACGTAGATGGTTAGTGCGTATAGACCAAATGGCCAGACTCAGATCAAATACCAAGATCTCGTTAAGCGTGTTAAGTATCCGCGAACGCCAACCAGGGCCAGGCCCACCTCTCACCTAGGCGGTCTCAACCTGCCCTGTCGCTCCGCCACAAAGATCCACTTGCGGGTACTCCTACGAGCCGACCCGACTTTAATCATCACATGTGTCATGTATATAGTATATAAGTATATGCCCGTGTTCACCGCCCAGGTGATCACGGCCCGATAGTATAGCACAGCAGACGGACAAGAATGTAGGGCCACTGATGGAAATCTAGCATCCTAGACTAAGCATGTAGGATTGCAGGTAAAGGTAACAACAGTAGTAGCAAGGATAGGCTAGGCATCAGAATAGGATATCGAAAGTAGTAACATGCTACACTACTCTAATGCAAGTAGTAGAGAGTAGAGTAGGAGATATCTGGTGATCAAGGGGGGGGCTTGCCTGGTTGCTCTGGCAAGTAGGAGGGGTCGTCGACTCCGTAGTCGAACTGGGCAGCAGTAGTGTCGGTCTCGTAGTCTACCGGAGAGAAGAGGGGGAAGAAACAGTAAATACAATGCAAACATAAGCATGACAATGCGTGACATGAAAATGAGCGGTGCTAGGGGTGTCCTAACGCGACAGTAGGTGGTACCGGTGAAGGGGGGGAACATCCGGGAGGTATTCCCGATGTTTCGCGTTTTCGGACAGACGGACCGGAGGGGGAAAATTGCTAGTTCGATAGGTTAGGGAGGTGTGGTGGATGAACGGACTGCGTATTCGGATTCGTCTCGTCGTTCTGAGCAACTTTCATATAGAAATCATTTTCATCCGAGTTACGGTTTAAAAGATATGAATTTTCAAAGTTTATTTGAATTTCTGGAATTATTTAAATAACAGAAAAAAAATATGACGTCAGCATGACGTGCTGATGACGTCAGCAGTCAACAGACTCGCTGACCAGGTCAAACTGACCAGTGGGTCCTACATGTCATAGAGAGAGGACTAACGGTGGGTTATTCTAATTAAACGCGGTTAATTAGCAGCTGGGTCCCACATGTCAGTGACTAATTAGTTAAACTAATTACTTTTAATTATAAAATCATTTTAATTCTTTATTTTAAGGGGCGGGGCCCGCACGTCAGTGGCTGGGGCCGCCCAGTCAGCCCAGTTGACCAGGTCAACTGGTCAACAGGTGACCAGGGGGCCCACTGGCAGTGACCCAGGGGGTGGCCCCCAGGTGTGCCACGTCGGACGCCGGCGGGAGGGCACTCCGGCGAGCCCGTACACGGCGACGAGCCTCGGCCGTGGCCGGATTTCGGCCACAGGGGTCCGTTTCACGCGCGCTTGGTCGCGTTCGAACGGCCAAGACGATCCGCGCCGGATGGTGGTAGTGGTTCGTCCGGAGATGGCCGGAAACGGCACCGGCGGTGAGCTTAGCGGCGGCCGGAGTTCGGGGTTGCACGGGCACGGCGATGGGAGGCACGGGAAGGCCAGGCGTGGGGCTCTACGGGGTCCTGGGAGTGCCAGGAGCACGCGGGGACCATCGGTGCGGGCGGAGGAGCTCGGGGTGCGCGAGGACGAGGGGGGGCAGGCGGGGCGTGGCCGACGCGGGAGCGCGGTCGGGGCGCGCGCGGGCGAAGGCCGTGCGGGCGCGCGTGCGTGGACAGGCGCGGCGGGGCGCGTCTGGGCGCGCCGGAGCGCGAGCGGGGCGGCGGTGACCGAGAGGAGAGGGGCGGGCGACGGAGGCCGGTGGCCTCACCGAGGGATGCAGGGTCATGGCAGTGGGGTCGAGGGGGAGACGGGGGCGACGGCGAAGCGGTGTCGAGGCGCAGGCCGACGAGGAGGAGGAGGCAGGCCGGCGAGGCAGTGCTCCGGCGAGGCGAGGGCGCGGGGTCGAGCGCGACGGCGTCGGTCTCCTCCTCGATCCAGACCGGGGGGGTGAGATATTTCGGGGGGGAAGCGAGGCTGTCGGTGGGGGGGGCAGGGGATAAGGTGAGGGGGGTTGGGCCGGCCGGCTGGGCCTGGGGTGGCCCAGTTGGGCCAGGTCCAGTGGGGGGGGGCTTTTGTTCCTTTTTTTTTGTTCTGTTTTCTGTTTTGTTTTCCCTTTTCTTTTATTTGTTTATTTCCTTTCCTGTTTATTTCATTTAAAAGTATTTAGACATTTTATAAAAATGTGATTTCTCCACCATAATTACCAGTGTATTATTTAGAACCCACTGAACATTTCTGTTTGAATTTTTGAAAACTTTTATTTTCCACTTTAATTATATTTGAAGTTTGAACTAGGAGCTTGACAAGGGTGTGGTTCAAATGTGATCTAGCCCTGTTTAGCAACATGATTAGCTTAATCACAGGGGGTTACTGTAGCATGATTCTCAGGGTGTTACAAATCTCCTCCACTACAAGAAATCTCGTCCCGAGATTTAGGAGGTAGAAGGAAACAGCGCGGGGTATTCTTCGCGCAGACGATCCTCTCGTTCCCAAGTGGCCTCATCTTCAGAATGGTGCGACCACTGGACTTTGAGAAACTTGATCGTCTTCTGACGTGTGCGGCGTTCAGCTTGGTCGAGAATGCGGACCGGATGCTCCTTATAGGAGAGGTCTTGCTGCAATTCGAGCACTTCGTGATCCACCGCTCGGATTGGATCCTTGAAGCAACAGCGGAGCTGTGACACATGGAACACATCGTGAACCTGCGAAAGGTTCGTCGGTAGTTCCAGTTGGTATGCCACTTTTCCACGCCTTTCGAGAATAGTGAATGGGCCAATATAGCGAGGAGCTAGTTTGCCCTTGATCCCGAAGCGGTGAGCACCCTTCATAGGTGTGACTCGAAGATAAGCCTTTTCGCCAGGTTGATAGACCATGTCTTTATGATGACGGTCATACTGACTCTTCTGACGTGACTGAGCAGTCTTGAGATTCTCGCGAATAATGCAGACTTGTTCTTCGGCATCTTGGATAATATCCGGACCGAAGAGTGGACGTTCCCCAGTTTCTGACCAGTTCAGAGGGGTTCGGCACTTTCGTCCATATAATACTTCGAAGGGGGCCATCTTCAGACTAGCTTGATAGCTATTATTATAGGAGAACTCAGCATACGGGAGAGATTCCTCCCATTTCTTGCCGAAGGAAATAACGCAAGCTCGAAGCATGTCTTCGAGAACTTGATTGACGCGTTCAACTTGTCCTTGCGATTGAGGATGAAACGCAGTACTGAATGACAGATGAGTTCCCATTGCTTCTTGGAAACTTGCCCAGAATCTTGAAGTGAATAAGCTACCACGGTCTGAGCTGATAACCAATGGAATACCGTGGAGTGAAACAATCCTGGACATATAGAGCGTTGCCAACTGGCTAGCAGTGATCGTTTCTTTGACTGCCAGGAAATGTGCAACTTTGGAAAGCCGGTCAATGACGACAAGAATAGCATCATTACCTTTCTGCGATTTGGGAAATCCAGTGACGAAGTCCATCTCAACATGGTCCCATTTCCATTCAGGAATAGAGATAGGTTGCAGAGTTCCAGCAGGCCTTTGATGTTCTGCTTTGATACGACGGCAAACGTCACACTCAGCAACATAACGAGCAATGTCTTGCTTCATATTAGTCCACCAGAATCTCTGACGGATATCTTGATACATCTTTGTACTACCAGGATGGATACACAGAGGCGTATCATGAGCTTCTTTCATAACTTCCTGTGTCATATCCAGGTTTTTCTCTGCACATGGCACCACTAGGCGGCCCTTGAAGTATAGGGCGCCATCTTCAGAAATGGTGAAGAATGAGGGCTTTCCTTCTGCGAGGTAGCGCTTAATCTTGTGGGCTTCAGAGTCATACCCCTGTATTCTCTTGATGGAGTCCAGGAGATCTGGTTCGACGACCAGGGTATTGAGGGAACCCTGGGGAACAACACGGAGGTTCATCTTGCGGAACTCCTTAGGAGGGGGAGCGAGTGCACCCGGAGGAACAATATGGAGGTTCATCTTCCTGAATTCTTCAACAAGTGAGGGCTGAACTTTATGAACCTGGAGGTGGTTGCAGTAAGACTTGCGGCTCAAGGCATCAGCCATTACATTAGCCTTGCCTGGAGTATAGGAAATACCCAAGTCAAAGTCTGCAACGAGCTCCATCCATCTCTGTTGACGGAGGTTCAGATCTGGCTGAGTAAACAGATACTTCAGACTTTGGTGGTCAGTGAAGATCTCGCAACGATTACCGAGAAGGTAATGTCGCCACTGCTTTAGCGCATGAATGACAGCAGCAAGTTCGAGGTCGTGAACTGGGTAGTTCTCTTCGTGAGGGCGCAATTGTCGAGAGGCATAAGCAATCACTTTGCGGTCTTGCATTAGGACACAGCCTAATCCTTGACGGGAAGCGTCGCAGTAAATGACAAAGTCCTTCTTAGTATCAGGTGGAGCTAGAACTGGAGCAGAAGTCAACTTGTCTTTGAGTGCTTGGAAACTTTCCTGACATTTGTCTGTCCATTGGAACTTGACGCCCTTATGTAACAGGTTAGTCAGAGGCCTGGCGATCTTGGAGAAGTTCTCGACAAATCGACGGCAATAGCTGGCGAGACCGAGAAAACTTCTGACTTGCTTAACGTTCTTGGGAGGAGTCCAATCAAGAATAGCCTGAACTCGCTCGGGGTTGACGGCAATACCATGCTTACAGATGACATGCCCCAGATAGGTTACTTCGGGTAGCCAGAATTCACATTTAGAGAACTTGGCATATAGTTGATGTTCTCGTAGTTTTTCCAGCACAAGTCGAAGATGCTCAGCATGTTCTTCTTCGTTCTTGGAAAATATCAGGATATCATCCAGATAAACCACGACGAACTTGTCGAGGTAATCCATGAATATGTAGTTCATCAGACGAGAGAAGGTGGCTGGAGCATTGGTTAAACCGAAAGACATGACGGTGTACTCGTATGAACCATAGCGAGTCACGAAGGCGGTCTTTGGGATATCCTCTTCGCGAACACGGATCTGGTGGTAGCCCAACCTCAAGTCGAGCTTAGAGAACACTGACGAACCCGCCAGTTGATCATACAGATCATTGATCCGAGGAAGAGGGTATTTATTCTGAATGGTAGCTTGGTTTATAGGACGGTAGTCTTGAACTAACCGGTTTGTCCCATCCTTCTTCTTGACAAAGAGAGAAGGTGCTCCCCAAGGAGAGCAACTTGGGCGAATAAATCCTTTGCGAAGAGACTTGTCGATTTCCTCCTTAAGCTCAAGGAGTTCATGCGGCGGCATTTTGTAGGGTCGCTTGGCTATAGGAGTGGTGCCTGGTTTCAAGTCGATGATGAATTCGACAGCTCTAGCAGGGGGAATCCCTGGAAGTTCTTCAGGGAAGACGTCGAGGAATTCACGCACGACGGGAATGTTTTCAATGCCCTCGAGTGGTGCAGCGTTCAATGCATTCAATGCATAGAGTCTTGCCTCGGCATTTTGCACCAGATTAGCTTGGTAAGCAACTATTTCATCTGAAGGGTGTAGCAGATGGACGGTCTTAGTGGCGCAAACTATAGAAGCAGTATGCGCTTTCAACCAATCCAT
The DNA here is from genome assembly GCF_002575655.3 of Aegilops tauschii subsp. strangulata. NCBI lineage: Eukaryota > Viridiplantae > Streptophyta > Magnoliopsida > Poales > Poaceae > Aegilops > Aegilops tauschii. The sequence continues at coordinate 23,162,612 of NC_053035.3, read as the reverse complement.
ACCCAAGATGAGGTCGATGTTAGACGTCTTCAGGATAATGGGAGAGGCATAGAATTCCAGCCCTTCGATTTCCACGGGGACATCGATGCCAACCAAAGAGGTTTGACACTGTCCCACGGGGGTTTTGACCAATACAGAGGTGTTCATCTCCTCACATTTAACGTCGTGCTTGTATGCAAAATCTTCTGACATGAATGAATGCGATGCACCTGTATCAAATAAAACGGATGCTGATACTGAATTTACGAGGAGTGTACCCATCACAGTAGCAGGCTGGTCTTGAGCTTCGTTGAGATCAACGTGGTTGGCATGAGCACGTCCATAAGACTTAGCATTGTTGTTGCGGGGGTGATTGTTACCACGGCCAGTTGCTGGAAGGGCCAGTTGATTCTGGTTCTGGTTGCATTCTTTAGCACGGTGCCCTGGTTGTCCACACCTGAAGCACAAGCCATTATTCGGAGTGGGAACAGGAGCTTGGGATGGTGGAGCTGGAAGTCTTGGCTGCCTGGACGGTGGTGTAGGCAGACGAGGGGCAGCATAGGTCTGCTTTGGGGCAGAAGCATTTGGACGATACATGCTGTTCGGGATCCATATCTTACGCTTCTGTGAAGGCGGGCCCGAAGATGAGCCCGTATCACGGTTGCGCCTGTGTGAGCTCTGGTATTCCTGCAGACCAGTTTCGACATTGATGGCCTTGTTCACCAAGGTGGCGAAATCAGCAAAGTCATGCACTAGAAGTGCGAGCTTGATGTCAGCTTGAAGGCCATCACGGAACTTCTCCTGTCTGCGTGCATCAGTTGCAATGTCTTCTTCAGCATAGCGGGACAAGTCCAGAAACTCCCGCTGATAAGCTTCGACAGTTTTGTTGCCTTGGGTGAGGTTGCGGAACTCACGCTTCTTCCGGTCCATGACTCCCTGAGGAATGAAGCGGGCACGGAAAGCAGCTTGGAAGTCTGGCCAGGTGATGATTGTTCCAGCTGGCAGAGTACGTCTGTGGCTGTCCCACCATTGAGCCGCGGGTCCCTTCAAGAAGAAGGAAGCAAAATTGACATAGCTGGCAGGGGCTACATCAGCAGACTCCAACTCATAGGTGATGTCCCGGAGCCAGTCATCAGCATCAGAGGCTGAGTTGAGCTACGGTAGATGGTTGGGTTGAGGCGTATGAAATCTTGAAGAGTCACTTGAGCTGGCTGTTGGTTCATATTGGGGCGAGGAAACTGAGCCATCATATTTTCCATGAATTGGCGGTTCAGTTCAAACTGTTGGATCATACCAGCCATGTACTCAGGTGGTGGTGGGGCATCGCCACCACGACCACGACCACCTGGTCTAACCATCCTGCTAATATATAACAGGGGTAGTTCAGCATTGAGAAAATTGGCAATGACAAGAATCATTCATGATGAAACATGCATAATTGAAAGGAGCACGATAGCTACTACATAGTAGTCGGCATACTTACAAAAAGGGGTCATGCATAGAGTTCAGTACATAGAGTTCAGTACATGGACTAAAACATCATAGGCGGCACACAGGCTCGCGGTGACTGCAACTAATACTACAATCAAGCCTACATCAGTCCCAAGAGGTACTGTGGAGGTAATCGTAGCCCGACAGCTGGTAGTGAGGCAACGGATAGTCCTCCACGTCAGCAGACTGGGGGCCGCGGATACTCAGGTGTAGAGTCCGACGCTCAGGTGGCAGAAGAGAACCAAGTGCGGGAGAGTAGCCTCCCACCTCTGGCCAACCGACACCGTGGGGCATCACGGTCCTGGCTGGGTAGATCGCAGCACGCGGTACCTGTCCAGACCGGACAAAGGGGTGCAGCAGCGTCAGAGCACGGTAAAGGTGCTGACGGGTGGTGTACATCTCGTGGTGAAGAGCTCGGTTAGCTCGATCCAGCCCATCAGCATGCAGAACCAGGTGCTGATGGTAGAAGGGCTCTCGGGTGACAGTGGAGTAGGCGGCAGTGTAGTATCCCTCCGCACCAACATCAGAGGCGATAGCAATGTGCCTGAAAGGGGAGGTGTCCAACTCCCGATACTCTCCACGAAGACGTGTCAGAGCAGCATAGGCTGCATCGTGGACAGCCATATCGATGGTCACACCAACACCATGTGCGGTGTGCAGCACAGTAGTGGAGTCGTACTCCCGAGAGTAGAGGTGGACGATGGCACGGTACTGCTCCTGGTTAAAGTCCTGGAACTCCTCGTAGACGGTGAACTCAGGGTGCCAGCGATAACCCAGATAGGTCATCATCTCAGCTAGCACCGCAGGTGATCCCGAGGCACCAATGGCCATCGTGTGGCGAACCACCTGCCTCGTGGGTTCCATCTGAAAGCAAAGACGTTTCAAAGGAGTCAAATGACAGTGTGTGAATTGTCCAAAATACTATTCTAAGAAACAACTATGGCTTATCCATCTTAGGGGTGAACGCGGTCACGGGATCCTAGTGTTAGAGTTAGTAAATTCGTTTAACCCGAATAGAAGAGAGCTCAGAGTCCCAGAGTAAAGGTCGGGGAGTAAAAGATCCTAGTACCACCCAATGGCGACATGGGCCCGTAAGCCGCACAACCATGTTAGTAAAAGTTTTGCAATGTCTAGACTCGACTTCGGCCAAGGAGTGTGGAAGGGGGGTTCCTACAGGCAGTTGGCTCTGATACCAACTTGTGTCGCCCCCAATTTGACCGTACACTAATCATGCACGCAAATGTGTACGATCACGATCAGGGACTCACGGGAAGATATCACAACACAACTCTACAACATAAAAAGTCATACAAGCATCATAATACAAGCCAGGGGCCTCGAGGGCTCGAATACAAGTGCTCGATCATAGACGAGTCAGCGGAAGCAACAATATCTGAGTACAGACATAAGTTAAACAAGTTGCCTTAAAAAGGCTAGCACAAAAGTAGCAACGATCGAAAAGGCAAGGCCTCCTGCCTGGGACCTCCTAACTACTCCTGGTCGTCGTCAGCGGCCTGCACGTAGTAGTAGGCACCTCCAGTGTCGTAGGTGTCGTCGTTGACGGTGGCGTCTGGCTCCTGAACCCCAGCATCTGGTTGCGACAATCCGGTATAGAAAGGGGAAAAGAGGGAGAAAAGCAACCGTGAGTACTCATCCAAAGTACTCGCAAGCAAGGAGCTACACTACATATGCATGGGTATATGTGTAAAGAGGCATATCAGTGGACTGAACTGCAGAATGCCGGAATAAGAGGGGGATAGCTAGTCCTGTCGAAGACTACGCTTCTGGACATCTCCATCTTGCAGCATGTAGAAGAGAGTAGATTGGAGTCCTCCAAGTAGCATCGCATAGCATAATCCTACCCGGCGATCCCCTCCTCGTCGCCCTGTTAGAGAGCGATCACCGGGTTGTATCTGGCACTTGGAAGGGTGTATTTTATTCAGTATCCAGTTCTAGTTGTCATAAGCTCAAGGTACAACTCCGGGTCGTCCTTTTACCGAGGGACACGGCTATTCGAATAGATAAACTTCCCTGCAGGGGTGCACCACATAACCCAACACGCTCGATCCCAATTGGCCGGACACACTTTTCTGGGTCATGCCCGGCCTCGTAAGATCAACACGTCGCAGCCCCACCTAGGCTCAACCGAGAGGCCAGCACGCCGGTCTAAACCTATGCGCGCAGGGGTCTGGGCCCATCGCCCTATGCACACCTGCACGTTGCGTACGCGGCCGGAAGCAGACCTAGCCTAGTGGCGTTCCAGTCCAATCCGGCGCGCGCCACTCAGTTGCTGACGTCAAAAGAGCTTCGGCTGATACCACGACGTCGGGATACCCATAACTACTCCCACGTAGATGGTTAGTGCGTATAGACCAAATGGCCAGACTCAGATCAAATACCAAGATCTCGTTAAGCGTGTTAAGTATCCGCGAACGCCAACCAGGGCCAGGCCCACCTCTCACCTAGGCGGTCTCAACCTGCCCTGTCGCTCCGCCACAAAGATCCACTTGCGGGTACTCCTACGAGCCGACCCGACTTTAATCATCACATGTGTCATGTATATAGTATATAAGTATATGCCCGTGTTCACCGCCCAGGTGATCACGGCCCGATAGTATAGCACAGCAGACGGACAAGAATGTAGGGCCACTGATGGAAATCTAGCATCCTAGACTAAGCATGTAGGATTGCAGGTAAAGGTAACAACAGTAGTAGCAAGGATAGGCTAGGCATCAGAATAGGATATCGAAAGTAGTAACATGCTACACTACTCTAATGCAAGTAGTAGAGAGTAGAGTAGGAGATATCTGGTGATCAAGGGGGGGGGGCTTGCCTGGTTGCTCTGGCAAGTAGGAGGGGTCGTCGACTCCGTAGTCGAACTGGGCAGCAGTAGTGTCGGTCTCGTAGTCTACCGGAGAGAAGAGGGGGAAGAAACAGTAAATACAATGCAAACATAAGCATGAAAATGCGTGACATGAAAATGAGCGGTGCTAGGGGTGTCCTAACGCGACAGTAGGTGGTACCGGTGAAGGGGGGGAACATCCGGGAGATATTCCCGATGTTTCGCGTTTTCGGACAGACGGACCGGAGGGGGAAAATTGCTAGTTCGATAGGTTAGGGAGGTGTGGTGGATGAACGGACTGCGTATTCGGATTCGTCTCGTCGTTCTGAGCAACTTTCATATAGAAATCATTTTCATCCGAGTTACGGTTTAAAAGATATGAATTTTCAAAGTTTATTTGAATTTCTGGAATTATTTAAATAACAGAAGAAAAAAAAATATGACGTCAGCATGACGTGCTGATGACGTCAGCAGTCAACAGACTCGCTGACCAGGTCAAACTGACCAGTGGGTCCTACATGTCATAGAGAGAGGACTAACAGTGGGTTATTCTAATTAAACGCGGTTAATTAGCAGCTGGGTCCCACATGTCAGTGACTAATTAGTTAAACTAATTACTTTTAATTATAAAATCATTTTAATTCTTTATTTTAAGGGGCGGGGCCCGCACGTCAGTGGCTGGGGCCGCCCAGTCAGCCCAGTTGACCAGGTCAACTGGTCAACAGGTGACCAGGGGGCCCACTGGCAGTGACCCAGGGGGTGGCCCCCAGGTGTGCCACGTCGGACGCCGGCGGGAGGGCACTCCGGCGAGCCCGTACACGGCGACGAGCCTCGGCCGTGGCCGGATTTCGGCCACAGGGGTCCGTTTCACGCGCGCTTGGTCGCGTTCGAACGGCCAAGACGATCCGCGCCGGATGGTGGTAGTGGTTCGTCCGGAGATGGCCGGAAACGGCACCGGCGGTGAGCTTAGCGGCGGCCGGAGTTCGGGGTTGCACGGGCACGGCGATGGGAGGCACGGGAAGGCCAGGCGTGGGGCTCTACGGGGTCCTGGGAGTGCCAGGAGCACGCGGGGACCATCGGTGCGGGCGGAGGAGCTCGGGGTGCGCGAGGACGAGGGGGGGGGCAGGCGGGGCGTGGCCGACGCGGGAGCGCGGTCGGGGCGCGCGCGGGCGAAGGCCGTGCGGGCGCGCGTGCGTGGACAGGCGCGGCGGGGCGCGTCTGGGCGCGCCGGAGCGCGAGCGGGGCGGCGGTGACCGAGAGGAGAGGGGCGGGCGACGGAGGCCGGTGGCCTCACCGAGGGATGCAGGGTCACGGCAGTGGGGTCGAGGGGGAGACGGGGGCGACGGCGAAGCGGTGTCGAGGCGCAGGCCGACGAGGAGGAGGAGGCAGGCCGGCGAGGCAGTGCTCCGGCGAGGCGAGGGCGCGGGGTCGAGCGCGACGGCGTCGGTCTCCTCCTCGATCCAGACCGGGGGGGTGAGATATTTCGGGGGGGAAGCGAGGCTGTCGGTGGGGGGGGGGCAGGGGATAAGGTGAGGGGGGTTGGGCCGGCCGGCTGGGCCTGGGGTGGCCCAGTTGGGCCAGGTCCAGTGGGGGGGGGCTTTTGTTCCTTTTTTTTTTGTTCTGTTTTCTGTTTTGTTTTCCCTTTTCTTTTATTTGTTTATTTCCTTTCCTGTTTATTTCATTTAAAAGTATTTACACATTTTATAAAAATGTGTTTTCTCCACCATAATTACCAGTGTATTATTTAGAACCCACTGAACATTTCTGTTTGAATTTTTGAAAACTTTTATTTTCCACTTTAATTATATTTGAAGTTTGAACTAGGAGCTTGACAAGGGTGTGGTTCAAATGTGATCTAGCCCTGTTTAGCAACATGATTAGCTTAATCACAGGGGGTTACTGTAGCATGATTCTCAGGGTGTTACAAACACCCACGCCAATTTTCATATTTTTCTGACACTCGATGCATTTCCTAGGATTTTCCTGGCCAAAATAGCCAAAAATACTGGCCGGACGTGACGCAACGTTCGTTTTGTATCTGTTTTCGTTCATTTCTTGCGTGGGGGCCTATGTTGGCCGTGCACACACCCTGCAAAAAATTGGTCTCGTTTCATGCATGCCATCACGTACCCGTAGTGAAACCAGGACTGTTTGGGTAAGCCGTTCCGGCTACTCTCTAAGATGTTTTATTTTCACCTCCACATAATGACACAAAACGTTTTACACGTCATCCGTGGACAATGGGTGGCACACACAACAATTTTTGATATTTTCTGACGTCCGATGCATTTTCGACGGTTTTCCAGGCGAAAATATTCTAAAATGCTAGGGGGCCGGCATTGGGCATGCACGCACCCTCGCAAAATTTTCTTTCATTTCATGCATGCGATTCTGGACTGCCGATATTTTATGTGTCAATTTTTTTCGATTAATTTCTTATGCTTTTGCAAATATTCATGTACAAATGCATCATCAAATCAATAATGTCAAATGAAATGGACGAAACAAATTTCTTGAACATAGATAAGATATTTTACATAGACGACCGAACTCAATACATATAAGTTCATACATAAAGTCTACTACTTAGGCTTAGAACAACATAACGGGATTAACCTAAAAACGACATTAAAAAAACTACTCCTCGTCGCTATCGACGAGGTCCACCACGATCGGGCCGTCGCTGCCGTCATCGCCGCCTGCTCTGCAGCCATCGCCTCGGCCGCTTCGATTGCGGCCGCGACCTCGGCGGCCTCCCTCGCCGCAGCCGTAGCCGCCGCTGCAGCCGCTGCCGCCTCCGACGTCCGTAGGGCCACGTGGTACCCTGGCGTGTCATCCGGATCACCGTCCTCCCGGAGGATGACCTGCTCCGGCGGCAACTCCAACTCCGGCGGCGAGGGAGGGGCGGCCGGCACGGGCGCCGCTAGCGGGTGCACCCCGTGGCGGTCACCACGTCCGCGGCGATCCAGCAGCGGAGGCGGGGCGCGAAGACGGCCGCTGCCGCCCGTCAGATCGGGGTCACGCCGGCCGCCGCAAGGCGGAACGCGACGATGACCTCCCAGTAGTCCTTGCCACGCCAGAAGTTGCGGCGGCCGATGGCGTTGTGCCGACCGCCGCTGTGGCTCCGCAGCTCCTCCTCCGTCGCGCAGGGCCCCGGCGTCGGGTAGCCGTCCGCGTCGATCTTCCAGTTGCGTGGAAGACGACAGCCCGGCGGCACGAGGAGGCAGTACCGGTGGAGCTCCTCCGTCTGCGGCACGCTGAGGCTCGTCGGCCAGGATCCGGGGACGCCGTCGTCGTCGTCGCCGGCCCCGGCACCGGCGCTGCTGCTGCCGAGGTAGAACGCCATCTCCGGCGGGGGTCGGGGGGAACGGTGGATGCGTGGGGCGTCGGGGGAGGCGGTGGATTCGTAGGCCCCGGTGGGACGGGGGATATGTGCGACGGGGCGCCGGTTTATATAGCCACGGGTCAGGGGTGTCGGTGGGTGTCGGTGGGGTGTCGGTGGGGAGGCGCGGCAGGCGAGGAGGCGCGGCAGCGGTGGCGTGCTGCTGGCGGGGAGGTGGGCGCGGCAGGCGAGGCAGCGGCAGGCGGGGAGGCGGGCGCGGCAGGCGGGGAAGCGGGCAGGCGGGCGCGGCACGCGAGGCGGCGACAGGCGGGGAGGCGGGCAGGCGAGCAGGCGGGCGCGGCAGGCGAGGCGGCCGGGCTGTCGGCCGGCAGCAGCACGCCACGAGACGGGCCGGCGTGCGGCAGGCGAGGCGGCCGGGCTGTCGGGCGGCAGCGGCGATCGATGGGACGGGGCGGCGCGCGGATGGCGACGCGCGGCGATCGATTGGCTGCGGGATGCCGCGTTGATCGCGGGTGCACGTCTGCATGCACGTTCGCAGGCGCGTGCGGGCGGGCGGGTACGCGCTTCGGTCTTTTTTTCGGGCGGCCGGGCGGGCTGCGTGTGCACGTCTGCATGCACGCCATGTCTGCAGTCGCGTGCGGGCGGCCGGTAGGGGCGGTTCGAGTTTTCTTTTTTGCCTGGCGGGCGGGCGGGTCCTGTATATGTATACGTATACACTCCGGACTTTTTTTTTGCGGGGGCCGGGCGGGCGGGTGGGCGGACTCTTTTTCAAAAAATGACCATCCTACCCTCTGTTATGAAGAGGTATTGGGCAATCTCGGCCGTCCTTATTTTTGGGGGTCTACCGAAGCGGAAGTGTGAACTGTTACTGTTCATCATTTTCCATATGAGTTCTGAAGCTGTTAGTTAGGATGGGTTATGGTTGAATATTTGTTGTATTTTTTTGTGAGAACTGAGAGGGATTAGGGTGCTCTTTTCATCTTTTTTATGATATATAGGAGTATATATGTCTATGCCTAATGTGTTCACCATGAACTTGTTGTCTATCCATGCGAATGATTAATTGCACCAAAAGGCCGGGACAAAATTACAAGATACAAGATACCTATATGGTCCAAGGCTTTATAAGACTCTGCCTTGTGGTGCGAGTATATTGGTGCAGTGACAAGAAACAAGACTCTTCTTTGGGTCATGGTTGTTAAAGACTGGTGGAAGGCTAGCTAGACATTCATATTGAAAACTTGTATAATATTTTATGGACAACTACAGGTTTATTTAGTGTTCCAAACATTGGATCACTTATTTAAACTTCATTTTGGATCACATGCATAATCTAGAAATTCGTGATTTTTTATATCATCGGTGCCTCTATAGAACAAGTGTTCATGCTTCACAAATTGGTAGTGCTTGCAGGTCCACAGTTGTATGGCGAGCAGATTCCAACCTCTCCACTTTCCTGACAGCCACCTCAATGATACTGATTTGATTTGCCTTGGAGAAATGAAGTGCGGTCCCCAAAGGAGCAATTGAGTCTTGTCACTATTACCCTCGTGGCAAGTACGAACTATTTGAAACAAATGAGAAGAAGGATCAGAACAAGGCAAGGTTTAGGGTAAGCAAGAATTAGAGGTGATGTTTGTGTCTGTCTACAACATATACGAAATGAGTTGACTAACGAGAACACGAATAAAAAAAGAGAAGTGCTTCGGCACACGAGCGTTGGGTTCAGTTGAACCCAACGATATATATTTTCTGGCCGGGTATATGAATACATACGTACGTGCTTGGACCCAATCAAAAATAAGGATTGAACCCATTAACTTAGAGGCAACGCTTAAGCCCAAAAACCCACAGCGCACCCTTCCGTGCCAGCCTGCTAGGCCTGCTCGTGTCCTCCTGCCCCTGTTTCCTATTCTCATGTGCGTGTGCACAGATTTCTCAAAAAAAAAATGTGCGTGTGTACAGGGGCAGCGAGAGCAGGGTGTCACTCTGTCTTGGCTCGCTAGGTGCGAGCAAGCCCGCCTGGGTACGAGTCCGGAGGAGACCTGGGTGCTTAGAGAATTCTTTCTACAAAGATATACTGTACCTCCATGGGCTAGTTCTGGATGGTCTTTCTTTCTTTTTTTTGTACAGGGGCAGCCGCCAGCCGCCGCAGACCTTTCGTCTTTTCTTTCGGTTCCTTGACTCTGCGATCTATTCGATCTTTCATGCTCGCCTACATCACCAGCGCCGAGCCTGTCGGTTATTGTGGACCAAATTTGAGGTAATGACTCACATCATCACATCTCGTCTATGTTTTTTTTACGGGTGACATCTCGTCTATGTTGTGCATATCGTCTTCTAATTACTTATTCAATGTACTTCGATTGATCTAGGTTATGGATCATTATTTCTTAAAGAGAAATCGATCACCAGATTCAGATAATAATGCAGGCACACCAAGGCCACCAATTAAACGCAGGAAAAGCGCATTTATATATCGTGTACCCTTCAAATTTTATTGTAGCAGAACACCGGATAACTGATATAATATCAAAATTGCTATTTCAGCCCGAGCTCATCTACTCCCAGAGATGAACCCTAAATTCTAAAAAAAAACATAGCAAACAGGATTAAAAAATCTGAAATTTCTAGTCATCGAAGACGGTCAATATTCTAGATGCATGTAAAGTTTCCTTCCAAAATGACTTCCGTGGTGCCCTCTGCACACAAAAAAAGTCAGTGCTCCAAATTTATATTTTTGAAGATTTTTTAGAGGTCTGATTTTGTTTATTTTGTCCAGTACTCCCAAATGTCATTCCGGCTCAAGTTTTTACGGGCACCTAGAATACTCAAACATCTTTCATGAAATAATCAGTATTTTTTTTTAAATATCTAGTATTCTGTATTAATTTACTGTTCATAGCTGGTGTAGATAAGCTCAAGTTCGAAAATGTTGTCCTCACATTCGTCATGCTGTTACTTAGTATTATACATTTGGTATAAGATGGTGTAAAATTAGACTTCACATTTCATTGATTCATATAAAATCTTTAAACCCCCGCAAAAAAAAAACTTTACAATCAGCCATTGAGTGAACCCAATGGCGAAAATTCCTGGCTCCGCCCCTGCCCCCCCCCCCCCCCCCCCTCAACAAAATGTAGAAGGGCAAAATGGTCATACAGAGAAAACGTATACCCACTTCGTATCGTAGGCGTACACCCTTACCCCCGACCGTACGAATACACATGCGTAGGAAGAAAAAACTTGCAGGAGGACTCCTCGATCGAGCCCGCCTGCCGCCCGGCAATCACGCGGCTGCTGATCTGGATCGTCGCGGGTCGGCTGACGAGTGGAAGACCGCCGTCGCCGGTGTCCGGCCAGTTCTTGGACGTCGCCGTTTTCCGCATCGACGTCGCGTCGGCTGCCTCTAAGCACCCCGATTTCCCGCGCCGCCCGTTCCAACCCCTTGTGTCCCACGTCACGGTCGGCGGTTAGGGAAGTGGTCGGCCACGTCTTGGACGCCGCCGTTTTCCGCATTGACGACGTGTCCGCTGCCTCTAACCACCCCGATGTCCCATGACGCCTCTAACCGTCCGGACATCCCACGGCGGCCACCACACTCGTCCGCCAACGTGGATCCATCCGGTAATCCTGCAGGTGCATTCATCGTCTTCCACGTCGCCGCCGTCTTGAATCACGCCGGAGGTCCGTGCCTCAAGGCCCCATCGGCGTTGACCGGCGACATCGACACCGCCTCCGAAGGTTTTGTCATCTAACCCTTGTACCACCTATCTAGATGAATTCAGAAGATTTAGAAAGAAATCATTTTTAATCCTCATAGGTTAAATGTTGCAATTTATTCATCTGTATGACCCACTGTATGAACTTTGAATTTAACATGGGATAATGTGTTTTTCAATGATGTGCAGTGTTGGTAGTAACATGTGTTTAAATGGATGAAGAAACCTTATTTACGGCCGATGATAATGGTACGAATGAGGTTAATCGGATCGATAACGATACTAGTTATGAAGATGATGAGAGCAGAGATAACGAATTGTGGTCATCATATGATATCCTACCTTCGGAGGATTTTGAAAATAATGAATATGTGGTGCAAACGGTGAAAACGTAAGTGAAGTCTATTTGATTCTATTTTTCAATTGGCAGAGTACCGTATGTGTAATTGTTTGTCCGTGTTCTTAATTTACAAGAAGATGTGGACGTTGAGAATGAGCAAAATAATTTTGAGGAATCGTGGGCCGATAACTCGAGCCAGGTTTGTTCAAACATTTTGTACTGTGCACGGTAGTTTGTAATAGATGATAAAAACTGGCATAGTTTCATATGTAATTTTGTAGGATGGCTCAGGTGGTCCTGATGGTGGTGACGAGGAAGCAGAGATGGACACTGAGGAGGATCAATACCAACAGCAGATGATGGAGACACATTGGAAGGTCATGGCTATGACTTTTCGGTCACAAGGGGATGCATACATATTCTACAACAAGCACGTCAAAGAGCGTGGGTTCAGCATCAGGAGAGAGAAGGCGAAACGAGGGAAGGGTGCTTCAGGAACAATATGGTTCAGGCAGTTCGTTTGCTCTAGGGCAGGGAGAAGGCAGAGCAAATTCATAACCATGGAGGGTCGCACTCAGCAGGCTTAGGCTCGAGACTCGATGCGAGTGCGGTGCGCAGATGGTGGTGAAATTGGACAGGGCACGAGGAGTTTGGTTCGTTGCGTCATTCGTGGACGATCACAACCACGCGATGGCTCGACCCGACGGGGTTTGTTTTCTGTTGTCACATAGACGGATTGGAGATGGCACGAGGGCAGAGATACTGGCTATGCAAGGGGCCGGAATCCGGAAGCATATAATGGTGGACAACTTCATCAATAGGTACGGTTCGTACGATAAATGCGGACTTATTAGGCGGGACGTGTACAATCTTTGCTGCAGGGAGAAAATGAAGCTCATTGCAAAGGGTGGTGCTGAGATGGCAGTGGGCATTATGAGGAGCAGAAAGGTGAAGGACCCAGAATTCTTCTTCGAGTACATGCTAGATAAGGAAGGGCAGTTGAAGTGTATGTTCTGGTTCGATGCACAGTTGCGGAGGGACTATCACGACTACGGAGATGTGGTCATGTTTGACAGCATGTATAAGATGAACAGATTTGGTATGTCGTTCATTCCCTTCATCGGTGTTAATAACTACCGTTGCATAACAGTTTTTGGTTGCGCCATTGGTTCTGACGAGACCGAAGCGACGTATGTATGGCTGCTTCAGACTTTTATGAGGGCAAACTGTCAGCAGAAGCCAGAGTCAATAATCACAGACGGTGACGCTGCAATGATCCGAGCGATTGGGAGTGTCCTTTCAGATGTGCTCCATCGTATTTTCTCGTGGTATATCAAGAAAAATATGCAGAGGCACCTACATTACGAGTCACTGGATGAGTTCAGATCGCTCCTATACGATGCCACCTCTCAAGACAACTTTGAGCAGAGATGGACCGCCTTTGTCGATAAATGGAAGATGGATAAAACTGAAGAGTAGCCGGACAAGATGTATAGGAAGAGGAGACTTTGGGCAGCATCATATCTTTCAGATGGCCTTTTTCTTGGTATGCGTAGTAACAAGAGGAGTGAAAGCCTGAACTCCTCCCTTCACCTTCACCTCGACTATGGTATGACCATAGTTGATTTGGTAGTGCATTATGAGAACTGCATAGTTCGCCTATGTGAGAACAAGGCAAATGATGACTGCGAGGCTAATCAGAAAGTACCACCGGCGGTTACTGAATATAAGGCCATTGAGGAGCATGCTGCGAAAGTATTCACTCCTGCTGATTTCTATATTCTGCAAGATGATCTGAAGAAGATGGGACAACTGGAGATATTTGAGACCCTAGTAGGAATTGAGCGTCAGACATTCATCGTGACATGGCAGGATAACCACAAGTTCAGGTATAATGTTGTGTATGACCAGGTAACTCGGAAGAAACTATATCATGCACGTGTCTCAGGATGGTTCGGAAAGGGCTGCCTTGCAAACACATTCTTTTTGTTCTGCATCATCTTAAATTGTCTGAAATACCAAAGTGTTGTGTCCTCCATCGATTGTCGAAAGATGCGGGAGATGGGTTGCCAGTGCAGCGCAAGAGTGATCTTTTTTGCTGGGGTTTGTCTGGGCCAGAGGAGAGAGAACAGTACAGTCAAAATTATGGAGAAGAAGGAATAAGTGCGAGAATGTGGGTAGGTTTTTGCCCCTAGAAGGTTTCCCTACCGTGTTTGAAACTTCTTTTCAATTCTGATTGTAAAAATGACATATGATTAAGCCTGTTCGGTATCTCGTACAATTTTCTTATTGTAATAAGGGCACTCGTCCGGAATTATTAATTTTCATCGTCAGGGCACATAAATTGCTACTGTTTTCTGTTTGAAGTGATTATACACCGCTACAGTTCCACATGTTCAACTAGATACATCCGTATTTAGACAAATCTAAGACAAAAAATTTGGGACGGAGGAAATACAAAAGAAGGCCCCTCACGCCCAATCAGCTTCCTAGTGTAAAAATTATGTAAAAAGAAAGTGCCCACCCTAGTCTGCTGGTCCGCTGCTTGCAGCATATCTCCTATGCAAATCAAGCCTTACACTGAGGCGACTCGGGTGCTCAGGAAATTGAATGGGGTAGGAATTACGTCGAGGTAGTAGATAGATGAGCTCGTGGTGCGCTGTGCCTCCTCTGATCAGTGCCATATTTATGAACGGGGGCTTATTTGTGGCTCTGATCCAAGGATACAGAGGGTGTGACAGGGTGCTTTAGCACTAGAGAGGACTCAGGCGAAATTTTGAGGAGCTTTGGACCAGATTAGGTGGGTCAAAACCCAAATTCAAATAAGGGCCAGAAGGTGTTTGGTTGTGAGCTGGTGCACCTGCCCAGCTCCAGTGGACATGGAACTTAACAGGATAGGATTAGAGGTCATTTGTGAACTGTTCATGCTGCTTTGATTTTCACTCCTGCTGTTCATGCTGCTTTTTACTAGAAGCTGAGCGTGACAACATTTTTTTTCTAACAATCATCACATCAGATGAATTACCTTGTTTCTTGACGAATATGGTAGTGATAGCATGGCGACCACCAGTGCTGGCGTCTGAGGTCGCCCTCCATGGTGGTGAGGAAGACGGAATTTTTATGCAGGTGGAGTGTGTCAAGCAGCTGCTGCAGAACAACCAGGCCGAGATGCTGCGCTGCGGTAGCCTCACCCAGACCTACGCCAGCATCGCTTCGCACCTTCACTTGCATTCTCTGTGAGGAGGGTGCCCGCAGGGGAACCAAGACAATGTCATATGATACTTCTGTGGCTTCCACGTCAGGTCTGATTCCGTTCTTCTTGATCCATTCTTGGTTGCATGATTTAGTCGTTAAGTGAATCAAAATGCAAACATCTTGACTTTAGCACCAGGATTGATAAACAACAAAATTCTATGTAGTAATTGATTTATTAGTCCTGCAAATTAATGATATGGCTTCTGCGGCCTCACTCTACTCAACCTTGTTTCCTTTAAAGATTAAAGTGTTAGCCATTTACAAGGGAACATGTAATTGTTATATCTAGCAAATTCAACCATTTTCGGCGAGTTCATACATATTTTGGCAAGTTCAAACCAAATTCAACCAAACACGGCGAGTTCATACATATTTAAAATATTTTACAAAAAAAACACTACTAGGCCCGCCGTCTCCCTTGCCTCGCCGCTCGTCGCCGTCCGCCGCCCTTGCAGTTCTACATGTCGAGGAGGCTGTAGAACCGCGTGTAGTCGCCGCCGTCGTCGTCGCCTCCGCCGCGGCCGCCGTCCCTGCTGCAACCCTCCCCCGGTTGGCGCGGCGGGTTGGACGGTCCGGCGGCGTCCTCGTCGTCGTCGCTGTCGAGGATCACGACGCCGTGCTCGTCCTCGCGCCCACACTTGTGGGCAGCGATCTCCTCCAGGGCCCGGCGCTGCCGGACCATCTCGTCGCGGAGGTAGTCGTCGCGCGCCCACCGTAGGGCGTCCTCGTCGGAGAAGCCGCGCCGGGCTATCTCCTCGTACTCCGGGGGGAGGCTTGGCTCCGGTTTGGGCGCGACGAGGACGAGGCGGCTCGAGGCGGGGGTGACACCGGAGCTGCGGGTGCGCCGGTTGACAGGCGTGTCCTGGGGCTCTGGCTTGACGGGGCGGAGGCAGGGAGAGCCGGTCGACCGACCGGACGAGGAGGAGGACGCCCTGTGGTCCGTGTGCCTCGGCGTCCACGAGCTCCCACGGCGGCGAGAGAATGACGGGGGCTCTGGGTACTCCAACCTCGGCGTGTTGCCGCCCTCGATGTACTCGAGGACGGCCTCCAGCGTGCGACCGGGCACGCCCCACCATCGGCGCCGCCCCTCGGAGTTAAGCCTGCCGGAGGGCACGACGCCGTTGGTGGCCTCGAGCTGCTCGGCGTGACGGCGGCGGAAGTACGGCTCCCAGAGCGGGCTGTCGGGGACGTAGCGCGGCCCCTCCCTCGCCGCCCGTGGCAGGGAGGCGCGGATACGCGCGATCTCCACACGCCGCGCCGCCCCGGTGGGCGGTGGTGGCACCAGGACCCCGCGCGGCGCTGATTCTCCACGCCCCGGGCACCCGCATGTCCGGCGGGACCGGGTACTCGGCCTCGAAGAAGAGCCGAGCTTTGTCCTCGTGAAGGTGACGGCGGCCGAAGCCGTTCGCCGCCGCGCCGTCGCCTGGGAAGCGTTCGGCCATTTCTTTGAACTGGGGATGGCGAGGGGAGAGGGAGGAAGGGGGAGAGCAGGCGCGTCGGCGGTGGAGACTCTGTGCGTGCCACCGGCGTTGGGGCCGGCTTATATAGGCGGAGGCGCCGTGCGCACGCGTGGCCGCCGCATTACGCGTGGCATGCGCGGGGACGCGCGTCGTCACGCCTTCACTGCGCCGCTCGTGAGGCATCAATGGCGGAGGCTGACCGGCGTGGCAGCGCGCGGCAGCTTTGGCATTGATTCGCCGTGGGAAACGAGGCGATGAGGAGGACGAAGCGGCGAGAAGCGAGACGAGTCGCTGGCAAGGAGGGCCCGCGGCTCTTTCGCGCCAAAAACGATTTGCCCGACGCCCCCGAGCGCCCCCAGCACGCCGGGTCCGGGTTGGGTCCACCGGCGCCAATTTCGGCCCGAGCCGGTGAAAATTGGGCCCTTGGGGCGCGACTCGGCCGATTTTTTGGCGCCGGCGGCCAAAAAATCGCCTGGGGGGCCTTGTTGGGGACGCGGCTGGAGATGCTCTTAAAATCTTCATATCAGATTTAAGGGAGCTCTGAACAGTTCCTACCAGATTTAAAAGAAAGAACAGAGAGACATCACCATATCTTCAAAATTGGACCACCACTCTCAGTATGAATAATCAAGAATCCATATTCTCATCCGTGATGCATACACGATGCTGCAAAGGCACACATTTTGTGAAAAATGAAGATGGTAGAGGAACAAGTGTTCATGGTCGCACATGGTGTAGTCTGATGATGGTTATGCAGGTGAATATCATAACGGTAGTACTCGTATTATCTTTACAACCAATTACTAGCTTACTATAAGTATATAGACAGGTTCTTGATCGTGAATTCCAATCTGTGCTGTGTAATAGTGGAATTAGAAAGAAAAAAATAACTAGGTGTGCATGGTTTTGCTTTTACTGAAGAAACTCATTGTCCTGCACTTCTGCTGTTCAATTATGTTATGCAGGTTCTTTGTAATAGCTAAGAGTGAGAACCACAATCTCTATTTGAGGGATCGGTTAGGTGCGCTTAGCTACCTATTTTCCTCCTCGGTTTTTAGGGGATCAGTTAGAGATGCTCTAATGCCATTCTTGTGATACCATGGATGAGGTTCCTGCGAAATAAACTTGACACGTCTTTTTCTTTATCTGGATGCTTTTGTAGGAAAAATTTCGCCATGGGCCGCACCTACCCATTGGACATGCTCCGACATAGCTTGATGTTTGATTCAGGACAAAATCATGTACAGGAATGCCTAGTAAAATCAATAGTTTCCGCCTAAAAGTTCTTCAAACTAACCAGAGGTGCTGCTCCAAAGGTTGTCAAGCATTCCAAGAAGGCCCAGCGTTTCACACCCCCTCTCCTTTGCATCAGTACTGACAGACCCTGCTTCTGTTCTCAGACATTATCCACGTGCAGCACTGATTGCAATCTTCAAATTCGAACTAAAACCACGACATTTATTTTGGATCGGAGGGAGTACGTACTTGTCTTGAACACTGTCTGCCTCCAAAAAATTCAGTTCGAATCCTGTCATCATTTCTTCTCACCTACCACACCTAGTATGCAACAACACTTGCAGGTGCCCGTCGTATGATTGCACAGCGAGTGATACCTCCTAATGCCTGCTGGGGACGGGATTCAGCTCATCACTGTCACCGGAGGAGATTGCATCGTCGTGCTCAACCGGGGCTTGGCACCAAGGTTTCTGGGCTGCAGCAAACAATATTTTTCCTTTTTGGGAACACCACACATGAAGCAGGATATTAGAGTATTTGTATTCCTCCAGTGTTGCAAAATATTTTTTAGAAGCTGCTACGGCAGGCAAAAGCCGGCCTGAACCATTTTCATTTGCATAAACAAGAGTGAGATACAACACAACACCTACAATAGGGAATGAAATGCAACACAACTGCTACAATCACTAGTAGAAAAAGAGGCTTTCATACGCCCCCATTAGTCCCCAAAACAATCGAACCGCGACAAAAGGGGTCTTTAGTCGCGGTTCGGGAGGAGACCCGCGACCAACTATCTGGGCCCAGCGCGCTCGGTCGACAGCTGGCGGACGGGAGGGGCTTTAGTCCCGGTTGGCCAGGCCAACCGGGACTAAAGGCCCATCCAACTGGCGGACGGGAGGGGCTTTAGTCCCGGTTGGCCTGGCCAACCGGGACTAAAGGTCCCCGAAGGCCTTTAGTCGCGGTTGGCCAGGCCAACCGGGACTAAAGGCCCATCCCTATATATAGGACTCAGCTCACTTCACTTCACTCAGCTCACTTCACAATTTTCAGAAGGGGGTGGTGGGTTTGCTTTTGGTTCCTCCTATGCACACAAGGTGTTCGATGAAATGCCCGAGAGCCTGAAACAAACATGATATGAAGTATCCGAGCCACACTTGAGCTTTCTCATTTATTTTTCCTCCGCGATCGCGGTTAGCAACTTGAACCTTTCATGTGTCATTGATAAAATATGCATGTGTGTAGTTCATTGTTTAATTTGTATTATTTCTAGCTAGTTAGTTTAACAAATGCATGATGGTTAATTATATACTTCATATAATAATAATGCAGATGAATCGGCAATGGATGTACGGTCCCCGACTCTCCGGCGAGTTCACTACGGGTTTGAAAGATTTCCTCGTAGTGGCAAATGCGAACAAGCAGCAAGGTTTTATTATCTGTCCATGTGCTGTCTGTAAGAATCAGAAGGGTTACTCCTCCTCAAGAGACGTTCAAATGCACCTGCTTCGGCACGGTTTCATGCGAAGCTATAATTGTTGGACCAAGCATGGAGAAAGAGGGGTTAGAATGGAAGAAGATGAAGAAGGGGATGATATCGATGACAACTATCATGATCATTTCGGTGATACTTTCATGGAGGATGATGCGGAAGGTGGGGAAGGGTTAGGTGAAGGTGAAGAAGAGGCACATGATGAGCCCGCTGATGATCTTGGTCGGACCATTGCTGATGCACGGAGACGCTGCGAAACTGACAAGGATAGGGAGAATTTGGATCGCATGTTAGAGGATCACAAAAAGTCGTTGTATCCAGGATGCGATAATAGTCTGAAAAAGCTGGGCTGCACACTGGATTTGCTAAAATGGAAGGCACAGGAAGGTGTAGCTGACTCATCATTTGAAAATTTGCTGAAAATGTTGAAGAATATGTTTCCGAAGAATAACGAGTTGCCCGCCAGTACGTACGAAGCAAAGAAGGTTGTCTGCCCTCTAGGTTTAGAGGTTCTGAAGATACATGCATGCATTAACGACTGCATCCTCTACCGCGGTGAATACAAGAATTTGACTGAATGCCCTGTATGCACTGCATTGCGTTATAAGATCAGAGGCGATGACCCTGGTGACGATGTTGAGGGCGAGAAACCCAGGAAGAGGGTTCCCGCCAAGGTGATGTGGTATGCTCCTATAATACCACAGTTGAAACGTCTGTTCATGAACAAAAAGCATTCGTTGCGATGGCACAAAGAGGACCGTAAGTCCGACGGGGAGTTGAGACACCCCGCTGATGGAACGCAATGGAGAAAGATCGATAGAGTGTTCAAAGATTTTGCAGCTGACGCAAGGAACATAAGATTTGGTCTAAGTACTGATGGCATGAATCCTTTTGGCGAGCAGAGCTCCAGCCATAGCACCTGGCCCGTGACTCTATGCATCTACAACCTTCCTCCTTGGTTGTGCATGAAGCGGAAGTTCATTATGATGCCAGTGCTCATCCAAGGTCCAAAGCAACCCGGGAACGACATCGATGTGTACCTAAGGCCATTAGTTGATGAACTTTTACAGTTGTGGGCCAGACCTGGTGTACGTGTCTGGGATGAGCACAAAGGAGAGGAATTTGACCTACGAGCGTTGCTTTTTTTAACCATCAACGATTGGCCTGCTCTCAGTAACCTTTCGGGACAGACAAATAAGGGATACAATGCATGCATGCACTGCTTACATGAGACTGAAAGTGTACGTTTGGTTAATTGTAAGAAGAACGTGTACCTGGGTCATCGTCGATTTCTTCCCCGAAATCATAACGTAAGAAAGAAAGGCAAGCATTTCAACGGCAAGGCAGATCACCGGCTGAAGCCTGCGGAACGTACTGGTGCTGAGATATTTGATATGGTCAAGGATTTGAAAGTCATCTTTGGAAAGGGTCCTGGCGGACAATCAGTTCCGCGGGGAGTTGACGGGCACGCACCCATGTGGAAGAAGAAATCTATATTTTGGGAGCTAGAATATTGGAAAGTCCTAGATGTCCGCTCTGCAATCGACGTGATGCATGTTACGAAGAATATTTGCGTGAACCTGCTAAGCTTCTTGGGCGTGTATGGGAAGACAAATGATACAAAGGAAGCACGGCAGGACCAGCAACTTTTGAAAGACCCAGATGACCGGCATCCGGAATGGTTTCAAGGTCGTGCCAGCTACGCTCTTACCAAAGAAGAGAAGGTCATTTTTTTTGAATGCCTGAGCAGTATGAAGGTCCCGTCTGGCTTCTCGTCGAATATAAAGGGAATAATAAACATGGCGGAGAAAAAGTTCCAAAACCTGAAGTCTCACGACTGCCACGTGATTATGACGCAATTGCTTCCGATTGCTTTGAGGGGGCTCCTACCGGAAAATGTTCGAGTAGCCATTGTGAAGCTATGTGCATTCCTCAATGCAATCTCTCAGAAGGTAATCAATGCAGAAGATCTACCACGGTTACAGAACGATGTGGTCCAATGCCTTGTCAGTTTCGAGTTGGTGTTCCCACCATCCTTCTTCGATATTATGACGCACCTCCTGCTCCACCTAGTCGAAGAGATTTCCATTCTCGGTCCTGTATTTCTACACAATATGTTCCCCTTTGAGAGGTTCATGGGAGTATTAAAGAAATATGTTCGTAACCGTGCTAGGCCAGAAGGAAGCATCGTCAAGGGATATGGAAATGAGGAGGTAATTGAGTTCTGTATTGACTATGTTCCTGACCTTAAGCCGATTGATATTCCTCAATCGCGGCACGAGGGGAGACTAAGTGGAAAAGGCAAGATCGGAAGGAAATCCACGATATGTATGGACGGTCATTCTATGACTGAAGCACACCACACAGTTCTGCAAAATTCCAGCTTTGTGGCTCCGTACTGCGAGCAACACAAGAATATTTTACGCTCGGACAACCCGGGGAAGCCTGAATCCTGGATTAGAAAGGCCCACATGGAGACTTTCGGCAGTTGGTTGCGAAAACATTTAATGAATGACAATGATGTTGGAGATCAGCTGTACATGTTGGCCAAGAAACCATCTTCGACTATAACGATTTTCCAAGGGTACGAGATAAATGGGAATACATTTTACACCATCGCCCAAGATAAAAAGAGCACCAACCAAAACAGTGGTGTCCGCTTTGATGCAGCAACCGAGAATGGGCGAAAGGTCACATATTATGGTTACATAGAGGAGATATGGGAACTTGACTATGGACCCTCCTTTAAGGTCCCTTTGTTCCGGTGCAAATGGTTCAAGCTAACAGGAGGTGGGGTAAAGGTGGACGAGCAATACGGAATGACAATGGTGGATTTCAACAATCTTGGTTACCTTGACGAACCATTCGTCCTTGCCAAAGATGTCGCTCAGGTTTTTTATTTGAAGGACATGAGTAGCAAACCGAGGAAACGGAAAGATAAGAAAACGATCAGTACATCATGCGATGATCCAAAGCGCCACATTGTTCTTTCAGGGAAAAGAAACATCGTGGGAGTGGAGGACAAGACAGACATGTCAGAAGATTATAATATGTTTGGTCAAATTCCGCCCTTCAAAGTGAACACTAACCCAAGCATTAAGTTAAATGATGAGGATGCTCCATGGATACGGCACAATCGTAAGCAAGCAGGGACACAAGGGAAGAATTGATGTGTAATAATTTATTGTACCAAACTTTGTTGAATGGATCATGTGAATTAAAACGTACGATGGCGAATCCGGATGATTTGTATTTGGTCGATGAACTGAATGATGTATCAAACCTTTTGTCAAACCTTCAAGGGATCGATGAACTGAATTTTTTGATATATTATTTGTATTTTTAAGATTTTAAAATGAATTAGTTTTATTTTTCTGATTTTTTTGATACATAATTGTATTTTTAAGATTTTAAAATGAATTAGTTTTATTTTTCTGATTTTTTTGATATATTATTTGTATTTTTAAGATTTTAAAATGAATTAGTTTTATTTTTCTGATTTTTTTGATATATAATTGTATTTTTAAGATTTTAAAATGAATTAGTTTTATTTTTCTGATTTTTTTGATATATTATTTGTATTTTCAAGATTTTAAAATGAATTAGTTTTATTTTTCTGATTTTTTGATATATTAATTGTATTTTTAAGATTTTAAAATGAATTTTTTATTTTTCTGATTTTTTGATATATAATTGTATTTTTAAGATTTTAAAATGAATTAGTTTTATTTTTCTGATTTTTTTGATATATTATTTGTATTTTCAAGATTTTAAAATGAATTAGTTTTATTTTTCTGATTTTTTTGATATATAATTGTATTTTTAAGATTTTAAAATGAATTTGTTTTATTTTATATGAAAAAGGACCTTTAGTCGCGGTTGGGGAGGCGGACTAAAGGCTCTTTCTGCGCGGGAACGAAAGCGGCGCCAAAAACCTTTAGTCCCGGTTGGGGAGGCGGACCGCGACTAAAGGTACCCTTTAGTCGCGGTTGGTGTGGCCAACCGCGACTAAAGGGTACCTTTAGTCGCGGTCCGCCTCCCCAACCGGGACTAAAGGTCTGTCTATATATACAGCACTTAGCAGTTTCCGCCACTTCCCATTCTCCTCTCGACGCCGAAGCCCTGCCCCGACGCCGATCGACGCCGAAGCCCTGCCCCGACGCCGATCGACGCCGACGCCGACGCCGACGGCCTGCCCCGACGCCGACGCCCTGCCCCCAGTGAGCCCCGCCGGCCCCCACTTCGCCTGCCCTGCGCGCCGCCGCCCCCGCCCCCAGTGAGCGCCGGCGCCGTCGCTCCTGCCCTGCCCTGCCCTTGCCCTTGCCCGCCGCCCCAGGCCCTGCCCCTGGCCCTGCCCCTGCCCGCCGCCCGCTGCCCCTGCCAAAGAAACCAAAAAGAAAAAGGAAGAAGAAGAAAGAAAAAGGAAGAAGAAGAAAGAAAGAAGAAAGAAACCAAATGAAAAAAGAAGAAAAGAAAGAAGAAAGAAAGAAGAAAGAAAAAGGAAGAAGAAAAAAGGAAGAAGAAAGAAAAAGGAAGAAGAAAAAAAAGAAAACAAAACAAAAGAAACCAAATGAAAACCAAAAAGAAAGAAGAAAGAAAACCAAATGAAAACCAAAAGAAAGAAGAAAAAAAAAGGAAGCAGAAAAAAAAGGAAGAAGAAAAAAAGGAAGAAGAAAAAAACAAAGAAGAAAGAAAGAAGAAAGAAAAAGGAAGAAGAAAAAAAGAAGAAAGAAAAAGGAAGAAGAAAAAAAATGAAAACCAAATGAAAACCAAATGAAAACCAAAAGAAAGAAGAAAGAAAAAGGAAGAAGAAAAAAGGAAGAAGAAAAAAAGGAAGAAGAAAGAAAGAAGAAAGAAAAAGGAAGAAGAAAAAAATGAAAACCAAATGAAAACCCAAAGAAAGAAGAAAGAAAAGGGAAGAAGAAAAAAAGAAGAAAAAAGGAAGAAGAAAGAAACCAAATGAAAACCAAAAAGAAAAACAAAGAAAACAAAACAAAAGAAACCAATGCAAAAGAAACCAAAACAGAAGAAAAGGAAAAACAAAATAAGAAAATGTTAAATGTTAAATGTTAAATGTTAAATGAAGAAAAAAAGAAGAAAAAAAGAAGAAGAAAGAAACCAAATGAAAACCAAAAAGAAAAACAAAGAAAACAAAACAAAAGAAACCAATGCAGAAGAAAAGGAAAAACAAAATAAGAAAAGGAAGAAGAAAAGGAAGAAGAAAAGGAAAAAGAAAAGGAAGAAGAAAAGGAAAAACAAAATACTTGGCAGTGCTCAATAATCTTATTTTTTAATTCCTCCTCCTCTATGTCCCCTTAATCTTATTTTTTAATTCCTTTATACTTAAAGAATTTTTACTACATGCAGGAGTGACATATGGCGGACGATAGAGCCGAGCCGCTTAGGGATCTGGAGGCTGAACGTTATTTAATGGGCATCATCAACAACGAGATTCCTTATGTGCCGGGCTCAGAATATGAGCAAGAAGAGGATGTAGTCTCTTCTTTTCTGAACCTTGATGGTGGAACAGAGATTGTCGATGATCAAGAAGGTGAAGGAACGGACATTGTCGACGGAGGTCAACCGTCAACAAACGACGATCTCGAATTGCAAGTAGCAACCACCTCCGGCGAGGTATATATATACATTGAGCCTCTCGTGATACAAACTTACTGAAATGTGAATACATATGTATTAACGCGCGCGACTCTCTTTCTTTTTTTAGCCCTCGGCCGGATCGAGTACGACAAAGCGTGGCAAATCCAAGGCGATGAAAACAGGAGAAACATATGCCATTGAGTTTGTCAGTGAAACCGGCAAGCCCCTACAGCACACCTCAAAGTTTATCAACCAATGCGGAGTCGTTGTTAGAGACAACGTCCCGATCACCGTCCAGGAATGGAAGGAGCCAAAGAAGGCACGTCTTGGTTTCAGTTTTGTCGACAAGAGAACGAAAAAGGATTGCTGGAGAAAGCTTATGGAACATTTCATTCTACCTCCGGAATACAACAAAGTCGATGAATTCGGTAACGAGGTTCCGGGTGGACGTGAGAGGAGGAGGCTAGTTAAAGAGTTCGCTCTTCAGAAGATGGGCGAAGCATTCCGGAACTTCAAGAAAAATTTAACCCGTGACTATGTCAACAAGGGCAAGACTCCGGATTTCAATGGACAACATGAGAAACTGAAAGATGATTGGCCAGAATTTGTGAGGCAAAAGCAATCGGAGCATTTCAAGGAAATATTGAAAAAAAATAAGGATAATGCGAGTAAGAAAAAGTTCCATCATATTATGGGGCCAGGAGGATACCGCCTTTCGGAGCCTAGGTGGCAGAAGATGGAGGAGGACCTGAGGGTGCGAGGAATCCCTCTAGGTACAGAGGGATGGGACCCAAGGGCCAAAAGCTGGTGGTACGGGCATGGGGGATCGCTAGACCCGGAGACAGGGGTGTGTGTTCACCGGCAGAAAAAGTTTGCTCCCACCCAAGCCCTTATTGACGCAATGACCCAAGCTCAAGAGGGCTTGATCAAGTTCAACAGAGAGAAAGACGCACTGACAACAGCCCTCGGGAATGATGAACACGAAGGACGTGTACGAGGCAAAGGCAAAGTTGCGTGGAAAGTAGGGTTTTCCCAAGACAATGACCCGTACTGTTACAGAAGCCGTAAGAGAAAGACGGACCGGGATGCAGATCTTATGACGAAGTTTGCATCGGAACTCCATGAGTTGAAGCAGACCGTGCATGAACTAGTAAAAGAAAAATCGGCTGCAGGCCCGCATGAAGATCATGAAGCGGATCGCGGAAGCCAGCAGCGGAGAAGCAGCGTGGCTTCCACGGATGCCCCGCCTGGTGCTAGTGCACCGATGATCGAGATTCGTGCACCGGAGCCTCACTACCCCGTGGATGATGTAAAGGAGATGAAAGAATGTGATCTGCATTATCCCGTGGGGAACGTTTCCACGAAGGTAGCTAGCGGCAGTGCTTTACCCTGTACACCTGGAGCACTCCACCACAACAACCCCATTGCATATGGCTATGCTCGTGTCATGGTGGAAGACATAGTCCAAGGGTTTGAGGACCTGGAGATTGACAAACCTACACCCGAAGGGGAGAGAAGACTTGGAGATGTCAAGCGCCAGATCATTCTATGGAAAAAGAAGTACATAGTGTTTCCAGGCGAGGCGCCAAGGCTAGCAAGTCCACCCCCCTCCGATGGTGGTGGTGGTGGTGGTGGTGGTGGTGGCGGTGGTGGTGGTCGTGGTGGTTCACCTACACCTCCTTCACGCCATTCGACGCCGTCCCCCAATCCACAACCTCCGGCGGGTACGACGCGCCCCAATCCTCCTCCGGCGGGTACGACGCTCCCCAATCCACCTCCGGCGAAGAAGCAGAAGCAGGCGGACAGCAAGGAAACCCGCTCCTGGACTATTAACCCGGACCCTTATGTACCTAAGACCACAAGGGTACCGGAGCCATCACTGAAGCCTCTCCTCCCAAGGCCTTGGGAACTTAGTGAAGCTGAAACCAAATTGGCCGCGTCTGCTGATTATGAGAAATGGAAGGCGGATATGAAGGCGATAAAAGAGCCTGAGCCCAAGCAAGTATTCACTGAGAAGCAAAAGAAGTGGGCTAAGGATTTTTTGACGACACCGTCCCAAGCTGAGCTGAATATGCCTGACGACTATGGACATGAACTTCGTAGGCAAGCAAAAATATTGAAGGAGGAGAAAGAAGAAAGTAAAAAAAGCGGGAAACAAGTTGACCAGCTCGGGATGCAGAAGAAACAATCAATCCCCCCGCTCATAGTGAAAGCCGGTCCAGAAGAGGACCCCGAGATCATAGCAGCTGCGGCAGCACTTGGATTGACTGTAGCGAGTGCCATGAAACAAGCGTCCGAGATGGGTTTGACTCTTCGTGCCTTCTTAGGCCTTGAGGATGCGCCAGTATGTGAGATAGCATTACAATATGTGCGGAATGGGCCTCTCGTTGAGCCTGCGCGGGAAAAGAGTCTACCACCACAAATGCGAAATCTGCTACGTTGGTACAAGCAATTCATAACATGGGCCAACAAAGAATATGTTTATGCGGATGCTACAGATGAGCATCACACCAAACGGTACTCTGTACAAGTTCATATGAGTGAATTGTTCCAGCTGTTCAATCTGCGCGACCTCGACAAATCTATGCTGAGTTGCTACGTTCTGTAAGTGATTTATTTCTACCTCATCTCGTTCTTCATTGCCTGCACTATATATATATATATTGTCCTAACTATATTGTTGCGTACGCTATTATGCAGATTGAAGATTTGGGAATGCAAAATAAGAAACATCCATGATGTTGGGTTCATTGACCCACATATCGTTAATGGACATGTGTTACAAAATCACCCCGAAGACGTGGAGAAAGACTTGTACAAGTTTCTTAGAAAGCATCAACTCAAAAGTCATATTCTATTTCCTTACCATTTTGGGTGAGTGTTTCTCTCTTGTGCCCATTCTCTTTTGTTTACTCCATGCATGGTATGTCTAATCGATGAGTTATGCATGACTGTGCATGTAACGTGTCCGCAGGTTCCACTGGATTCTGCTAAATATTGAACTTCACACCTCCAGAGTTCTAATCATGGACTCTATGGATTCGGATCCAAAGCGTTGGGCTGACATGAGAAAAATGCTGCAAAAGTAATTATTTTCAATCATTTGAGCTCTATATCGATCGGTCTCTTTCGTTCATTTCCTAATATCAAGTAACTAATAACTCCCTTGTTCATTTAATTTTCTTTGCCCTGTAGGGTTTGGAGACGGTTCTCAGAAGAAATTGTCGGTGAATTCAAACATGAGCTAGATTTCAGAAGGTTAGTTAATGTGGATAAGCAGCCACCGGGGACCAATCTATGTGGATACTATGTTTGTGAGAACATCCGGAGACACACCTCTGAGCGGAAGGCATCGGATAGCGTGCGGAACGCGACGGATAACTTGCGGATGAGGCTTAGTCCAGAAGCTCGCTTCCGACCAATTCAAGAAGAATTAGCAGGATTTTTCATGAGGGAAGTCATCAATCCTAAAGGAGAACACTATACCGAGGACGAAGAAATTTATATGCATACCCGAGATTGAAACTTGTTCGAAGTTGTATATGGTCATCCATCCTAATTGTGTATGGAAACTTGTTCGAAGTTGTATATGGTCACCCGAGATTGAATATATATTATATATTCCTCTTGAATTCTTCTTGTTTGAAATTTCATATGCATGTATATAGTAGCGTAGAATATGTGTACTGAAACTTCATCAAAATTAAAATAAAACACAAAATAAAATATAAAAGAAATAAAACACTACAAATTAAAAAGAAACCAGGTTTAGGGGGGCTAAAACCCTAAACCTGCGGAGGAGGCCTTTAGTCCCGGTTAGCCACGAGAACCGGGACTAAAGGTCCTCCGCCCCGACGGACCCCTGGCGCCCACGTGGACGGGCCTTTAGTCCCGGTCAGCCACGAGAACCGGGACTAAAGCCTTTAGTCGCGGTTCGTAAGAGGCGCGACTAGGGGGGGGGGGGGGGGGTCTTTAGTCGCGCATATTTAGTCCCGGTTGCACAGCCGGGACTAAAGGCTGTTGCGAACCAGGACTAAAGGGCTTTTTTCTACCAGTGAATAGGTAGCACACGACACACACGAGGGAACAAGGAAACAACAGAAGGAGAATTGCAAAATGTAGAGTAGAAAATCTCAAATTTATTGTATTTTTAAGTTCTCCTATACGTATGAAACAAAACAGTTACTCTAGCGCAACAGTGATAATTCACGTAGGGAGTGAAAGAAAAAAAAATTGGATATAAAATAACAGAAAATATGTGCAAAGTCTGCAAGTGTGGATTCGCCTCTTTCCTTTGGGAGACATTAACAGTTGTGCAGCATCAAAGATAAATGAATTCATATTTCACATGGTTTGTTCAAATATGTGTCTACTGTACAGTGAGGCAGGTGAGAATTTACATAGTGCCATAAAGCTCTTTAGGAATTTACATAGGCAGGTCAGTCATGTTCTGACTTGTGAGTACTGATCATTGTATATCCTGAATTACTGAATGGGGGCATACAACCGCCTATGCAAAGTGCCTTGGTGCCAGATTAAAAAGAAAAAGAGAAGGGTCAAGTGAAAAATTGAGCACCAAAGACATACTATGCACAGGTGTGCAACTCGCATGATTTAAACTTGACTTGTACCAACTGACAAAAGTAAGTTTTCTCAGCATCAATAGCTTGCAAACCTGAAAAACAAGCCAGGCAATGCAAATCTTGAAAGAACAAAGAATGCAGTTTGGAAGACCAACATATGAAATCTAATAGCTGAGCAAGAAGGAACTATGAATTACGATAGCCCTACAAACCCGTATGAAGAAAAACAACTCACTAACCAGAATAGAGCAAGTTTTAACATGATGAGCACTTCAAAGAACATGTTAAGTCATTTTCAATCTAGATAGAAGTAAAGGCAAAGTCTTCCAGATAGCTTGAGGAACACAAGCATCAGCTTTCCAGTAGGACTACAGTATCCTACAGCTCAGGAAAAAAGGCCTTCCAGTTGCAACATGCAAAACCTGACGCAGAACAAACACATGCTACATCCGAATGAAGTCCTGGAGACCGGATGGAGAACAAACACCCAGTTGACAATGTTCGCTTACGTTGCTCAATGATCCGCTAAAGCATCACTCATATGCATGGAGGAAAATATCTATGTCAGCTCTGAGGGAAAAGCCATGCCGCTAGCATTTTGACGTCCTTGGATCGTACTGTCGGCAGTGGTATGAAGAAACAATTTCCATCCCGCATGTCATATACTGCACATGAACTTGGCGCATCCTTCCAGAACCAGTCACAGCTGCCATCGTCCAGGAAGTATATGCAATTCCCATTCAGCTTGTACCGAGACACGTCAACAAATCTGGAGGAACCCTTGCTGATGAACAATGCCTGGTCATCCCCAACACTGCTCACCTTCACCCAACTTCGGGACTGGAAGTCTGACTGAGACACCTCGAATTCAATCCCTACTGCAGGCTTGGTAGCACCAATCATGTCATTATCACGTATATAAAATATTTCTCTCCGTACTAGCAGTAGTGCACCATGAGATTCAACTAGATACGAATCGAAGTAAGAGAGGCAACCTCGGAAATACTTAAAGCCGCAGGGGGCACCATCGAGTAGACGCTCGATCCGAGATACCCTTAACTTTCCGTTATCATTGTCCTCTCCGACGTTGATTCCCAAAAGGTTGTTGGACCTGTCAATGATATACAACATACCTTCATAGAACATCATGTCTATGAACGACGCTATGCTGCCAAGTCCACTGACCAGCCATGAGGTTGAACCCGGTTGGCAGTATGCAACAGTGCGAAGAGGCGGAATGTCAACGATGGCAGAAACAAGGAATTCCGAGCATCTTATTACCTTGCGCAGAAATATCGCAGTATCCCTGTGTAGCACAAGACCAACCATATATTCATCCATGACATGGCGATCATTAATAATTCCAGCAGGCTCATCCACACGACAGAAAGAAGATATGTTAGGAAGCGTCAAGGTGACCTCGGAGAAGGGGTCCATTAGGAAACAGGTGCCATTGTGTGAGAAGACAAGCCAGTCACCGCCGGACATGCAGTAGTTGGCACTGCTGGGGAGCTTGAAGGATTCTTTTGCCCCTTCTCCATGGGGAAGGCCGAACAAGGTTCCATCAGGGAATGCAAGCCATGGTAAAGGTGGGGGCAGGCAATGCTCTTGTCTGGAGAAGCACCAATGGTGACATACAGCAGCGAAGCGCACACGGTCGGCATGGGAAGGGAGGCGACGAAGGACCAGACCAGCAAGATCTGATGGCAGGGCTGACCATGATTGTGGACGGTGTGTCTGCAGCTTCTTGGCAAACGGCATCTGCTTCACAGAAGAAAATAATACTTGTCAGGCTTGTACAACAAGAACAGTCGGAAAGGGTACGCAATATGCCCATACCACAAATCTAATGTCATCCATATGCTTCTACAATTTCACAGTTTAAGAGGATTGTCTTTGTTCGTTTCAAGTTATCCGTAGCGAGAATGTTAAATCTTTTCCCCACAAGTGAGATTTCAAGAACAGGTAACCACATTAGGTTACGTATTTCCAATCATTGGTCTAAAAATCAAATCTTAACATGGCTGAGTTTGTACTATAAAGTGGGACTGTTGAAGAACCCCTATGTTCTTAAATAACAGAAGACACCTCTGTAATATAAGTGGAAGAACTCCTCTGTTCTGAAAAACAAAACACACCTTCTTCTGAATTGAGCTAGGGGCGTCACTAATTCTTCAGTGAAAATCGAGCAGACATGCGGCGCAGTTCCAGATCAGGAATGCACCACTGATTTATCATCACAAGGACACCATGGCACCTCGTACGGACGAAGCACGCCGGCAGGTCGGAGGTGAATCGGAAACCCTAACGACATCTCGTCAGAACACTCCTGAAGCATGGCCGCATGGGCGAACGCGGCGACCGAAACCCTAACTGAACCCAAACATCAAAGCGTGGAATCGGGACAGAGCACGGGCTCCTAGCTCCACCAAATTAATTACCTAATAGGATTCTCGAGTTTTACCAGAGTTTGAGTCGGCTCCTCGAAGGCGGCCTGGCCTGGGCCCGCGCCGTCGCCGCCGGCGTCTCCGGTGCCCATCGCGCGGAGTCGGAATGGGATCGAGTGGAGTCTTTTTTTTTAGGGTAAGATCGAGTGGAGTCGGGGAACTGTGGAAGGCACTGGTCTATGGGCCGGCCCAGTTGTGTCTGTTTTTTACACAAGGTGTTTACAGTTTCTTCCATTCTTTTGGTATTCATGAATAAAACAATACTATTGATTTTTAAAAAATCATGGATTTAGAAAATCATAAATTTAAAACAGCTCATGAATTTTTAAAATATTCATGAATCATAAAATGTTGGGAATTTTTTTGGTTCAAAAAATGCTCATATTTTTTTAATGTTTATGAAATTTAAAAGCACACGTGATTTTAGAAAGTGTTCATGATTTTTAAAAATGTTAATTAATTTTTAAAAAATTCAACTGCAAGGAGACGGAGTTAAGTGCTTGCGCTCCAAAACACGGCGGATCTGGGTAGATCACCATGACAATGACGAAGTAGAAGGCCATGTATTCTGGGTAGATCACCATGACAATCGTCTATACAGAGGTGGCTGATTCCCGAGACACTCTCTGATATACTATTGTGGGACAGTGGGAATACTTGATATATATCTATTCTCATGGGGTAGACCCATCCGCTAATATACCATTACTCACAGACAAGCATCGTGTCAGTACATGAAAATGATGATACAGTTGTTTAGAAAAGAATTCGATTAGTTATGTAGCTTTCAACCTTGTCTTATTTCACTAAACTCAACTTGGGGTATTAGCTTAGGTGACATGGGACATACTCTAAGTCACCTCACGAGCATACCCGTGCTGGTAACATGGCCAGAGGGAGATATTCGAAGTCAAGAATTTGAATCATCCCTGTTCCTTTCGGGAGGAAGATATAAGCGGCCCAAAATTATTTGGGCAGTTGTGTACTTCGGGTGGAAGCATAGTTTTAGATCCAGGCATTGGCTACCACACAACCATGAGGATCAACACATCATTATTTGGGTGTCCTACGCTAGTATGCCCCGCCCTCGGCCATACTTGCAACATGTCATTGATCAAAGATATGTTTTGCCTCTCTGTGATAGGGTTGCACTGCACTTCTTCATTTATTATCTCTGGCGGGGGAAGCACATCCAGAAATATCAGAGATGAGACTCTGCTATAATTTGACACACTTTTTCCTTTTGTTGTTTGCTTTGTAGGGAATTTTCTGCCGTAGGATGCGGCTACCCATTTGACACCCTTCGATGTAGACTCAAGTTTAAATTCAGGACCAAATCAAGTACTGTACATGAATTCCTTCCGTGCAATAAAATCGATAGTTTGCGCCGAATGGTTCTTCACACTATTCAGAGGTTCTGGTGCAAAGGTTGACAAGCATGCCAAGAAGACCCAGCGTTTCACTCTCCCTCTTCTTTGCATCAGTAGTGAGAAGGTCTGGTTTTGCGGTGATTGCGGTCATTTCCTCCAAGGTGTCACCATCTGTTTCTTGCCTCTCTTTGTTACTTGGAAGTTTAATGTGGTTCTTGTCTTGAACGCTGCCTGCCTCAAAGGAATTCAGTCCGAATCTTGTCATCAGTTTTTCTCATGTGACACAGCTAGTATGCAACAACATTTGCAGGTGCCTGTCGCATGGTTGCGCAGCGAGTGATCCCCGATTCCTCCTAATGCCTCTCTTTGGTTGTCAGATCGTCATCGTCACAAGAGGAGATCGCATCAATGTGCTCAGTCGGGGCTCGGCACCAAGGTTGTATTGGCTGCAGCAAACAATATTTTTCCTTTCTGGGAATATCACATATGAAGTAGGATATTAGAATATTTGTTTTCCCCTGGTGTTGCAAAATGTAAATCAGCAAATCTTGAATTCATAGTTTTTTTAAGTTTTCCTATACGAATGAAATAGAACAGTTACTCTAGCACAACACCGCAATAACTCACGATGGAACCATTTTCCTTCAAAATTATAGGGAGCGCAAGATTCTTTTGGATACAAAACAGAAAATATATGCGAAGTCTGCAAGAGTGGCTTTACTTTTTCCTGTTGGGAGACATTAACAGTTGAGCAGCATCCCATATAAATGAATTCAGATTTCGCATGGTTTGTACAACACTCATAGTTGAGGCAGGTGAGAATTTACATAGTGCCATAAAACCTTTTCAGGAATTTACATAGGCAGGCGAGTCATGTCCTGACTTGTGAGTACTCCCTTCGTCTGAAAATACTTGTCAAAGAAATGGATGTATCTAGATGTATTTTAGTTTTGGATACATCCATTTTTATCCATTTCTCCGACAAGTATTTCTAGACGAAGGCAGTACTTATTAATGTAGATTCTTAACATTTGTTGATGATCATTCTCACAAAGTTTCAGAATTTTTTGAAATGTTTTATTATGTTTTCTTGCGTGGGTGCACCGAAGGTGGGTGCAGAAAAACCACTTCAAACAAAATACATTTTTTTCTGAATTAAGCTACAGGCCGAGGGCAGCCCCCCTCTTCCCCTCCGGGTGACACGAATCTTAACCCATCAGCGAAAATCGACCAAGCATGTCACGCAGTTCAATCAGATAAGTACGCCACCTCTTGCGGTACGGATAGCATGTGGTCAGGCAAGTGGTGAATCAAGAACCCTAACAAAATCGCGTCGGAACAAGCAGGTTCTGAGCTTGCAGTCCTAAAGCGTGGGCAGTTTTACGTGCGCGTAATCAAGAACACGGCGGCCACGGGGACCGAAACCCTAACCAAAGGACAACATCAGGACTGGGATCGGGAGAGAGCACAAGCTTTAATAGGAATCCGCCAAATTAGTTGATAGGAATCTCAGCGTTTACCAGATCTTGAGTCGTCTCCTCGAGGGCGCCTGGCCAGGCCCCGCGCCGTCGCTGCCGGAGTCGCTCCCAGCCTCGTCTCCGGCGGCCATCACTCACGCGAGCTGCCGTGGGAGTGCCGGAATGGGAGCGAGCGGAGAACTGAGGAAGGAAGCCGGCCGTGTGTACAACAAAGTGGACTGATTGTGGGCTGATTGTGGCCGTGTGTACAACAAAGTGGACTGATCGTGGGGTATGGATTATTGGGCCTGCCGGCCCATCTTTCGTCTGGCTAGGTTGAAACCTCCTGATACCATGTTAATAAAAAAAATTAAATAGACTAAAACATGTTAATCAAATTTAAATGTTTTGTGAATGTTCCCAAAAACATGTTTCTACAACCCCTCAAATTTCAAATGCAAATCAAACTACATTTATAGAGACAAATAAAAATATAAATTATTCAATTTTCTTTTATTTGTTTCCATATGTGTATTTCAAGTTTGTATTTGAAACTTTTAGAACTTACGGACACATGTTTTGTGAACGTCCCTAAATTTTTGATTTTTTTTAAATTTTTTGCAGAGGTCACAGCCTTTGGGATGTTGGATATGCTGGGAGCACGGATCGAAGTATGGGCTCGGGAGCAAGCAAATTGCGAAGGTCTTTTTTTCGAAACGGAGGCATAAGATTTTCCTCATCCATTAATTATGAAGGAGTTTAGAGTTTCTTTTACAAACAAAAGCGAAAGCAAAATACAAGGTCACTACTCTCGCGGCATTATGTTTCCCAAGTGCTGGCACAAAGCCTAGCCTCAATCTTGATGTTGAAGAGGATGAAGGACGAATGTGTAGATTTATGTTGAAACACCATAGCATTTCGCTCACACCAAATGGTCCAACAAGTGAGCATGGTGAGGACGTCATCGCCTTCCAGTTTTCCATATTCTTCTCGGACATATTGATCCACAAATCCTTGATGAAACGCTCCACACTCCAATGAGAAGTGCCCATGTCGTCGAGGTTGACCCACGCCTTGATCATGCCCCAAAGTTGCTTAGTGAACCAACACATGAAGGTGGTCCACCGATTCCTCAGTTTGCTTACAAAGAGGGCATAGGCCGCAATTTGGCCATCCATGTCTTTGAAGCCTATCCACCGTCCAAATCCGGTTTTGAATTGCTAACCAAGCAAAGAAGTCGCGAAGGTCTTGTTCTAATATGTTTTTTTACAAAAAGGTTGTCGGAGCAACTTTTCATTGAAATGTAGGAGAAGTTGAGGCCAAAGATGAAAAACACACACCCTCGGATGTGCAACAACAGGTTGCAGCATCGACACCCTACCGGTCTGGTTCTAATATGTCAGTAAAGGTCTCAGGGCTACAACATATTGATCTCTTCGTATATTAAGTGATGGTCATAATATTTAATGATTATTATTCTGATTTTATGTTGAATGGTCCTCGAATTAATTTTCACCGAGGGCAATACAACGGTGACCTGGGTGCGCGCCCACCCAAATTGAAAAAGGTTTATAAAATTAGTCAAATATTTTTTAAACTTTTTGATAACATTCATGGTTTAGCATAATACTCACGTTTAAAGTTTTGGAACAAAATGAATTATGCATATTCCAAGCAAAATACAACAGAATCAATACTATATAAAAGCTAATATTCTGGTTTTCTGGTAGCTGCAAACTTTTTTTCCGCTCAGAATATGACATGATTCATTTTGCCCAGATACTATAAACGTGAGTATTATACTAGACTATGGTTGCCGCAATTTTTTTTTCATATTTTAGTATTTGTGCGTAGACCCATGTCCCAAAAATCTACACGGCACCAAGGGCCCCTAAAGTCCCAGGCCGGCCTTGCCAACAAGCTTCAGATAGGACTTACCTGCATTTATACTTCTATAAGAGCAATGTAATTAAGTATGTAAATGTGCCAACATGTTTGTATTTTTTTTTAGTAAAACAACCGAACTATTTTGTTGAAATAACTAAAAGAAAATCATACGTAATGTCTACCACGCTTAAACTAACAAACAAACTTTTAGGATAGTCTTGCTAATGCACGGTTTGACGCTTAGTCCACACACTAGTTCTATAAAACTCCTGAGCTTATAATTCAACCATCGAGGTCAAATTTGTCAGGTGGCACCTTCCATTTCTGTATCTTGCATGTTATGGTCAAATTTTTATTTAGGCACAAATGCACCATATGATATTGGCTCTCTCTCTCTCTCTCTCTCCAAAAAAAAAAGACCTTCTCTTTTCATATTGATCGAAGATCAATCTCGGAAAAGAAATATTGACCAGAGATGTTTGGATAAAGATAGTTGAACATATTATAAGTACACCGTGCAAGCATTGATTGGAGGAGTATTCACAAGATAAATGGATATGGCTATGGAATAAGAATCCATTTCTACTGGTGTACATGACATATTACCGGCAAATGAGGCTTACATCACGGAAGTTTATTTAGGAGCGCGACAAAAGTGAGAATAACAGGGAACAACACATACACAAGTGCATTAAGGACAAGCAGAATAGTCTAGAGTAGAGGCGAGAATCAAAACAAAGTTGTAGCAGCTCTTGTTATGGTAGGACAACAATTTCATCGAAGTGTCCGGCGCCTTCATCCGGGGAAACAAATAAGGAGTTACTATCTGACACTGTGTTAGGAAGGTGCTCTGTTCTCCGTTTCAACAAATTAACGGACATGGAACGTTGAATCCTCTCTGAGAATGTCTCCATCCCCATATCTGCCAGGAGGAGCCAAACATAAGAGAGATACTCCACACCGGAGCCTAGGGACTTGGCATGCAAGTACCCTCGACATCTGCCAGCCGAAAAGCAGAGCATCTCCAACCACACTCCTTGGATCACCTTCCATGTCTTTCTCTCATCACCTATATCTATCAATCCTTGAGCAAGTAACCAAGCATCATGAATAAAAGTTTCTTTCCCACCTTCATTGGACTTCAGCTTGTCAATGATTTTCTGCACAAGCCTCTTCCCCTAGCGTGACGTGCCGTCGCCCTTCAGGATGTCCCTAAGTTCTCGATATACAGTTTTGAAAAGACTCCTCCGGCTACCTGGCATTAGCATCTCTGGATTCATAAACAATAGGTGCATCATATAATTTGATATTTCTCTACATCGAGAAACACATTCATGATCAGGGGGTGTGTCCATCTAATAAAAGCAGAAATCTGTGGCCAGGTGCCAGAGAAGGACACTCTCATCAAACGGCTTCTCTAAGCTCCAGCCCAAGCTTTCATCACAGCTCTCATGGACAAGTATCCACTGGCCTCTTATGTCGTTGAACTCCCTGTAACTCTCAGCATCATGTATGTATTCCTTCCACCCATCTTGAACATGTTGATGGACCAACTTTGTGATGTCCATAGGCGAGTAGCAAGGCTCCATACACCAAATTTGGTCAAGCAAGTCCTTGCATTGAAACAATCTTGCAAATCTCATCAACATAGCATGCCTTCTGTTGCGGGAAAAGTATCCTATAACGTTGTGTTGGAGCACCCTGTCAGGCCACTTGATCTTTTCAGACCAGTCCATAATTTTTGGTGCAAGGTACTCTAGCACACCAGTGCCAAACACTAGTGCAAGTGTCACAATCCCGTCCACACCATTTAAATGGGCAAGGATGTGAAAAGAAGCCATAATTAGGGTATAGAAACATAAAATCAATGTCAGCCAACCACATAAGCAGTGCCGTGAAAATTCTTCACAATTTATCATCTTCTTTCTGGTGTAGAGAACTTCAAAAATGTTGGAGAGCGTGTCCTTCAATGAATTTTTATACCAAAAAAAAGAACACTTCAGATTGGTAAGGCGGTCACAGTAGGGATATGGCAAATCTGTAAATAGCATTCCAGGCTCATAAATGGCTGTCCCGGTGGCCTGGCCAATATCTCCGCTTAAAATGAAAACTCTTGCTTGCTTAACATAATTTTCAAGCTCTTTTTCTCTACATGCAGTCCTCTGAGACGGACCGCAAGAATTAGCTAGGCTTTGAAAGCTAGCACTCCTAAGAGCCCATGGCTTCTGAAAGCATTTGATAATCCCACCGATGAGAAGTAAAACGGCAAAAACTTGAAACCCCTTAGTCTCTAGTGCCGATGTCCATGATTTGTAAATCACCCATAGAACCACCACAACCTGATATAATGGAGTCAAGGGTAAATAAAACTGATGATGTACTCGCTGAAGCAATCTAACATAAAACATTACAATATGTAGAAAAATTCGGGGTTCCCTTCACTCTCATACCTACTATAGGGAACCCGTCGTATGGTGGATCTACTACCAACACTATTTGAGGACCTTCGCAATTTTGGAAGATATATCACATTCTCATCTGGTACGTATAACTCAAATCTTTATTCAATACTTCAAACTTGTTACAACTCTTTACTGGCTACCTACCAATGCCATGGCTTTGCCACAACCCTTCTCACCCTCTCATACTTGGTAGCTCATAGCTTGCTTGGCTTCTTAGCATAGTTTAGATGGAGAGGGTAACAACCGTACTTACACTTGTACAATACCATTGGATGCATGCAAAGTGTAACCATCCTAACGATCCTACTACAAATATCTATCTTCTAGAATTATAAACAATGTTATACATGCAGGACGCGGTGTTTTGGCTCCTAGGTGCATTTGCACCCATTGTCTAAATACACATTTTGAAAAGTTAAAAAAATCGGAACAAAAATCCCGCGGGTATATCCGGACATTCTATGTGTATGCACAAAGTTTCAGTGAAAAACGGTGGTTTTTGTGGCTTGTGTAAAAAAGATAAAGAAATGCAAAATGAATAGTTGTAATGAAGCATCAGAAATTGTCTTTTTTACACAAGCCACAAAAAACGTCGTTTTTCACCGAAAACTTTGTGCACGCACATAGAATATCCGGATATACACGTGGGATTTTTGTTCGGAATTTTTCAAATTTTCAAAATATATATTTAGACAATGGGTGCATATGCACCTAAAGCCATTGCCAATTTCCGATACAGGCCAAGATATTTTATTAATTACTAGCAAAAAGGTCCGTGCGTTGCAACGAGAGAAAAAAATACCACACGCTCTTAATTTTTTAAAGATGGTCTATAATCTGAGAATTTGTAGCTATGGCCCAAACAAAGATGGTCTTAACCTATAAAAGCGTAGTTTAAGATTCTACAGCTATTCTATTTCAACACGGCTTGCATGCAGATTTAATCCGTACAAAGAAACGAGCAAGTGATCATGCATTTATTCATTTCATGTTCGGGATGAGGTGTTTTTATGGTTGAGTAAAGAAAAACGACAAAAAACAAACGATCTTGTGGGGCGCATCGTCCAACAGGCCGACCCCATTTCAGGTGGCGGAGGACGATGCGGCACTGCGGCTCATCTTGATGTGGCCAGAACTCACCGCCTACAGGGAGGAGCGGCTCAGCAAAGGTTGTTGTGCGCATTGTCTAACATGCCGATGGTGGCGCGCTAGTAGGCTACTGGGTCGTTTGTTGTTGTTGGCACCGCACCTACCAAGAAAAGGTAGAGGATCGTACGGCCGCCGGAGATGGTAAACGCCGCGACAGGTTGATGGCCAGAGGCGAGGAAGCGTTGGTGTGGCGATTAACATTGCAGCCTAGATATTATATTTTAAATTGTTAACAGGTAAAATAACATCATATTTAGATTCTACATATTTTTCTAATCAAATTTCATATATAACATGTTAAATTTGGAGTTACGGTTTAGAAGATATGAGTATTTTTAAAAACATTTGATATATACTGCGGGTTTAATATCAGAAACATTGAGGTTTCCATAAAATAACACGACGGATTAAGAATACCTATTTCTTTTATTAGTAGGTATAGAGTATAGACTACACATAAACATCTTCCTCAAGTTCTTTGTACCCCTTCGCTCTCGTATGTGAGGGCACCCCAAGCGCTAGTGTTTCTTGTGCTTCCCGTCGGCGCCGCCACCGGTCTACCTCCTCTTCTGTCGTCTTAGGGCCATGGAATCCTGGTGGATCCTGGCCCTTACCGGTGGGAGGGCTCCGTTTTTAGATGGTTTTTTGAGTTTTATTAGGGTTTGTGTCCTGCTCAGAGAGGCGAGGCGGCGGTGACTCTTTGAAGATGGAATAAGGTTCTCCCCGCCTTCCCCCCGTCCTGGTGGTGCTTCTTGCATCGCCGAAGGGTGTGTGGAGGTTTGTCTCCGCCTGATCTTGCGGGATTCAGTCGGCGTTTGCCTTTGATGGATCCACGTGGATCCGATCTTCGTTCGTCTCTGTACACATGTTTGCAGGTTGGATCCTTATGATCTACAAATTTCTTCAGCAATGGTTGTTGATGTCCTGATGCGTTGGTCCTATGGGGCCTTAGCACGACGACTTCCTGGCTATCTACAACAATAAGGTTTGCCTGGCTCAAATGAGGGAGGGGCGATGACAGCGGCACACCTTCGGCTCGCTCCAGTGTTTGTAGTCGTCGCTAGGTGGTCTACAGATACTGATGTATTTTTTATTTCTGATGTTCTTTGTACTACCTTGACAGTTCATAAATAGATTGAAAGTTTTCCTTCCAAAAAGAAAAACATAAAGATCTTCCTCCAGAACTTTCCATACTTGTAGAGCTCTCTTATGAAGTATCTCCACCTTTAATTATGATTTTTTTTTCTTGTAGAACACCC
Organism: Aegilops tauschii subsp. strangulata; assembly: GCF_002575655.3. Classification (NCBI taxonomy): domain Eukaryota; kingdom Viridiplantae; phylum Streptophyta; class Magnoliopsida; order Poales; family Poaceae; genus Aegilops; species Aegilops tauschii. Next base: position 23,121,243 of record NC_053035.3, on the reverse strand, counting down.
CTCTCAAATGTGTCTCCTCATAAAATACTATTTAAACTTTACAAGTATCTCAAGCCTGTTATCTACTTGAGAGAGCAGGAGTTTACATATCATCCATCATGTGGTCGCACCGAAGGTGGAGCTGCAGTTCGAAGAAAAATTCCACTTGGTTGATGGAGGGGCTACTTTTTAAGGATCTAGAGAATCAAAACCTATTTCCATGAAAAAACAAGCATTTGGTTTATTGGAGCTTAGTGTCTAGGCAAGGGGCGTGGAATTAGGCATTCGTCAACCCTGATTGTTTGTTCTCCGCAGTGAGGTTGAGGAGCTATGGGGTTGCTATCTAGCATACTCGATCGAGACATTACGGGATCCACTCGGTGATAGTGCTGAGGCATGAGGTAAGCATGTGACACAACGATGGGCATGTCGCTTAGAGCATCTCCAGCCGCGTCACCAACAGGCCCCGAGGCGCTTTTTTAGCGTCAGCGGGCGAAAATCGGCCCCGTCGCGTTTCCAGGAGTCCGTTTTTTGTCGGGTTGGGCCAAAATAACAGCCGGCGCACCCGAGCCGAACCCGGCGCCCTAGGGGTAGGGCGCCGGCACAAGCGAAACGTGGGCGTGGGGCCGCTCCGTCGGCGAGAGGAGGGCCTTTTCCCGCCGTTTCTTCCCGTTTTCCCCCTGGCTTCCCTCTCATTCTCTCCATTCCTCCCGCCAATCTCCTCCTCCCTCCCTCCCAGCCGGCCGCCATGCCGCCGAAGATGTACATGTTCCCTCGCGCCGCGACAGGAGCGACTGTCGCCGTCGCCCAGCCGAAGTAGAGGAAGCCGAGGGCGCCGCCGTCCAAGCCCCCCGGGCATGTCCACCGCCGACTGAAGGGCGGAAGTTCAGCTCCGGGAGGCTGTCACCACCGACCGATGGAACAGGGCCAACACCAAGAAGGCCCAGGACAGCGCGGCGCGGCTCGCGGCTGCAGCGGCGGCGGAGCGGTCGGCCGAACAAGCCGAGGCGGCTCGCGTGGAGATGGTGAACCCGCCCGGCGGCCACGCCCCGTAAACGCCCTGGAGCCAGCAAAGCGTCGGTTCTCCGGCCGGCATCTCGTCGTCGCCGCAACCCTGGGGCTGCACGCCGTCGCCGGGCTACGCCGACTGTGACGCGCACGGCAGGTTCAACCCCAACATCACCTTCCCTCATGGTCACCCGGCCCAGCGCACGCCCTCGCCCGCCTTCGCCGGCGTATACTACCCCCCGTACAACTACTCCCCGCCGGCGTACGCATCCTCCCCGACACCCCCTCTCTGTTGTGGCGCGCTGCCCTTCTCCCAAGCCTCCACGTCGCATCTCGGCGACACCGGCGCGACCGAAGCTGACATGGACAACACCATCACGGCCGGCTCGGCCGTCGCCGTCGTGTCCCCTGGGTTTGCTACCCAGGACGACACAATGGACCTCAACGGCGACATGGACGGCGAGCTCGAGTACGGCGAGGAGGAGCCGGAGCCGAAGGAGGAAGAGGACGAGGAGGAGGCGTCGGCGCCTGCTCCTGCGAGGAAACAGGAGAAGAAGAAGGGGGCGGCCAGGACCGGCGAGCCACGCATCAAGTGGGCGTCCAAGGAGGACGAGTGCCTCGCCGAAGCGTGGAAAGTCGTCTGCCTTGACCCGATCACCGGCACGAACCAGAGCATCGACACGTATTGGGACCGCATCAAGGCCGAGTTCGACGAGCGCAAGCTCGTCGACCCCTACTTCAAAGGCGTGTACATGCAGCGCGGGGCGAAGGCAATGGCGAACCATTGGGGGCTCATCCAATCGGCGTGCAACAAATGGCATGGGATCGTCGAGGAGATCGCGGCTCACCTAGAGAGCGGCACTAGCGTCGAGGATCGGGTATGGCACGCCGGCCTCTCCCTTTTTCTTTTCGCGGAGTGCGCGCCGCTCACTGATAGTTCCTCGGCGCAGCTGTTGCGGATGTTCGGCATGTTTCGGCAGGACAGCAGCGACCAAGATTTCAAGTACCTCCACGTCCTCAAGCGGATCGAGAAGTGCGACAAGTGGGCGGATGTCCGGCGCACCCTCGCCAAGGCTAAGGAGACCTACAAGCCGAACGCGACGACGCCGGGCGCGGGCGATGGGCGCCCCGAAGGCAACAAAGGGGCCAAGAAGGGGAAACACGCAGACTCGGCAACCGCGCGAGTGCAGGAGTCCATTGAGCATTGCCTCGCCAACGCGCAGGCCCGGGGCGCCCTGCGTGAAGAGAAGACCAAGGCGCGGTGGTCGGTGTTGATGACGAACAGCGCCGTCAAACTTGACCTACTTCGAACCAACGTCGCCGCGAAGAAGAGGAACACCGACCTGGCTTTCCTGATGGGCGGGACGGACATGCTCCAGAGCAACAACGAGCAGGTCAAGGCGTGGTACTTGGCGGAGCGCGGCCTCATCCTGAACCAGTTGCCGTCGACGGCGCCGCCAACTCCCATGCCCACACCGACGATGCCGCCAAGCCCGAGCGATTATGCCTCCACGACGCCCAGCAGCACAGAAGCCGCGCCGACGCCGCCCAGCACAGAAGCAACTCCGACACCGCCGACTCAAGAGGCCGACCCCGCCGTGTGATGCGTTGCCCACGCGTACTTTCTTTTTTGTACGCCGAATTTCATCCGAACTGTGGCAAGGTGTGATGATCGCCGAACAGGGCCGCTGATCGCCGGACTTGTGGCTTTTTTTGTGAGCGAGAACGGCCAAGTTTGAATTTGCCGTGACGTGGGGGCGACGCCTGGCGGCGTGGCTGGGAGCTAGATCGCCCACAGGGGCCAATCTAGCGCCGGCTCGCCCCCAGGCGGCACATTTTCGGCGCCCTGGGGGGGCCAACGGCTGGAGATGCTCTTATATTCATACAAGCAAGGAGGGGTGCTGAACCTGTCTCTGCGAGTACCAGGTTCAAGTTGGTAATTGAGTCTGCCGGGCACCGGGAGATGAACAGGTGGAGAATATGAGAAAATGGTGGAAAATATGGAATATTGAAATCTTGAAACATGTTGGAGTTGTGTCGAATATTGTGTACAAGATAGGTTACAGTTGGACTCTGAGTAGTATTGTGTTTAGATAGGATATGGAGTCTTATCCTATTAGGACACTTGTATCCTAGGCCTCTCATATATAATGGTGGTAGACACACGATGTAACCTATGCCAACATAATAGCACAGGAGCACAAGGGAAGCCGGGGGCATGTGCCGGCATCTAGGGCGACCGGGTACGGTATTGTAGCGGTATCATGGGGAGGAGCGCCCATAGTCAAGCCTCGGGGATGTAGCCATATCGGTGAACCTCGTTAACAAATATCGGTGTCGTGCTCGTGTGATTACTTGGTCCTCATACGATCAACGGTATGCATCGGTTTTATTCTAACAAGTGGTATCATGAGCTAGGTTATTCGGAGGCTGTGAATTGTTGTTCTAGAAGAGTAAGAACGTCGACAAAAATCTGTGAGAAGTGGTTGTGATACAGGGCAAAGTTCGTCGGCGAGTTATGATCGAAAAACAGATGTGGTCGAGTTGTACTTGACAGAAGCGATCGGAAGCTGCGGGTTGATTGGTCGATGTCGATCGCAGCGGCAGCGATGCGTGCAGCTGCAGTAGGCGACTAGTACAGCGGAGGGTTTCGGATCGAACTGTGGTGAGATCCAATCACCTAGGTGCTGGCCAAGCCAGGCCAGACACGGGTGCGAGCTGGTCCATGAGGACCGAAGCCCAAGGCCGGCGTCATGTGGCAGCCCCCGTGGAAGCTAGTCAGGCGTGGAAACTGCAGCAAGGCAAAAGTGGAACGCTGGGTTGGCTGCGTGTGGGGATGGCAGTTTTGCCCATGGGTATGGGTACCCGCGGGTACCCTACCCAAAAACAATGAGCATGGGCATGAATTGGAAAGATTTTGTACCCACGGGTAATGGGTATCCATACCCGCAAAATCTATGGGTAGGGCATGAGTATTAAATTGCGTCCATGGGTAACTCAACGGATACCCAGAAAATTTAATAAATCAAAATTATTCCTATGACATGTGGGGTAAGCATCTAACTCTTATGGCCCAACCCTAAGTCTTGTATTCTCTAAACCAGCCATAGGTCATAGGCCCGCAATCTCCTGCTCGACACTCCTCTGACGTCCTATGTAACTTCTTGAAACAGTGAAATCTCGATTCATCGCCATCGAACTCTCGCCAGTGACCCCCAATTCCAACTGCTCATTCCCACTACGTCGGGCTTCCACCAACCGCTGATCATACTCCCCTTGATGCCTCCAAGAAGCCACCCATCGGAGGAGGCTATGTTGGTGCTATAATGCCCGCCCATATCACTTGAATTTTACACTCGTTTATCTATTTTTTTTAAATTTAAATGCTATATATGATACCCAATGGATACCCATTGGGTACTGGATACCCGGTGGGTATGGGGGTATTAATTTATGCCCATGGATATTGAAGTGGGTGGGTATAGAAAGTTTCTATGGGTAGGGGTTTAGGCAGAAGGAGGTTGTACCCGCCCATACCCTACCCATTGACATCCCTATGCGTGTGGTGGTACACGCTGCATGAATCGGGAGTAGACATGAGATTTGTTTTGGAGCAAAAGAATAGGACCGAGTCCTGGTATCAACACGCGCATATCAAATCTTGCGAAGGAAAAATCCATTGATACATCCATCAGGGACTAGCAAGGATGGTTGGCAAGGCAAAAGCAATTAGCTTAGCATCAGGAGTTAAAGCCAAGACAGGAGCTGCTCACGTGAAGACAAAGTTGGTTGGTTTTGCTAGTAGCGTCGCGTGGAATGCTCATAGTTTTTTCACAGAGTCAGCTCTACGAAGAACCAGGAGGTCAACGGTTCCGGATTTAAGGTGGAGAAGTTCGTGAAACTGAAAACTTTGGATTATGGCAGACAAAGGTAAAAGATTTGTTGGCACAACAGGGATGCTTGAAGGCGTTGCAGGAAGTCATGTCAGCTAAGATGGAATTATCAGGTGATGGATGAAGATTCGTGGAAGACGATTTGGGAGTCTCGAGTGTGTCATGCAGTCGAACAAGTTCGGCTTGGTCGGACTAGTCAGTCTGACGGATCGGCGCAAGTTGGTTGGTACAGAAAACGATGCGGGATCGGCGGCGGCGACATAGGGGCGTGATGCTGATGGTGACCGACTTCTGGGCGTGGAAACACGTGGGGCAGGCTTGAGGGCTTGTGTGACTTCGACAAGACTATGGCGCGGGGTTGATTCAAGACGGTGTACACACGGGGCTTGGAGTCGACGGGGCGCGGGGTGGCACGTACAACCACCATGGAGTCATGTTGAAGGTGGAGCTAATTGAGGGGCTACGGCGTAAGTGCACAAAGAGTTGAAGCCTATTCAGCGGGAAAAAGCGAGTGACACGTAATTCGGACTGAAGCCCAGTGGTCTGATAGAAGCGTGAAACTCGTCATCGGTCGGTGATGATCAGTGGTACTCTGCAGTGGGGGTTGAGTGGTGTGGGTTCGCGACCCTTGAGACTCGACCGGGACAGCGGAGGCTCGACGCGGTAATAGCAGCGAGGCGTGCGGTATGCATGGGACATGGAGACGGGCCAGGGCTCTAGTGGTCACACATGTGGTGAGACAACTGCGAATTTGTCTCGGGATGACTACAAGCAACGGTGAAATTTCTTCAAGTTTCAGACAGGCGGTCAAGAAAGGAGCGGTGATGTTGAGTTCAGGTAACTCTTATGTGTGATGCCCAATATGTGAGTTGTTCATTTTCACGCAGGTCAGTGATCAGTGTGTGATGGTGTTGGACTTATACTTTGGAAGTTGGGAGCACAAATTAGAGTAACAAGGAACTTAATTTTGCTCGAGCATTGACTGTGATCAGAAAAGAAGGGACTACAAATTGTAGGTGGAGTCATATGGAGTCTTTGGAGTAGCATCGGTACTCATGGGATAAATTCAAGTCCAATGTACATGGAAGTTTGACGCATGGACGAATTCAAGGTGGTGGAGAATATTCGCCAACGTGGAGTTTGTTGGACTTGTGTCGAATATTGTGTACAAGGTAGGTTACAGTTGGACTCTTAGTAGTATTGTGTTTAGATAGGATATGGAGTCTTGTCCTAACAGAACACTTGTATCCTAGGCCTCTCATATATAGCGGCGGTAGACACACGATGTAACCTATGCCAACATAATAGCACAGAAACGCAGGGGAAACCGGCGGCATGTGCCGGTGTCCCGGGCGACCTGATGCGGTATTATGACGGTATCACGGGGAGGAGCATCCGTAGTCAAGCCCCGGGGATGTAGCCATATCGATGAACCTTGTTAACAAATCTCGGTGTCGTGCTCGTGTGATTAATTGGTCCTCATACAGATCGACGATATGCCTCGGTTTTATTCTAACAAAACATGACCATATATTATGTTGTATTCACTGCACATCTCATGGTGAAGATGAAAAAATAAGGAGGAGGACTCCTATAGCCATGGTACAGGCAAAAGACTATATATGATAAAAAGGACAAAACAATTGGGAATTTGACTCGAGATAACTGAAAGGCATTGGCTATTTTTTTTCAAGTTTCAGACATGCATTCACCCTGAGCGAGGATGATAAGTTTAGGTAATTATTGTAAGTCGTACCAAATATGATAGTTGTTCACACCTGCGAATCAGGGAAAAGAATAATAGGGCAACGACGCAACAATATTTTTAGATATGGTGACTATGGTCGATGTGTGATGACACATGGGTGATGACATTGAATGGATACTCCGGAAATTCAAGACCCAAAAACTATAGTACAAAAGAGCTTAATTCTGGCAAGACTAGTTATCTTCCTATTTAATAATAGTGGAATTAGATACTTGTTTGCAGTCAGTTTTGAATTGTTTGGACATAAAAATTTGCAATTTGCCATGCGAATTTGTAATGTGAGAATATTTATCATTTGTGAATTTTTTCCATTGAGCATTACTTATAAAAATTAGCACTCTGAAACTTGAGCAATTTTTATTTTTCAGTTCTAAAACATGAAGAGTAAGAATAGTGGTAGATCGATGTTGAGAGATATTAGTGTTTCTTGAACAGTTTTAAGTCCTGATCAATTTTGTGAGTTCATTACATGCTATATTTTTTATGTATTACCAATTTTTCTATTGATGCTTTAGTTATACATGCCAAAACAAGGCGATAGGCTTTAAAAAAATGCCTTTAAAATTTTGAATACACACTCTTCAAATCCTGGGCCCATCCCTGCCTCGGAGTAGTGTGTTCTGTTGGGTAGCTAAACTGTTCTTCAGTCTCGGCTACCAATTTTTTCTTTCCTAGTTCCCTCCCCCTCTGGCTATTTCTCCTAAGTCTTGTACAATTTCTTCCCCCTACTATAATGAAAAGGCAGAGCTCCTGCTGTTCTGGTAAAAAAAATTGTAGGTGGAATCATGTGAAGTCAAGGTAGACGGTACGGTTTATTGTGCATGTCGGCTTCAGGATGGTGAGGACATACTTGCCAAGGTAGAGTTACTTGGAATTGTGTCAAATATGTGTACATGTTTTACTATAACCAGCACATATGCCCGTGTGTTGCAACGGGACAAAAAAATATGCATTTAAAGTTAGTGAGAATTATATGTGCAAGCAAAACCCTGTGTGCACATGAAAAAGGAACATTTATGTTCTCGGTTTTGCCGGGTGTGAAGTAATCAATCCGCTATCTTTTCATTCATTGAGGGCGTTTAAGAGTTCTGTTACTTTTTTTAATACAAGAGTTTTGTTACATCGTCGTACGCCAGAGACCCATGAATTAGTAAATCTAATTTCCTTTCAATCAAGGAAATTTTAAGGTATAAAGTTTCTGAATATTATAGGAAACATGAAACATTTTTAAAATCCTAAACAGGTTTTTGAAAATTATGTACACTAAACGCAAACAAAATTTGAAAAAGGAATATCTTTTAAAATTCACAAACATTTTTTGAGAACACAAACTTTTTTATAAAAACATGGACAATATTTGAATTTGTGAACATTTTTCTAAAACGGGAACATGTGTTTAAAATTCATAATATTTTTCGAAAATGTTTATCTTTTATACAAGAACATTATTTTGAATTGTGAAAATTTCACTAAACCAAGAATATTTTTCGAATTTGATGCATTTTTTAAAATGTCATTTTCTTTTTAGAAATCTCGAGCACATTTAAAAAAATAATAAAATGTTTTGAAAAATGGGATTTTTTTCTAATTCCAAATAATTTTTAAAATAGCAACAAAATTTTGGAATTTTGAAAATTTTCCAAAAAAATTTGAAACTCTGAACCTTTTTTGAGAATTTCGAATTTATGAAATAAATTATGTAATAAAAATAAATTATTGGTTGTACTATGCGAGCTCCGACTATTTGCGTCCTGTACAAGCTCCGACTATTTGCCACCCTGTGCGAAAAATAGTATTTTCTCAGCTGCGTGGGCAGAAAAATAAGTGGGCTGGCTACGCTGGGCCGCAGCACGCGGCCCATGTATGAAATTCTGGAAAAATCTTTTGTTCTAGCAGACGGACGCATAAAAATTTAGTACCACCTCGGATAATTATTTTTTCTTTTCGACGGTGAACGGATGAAAATATTGACGAAACACACATTGCTTTATTAGTATGTATGTATATGTATATATATATATATATATATATATATATATATATATATATATATAGATTATATTGGACTTCAAATTTGTTGGGTGGAGGGGGGTGGGGGCGGGGTGGGTTAGGTGTGTGAACTCACATCTGCCACCCAAATGTGGGATGGAAAACAAAGTGCCTCCTATGGTGAAGCTGGTAGGTTGTGCTAATGATGGGCTTCATATGCTAGTTGCTCAAACAGGGAACAAAATGCAGGAGGGATAAGTCTAGGCAAACAACGATAAATTACTATTCAGGTCCTCCAAGTTGCAATCCCTATGATGAGATCCAACTCTCAGAAAAAATGGAAAAAGATGTGTGGCTATCATTTTGGACAGAGGGGCAGTAGCATTGTGATGAAGATTTGCAAGTGGACACCTGAGTCAATGGGTATATACAAACTAAAGTATGTGTGGGTTAGAGCTTCTGAACTGGCAGATAACCCCTAAATTTATCACACATTCGTGGATGTGGAATAGCTAGGTGGTACACTAAAGGAGAATATATTTTTTTGCTTTGTGTTTTTCAGTATGTCGAGTGTAATTTATCGGCCACTTGGCTTACGCCCCTCTAAGCCGTGTGTCGACGACACGGCGCACGGCCAAGACCTGTGCCTTGGCGTACTGCCACGTACGCCATGACATGGCTAAAAACACTCGGCGTACCAAAATAACTCGGTGTATTGGGTTAAAGCCTAGTGTCATCGTGGACAGGCGAATAGCCGCGCCACATGGCCGTGCTCGTCGCAATTCACGGCACCGTGACGGTGGCCCATATAAGTCGGGTGTTGTCTAACGGATCTCTTGGCGTACATAACATCATTTCTTTTGTTTCAAATGAAAACATTTCATCTATTGTAAGCTGAGTAGGCGGCTTAATATACACGACTTCTTAAATATAAGTCTTTATATAGATTTCACTATGGACCACATACGAATGTATCTAGATGCATTTTAGAGTATAGATTCACTCATTTTGCTCCGAATGTGGTCCATAATGAAATCTCTTCAAAAACTTATATTTAGGAACGGAGGGAGTACATTGGATTAGGGATGGCAATGGGTACCCATTACCCGCATACCCTGTGGGTAAAAACCCTATTAGGGCAAGGGTATGGGTCAAAAAAATACCCATGGGTATATAAATAGGAAAATTTTATACCCATCGGGTACAGTGGGTACGGGTATGGTTTAGTATAACCCATACCCATGTACCCATGTACCCGCATATATTCTGACAAACCGGCCTTATATATTATGTATTCACATATTAAACATATTACATGTGCATAAATCCCACATCCCTAAAAAGACCTCATTATGCACTCATGTTAGGCCGCTGCTCCACAATAGCTAGCCCACAAACTAGTATGCGTTGTTGTCATGATGTGTTGCTGTTTATAAATTATTATTATAAGTTGTTGTTTATGACTATGTAATGCTCAAATTGATGTGTTGCAAATCTGGGTAATTTTACCCGCGGGTACCCATTTACCCTAGTGGGTGAAGGGTATGGAAAAAAATTATACCCATCAACGGATATGGGTACGGGTCATGGGTAAGGTTTGAGATGACGGGTAATGGTATGGGGTGGCTCCACCCGTACCCAAACCCTGCGGGTGCCATCCCTACATTGGATAATATCTCACAACCCACCGCTTCCCAGCCAGTTATAACGCGGGCGCCTCTCTCTCTCTCTCTCGCGCTGGTTTGACTCCCCTCCATCAGCTGCTGCACCGCCGCCCTGCCCCCAAGCTAGACGCCGGTTACGTCTCCACCACCAAACCCAACGCCGGCGACCGAGAAAACCACACTGGCCGAGGTGAGAGCTCTTCCGTTTATCCTTTTTTTCCTACGAAAAGGTGTGATGGCACCACCCTTTTATCTTGCCCGTTGTGGCTTGCTAAGATTCGTGCACTGGCCTGTCCAGTCCAGCAGCAGATGCGTGTTTATCCAGTGTACTTAATGCTGACCGAGGCATGCAGCAGGTCCTAGATGTAGGCTGGATATAGGTTGGTTTGACATGCATGCACAGCAGTAGTATCTTTCCTCACGCTTTCTCTCGCACATGCTGTCTCTCACTAGCTCTCTTTCTCCTGCCACTCTCTTTGTCCCACCTACATGCACAATTGCACAAACATCTTCAGAAGTCCTTTTCTACACCCGAGCTCAAGTGAGCTTGGAACGACGCGCCACACTGAATGTCCCGCATGACGCGCCATAATGAATGTCCCTATTACAATTTTCGATATACCGTCATACCGTTAGGCGTCTTAAAATCATCGCACGTCTTTTTCCCATGCGTTTCTGTTTACGAGTCTGCAGCATCTGACAATTTACCTGGATGCTTATAGTCCTGCTAACCCGCCGGACTGACTGACGCGTCTTCTTTGGCTAGAGCGTTTGAGTTATTTTACCAAGGCAGACCCTCTGATTCGTTGTGTCAATCCATCCAGTCTCGTTTACCAATCGCGTCATACGGAACTTGCTAGACCTTCCACGATGCCCTTTTTTTCCGCCGTCAAATTTATTGGCGCATTTAGTCTCTTTAAATATGTTTGCCCTGCATCAGAACCATCGACCCATCCCCCTTCTCCCGCAAAATCCCCATTTAGCAAGGTTCTCTCCTTTCCCTAGCATCAAGGACGTCGCCATTCCCTGTGGCTGTCGAAGCTTATTCCCATCCCCATCCACAAAGAAGGTATTTGTATTCTCTGTCTTTGTCGACTCCTTGTCTTACAAGTATCACCGGTATCATCCCCCATCCGATCTGCCTCAAGTGATTCTTGTGTGTTGAGATGAATCTTGGACCCTGTCTGTAAAATATTCAGTTACTTGTTTGTTAGGGCCCCCTTCCGATCTGCCTCAAGCGCAAGTGTTTCTTGTATGTTGAGTACATCATTAACTCTGTCTATAGGTGTGAGGCTATGCTCTGGATAATTTAGAATATCTGTTAGGGTAGAAACTTGTAAATGTCCAGTTACTTATTCGTTCATTGTTGGTGTGTCTGATTAAATGTTTATGTTGTTTGTTCCAGATGGATAAGTTGTGGATGGTCAGGTTCATTGTGCATAGAGAATCTTTTTGTCAACCTCCACCTAACCCACGGTTTGAAGACTCAATCACTATTGATAATTTGAAGGAACAGTTGATGCAACATGGGTTAGGCCGAAATAATTTTATTCACTATCGAAGCAGGGCGAAGTCAAGTTACAGGATCAGGTGTAACTTTAGTGGCACGAATAAGTTCAGCTCAAATTACAGGAGGATGTTGAAGTCAAGTAACAAGAAGATGATGCTGAACCCTAGGTGTAGGACGAGGTTGGGCTCAAGTGGGTGGTTGAAGTTGAACACATGTGACCGGATGACGATGGCTGAACTAACCAATGATACCACAGTTGGGAACATGATCGAAGAATAAAAATCATTTCACATGGTTGACTTGCATTGTTACTGGAGATCTGAGGGGTTTGTAGAGCCTGCTCCAATTACAGATGCTGACAGTGTGAAGTAGCCACCCTACTGTCGTGCCCATGACTAGGTGATGCGATATGATGTTGCCAACAACTCTGTACTCATGTTTCAAGTGATTTCATGCTGTCTAGAATTCTGAATTTGTTAAGTAGCACCGCATGCTGTCTGAAAACTCTGAAATTGCTAGTGTGTGTGTGTGGGGGGGGGGGGGGGGGGGGGGGGGGGTGCATGTCAAGCCCCTGATGTTAATTTGCTCTTTGTAGGTTAATGTTACTTTCATGTATATGTAGTTATGCTTTGTAGGTGACCATGGACATGCCAGTACACGGTAGGATAAAGATAGATTAACCCATTTTATTCAGTCTTTTTGGTCCAACTCACCACAACACAATATGAAAAAAGTGTGAAGCAAGTCTATTTCGCTAGGTTTTTGCTACCTTTTTCCTAGTGCACCAGTCTTCGAATTGCTTCTGGTGCTTAGCTCTGTGTTCTTTCTTTTGCTTATCCTCCAACATCTTCTGCTCTTTTCTTTCCACGTACCCGACACCAAACCAGTAAAGCTCATACTATTTCTCAGATTCTAGCCATCTAGCATCTTCCTGGAATCGGTTGACTGGTTTGTTAGATACTAAAGTAGGAAAACAGATATATTAGGATATCAAAACATTGGCTTACGAAGAGTATGGCGTAGGCCCCTTGGTGTGCCCGCAGATGAATCCCCAACAACCCATTTCTCCTTTGATTCTTATCTTGTACTCGTCGGCAGTGTAGCAGGCTGGCAGACCGCAACGGCAGTACATGACCTGTGGCACATAGGAATCCAGCTCCTCGGCGGATGGCATATCTTGGCATATCTGGTGGTAGCAAGGTGCCGCTACAGGGTCCTACTACTTCATCCAAACCGAATAAACCACCAATTTCTTTGTGCAAAGAGGATACCATGGTTCTGTTGTGGCTATGCTGAAACAATGGTGCTGTGTGTAAATTTATAGAGGGTCTGCACCACAGGTATATAGCCGTTGAACAGAGTGTTCAAACAAGGCAGGAGGTCTGATATCCTAGTTGGATGCTCTAACTTTACCGGGTCGTGTTTAACAGGCTGGTGGCCGGACGTACATGGCTTTGGTGGGCTAGCTCAGTCCTCCTTTTTCCTTGTGTTCTATCGAGAGGGGGGGGGGGGGGGGGGGGGGCAACGCTCCTCCCTCTCCTTTCCCCAATCTGTCGCGCTAAAACCCTACCGGGCGGCGCTTGTCCTCGGTTTCCATGGAAGCCGAGGACTCGCCGGCTAGCCGATAGAACGGCTGCAACTCCTGTTGTTTGCCACCCTAAGCTGGCCCCGACCAGCCGTCAGCACCGCAAGCAATCCAGGCAACATGAAATGTGTACTGAGACTTCGCTTTCAGGGACATTCAACCATGGGAGGATGTAAGTGACCGTAATCGCCAAAGCTTTTGAATATTTCTTGTGTGCAATTAGTTTGGGTATGTATTAGGTCTTATGTAGCGCGGTCTGTAACATTTGAATAAAATCCATTCATCTCTCCAGACCAACCGGATCCGTCCAGCAGCTCATCCTAACAAATAAGTGGAATAAATTCTGGGATCTAACATATTTGTAGTTTTGTACTGATACCAAAAGCAGTTTTTTTTCAAGTATATGAACATATATTAGTCTATTTTAAATTGGTTGCAAAGTGCTGGCACTTTGCTAGCAACATTAGGAATTAATGGACTGCTTCAATTGCAAACTGATCTTACATTTCATGGAGTCATAGGTTGCTCTGGAAAAAATCCAACTAACAACGTATAGCACACAGCAATATTATGAAATGTAGTGCAGAATTGTGCAATATTATGGCATAGGAAATCTATTGATTTTCATCATCTTTATTTTCTGGAAAATAGAAATACAAACCGATTGTATGCCGTGATGAAAATAAAACCAGCAGCTCCTTTAATTAATCCTAACTTTAATATGGATATGGGTCAATTGAATGATATAGCAAAGAAAAAAAATTGTTGCAAAAGATGGCAAAAGTAAACTTAACAACACTGACCTGAGATAGTGCGGTAACAATGTGCCGCCTCCATAGCTCGTTATCTTCGATATTATAGGCTGTTATGGCGACCTGCCCGCCAAGGTGCATCAGCAAGATAGGTGCCCAAAGCACCTGCAGCCCATTACTTTCATTCTCAGAGACAGAGCTGGGTAGCTGCTTGTACCTTTGCCGGTTGAAGAGTGTGGCGAGAGCATATATCGCCACGGCATCGCTTCCTCGGAATGCGAGCCAGGTGACAAATCTGAACCACGGTGTGGCCCCGGACTTGCGGAAGACTGCAAAAATAGCGAGGACGTACTGGATACCAAGACTGCCAAGAGCAAGGACGTGTAGCTGCCACTCACCCCACCATTGCACAGCACCTGAGAGTGGCAACCCCGTTCTCTTCTGAAAGCCCCCGCTCTTGTTCACTGATGTTTCTTCTTCTGCTAATGGTTTCTAACTGTTCACGTACGGTTTGGCCTTTGTCTCATATATATGTATGATCGAATGCTACATGCCAGATTGTCAACTTCTTGCCAAGTCCTTACGCCACGGTATGCACGATAAGCTTAATTATTATTCCATTTTCATACCTAGATATCAACGTCTATGCTTGTCTTTGTAACTTTGGGGCCAAGTGAATCTATATCTTCCAGGAAAATACGAAGGAAACTCAGCTGATGCGCATACTTGTAACGAACTGGAGAGGAGGGGATCGGGAGCAGGTGAGGGAGAGCGAGAGAGAGGCTTGGGGAGGAAGAAGAGATTGCTTCTAGAGGAAGGATTGGGGTGAGTTGACAGTCTGTTACATCACATGCCCTCCACCAGCCACAGGCGGCCAGCTTTTAAACCCCACGCGACTCACACACGCACATGCCGGGTGGGTCCCTTCTGCAGGTTGCCAAGTCACACATGCCAAGTGGCCAGGTGTGACATTCTCTCCCCCTTAAGACTGAGCCTCGTCCTGAGTGCTTGCTTCGGCGTCGTCCCAAATGGCTGCTGAAGGAAATCGCTGACGAAGAACCTCGTAATCTTCCCATGTGATGGCGGGCCGCGAGCCGTCACCCCACTGCACCTTGACCTGCATGATGGCCGCATTGTCGCGCTTCATCATGCGCCGTTCCAGCAGCTAAGTTGGTGCCCCCGACGACACGGAGAGGTCCGGCACGTGTGGCAGCTCTGTGTACACCAGCGTGTAATCCGGCGTGAATGGTTTGAGCTGGGAGACGTGGAAGACCGGGTGCATCTTGCTCGCTGGCGGCAGGTCGAGCTTGTACGCCATGAGGCCGATCTTCTCGAGGACGGTGTACGGGCCGTAGAACTTGAAGGCGAGTTTGGCGCAGGGACGACTGACGATGGAGCGCTGCACGTAGGGCTGCAGCTTCAACAGCACTTGCTCGCCGACCTAGAATTGGCGCTCCGTGCGATTGCGGTCGGCCTGCTTCTTGAAGCGGTGTTGGGCGCCGATGTGCTCTGTGTGCGCCGCCCAATCCATGTCGTCGCCGGCGTGCTCCTCATCTGGTCAGGCCGGCATTGCCCCGAGGTTGGCCTCCTTCCCGTAGAGCGCCTTGAAGGGAGTGCAGTTGAGCGAGGAATGGAATGTGGAGTTGTACCAGAACTCTGCCACGGGGAGCCAGCGATGCCACTTGCGCGGCGCATCGTGCACCGTGCACCGGAGATACATCTCCATGCACTGGTTCACGCGCTCGCTCTGGCCGTCCGTCTGCGGGTGATATGTGGTGGAGTAGAGCAATTTGGTGCCAGCGCCGGCGAGCAACTGTTTCCACAGGTTGCTGGTGAACACCTTGTCGCGGTCAGAGACGATGGAGGCGGGGACGCCATGGATTTTCACCACATTGTCCCAGAATGCCCTTGCCACTTGCGGTGCGTGGAACGGATGGCGCAAGGGGATGAAGTTGGCAAATTTGGTGAACCGATCCACCACCACCATGATCGTGTCCGCGCCTTCCGACACGGGCAATCCTTTGACGAAGTCCATCCTGATATCTTCCCACGGCGCAGTCGGCACCGGAAGGGGCGCCAGGAGTCCCGCCGGCTTGCAGTGCTCGTGCTTCGCATGCTGACAGACCGAGCACACTGCACGAACTCCTCGACGTCGCGCTTGAGGCCGCGCCACTCGAAGTGTTTGCGCACGCGCTGGTACGTCGCCGTGGCGCCAGAGTGACCACCCACCGCGCTGTTGTGGAGCGCGGCATTGGCGCCAATCCACAGGCGACCCTAGCGGTGAATGATGCCGTGATGTAGCTCATAGCCGTCGTCATCCAGGCTGGCGTGGGCGAGCTTCTGAAGGCGATCTTGGGCGTCCGGGTCCGTGGAATAGGAGTTGAGCACCTCCTGTATCCAGGCCGGCTGGCACGTCGAGAGCACGGCCAGGTCGAGCTGCTTGCCGACGCGCGACAAGGCATCGGCCGCTCCGTTGTCCAGTCCGCGCTTGTACTGGAACCTAAATTGCAAGCCCACCAATTTCGCCATGGCCTTGCGTTGCAGCTCCGTCTCCAGATGCTGTTCGCCCAAATTGCAGAGCGACTTGTGGTCCGTGAGGATGTCGAAGGGGCTGCGCTGCAGGTACGGGCTCCATTTGTCGATGGCCATCATCACCGCCAGGAATTCCTTCTTGTACGTTGAGAGTTGCTGGTTGCGCACGCCGAGGGCTTTGCTGAAGAAGGCGATCGGGTGGCCTTCCTGGACGAGCACCGCGCCCACCCCTGTGTCGCACGCGTCCGTCTCGATCGAGAAGGGTTTTTTGAAGTCAGCGAGCGCGAGCACTAGCGTGGTGATCATCGCCGTCTTGAGCCGGTCGAAGGCCGCCTGAGCTTGCTCCGTACAGACGAAGCCTTTCTTGGTGAGAAGCTGTGTCAGTGGCTTGGCGATGATGCCGTAGTGCGGAACGAATTTTTTGTAGTAGCCGGTGAGGCCGAGAAACCCACACAGCTCGGTGGTGTTCGTCGGTGTCGGCCACTGTTCCATGGCGTGCGTTTTCTTCGTGTCCGTGGCCACACCCTCCTTGGAGATCACGTGGCCGAGGTGGTCGATGTGGTCAGCGGCGAATGTGCACTTGGACTCCTTGACGTAGAGCTGGTCGGCGCGGAGGAGCTCAAAGACGATGCGCAGGTGCTCCAGGTGCTCCTCCATGGTCTCACTGAAGATGAGGATGTCATTCAGAAAGATGATAACGAACTTGCTCACATACTTACCAAAAATGGCGTTCATCAGGCACTGAAACGTGGCCGGGGCGTTTGTGAGGCCGAACGGCATGACTCTGAACTGAAAGTGTCCATGGTGCGTTTTGAACGCCGTCTTGTATTCGTCCTCCTCCCGCATCCTGATCTGGTGGTAGCCGGCGCGTAGGTCCAGCTTGGAGAACACCGTAGTGCCGGCCAGTTCGTCGAGAAACTCGTCGATGATGGACAGAGGGAACTTGTTTTTTATGGTAGCGTCGTTGAGGCGGCGATAGTCGACGCATAACCGCCAGGTTCCGTCCTTCTTCTTGATCAGCAGGACCGGCGCGGCGTACGAGCTTACCCTGTGCTGATCACCCCGGCGTCCAGCATCTCCTTGACCTGACGCTCGATCTCGTCCTTCTGGAGCGGCGAGTAACGGTATGGGCGCGTGTTCGCGGCGACCGCACCCTCCACCAGTGTGACGGCGTGGTTGTACTGACGGTGCGGAGGGAGCCCTTGCGGAGCCGCGACACATCGGCGAACTCGTCGAGCAGATCGGCGAGGGGGGGTCTGGCTGGGACGCTTGCAAGGTGGGCGTGCCGCGTGCCCGCAGGTGTCTACCATGGCCATGGCCTAAACGTCATTCCCGGCGATCATCTTGCGCAGCTCATCGGGTGTGACGGCTTTAAGAGTGGTGGCGGCCTTGGTTGGCACGCCCCGCAGGGTGACTTCCTCGCCGTCGTGCCAGAATTGCACCCACTTGTCTTGCCAGTGACATGTCATCGGGCTGTGCTGGGCGAGCCAGTCCATCCCCAGAATGCCGTCGTACGCGCCGATCTCCAACTCGCGCATGGGTGTCTCGAATGTGGGGCCCTGCATCCACCACTTGAGCCCGGGCACCACGCGGTTGCAGGTGAGATTGTTGCCGTTGGCCACGCGCACCTCCACGGTGGGCATCTCTTCGGTGGCGAGGCCGAGGCGGTCGACAAACGCTTTGTTGACGAAGCTGTGGGTGCTGCCTGAATCGAGCAGAAGCAGCATGACTTGGTTTCCCACCAGTGCACGCAGGCGGATCGTGGTCGCCGAATCCGTGCCGTCTAGTGCATGCGACAAGAGAAGGCAGCATTTGGGCGCGTCCGCAGCTGGAGCAGGCGGCTGCGCTGCTGGCCCTGGGTCGTCGAGAAACTGTCGGGCATGAATGGTGTCGTCCGAGAGCACCTCACCATGATCACCGATGCTGATGGTGAGCAGCTGCGCAGGCTGGGCGCAACGATGCTATCTGGAGTAGCGATCGCCGCACTTGAAGCATAAGTTGTTGGCGCGGCGGCAGTTGTGGAGTTGCCGCTCGCGCACGTAGTCGTCCGTTGGGGCGCGGTTGGGCGCGGCCATGCGCGGCTGTGGTGGAGTAGGTGCCGGGGGAGGCCGGCCCGCTGGTGTGATGCGTGGACGCGCCCGGGTTGTGCCCAGCTCTTACTCTTGGATGCGCGCCAACACGGACGCCCGGGTGATGCTCGAGGGTGCTTGTAGCCGCACGGGAGCGCGTAGCTCGTCCTTCAAGCCCAGGATGAACTGGGTGACGAAGAACTTGGTGTTGATGGACGGGTCGAGCGCGAGCAGGTGATACATTTGCTCGTCGAACGCTGCGCGGTACTCGGCGACCGTGGCAGTCTGGCGAAGTTGCAGCAGCTTGTGCATGACCACCTCAAACTCGTCGGCACCGAACTCCTCCAGTACGGCTGATGTGAACACTTCCCAGGTGATGCCGCGATGTGTTTGACGAAATGCCTGCAGCCAGTGCGCGGCCTGGCCTTCGATGTACAGCGCCGCGGTGGCCACCTAGTTGTGTGGTGCGACCTTGTAGAGCTCGAAGTACGCGAGGCAGCGATCCAGCCACAGGTACGGAGCGGAGTCATCGAACCGCGGAAAATCATGCTTCGGTGGCTTGTGGTAGTCGTTGTCGTAGTAGCCCGATGTCGGAGAGGGAACGGCGGCCGGAGCGGCGAATCCGCCCTGAGGAGCCACTGGAATCAGCGGGGGACGATTGTCTCTGAGGCGCGCGTGGGCGGATGCAGTGCGGCCTGGGTCGGCGGCCACGTGCGGCGAGTGCGGAGGCGGCGGGGGCGGTGGTGGGGGTTGTTGCGGAGCGGCGGGCTGGTGAAGCACGGTCGTGACCGAGCCCGATGGCGATGCAGAGCCCTCCACCGTCTTGCGGGTCGCGTCGACGTCTGCCTGGGTCAGATCGATCTGCCGGGCGAGTCCGCGCATGTCCTGCAAGATCTGCGTGTTGAAGGTGGCCTGAATCTCGATCTGCTTGTCGTGGACCGCCTTCTGCTCGTCCATCTTGGCGAGGAGGGACTCGAGCATCTTGGTGATGTTGTTGTTGCCCTCGTCCATGGCGGCCAGCACTTGACGCGTCGCCGCCGAAACTTTGGAGGGCGCTGTTACCTTGCTTGGGAGAGATCGAACCCCGCGAGGATTTTGGGTGTGCTTGTCGGAGCAGCACAGACCGGCGTGGTGGATGTTACCGATCTACAACCAGCTTGACAGAGAGAAAATTTTTGGGGCGATTTTGGCTCTGAGTACCAACTGTAACGAATTGGAGAGGAAGGGATCGGGAGCATGTGAGGGAGAGCGAGAGAGAGGCTTGGGGAGGATGTTAGAATAAATCCAAGGCATATCGTCGATCATCCGAGGACCAAGCAATCACACGAGCACGACACTGAGATTTGTTAACGAGGTTCACCGATATGGCTACATCCCCGGGGCCTGACTATGGGCGCTCCTCCCCATGACATCGCTACAATACCGGACCCGGTCGCCCTGGACACCAGCACATGCCGTCGGCTTCCCCTGCGTTCCGGTGCTATTATGTTGGCATAGGTTACATCGTGTGTCTACCCCCGCTATATATGAGAGGTCTCGGATACAAGTGTCCTACTTGGACACGACTCCATATCCTATATAAACACAATACAACTACAGGTCCAACTGTAACCTACCTCGTACACAATATTCGAGACAACTCTAGCAAACTCCACCTTGGCGAATATTCTCCCACTAGTAGAAAACTGGGCTTTGGTCACAGGGCAATATTCACATTAGTCCCGGTTCAGTCACGAACCGGGACTAATGTGAGCATTGGTCCCGGTTCGTGCGGCCAGGGGCCTGCCGGGCCTCGTGGGGGCATTGGTCCTGGTTCGTCCGGACCCGTTGGTCCCGGTTGGTGGGACAAACCGGGACCAATGGACCACGCTCCTGGCCCACCACCCTTTAGTCCCGGTTCATACCACAAACCGGGACTAAAGGGCTGGTCCTAGTTGCGGCCAGTGTTTAGTCCCACCTCGCCAACCGAAGGGAGCTCACACTAGTTTATAAGCCCACCCCTCTCTGCCTTGTTGAGCTTCTCTTAAAGTGAAAATAGATGCCCTTATACAGGGAATTTGACCTAAATTCACAGTAAATTTCATAGAAATTTATTATGAATTTAGGTTTAATTTTCTCTATAAGCGCATCTATGTTCATTTTTTATATTTATAAAATAAATAAACCTTAATAAAATAAATAAAACTAAATAAACCTTAATAAAATAAAATAAAATAAACTATAGTAACTACAATAAATAAACCTTAATAAATTAAGTAAAAATAGGAGCAGTAAAATAAATAAAAATAGCAGCAGTAAAATAAATAAAAATAAAATAATTAAAGTAAAATACATAAGTAATTAGAAATAAAATAAATAAGTTTTTTGTTGTAAGTAGAAACAAAACAAAACAAATAAAGCAAAAGAGAAAAAAACAGAGGAAAAAAATTATGCCACCTACTGGGCCACCACGGCCTGAATACGACTAGAAACCCATCCATGGGCCATGATTCAGGCCCGCAGAAGGCCCAGTAGGCCCCACAGGCAAAGAGAACAGTTAGGCCCGAAAGCCTGCAGTTGAGAGGAGTTCGAGAGGGTGGGCGCAGCAGCGCTTATAAACCACTCTCGAGCTCTCTCAACTAGCGAGGTGGGACTAAACTTTTGACGCGGGGCAACACAAGGCCTTTGGTCCCGGTTGGTGCCACCAACCGGGACTAAAGGGGGCATTGGTCCCGGTTCGTGGCACCAACCGGGACCAAAGGCCTTTAGTCCCGGTTGGTGCCACGAACCGGGACCACTGAGTTCCCTATATATACCCCATCGCCACAGCAGAGCACTCCAGAGTGCTCTGTTTTTTATGGCCGGCGAGGGGAGGGCATTTGGGTGCTCTAGCTCACCTCCTATGCACATGAGGTGTTCGATGAAATGTCTGAGCCACACTAGTTAATCTTTGTCCTCTCGAAACTCGACCTCCGAGCTCCATTTTCCCCGAGATTTGTCTAGGTTTAGCGGTCCGTCATGTCCCGTCCCCGTCTTCACCGCCGTCGATCGCTCGCGCCGATCTCGTCGCCAGCACCACCGTGGTGAGCCTCTTGTTCTTATCTTCTTTCTGAAAGGAAAAAATTCTTACTTTAGATAGTTACTCGTCTAATTTTGTTACTTTTATTATTCCTTCTTATTACATAGTGCGATGGTTTTGGTATCCGCCCCCGTCGGCCCTCATCCTGTCTATGATTTGGATGTGGTATATATTATCTTTTTATACCTATTTGGTTCATTTATTGTTTATGACAAATATACCGACCAACGTGACATAGATTTTATTTATCTAGGAGGTGGTTGAACCGGAAATTCTAACCGACCCTATTGTCGAGAGGTTAAATTTAGTTGAAGAAGAAAACAATTATTTGAAGGAAAAAATAAAAAAATTGAGGAGGAGAAGATGATATTGGAGTTGCATGTTGCGGATGTCGTCGATGATCACAAGATCAAGATGGATGCAATGCGCTTGAAGATTAGAAAGATTAGAAAATATGCCATTCATACCGAGGCTTGGTATCATTATGCCGTTGGATCAATTGTTACCTTGGTTGTGATTATGATCGCATTTGTTTTCGCATTGAAATGGTTTACATAGTTTCAATGTATGGTTTAATTAATTAGATGCTCTGGAGAGCTATATATATGTTGTTAGATGAGAACTATGTATGTACTTTGGTTTTAATGTGATGATGAACTTCTATTAATTTGGTCACTTAATTATCTATTCATGATGTTCTGTAATGGTTTTTGACACACTTAATTATATATAATGCACGCAGATGAACCGACAATGGATGTACGGTGACAGACACACCTCCGATTACATTAAGGGCGTGCATGATTTTCTCGAAGTGGCTGAGGCAAACAAGCAGAATGGTTTTATGTGTTGTCCATGCCCTATATGTGGGAATACGAAGTCTTACTATGACCGGATAATCCTTCACACCCACCTGCTTTACAAGGGTTTCATGCCATACTATAATGTTTGGACGAGGCACGGAGAAATAGGGGTTATGATGGAAGACGGCGAAAAAGAAGAGGACGATGACAACCGTGTGCCCCCTCAATACAGTGATGCTGCAACGGGGGAAGCTGCTGAAGATCAAGAGGAACCGGACGATGTGCCCAATGATGCTGCCAGGGGGGAAGCTGCTGAAGATCAAGAGGAACCAGTGCCCGATGATCATGATCTCCGCCGGGTCATTGTCGATGCAAGGACGCAATGCGAAAGTCAAAAGGAGAAGCTGAAGTTCGATCGCATGTTAGAGGATCACAAAAAAGGGTTGTACCCCAATTGCGAAGATGGCAACACAAAGCTCAGTACCGTACTGGAATTGCTGCAGTGGAAGGCAGAGAATGCTGTGCCTGACAAAGGATTTGAGAAGCTATTGGAAATATTGAAGAAGAAGCTTCCAAAGGATAACGAATTGCCCGACAGTACACACGCAGCAAAGAAGGTCGTATGCCCTCTAGGATTGGAGGTGCAGAAGATACATGCATGCCCTAATGACTGCATCCTCTACCGCGGTGCGTACAAGGATCTGAACGCATGCCCGGCATGCGGTGCATTGCGGTATAAGATCAGACGAGATGACCCTGGTGATGTTGACAGCGAGCCCCCCCAGGAAGAGGGTTCCTGCGAAGGTGATGTGATATGCTCCTATAATACCACGGTTGAAACGTCTGTTCAGAAACGAAGAGCATGCCAAGTTGATGCGATGGCACAGTGAGGACCGTAAGAAAGACGGGAAGTTGAGAGAACCCGCTGACGGGTCGCAGTGGAGAAAAATCGAGAGAAAGTACTGGGCTGAGTTTGCAGCTGACCCAAGGAACGTATGGTTTGGTTTAAGCGCGGATGGCATTAATCCTTTCGGGGAGCAGAGCAGCAATCACAGCACCTGGCCCGTGACTCTATGTATGTATAACCTTCCTCCTTGGATGTGCATGAAGCGGAAGTTCATTATGATGCCAGTTCTCATCCAAGGCCCTAAGCAACCCGGCAACGACATTGATGTGTACCTAAGGCCATTAGTTGAAGAACTTTTACAGCTGTGGAATGGAAACGGTGTACATACGTGGGATGAGCACAAACAGGAGGAATTTAACCTGCACGCGTTGATGTTTGTAACCATCAACGATTGGCCCGCTCTCAGTAACCTTTCAGGACAGATAAACAAGAGATACCACGCATGCACGCACTGTTTAGATGACACTGAAAGTATATACCTGGACAAAAGCAGGAAGAATGTGTACCTGGGCCATCGTCGATTTCTTTCGACCAACCATCAATGTCGAAAGAAAGGCAAGCATTTCAAAGGCGAGGCAGATCACCGGAAGAAGCCCGCCATGCGTACCGGTGATCACGTACTTGCTATGGTCAATGATTTACACGTAATCTTTGGAAAGGGTCCCGGCGGACTAGCTGTTCCGAATGACGCTGAGGGACACGCACCCATGTGGAAGAAGAAATCTATATTTTGGGACCTACCCTACTGGAAAGAGCTAGAGGTCCGCTCTTCAATCGACGTGATGCACGTGACGAAGAACCTTTGCATGAACCTGCTAGGCTTCTTGGGCGTGTATGGGAAGACAAAAGATACACCTGAGGCATGGGAGGACCTACAACGTTTGCACGAGAAAGACGGCATGCCTCCGAAGCAGTATGAAGGTCCTGCCAGCTACACTCTTACGAAAGAAGAGAAAGAAATCTTCTTTGAATGCCTGCTCAGTATGAAGGTCCCGACTGGCTTCTCGTCGAATATAAAGGGAATAATAAATATGCCAGAGAAAAAGTTCCAGAACCTAAAGTCTCATGACTGCCACGTGATTATGACGCAACTGCTTCCGGTTGCATTGAGGGGGCTTCTACCGGAAAACGTCCGATTAGCCATTGTGAAGCTATGTGCATTCCTTAATGCAATCTCTCAGAAGGTGATCGATCCAGAAATCATACCAAGGCTAAGGAGTGATGTGGCGCAATGTCTTGTCAGTTTCGAGCTGGTGTTCCCACCATCCTTCTTCAATATCATGACGCACGTCCTAGTTCATCTAGTCAACGAGATTGTCATTCTGGGGCTCGTATTTCTACACAATATGTTCCCCTTTGAGAGGTTCATGGGAGTCCTAAAGAAATATGTCTGTAACCGCGCTAGGCCAGAAGGAAGCATCTCCATGGGCCATCAAACAGAGGATGTCATTGGGTTTTGTGTTGACTTCATTCCTGGCCTTAAGAAGATAGGTCTCCCTAAATCGCGGTATGAGGGGAGACTGACTGGAAAAGGCACGCTTGGAGGGGACTCAATAATATGCAGGGACGAATATTCTTGGTCTCAAGCACACTACACAGTTCTACATAACTCTACCTTGGTGACCCCGTATGTCGATGAACACAAGAACAGTCTGCGCTCCAAACACCCGGAGCAGTGTGACGACTGGATTACATGTGAACACATCAGGACTTTCAGCAGTTGGTTGGAAACACGTCTTAGAGGTGACACCACTGTTTGTGATGAGTTGTACTCGTTGTCCAGGGGACCATCTTCGACTGTATTGACTTACAAAGGATACGAGATAAATGGGAATACATTTTACACGATCGCCCAAGATCAAAAGAGCACCAACCAAAACAGCGGTGTCCGCTTTGATGCAGCAACCGAGAGGGGAAAGGACACATATTATGGTTACATAATGGACATATGGGAACTTGACTACGGACATGATTTTAAGGTCCCTCTGTTTTAGTGCAAATGGGTCAATCTGTCAGGAGGCGGGGTACAGGTAGACCTACAGTACGAAATGACAACAGTGGATCTGAACAATCTTGGGTACACTGACGAACCGTTCGTCCTAGCCAATGATGTGGCACAGGTTATCTATGTGAAGGACATGTCTACCAGACCGAGGAAAAGAAAAGATAAGGAGGCGAATACATCATACGATGAGCCAAAGCGCCACATAGTTCTTTCAGGAAAAAGGGACATTGTGGGAGTGGAGAGCAAGACAGACATGTCTGAAGATTATGAAAAGTTTCATGAAATTCCTCCCTTCAAAGTCAAGGCTGGCCCAAGCATCCTGATAAACGATGAAGATTATCCATGGTTACGGCGCAATAAGCAAATGACACAAGCGAAGAAAAAGTGAAGACTTTCTCCCGCAACTATTATGATGATACCATGCCAACTTTGTAATAGACGAGTATGATACCATTGTCCGTTTTGTACAAGAAGTGCATCTAGTTTTTGCCGTAACCCTCTCAACTTTCTTGCACATGCTATGTGGATGAAATGATGATACCATGCCAAATTTCAACCTTTTCAGAGTTCATTTGAAATGCTTTTCAATTTTAGGGTCTTATAGCTCAAAATAATTAGTAAATGCATGAAAAATAACAGGCCAAAAATTAAAAATTATGCCACCTACTGGGCCACCACGGCCTGAATACGATTAGAAACCCATCCATGGGCCAGGATTCAGCCCCGCAAAGGCCCGGTAGGCCCACAGGCATGTACAGAGAGGTTACGCCCGTAAGCCTGCTTTAGAGAGGAGCTCGACAGCTCAGGCGCACCGCACCTTATAAACAGGTGCGGCTCTCTCTTAGCTAGCGAGGTGGGACTAAACTCACCACCACGCCGCTGTGCAAGGCCATTGGTCCCGGTTGGTGGCACGAACCGGGACCAATTCCACCCTTTGGTCCCTGTTGGTGCCACGAACCGGTACTAATGAGGCTGTGGCCCCACGAGCACCTTTAGTACCTGTTCATGGCACGAACCGGTACTAGAGTTTCTTACTAAGCAGTTTTTTAGTCCCACCTCACTAGCTGAGAGGCACTAGGAGCGGTTTATAAGCCCTGAGTGCAGAGACGATGAAGAAGAGGCGCAATGCTCACGTTGCTTAGATTCAAGCCTTTTTTACAACTCCGGACTTCTTGTGCTTCTTTTTTATTTTTAATAACTTATTACAACTCCGGACTTCTTGTGTTCCGACAAAATAAAATAAACTTTAATAAAATTTATGAAACTAAAATTAACAAAGTATTTTCTGTTCAAAACATTATAAGAAACCTCTATTATTATTGAAACTAAAATCATATAAAATTGATGCAACTAAAATTATCGAAGTATTTTCTGTTCAAAATCATTAAAAGCAAAAAACGATTTTTCATAAAGAACTTTTTTTGTTGTAAGTAGAAACAAAACAAAATAAATATAGCAAAAAAGAAAACAAAAAACTAAATACAGCAAAAACAATTTTCATAAAGAACTAATGGCACTAATAGAAAGTTTATATTTTTTCTAAAACTAATGGCACTAACAGACAGTTTATAATTTTGCTGACCTAAAAGCAAAAAGAATTAAAAAATAAAGCAAAAAACAAAAGTAAATAAATAATGCAAAAAACAAACAAAAATCTGAAAAAAAAACTATTTTATACTAAAGTTAATCACAAACTTGTGATTCACACAAATTTCAAAGAATACAGATTTTAACAATTCAAATTTGAAAACTAATCATACTGGAATCAGCTAATTTGCCATCTGCCAGCTCTTTGCCGTCTGCTAGCAGACGGCAAAGAAGCTCTTTGCCATCAGCTACCCAAAAGCTCCGTCCGCTAGCTGACGGCAAAGAGGGAGGGGGCCCCACTGACGAGCTGCTTAAAAAAAACTTAACGGCCCCCCTCTTTGTCGTCTGCTAGCAGACGGCAAAGAGCAAAAAAGCGCACGACAAAGGGGGTGGACGGCAAAGATTTAACATATCTAACGGCCGCGCCCCACCCCGCCCTGTTTCTCTCCCTGCTCTTCACACGCGCGCCGCCGCCCCCACCACTCGCTGCCGCCCGGTCGCCCCACCACCCCGCCGCCCCACCGGCCCCCCGCCCCGTCGCCACTGCCGCCCGGCGCCGTCGCCCCACCACCCAGCGCCCCACCGGCCCCCCGCCCCGTCGCCCCCGCCGCCCCGGCGCCCCGGCCCCCCCGCGCCCCACCGCCCCGGCCCCCCCGCGCCCCACCGCCCCGGGGCCCCGCCGCCCCACCGCCCCGTCGCCCCCCGGCGCCCCGGCCCCCCCGCGCCCCACCGCCCCGGGCCCGGTGCCGCCGCCCGAGGCCGCCCCGCCCCCCTCCTCCACCGGCCACCTCCTCCACCGCCCCGCCCCCCTTCTCCACCGGCCACCTCCTCCACCGGCCCTGCCCCAGGTGAGCTCTACCTCCTCTTTTTTTCCTTTTTTCTGTTTTTTAGTTTTAGGTTTATGTTTAGTTTAGATTTAGATTTAGTTTTAGTTTTAGGTTTAGTTTTAGTTTAGTTTTAGGTTTAGATTTAGTTTTAGTTTTAGTTTTAGATTTAGTTTTAGTTTTAGTTTTAGTTTAGTTTGAGGAAAGAAGAAGAAGAAGAAAAAAAGAGGAGAGGAGGAGAAGAAGAAGAGGAAAAAGGAAAGGAAGAAGAAGAAGAGGAGGAGGAGAAGAAAAAAGAAGAAGAGGAAGAAGAAGAAGAAAAAAGAGGAGAGGAGGAGAAGAAGAAGAGGAAAAAGGAAAGGAGGAGGAAGAAGAAGAAGAAGAAGAAGAAGAAGGAAAAAAGGAAGAAAAGGAAGAAAAGGAAGAAGAGGAAGAAGAAGAAAAGGAAAAAGAGGAAAAAAACCCGACCCGACACGGCACCCCGACCCCGACCCGGCACCCCGACACGACACCCCGACCCCTACCCCGACCCCGACCCCGACCCCGACCCCGACACCCCGACCCCGAGCCTGACCCGACACCCCGACCCCGACACCGACACGGCACCCCGACCCCGACCCGGCACCCCGACCCGACCCCGAGACCCCGACCCGACCCCGACACGGCACCCCGACACCGACACGGCACCCCGACCCCGACCCGGCACCCCGACACGACACCCCGACCCCGACCCCGACCCGGACACCCCGACCCTGAGCCTGACCCGACACCCCGACCCCGACACCGACATGGCACCCCAACCCCGACCCGGCACCCCGACCCGACACCCCGACCCCGAGACCCCGACCCCAACACGGCACCCCGACACCGACACGACACCCCGACCCCCGACACCTCCCGAAAAGGTGTTCTTTGGCCTTCCAGAGGCCGACGGGGTCATATATTTGTGAATTATTAGTTAGGTCATATATTTTTCGATTTTGTTATGAAAAACATCATATATAATTGTGTTGATCGGTAGTTTTAAATGTGCAGTTGTTTCATCGCTGCGAGGTTTGGTGTTCGACGACCTCGCCGTGCGTTTGACGAGCTCTTCCCCTTCGTTCGTGGGTGAGCACAAATGACATGTCCTCCTCCCCCATTGATTATTTGATCTATTCCGATGAAACTTGATAGCTAGCTATATATGTGTCTTGAATCATCAGTATGCGTAACCAATATGTGTCTCCCGTTCGAAAGCGTCATAGTTATAAATATGCATGCATTTGCATATTTATAACCTTGATTCTTTCGAATTGTCCAACGCTATCCATGGACAGCCCGAGTATGTTTAGATTGGGTTCGTTTTCCCATATGCTTTGCTCCGGATCCGACGCATAAGTTTCGTCAGTGCCTCCCCTGTTGTTCTCCGGGTACACATCCTCTCTGTTTATTGCAGAGACGTGTATCAGGAGAACAGCGGGGAGGTGCTGCCGAAATTTTGCGTAGGATCCGGAGCATAGCATGGGAAAATGAACCCAATCTAAACATACTCGGGTGGGATTAGGACCTATCATTACCTATTAGAGTGTAGGTTGCATGGACGTAATAAAATTGACAAAGTAGATCAACTGATGAATATATACATGGTGAATTATATATATATATATATATATATTTGTTGTGTGTCTAGTAGCTCTGAAAGTCAAGATGAGTGATCATGCGTGGATGTACACCGGTCACACTGGTCAGAACAAATGGAGCACTGAATGGTTCACAAAAACCAAGGGGTTTGTGCGAGCCGCATTTGCAAATGGCCAAAGGAAAACCTGGTGCCCCTGTTTACGGTGCGGCAATTGGGAAAAGAGGGCAGAGGCTGAAATGGGCAAACACCTGCAGAAGAGTGGTTTTACGCCCGATTATACGGTGTGGACATTTCATGGTGAGTCTGCCCAACGTGACCGAGCTGAGGTGGATCGTCGTCGCACCGACGAGCATGGTACCGGGATGGAAAACATGGTGCAAGACTTCGATGATGCTCGGGATTCGGACGAGGAGATGGAGGAATCTGCAAAGGCCTTCAATGAAATGTTGGAGTCTTCAAAACGTCCGCTCCATGAGCACACTGAGCTTTGTCAGTTGGATGCCATCTCACAAGTAATGGCTCTGAAGGCTCAGTTCAACTTGGGCAGAGAATGCTACGATGCAATGATGACAGTATTTGGACGCTTTCTACCCAAAGGCCATGTAATGCCTGCAAACCTGTACCAGTCGGACAAAATCCTCCGTGCACTGAAGATGCCCTATGATAAGATACATGCCTGTGAGAAAGGATGTGTCTTGTTTAGGCTTGACTATGCGGACTTGAACTATTGTCCCATTTGCAAGTCTTCCAGGTATGTTGTGGTAGACAACGGTATGGGTGAGAAGACACAGACCAAAATCCCCGTTAGTGTTCTTCGGTATATGCCAATCGTACCAAGACTTCAACGTCTTTTCATGGTCGAGGAGACGGCCAGACAGATGACATGGCACAAAACGGGCAAAAGAACCGAACTAGATGCAAATGGGAATCTGATGATTGTACACACATCGGATGGTGTTGCGTGGAAAAAGTTTTATGAATTACATGGTGACAAAGCGGCAGATCCGAGGCATCCTCGAGTCGGCATCAGCACGGATGGGTTCAGTGTGTTTGGTATGACGGCAACCCAATACAGTTGTTGGCCCGTATTTGTCTTTCCACTCAATCTCCCCCCGGACAGATTATGCAAAGAAAGAACATTTTCCTGACGTTGATAATTCCAGGGCCCAACTATCCGGGGAAAAATATGAATGTGTACATGCAGCCGCTTAAGGACGAATTGCAAGAAGCCTGGGATAATGGGTTCAAGACATACGACGCCTATAGCAAACGGAACTTCATAATGCGTGTCTGGTACATGTACTCGACGCATGACTTGCCGGCGTATGCACTATTCGTTGGCTGGTGTGTGCATGGAAGGTTCCCGTGCCCCACATGCAAGGGAGCTCTTGAGTTTCGTTGGCTTTAGGCCGGTCGCAAGTTTTCTTGCTTCGACATGCATAGACAGTTCCTGAATCCTCGCCATAAGTTCAGGAAAGACAAGAAGAACTTCATCAGAGGTAGAGTTGTCAAAAACTCTGCACCACCTGCATTGACAGGCCAACAGACCCTGGATCAGTTAAACGCTCTCGAGCCAGATCCAGAGCGTCCAGGGTACTTCAAGGGGTATAATTCTAAGCACGCCTGGACTCACAAAACATGCTTATGGGATCTTCCTTACTTCAAAGACCTCCTTTGCCCACACAACATCGACGTGATGCACACTGAGAAGAAAATCGTCGAGGCACTTTTTGGTACATTGTTCGGCATAGATGGGAAGTCAAAGGATAATACTAAGGCTAGAGTCGATCTGGAGGCGCTATGTGATAGGCCGTTACAAAACATGAAAGAACCGAAAGGAAAGCAGAACTGGACGAAGCCAAAGGCATGGTTCAATCTTGGAAGGCCAGCTATGAGGGAAATTATCTTGTGGGTGAAAATGCAGTTGATGTTCCCCGATGGGTATGCAGCGAATCTACAGAGGGGAGCCAGTCTTGATAAATTGAAGATATTTGGTCTCAAGAGTCATGATTGGCACATATGGATTGAGCGGGTAATGCCGGTGATGTTGCGTGGCTTCATCCCTGAGGATGAATGGCTAGTACTGGCATAACTCAGCTATTTCTTCCGTGTTCTTTGTGCGAAAGAACTATCGCCTGGCGTGCTAGAAGAAATGGAAGAGTTGGCCGCGATAAGTTCCTGAGTAAGGAGCAGTACATGAAGGTAATTCTTAAGGCCTTCTACTTAAGTTCCTTCATTTAGTAATTCTTAGCCGTAGCGCTCAAGTTTCTATTTGCTAACTTAGGCGCCTCCGAGATGGTGTGCGGATCGGATGGATTGTTGGGAGGTGTTGGTCAATGAGTGGTGCTCAAAGGAATGGCTAGCCCTCCACAACGAGGCCAAGGACAAACGTGCCCAAATGGAAGGTGTGCCACACCATCAAGGCAGCTCCAACTTATATCAGTTCGGGCGGAACTGGGTATGTGGTTTGCTTCATGATTCATGCAATTCATTCATCATGCTAGCTTGAGCCCTTTAATTACTAATTTACATTGTTTCTCTCTTTCAGGCACGCCACAATAAGGTGGATAAGGTGCCAGAGGTGTACGACCTGTATGCCATGGCCCACACTGCCTCTTTCAAGAAAGTCAAGGCTTTCTCTCAGTCTGACCTCGATGATGCAAACAACTTCACCAACATCTCCTCCCACAACAAGCTCGTGAGATATAGAGATGAGGGGAAGGCGAGGAAAGGGGAGGACTTTAACCCGAGCCAGGGTCCCATTGATCCAGAGCTGGTGATGATATCTGGTGGCGGGAGGTCCCATGGCTCCATAGCCATTGGAGATGGACTTATCCATTGTCCTAGCACTCTCCCGGAGGTCAAGGCGCGCCAGTCGAGCTCCGCTCCTGAGATAAGGCCTCGTGAACGGCCAGTGCAACTCGCCATCAAGGTTAGTGATACGTACTCAGCTATCTTTCTCCATTACATTGTGTGCGCTTCCATCAATGATTACAAAGGGTCATGTGAGTGGTGTTGCAGGCTGCTATACAGAGTGAGAGAGAGAGAACGGAGAAACTTCTGGCAGAGGCGGCGGAGAGGCAGCGGGAGTTGGAGGAGAGGACGACAAAGATGATGGAGGAGGAGAGGGCACGGAATGACATGCAGGCAAGGGCCATGTACGAGCTCCTTGTGGTAAGTTTCTTCTGCAGATTAGCCAAAACATTCATGTAGTGTTTGTCTCATTACTAACTAGTATGACTGAGTCGTCAAAACCAAATGTGCAGTCTGTGTGCGAGAAGACCGGTCAGACCGCTCCGCCGATGCCAGTGATTGCTCCTGGGACCACGATGAGTTTAATTTGAATGGACATTACTTGCTAGTCTTAACATTTGAGTGTCATCATGCTAACAAGACATTGGAAATGATCTTTGGTGCAGCGTAACTCCAGACAAGCATCGCACGATCCTTCTCCAGCTACTGACACGAGCCAGCCCGATCCTACACCTCCTGGATCATGGTAAGTTTATCTAGTGTTTTGCTTAACACATGCATAAAGACCTAGACTTAGCTTTATTTCCTCCAATGCTTACCATAATGACCTAGACTTAGCTTCTTCTCCTCCAAAATGACTTAATAAGCTTACTGACCTCCAAAACCATCCATTTTACCTAAGTTAGCTCTAAAACGATCTGTACTTAGCTTACTTATGTCAAAAATTGCATAATTAGCTTAGTTAGCTCATAAACGATCCATTTTACCTAAGTTAGCTCTAAAATGACCCATTTTACCTTGGTTACCTTATAAATGATCCAGTTCATCCAAGTTAGCTCAAAAATGACCCATTTTACCTAGATTAGTTCCTAAATGATCCATTTTACCTACGTTAGCTTTAAAATGACCCATTTCACCTAGGTTAACTCCAAAATGACCCATCTTACCTAGGTTATCTCATAAACGATCCATTTCAACTAATTTAGCTCATAAACGATCCATTTCACCAAGTTAGCTCAAAAACAATCCATTTCACCTAAATTAGCTCTTAAATGATCCATTTCACCTAAGTTAGCTCAAAAAGATCCATTTCAACTAAATTAGCTCATAAATGATCCATTTCACCTAAGTTAGCTAAAAAACGATCCATTTCAACTAAGTTAGCTCATAAATGATCCATTTCACCTAAGTTAGCTAAAAAACAATCCATTTCACCTTAGTTACCTCAAAAACGATCCATTTGACCTTAGTTAGCTCATAAACGACCCATTTCAACTAAGTTAGCTCATAAATGATCCATTTCACCTTAGCTAGCTCATAAACGACCCATTTCAACTTAGTTAGCTCATATATGATCCATTTCACGTAAGTTAGCTCATAAATGACATACTCTTCTTGTTCTACTCTTCTTGTTCTAGTCTTCTTATTCTAGTCACCTATTTCTAACTTTCTTATTTTTCATTTTGCAGATTTCATTCACTTGACGAAAGCTTGCATAGATGGAGTGCTCCTTATTCCTTATCCCATCATGGTAGTTGAACTATGCATGTATCGTTGGATGAAACTATTGTAATATATATGGTTGGATGCCTCTATGTTGAACTTGCTATGTATGATGGAACTATGCATGGAACTTGGTATGGTTGGATGGAACTATGCATGTATGATGAAGTTATGTGTTGGATATCTTATATGTTTGCTCTGTAATTGCCTTGTGAAATATATCTATATATGTCATATATATTTGCTGTGAAAATTGTTGGATTTAATAAAAACAGAAAAAAGAGCCAATATGCAGGCTCTTTGCCGTTTGCCACCGACGGCAACGGGCTCTTTGCCGTCTGCCACCAACGGCAAAGAAGCCATGTGGCATCCAGCTGTGCTTCCTGGGAGCTGACCCATTTGGTCAGTTTGCCTACAGTGGCAGACGACAAAGAGTAAACGATTTTGCCGTCAGCGGCGGACGGCAAAGGCCTGCCATGTAGTGACGTGTAGATGACATCATAAGGCAAACGGCAAAGACACTAGAAAGTTTGCCGTCTGCCGCGGACGGCAAAGGCCTGCCATGTAGTGACGTGTAGATGACATCATAAGGCAGAGGGCAAAGACACTAGAAAGTTTGCCGTCTGCCGCGGACGGCAAAGGCCTGCCGTTAGCCACTTAACGGACTGACAGCGCAAATATTGCCGTCCGCGGCAGACGGCAAAGGGCCTTTGCCGTCAGCCGCCAGGAAGCAGACAGCAAAGAGGCTGTTTACCGTAGCCTACTTTGCCGGAGCCTTTTGCTGTCCGCGGCTGATGGCAAAGGCCTTTGCCGTCCGCCGTTCATGCCTTTGCCGTCCGCCGTGGCAGACGGCAAAATAGCTGATTCCTGTAGTGAATGGCACTAATAGAAAGTTTATATTTTTTCTAAAACTAATGGCACTAACAGAAAGTTTATAAATTTTCTGACCTAAAAGCACAAAGAATTAAAAAATAAAGCAAAAAACAAAAGAAAATAAATAATGCAAAAAACAGAACCAAAAAACTGGAAAAAAATTTAAAAAAGCTGCCACCTATTGGGCCACCATGGCCTGAATACGACTAGAAACCCAACCTGGGCCAGGATTCAGGCCTGCAGAAGGCCCAATAGGCCCACAGACAGCACAGTGTGACATTAGGCCCGTAAGCTTGCATTTGAGAGGAGCTCGAGAGGGCAGCCGCAGTGGGGCTTATAAACCACTCCGAGCCCCTCTCAACTAGCGAGGTGGGACTAAACTTTTGGCCGCGGGCAGCGCAAGGCCTTTGGTCCCGGTTGGTGGCACCAACCGAGACTAAAGGGTGGCATTGGTCCCGGTTGGTGCCACGAACCGGGACCAATGCCCTTGCTATATAACCAGGAATTGTGAAAATTTCACATCTCCCTCGCCTCCCTCGCCAGTTGCCCCCGCCGCCAGGCTGCCCAAATCGCTCGCGCGCTCTGTAGGAGATATGCCCTAGAGGCAATAATAAATGATATTATTTATCTCCGAGTTCATAATTATGTTTATGTTCCATGCTATAACTGCAATGATTCTCGAGTCTACAATATCCACGAGGCTCGGAGGAAGACTCAAATGCACGTGTGGAATAATAAACGGTAAGAAGTATTCCTAGTCTGGCCTCTAAGACTAGCTCAAGTGTTGCATGATGATTCTGTTTTCCTGGTCATGGGCATGTCTATGCCAGCAACTTTGAGGGCACAATGTTAAGAGAACATTTGTGTTGAATCGACCCGGATTGATGTTATGCTATGAGATTCATTCGTCACAAGTTTGGTACATAACACAGAGATGGTTAACGTTTGCATGATTCCTTAGACCATGAGAGTATCGAGTTTCTTCATGCTTGCTTCATGAACTTTGGGGTTTGTTAAACGTCATCCGTAAATGGGTGGCTATTACGGCGGCTTACGGGTTCATGGAAAAGTGTGTCAAGTAACTTGATAGCTCAAGATTGGGATTTGCTCCTCCGACGATGGAGAGATATCTCTGGGCCCTCTCGGTGTTACGGTATCCATCATCGTCTGGCCAGACACTTTGTGATTTGATCACGGGGATGCCGGAACACGATAACGAGAAAAGAGAACAATACCGGTAACGAGGTAACTAGCATAGTGGACAAGTTGTTGATCCACGGGAATGCCAACATGTCTCACCTCGGGTATTTGTAACATATCGCGAAGCAACAGGAATAGCACACGGCAACTGGAGGTTCACTCGAATATTTATTCGTGTGGGTATAGGGGTCAATATGGGTGTCCACGGCTCCGATGTTGATCATTGATCGGAAGGGGTTCCGGGTCATGTCTATACTTCACCGAACCTATAGGGTCACACGCTTAAGGGTCATCTATCTGCTGAATACTAGACAGGGAGTCTGAGAGAAAATCACCGAAAAAGTTTCGGACACCGAAAAGTTTCGGACAGCGGAATCGTACCGCAGAGAGAGGTCATCGGATAAGTTTCGATGATACCGAAAAGTTGTTTCGGGATACACCATTAAGTCAAATTGGTTTCGGCACATGCCTGATAATTCTTGGAGGATGCCAGAATCATTCTGGAAGCTTTTTGGAATTTTCTAAGATAAAAACCGGAAATGTTCCGGAGCTGCCGAAGCCACTTCAGATGCGTTTCGCAGATGAAAATCACTAAAACCGGAATTGTTTCGGAACGCGTTGAAAATCATTTTAGTGGGTACTGGAAATGTTCTTAGCCCACATAAATATTTTCAGTTCGATCAGACGCTGAAAAATGTCGTCGTGAATAGTGAAAATCAGCTTTATGGTTACTTTATGGAAAGCCACCTTATGGGGCTTTGCTCCAAAAGATTTTGGGGATGACATGGATGGATAGGAGCCATTTTTTGGGCCCCTCATGGGGGTGTGGCCGGCCACATGGGGTATCCCCCCTTGGGGACCCTCTTGTTCCTTGGTTTCACTCCTAGGTCCTTGTGGAAGGACTTCATTCATGTGCATTTTGGGTTTTTTGTGAAACTACCCTACCCCCTTGGGATTTCCTATAAATAGAGGTGGAGGGGCAGCCCTCCACACTCATCCCTTGCTCTCATACACATGCCATGCATTATCTGGCTTCTTCTCTCCCTCCCACGAAAAGAGTTTCGTAGAGCCGTAAGGCTGTCTGGGTTCCGGCAGGAACTAGTTCTGGACGGCGAAGCCCTGCCGGATAGATGACACCGTATGTGTGCAACTCTGTAGAGAGATCGTAGTTTCGGTCTTAGTTCGTGAGTGCCTCCCGAAGGGCTGTCCGTGTGACCGTCCGAGTTTCGAAGGTCCTCCCGAAGGGCTGTCCGAGTGACCGTTCGAGTTTTGAAGGTCCTCCCGAAGGGCTGTCCGCGACACCGTCCGGGGGGCTGTTCGACCGCCTCCCGGAGGGCTGTCTGAGGAGCAGATGAGGGTATACATCCTCGCGGTTGGGAGGTTGTAAATCGTAGCTGCGGGGATCTGCACCGCCGGTCGTCATCGACTCTACTTCCCGCTGT
Organism: Aegilops tauschii subsp. strangulata; assembly: GCF_002575655.3. NCBI lineage: Eukaryota > Viridiplantae > Streptophyta > Magnoliopsida > Poales > Poaceae > Aegilops > Aegilops tauschii. The sequence goes on along the minus strand of NC_053035.3, from coordinate 23,083,695 downwards.
GCTACGAGTCGGTAACGAAAAAGATCAAACCATGTATGCAGTCTCCATAGTGGTCCTGGGCTGGTGCGTAGGTCGGAATTTTTTTGTTTTCTGTCGCGTTCCCCTTCACGCTCCTCGTCGCTGTCGCCGCCGCCGGCCGCCATCCCCGTCTCCCCGTGCCCCTGCCCAGCGCCCAAGCCCACGACGGCCGCCGCCCCGTGCCCCTGCCCCGTCCCCGAGCACGCACGGCCGCGCCCCTGCGCCGCGGCCCGCCCCCACCATTGTCGTCGTCGCCGGCGCCCGCCCCCACTGCCGCCCCTGCCTCGACGCCGCCCCTCTCCCCGTTCGGTCCGGCTCCGGCGACCCCCTTTCCTCCCTGTCCCCTCGATCCTCTTCATATATTTTTTTCATATATTTTTTTTCATATTTTTTTTCATATGCATATGTTGATTATATGGATGGATGGGTGATGTATATGTTCATTATATGGATGGATGGATGATGTATGCTTTTTTTCATATAATTTTTTTAGGCAGATTTTTAGAATTTTTTGTGTATGTATGTTATGTTTATATGTATGTATGTATGTTCATATGTAGGTATGTTTATATGCAAAGCATATGCAAAGAAAATGTATGAATGGTCATATGCAAAGAAAAATGTATGTATGGTCATATGCAAAGAAAAATGTATGTATGGTCATATGCAAAGAAAATGTATGTATGTATGTTCATATGAAAGAAAAATGTATGTATGTATGTTCATATGCATATGCAAAGAAAATGTATGTTCGTATGCATATGCAAAGAAAATGTATGTTCATATATATGATGATATGTTCATATAAAAAGGAAAATAAGAAGAGGAAGCAAGGAGAAGAAGAGGAGAGGAAGAAGAGGAGAAATAAATAAGAAGAGGAAAAAAGAAGAAAAAGAAGAGGAGAAGAAGAAAGGAATAGAAGAGAAGAAGAAAAAATAGAAAACTCTCCTCTATTCCTTTGTTCTTCTCCTCTTTTTTTTCTTCTTCTTTTTCTTCGATCTTCTCCTCTATTCCTTTTCTTCTTCTCCTCTTTTTATTTCTTCTTCGTTTTCTTATGTTTTATCGGGTCTGTCGTCGTCGATATACCCCTCTCCCGATAACTTCAACACGAGGGGGGGTCGATATACCCCCTCCCCGCCGATAATATTATTTTCCCATGTACGTATGTCGTCGTTGTTGATATAACCCCCTCCCGATAACTTCAACACGTGGGGGGTGGGGGTCGATATAGCCCCTCCCCGATAACATTATTTTCCCATGTATGTATGTCGTCATTGTCGATATATATAACTCCCTCCCAGATAACTTCGACATGATGGACGGTCAATATTTATACCCCCTCTCGACCGTGATAACTTATACCACGGGAGCACCCCCCCCCCCCGGCCCTCTCGCTCGACCAAAGCTCTCGAGGACACCCAAACCCTAGAAAAAAATGATGTCGGTCTCCTACCCCCTCCCGCCGCGCCCCTACCCTTGAAGCGTTGCCTAGGCCACCCCAAACCCGGAATAAGCTAGGTCTACGTTTGCACTAATATGTCCACCTGTTGTCATGTTTGTGTAATAATTGCCATGTTGTAATATTTGCAGAAACAATGGAGCACAGACGAGATGAGCAAGCAGAAGAGGTGTTGGGGGACATAATCTTAGCCGGAGGTGATATCTTGTCGTATCTTAACGACAATGATGGTCTGGAAGAACAGGGTGAAGAAGCAGGCTACGGTGATCGAAGAGTGGAGGAGGAAAGACATGATTACGATGGCTCCGATGACCCAATGCTGGTGCAAGAAGGAGCCCGTGGTGACGGCTCCGGTGACCGAACAGAGTCCGGCCAGGTAAATATATTAGTTAAGCCTGTGCTGACTAGCTAATTGATGCATTCATTGTTTTGGTATGTACACATATTAATTAACACTCGTCTTTCTTCTTTTTTCTAGCCCTCTGGATCGAGCACAACTGCAGTAAAGAGACGAGGCCCGAAGAGAAAGTTGCACTCGGATGAAAGGTTTGAGATCACAGCAATCGCGCGCGACGGCCAACTGATTGAGCCCATCCGGACAAAGGATGCATTTGCTGCTCAGTGCGGGGTTCTAGTTAGGGACAAGATCCCGATCAGCATCCACCAATGGTATAAGCCTAAGAAGGAAGACCCTGAGGTGTCTTATGTCAATGATATGCAGAAAGATGATCTTTGGACTGAGCTGAAGGCAAATTTCACCCTACCGCCAGAGGAGGATCCGGAGAAGCCAGTTATAGAGCAATTAATCAAGTCTCATGCTCTTAAGAAGATGGCAGACCTATTCAGGAGGTGGAAGAATGAGCTGAAAACGTTTGTCGACAAAGAAGAGACACCAGAATTCATCGGCCGGTATGAGAAGATCAGAGATCACTGGCCTGCATTTGTGGCCCACAAGACATCGGAAAAGAGTAAGAAGATGTCAGCGACAAACAAGAAGAATGCTGCGAAGAAGAAGCTTCACCATCGCACGGGGTCAGGTTGCTACCTCAAAGCCCGACCTAAGTGGGCCAAGGCTGAGAATGATCTGCTTGAAAAAGGGATCAAACCACAGACAATGAACTGGACAGACCGTTGCCGGACTTGGTTCTTCGGGGCTGGCGGAACCTTGGACCCTGTATCAGGGAGGTGCGTTTGGACGAACGAGCTTTTGAGAATACCAGTCAAGAAGATTCAGCAATATATCGATGCAGCGCAGGAAGGGACGTTCGTTCTAGACAGAGAGAACGACGAGCTCACAATGGCCCTCGGAAATGCTGAGCACCCTGGACGGACACGAGGCACGCCAGGCTCCGTTCCGTGGAAGGCTGGTTTTCCGGACGCGGGCGGTTACAAAAGCCAGGAGAGGAGGAAAAAAGTGGAGCAGATCCAAATTCAGAAGCTGCACGAAAGGGTTCAAGCGCTAGAGGAACGAGACGGCAATCGACATGCCGAAACTGCCCCCGAAGCTACACCGCCATCTCAGCGGAGAAGCAGCGTGGCTTCCACCGAGCTGCTTCAGCTGGAGCATGCGGCTCCTGCTAGCTACCCCGTGGATGCTATCACGGAGTCTCAACATTGCCACCTTATGGCGGAATGGCAGAACTTCAAAGTCAAGGCGATTGTTGGCTCTGTTTTACCTCCTGAACCCGGCGCAACCTACCACTGCCGGCCGATTCCAGAAGGATATGCTAGGGTGATGGTGGATGAAATAACGGAGGGATTTGAGGAGCTCCAGCTTGACCACCCTACCGGTGAAGGGGAGACTCGGCTGGGTTCTGCTATGAAGACTCCATGCCTATGGCGGAAGGAGCTCATCAAGCTTCCGAACTGGACGGCTCCGGCGAGTAAGGGCACTCCGCCTCCTCCTCCGCCTCCTCCTCCGGCGAGTGATCAGGGCACTCAGCCTCCTTCTCCGGCGCGTGACGGCACTCCGCCTCCTTCTCCGCCAGCGCCGGCGCGCCAGAGCAGCCAGCCTCCTCCTTCTCCGCCTCGTCAGCAAGGGCGGAAGATGAAGGGTAATGCGACAGAAAACAAAAAATTTCCGACCTACGCACCAGCCCAGGACCACTATGGAGACTGCCTACATGGTTTGATCTTTTTCGTTACCGACTCGTAGCGCAGCGGGAAGTAGAGTCGATGACGATCGGCGGTGCAGATCCCCGCAGCTAGGATTTACAACCTCCCAACCGCGAGGATGTATACCCTCATCTGCTCCTCAGACAGCCCTCCGGGAGGCGGTCGAACAGCCCCCCGGACGGTGTCGCGGACAGCCCTTCGGGAGGACCTTCGAAACTCGAACGGTCACTCGAACAGCCCTTCGGGAGGACCTTCGAAACTCGGACGGTCACACGGACAGCCCTTCGGGAGGCACTCACGAACTAAGACCAAAACTACGATCTCTCTACAGAGTTGCACACATACGGTGTCATCTATCCGGCAGGGCTTCGCCGTCCAGAACTAGTTCCTGCCGGAACCCAGACAGCCTTACGGCTCTACGAAACTCTTTTCGTGGGAGGGAGAGAAGAAGCCAGATAATGCATGGCATGTGTATGAGAGCAAGGGATGAGTGTGGAGGGCTGCCCTCCACCTCTATTTATAGGAAATCCCAAGGGGGTAGGGTAGTTTCACAAAAAACCCAAAATGCACATGAATGAAGTCCTTCCACAAGGACCTAGGAGTGAAACCAAGGAACAAGAGGGTCCCCAAGGGGGGATACCCCATGTGGCCGGCCACACCCCCATGAGGGTCCCAAAAAATGGCTCCTATCCATCCATGTCATCCCCAAGATCTTTTGGAGCAGAGCCCCAAAAGGTGGCTTTCCATAAAGTAACCATAAAGCTGATTTTCACTATTCACGACGACATTTTTCAGCGCCTGATCGAACTGAAAATATTTATGTGGGCTAAGAACATTTCCAGTACCCACTAAAATGATTTTCAACGCGTTCCGAAACAATTCCGGTTTTAGTGATTTTCATCTGCGAAACGCATCTGAAGTGGCTCCGGCAGCTCCGGAACATTTCCGGTTTTTATCTCAGAAAATTCCAAAAAGCTTCCAGAATGATTCTGGCATCCTCCAAGAATTATCAGGCATGTGCCGAAACCAATTTGACTTAATGGTGTATCCCGAAACAACTTTTCGGTATCATCGAAACTTATCCGATGACCTCTCTCTGCGGTACGATTCCGCTGTCCGAAACTTTTCGGTGTCCGAAACTTTTCCGGTGATTTTCTCTCAGACTCCCTGTCTAGTATTCAGCAGATAGATGACCCTTAAGCGTGTGACCCTATAGGTTCGGTGAAGTATAGACATGACCCGGAACCCCTTCCGATCAATGATCAACATCGGAGCCGTGGACACCCATATTGACCCCTATACCCACATGAATAAATATTCGAGTGAACCTCCAGTTGCCGTGTGCTATTCCTGTTGCTTCGCGATATGTTACAAATACCCGAGGTGAGACATGTTGGCATTCCCGTGGATCAACAACTTGTCCACTATGCTAGTTACCTCGTTACCGGTATTGTTCTCTTTTCTCGTTATCGTGTTCCGGCATCCCCGTGATCAAATCACAAAGTGTCTGGCCAGACGATGATGGATACCGTAACACCGAGAGGGCCCAGAGATATCTCTCCATCGTTGGAGGAGCAAATCCCAATCTTGAGCTATCAAGTTACTTGACACACTTTTCCATGAACCCGTAAGCCGCCGTAATAGCCACCCATTTACGGATGACGTTTAACAAACCCCAAAGTTCATGAAGCAAGCATGAAGAAACTCGATACTCTCATGGTCTAAGGAATCATGCAAACGTTAACCATCTCTATGTTATGTACCAATAAACTTGTGACGAATGTATCTCATAGCATAACATCAATTCGGGTCGATTCAACACAAATGTCCTTCCTGACATTGTGCCCTCAAAGTTGCTTGGCATAGACATGCCCATGATTGGGAAAACATAATCATCATGCAACACTTGAGCTAGTCTTAGAGGCATGACTAGGAATACATTTTATCGTTTATTATTCCACACGTGCATATGGGTTCTCCCCAGAGCCTTTATGGATATACGGGCTCGGGAACCACAGCAGTTATAGCATGGAACATAAACATAATTATGAACAGGGAGATAATCAATAACATTTATTATTTCCTCTAGGGCATATCTCCTACAGACTCCCACTTGCACTAGAGTCAATAATCTAGCTTATCCTAATGCACTTCACACCTGTGGCACACCAGTGTAAATATGCTTCGCTTGTGGTATAGCCTGATGTCCAACGGATCTGACGACTTCAGTTCCGTGTGTATCTTTGCATGTCCTCGCGTTTTCACAAAATTCATATTTTGTGTGGACTTGGCTTTGTATGTATGTGAATCACAGGTCGAACCTGGATTCCTCAGACTGAGTTATGGAGCAACTACCTGCAGTAGTGACCCATTGTCAAAAGCCATCTTGGAACTATACTAAGTTCATGAATGAACTATATGATTCAACATCTTCTTTGTCGCTTCTAAAGCATCAACATACTTAGCCCTTGTTATAGAATTCGCCACAGTAACTAGTTTGAACAAATTCCAACTAACTGTGCCACCACATTGTGTGTTACACAAAACCCTTAATTTAAATCGAAAATCGCATGGAGAAAAGATGAAGACTGTATCGATGTAACATTTTACAACGAACTCTTCATGATCTCTGCTTGCGAGAAAACCATGTCATCAGTACTTACTCTAGTACTCTGTGACATCTTTCACTGTTGTCCCATGATCAGTAATTTGATCACTTTGGTATCCATACTCGCAACACCTTGGGAGTATCGGACATATCTGGTTGTTTTACATACCATGGAATACATGATTAATCCAAACACAAAAGTGTGTGGAATCTGCATCATGTATTTTACTCATCAGTGTTTTGGGACACCGAGTCTTGCAAAAACTCTTTCCATGTGACTTTGGCAAGAATCACTCCTTGGCGTTTTAAATGCTAAAAGGTTTTAGCATCTTGTCAATATGTATTCATTGCTTAGCCCCATTAGGTAAATCTATCTCCATAGATCATCATGCCTAATATTGAGGCTATTTAGCCTAAGCACTTCATCGAAAAACTATTTTCAAATGAAGTCCTAATTTGTGTCAAGAAATTTATTTCCAATTACCAATGTGCCAAGCACATAAGGTTTTTAGAAATATTATTACGCTCCCACTTACTTTCTTGAATTACAAGCATCTTCGTTACCCATTGATGAAGTCAAAACCCCTTTGACCATTTCATCAAAACACGAAGATTCCAACTCCATTTTGCTCTCTTCTGTCCATTGCTGGAACTCTGAAGTTTGCATACCTACTAGCATCCTCTGGATCGACAAATTACTTTGGACTGTATCATATACAAGTCCTAGCTTTCATTTCCATCATATGGAAATCCTTTTATCATCCATGTTTCATATCTCATGATTGAAATATGTACTAATTGCTAGTTCAACCCGAACCGACTTTAAGCATCGCTACGATGAAAACAACATCATCGTAGTCAACTCTTGAACTTGTTATTTCAACAAGTCGAGCTTTATGGATAAAACATTTTTATCCGTATCAGTTTTAAGTTCCATAAATATTCGTTAGACTCTAAGTCTTCCGAAAGGTGTATCAAGGTTTTAATCTTGAATCACTTATATGGAAACTAACTCGGGTTGTATTGGCATTTAGCCAATTCTGGAGTCAGGGCCCATCAACGCTTCCTTGTGTATCGTAGGTATAATGTTGTCTAACAACAATATCTCGTTTGCGCACCTGAGAGGTTTGCACGAGCCTTGCCTACGTGGTTCAGATGCAAGTTCGACCGAAGTTCATACATTTTATTGTAGAGACTTCCATATCAGTCGCAGTAGGAAACTCTGGAATTACTTCCAAGGTCTCTTTCCTTTGATCTGATGAAGATACTGTTTATCTCGTCGAGTTGCACTATTCTCCCACTCACCTTTTAGAAAGAACCATTCTCTTTAAAAGCATACCGTTCTTTGTGGCAAACCTATTTGCCTCGGTATAGTGAGGGAGGAATACCCAATGACTTGGGATAACCTACAAAGTAGCACTTGTCTGATTTGGAATAGGTTTGTAACCTTTTACACAAGCCCCATATTCCAAATGTTAAGAAAAGATACAACATGGTTGGGCGTACCATACCATGGCTTCATTTCAACAGACCCGATGTAGCTCTTTTCAGTGTAAAAGCCGCAATCTCTAAAGCATCACTTTAAAAAGGATAATGGCAAATTTATTTATGTCATCTTTGACCTTACCATGTCATAAATGGTTAGATTACATCTCCACGGACTTTTCACTTGCAGTGGTGTTCCGGGAGGTGCAAGTTATGAAACCCCTTTCACAACTCATCAGACATTCGCTAAACATGTAACTCAAATATTCCTTTGTGCAATCAAATTGCAGAAAGATAATTTTCTTGTTACAATAACTTCTACTTCATTTTTGAAAACCTTTCGAATGATTTCAAAAGATCCAGACTTACGTCTCATCAAGTAAATATCCATATATCTACTTGAGTCATTTCTGAAGATAAATAAATCCACCACTAACAACACTTATCGGACTACACACATCAAATGTATGATCACTAATAAGTTTGTTGTTCGTTCCTTATGGCCTGTGAATGGTATTTTAGTCACTTCACTTTTCGGAGGAAAGTTGCAAGTGTCAGATGATTCAAAATCAAAAAGACTTCAAAATCCATCATAATGGAATTTTCCATGCGGGTTTCTCCAATGTGACCAAATGTAGTGCCACACTTGTGTGGTATTCTTTTAGTCTTGCGACATTTAGCGTCAGTGTTATGGATGTATCAGATTACCCTCAATATTCATAACATACGTCCCATCTTGGATGGAAGCATGGCCCTTCATGTTATTCATAATACTTAACAACAATTGTTGTTTTTATGAACAACTCTTTTGCAACAAACATTGTGCAATGGGCTAGAGTGTATGAAACTCTAAAATGAATTATGAAAGTAAACCCAGAGGTATTGTATTATTATCAATATTCATAACATACATCTCATTCATAATGAAAGTATGGCCCTTGTGTTATTCATAACATCGAACATAAAAGGTTCTCTTATGAACAACCTTCTTGCAAGATACCTTATGCAATGGGCGAGAGTTTGTAAAACTCTAAATGAATTATGAAAATAAATACAGACGGCAATACACCGATGGAAGGTATAGTAACATTTACTATGTTCCCTGTGTATACCTTAACCTCATTTCTGGCTAGTCTTTTTAGGCCATAGTAGCTCTTACAGTGATTCGCAATTGAATGCAATCGAGCGGGTATCTTTGTGATTAACTCACAATACCCAAGAATTAGTGATTAACATGTTTAACCATAATTCCCAAGAACTATATCTTTGACAAGCCTACTATACATCAAAAACTTGTATGACATTCATACATGAGCTGGATATTCCAGTCATGTTTCTTTCTGCCTTTATACTTCTAACAGTTTAACTTTTAGTATTTCTCCTACTCGCAAAAGAAGCACCCAACTTAAGAGTGGCGTTAGCCCCGGACTTCCTAGGCGTGTAAGTCATACTAACACCCTTTGGACACTTCCTTTCTCTTTAAATTGTTGTTTTATTCACCTTTCATTATATGACAGGCGTTCTTCTGGATCCCTTTCCCAACAGTCAAATGCATAGTAAACACTTTTACTAATACTTGCAAACAAACATTGCTTTGTTTGTATCTGAAAATAATTTCCAGTTCCATGAATATCATATAACTATCCCAACTTTCGAAGTTTGGGTTTCATGGAAGCAAACATATTCCACTTGACCGTAACAGAATTCTAGCTTTTGGATCAAAGGACGAGACTCACATGATCCATGGCATTAGCGGGAGGATACGGAAAGCATGCGATAGGACAAAGTCCTTCTCGGCACTTTTGAGGACAATCCTCATATTACGGTACCAATCGTAAAGTTTTAACCAGATATTTAACAGCTATTCAATTTTAACAGGGAAGGTGGAAACGCGAGCCATTATTCTACAACTATTTTGCATATAACACTTAGACAATGTTCATAATTAATTGCACTAAGAATTAAACATGTTAATTCAACAGTGCGCTCCCACTCAAATCAATATCTCTCAAAATTGATTGTGAGTGATACAAGACCCACATTTCAATTGTTCGCCATTGGTGTAACACCACTGATGACGAAAAATCTCAACCGGTAGGCCAACTTGCCAATCACATCTCTATGTGACTCTTGTTCATCTTTCGATGCGTGTGTTCCGAGCTCATGACGGTCATGCCTGAACGTCAAGACAACCAAGTGATCTTGCTGCGAGGTCTCAACTCACCCGCCTCACACTTCTCTAATCGTTCGTACCCGTGTGACACGGCACACCCCGAAAAGATAGGTGCCGTGACGGTGCTACACTTGGGAGAACACTAACTACTTGGTATTTTTGTGAGAGATCACCCTAATAAAAAGCGACTACCGCGCAATCAAGAAGGGTGCATCATAAGGGATAAACATCTCAGGCAATTCATAATAGCATGATATGGTATAGCCCTTTCTGACGGAGAAGTCTTTCATTTCTTCGTCTTCGGCATTCGCGTCGGTGTTCACCTTCGCGAAGATTGCCACCACCTTGTCGATGCACCAGATAATATTGCTATCTCTATAGCTAACAAAATAATGCATTACAACAAGGTTGACACGCAGGTCATTAAAGTGCAATCATATGGCTCCAACCATCATGTCGAATCATGACACGCAGGTCATGTTAATCAAATTACATCATATAGTCATCTCATACATAATCGAATTAGTATGAGCACTGCTATACCACATCATATGCACATCCTGCAAAACCAAGTTAGACGCCTCTAATCGGTTTATGCAAAATTTATTTTACGTGGCTTCTAAGGTTTTGACTTAAACCGCAGCGACTAACGTTTTATCATCAAGTATGATTATTCAAGTTGCTAGATTAACATCTCGGGGTGTATGAAACACGGGATAATTAAATCTCGAGCCCCATACTAAACTTCGTCATACGCATGACCCCCGTGCAGATCATATCTGCAATGCCCTTTCATCTGCGAATTTCATCTTTCTTTTGACTACGGCAGAACCCAAAGAACTGATAGCACTTCCATGATCAATCAGGATCACGGATTGCCAGAACTTTGTCAAATTCCACCATGCTGTCTCGAGATTGAGCAAACGCAAATTCTAGGGAAGCAAGAAGAACCTCAGGTAACAGATTTCATCTGTCACCCGCATAAATAATTTTCAGCAATAGATCTCATCTACTACCTAATTATATTATGCAATACCCATACATCTCCATGTATTCTAGATCGAAACCTGCATCTACGCATAGCACGGCTCTTGATGCCACTGAAGGGTAATGCGACAGAAAACAAAAAATTTCTGACCTACGCACCAGCCCAGGACCACTATGGAGACTGCATACATGGTTTGATCTTTTTCGTTACCGACTCGTAGCGCAGCGGGAAGTAGAGTCGATGACGATCGGCGGTGCAAATCCCCGCAGCTAGGATTTACAACCTCCCAACCGCGAGGATGTATACCTTCATCTGCTCCTCAGACAGCCCTCCGGGAGGCGGTCGAACAGCCCCCCGGACGGTGTCGCGGACAGCCCTTCGGGAGGACCTTCGAAACTCGAACGGTCACTCGAACAGCCCTTCGGGAGGACCTTCGAAACTCGGACGGTCACACGGACAGCCCTTCGGGAGGCACTCACGAACTAAGACCGAAACTACGATCTCTCTACAGAGTTGCACACATACGGTGTCATCTATCCGGCAGGGCTTCGCCGTCCAGAACTAGTTCCTGCCGGAACCCAGACAGCCTTACGGCTCTACGAAACTCTTTTCGTGGGAGGGAGAGAAGAAGCCAGATAATGCATGGCATGTGTATGAGAGGAAGGGATGAGTGTGGAGGGCTGCCCCTCCACCTCTATTTATAGGAAATCCCAAGGGGGTAGGGTAGTTTCACAAAAAACCCAAAATGCACATGAATGAAGTCCTTCCACAAGGACCTAGGAGTGAAACCAAGGAACAAGAGGGTCCCCAAGGGGGGATACCCCATGTGGCAGGCCACACCCCCATGAGGGGCCCAAAAAATGGCTCCTATCCATCCATGTCATCCCCAAGATCTTTTGGAGCAAAGCCCCAAAAGGTGGCTTTCCATAAAGTAACCATAAAGCTGATTTTCACTATTCACGAAGACATTTTTCAGCGTCTGATCGAACTGAAAATATTTATGTGGGCTAAGAACATTTCTAGTACCCACTAAAATGATTTTCAACGCGTTCCGAAACAATTCCGGTTTTAGTGATTTTCATCTGCGAAACGCATCTGAAGTGGCTCCGGCAGCTCCGGAACATTTCCGGTTTTTATCTCAGAAAATTCCAAAAAGCTTCCAGAATGATTCTGGCATCCTCCAAGAATTATTAGGCATGTGCCGAAACCAATTTGACTTAATGGTGTATCCTGAAACAACTTTTCGGTATCATCGAAACTTATCCGATGACCTCTCTCTGCGGTACGATTCCGCTGTCCGAAACTTTTCGGTGTCCGAAACTTTTTCGGTGATTTTCTCTCAGACTCCCTGTCTAGTATTCAGCAGATAGATGACCCTTAAGCGTGTGACCCTATAGGTTCGGTGAAGTATAGACATGACCCGGAACCCCTTCCGATCAATGATCAACATCGGAGCCGTGGACACCCATATTGACCCCTATACCCACATGAATAAATATTCGAGTGAACCTCCAGTTGCCGTGTGCTATTCCTGTTGCTTCGCGATATGTTACAAATACCCGAGGTGAGACATGTTGGCATTCCCGTGGATCAACAACTTGTCCACTATGCTAGTTACCTCGTTACCGGTATTGTTCTCTTTTCTCGTTATCGTGTTCCGGCATCCCCGTGATCAAATCACAAAGTGTCTGGCCAGACGATGATGGATACCGTAACACCGAGAGGGCCCAGAGATATCTCTCCATCGTTGGAGGAGCAAATCCCAATCTTGAGCTATCAAGTTACTTGACACACTTTTCCATGAACCCGTAAGCCGCCGTAATAGCCACCCATTTACGGATGACGTTTAACAAACCCCAAAGTTCATGAAGCAAGCATGAAGAAACTCGATACTCTCATGGTCTAAGGAATCATGCAAACGTTAACCATCTCTATGTTATGTACCAATAAACTTGTGACGAATGTATCTCATAGCATAACATCAATTCGGGTCGATTCAACACAAATGTCCTTCCTGACATTGTGCCCTCAAAGTTGCTTGGCATAGACATGCCCATGATTGGGAAAACATAATCATCATGCAACACTTGAGCTAGTCTTAGAGGCATGACTAGGAATACATTTTATCGTTTATTATTCCACACGTGCATATGGGTTCTCCCCAGAGCCTTTATGGATATACGGGCTCGGGAACCACAGCAGTTATAGCATGGAACATAAACATAATTATGAACAGGGAGATAATCAATAACATTTATTATTGCCTCTAGGGCATATCTCCTACAGAAGAGACCCGCCGCCGCTGCGGCTGCTCCGGCGCGTCGTAGTCCTTCTCCTCCGCCTCGTAAGCAAGGAAAGAAGACAGCCGCAGCCGCTCCGTCTGCTCTGCCGGCGTCTAGCAGTATAGCTGCCAGAGGCGGGAGGCAATACAGATTCGGTCCTTCTCTGAAGACTCCAGAGAAGTTACCATACGAGAGGACCGAGGAGGAAACCAGGAAGATCGTGCGAGCCGAAGTGACAAACTTCTTTGAAGGGGTGAAAGCAAAGAAACATCCACCTCCGGAGGAGAAGGTAGATCCGGTGAAAGCAAAGCGCACTCTGGCTGCCCTGACAAAACCACCAAAGTCTCCGCCGAGAGGCAACTATGAGCGCATTCTTGCAAAGACATATGCCGAAGCGGAGCGGTCGGGAAGTACTGTCAGTGATAAAAGGTTAAAAGAACGACGAGCTGGGAAAAAAATTGCCCAGCTCGGCGAACAAGCGAACAAATCGTGCCCCCCGCTCAAGGTGTCAAAAGACATCGTCGCTAATGATCCGAGTATGGTGCCCGGTTATAGAAATCTTGGAGATTACCTGCCGGACGATGTACATTATGAAATCATGGAGGTGGACGAACACAAATACCATTACGGGAAGCCTCTCGTCAAAGATGAAAGATCTCTATCAACGATGATGCGAAGACTACATGATTGGTACATGAAAACCTGCAGAGAGTCTGATGGGATGGATACTTTGACGCTGAGAGTTAAACCGGAGCATCACCTCATTGGAATTGATCTGCTGAATGTTCCATTTGAGGATTTCTTCCAGTTTTACAATCAAAAGGCCCTCGATAAAACAACGATCACTTGCTACTGTCTGTAAGTAGTACTACTTCTGTCATTAAGTCTCTCTATATAGGTCAACTCTTTCATTGCATGTATTTATACTTATCCTCACTATATTATGCAGATTGAAGATCGCCGAATTGAAGAAAAGACAAATCGGTGATATTGAGTTCATTAACACAAATCTCATAGATGCATATACGGTTGAAAAACATCCCAAAGAAGCCGAGGCCAACTTGCTACAATCGTTGGTATTAAATCAAAACAAAGATATAATACTCTTTCCTTACAACTTCAAGTGAGTGTTACTGTCTTGTGCATATTTGGTTTCCCTTATTAGTCCAGGTTATGGTAATGTAATTGATGTCTTGCGCAGCTTCCACTATATTCTCCTAGAGATTAAGCTTGAGCAGGGAGTAGTAACCGTCTTAGACTCGAGACGAAAAGATCCCCAGGACTATGCGAACATGACTCAAATGCTTGAGAAGTAAGTTAAATCGATCATTATCCACCATATCAGCAACTTTGTTCATTTCCTGATATCAAGTAATTGTTTTCTTTGTCTGGCAGGGTTTGGAGAAAATTCACCTCAAAAGCTCCGGGACTGCCGAAGAAGCTACAATTTAATCACCCGAAAGTAAGTACTATAGTAGCATGTTCCGCGCATCTCCTAGTGATTCAAGCGCTAGTTTCATCAATATCATTTAGCATGCTTGCTTATCAGTTTGATTGACCTCTATTTCTTGTAAAGTGGTTGTGGCAGGAACCCGGGAATAATTACTGTGGATACTACGTTTGCGAGTCCATCCGCTACACGACCTGTGAGCGGGGCTGCACTGAAGAACAATATGAAGTGCGTAAGCAATAATATTCACAATTTTATTTTATTACCATCATTTGTGTTGAGTTTCATTTATTCATATATATATGTATTGACCCCCTTCTTCAAATTAGATGTTTCGGAAGCGGGATGAACTCCTAGCACCAAATCGTATGCGAGGAATTCAAGAGGAATTGGCGGCATTCTTCCTTGACCACGTGATCGCTGAAAACGGAGAATACTATGTGGACCCTGTGTTCCTACAATTTAATTAGGAGATTTTATTGTAAGAGATAATTATTGTATATATGTAGCCGGTAGTGTCGGATAGATATACGAGAACTTGTTGTTCGACCAATATCTCGGAGAAGGAGAGGTGGTCGATATCACTTCTCTCTGTATGCATATGTTCATGACGATCTTCTGTTTCCTTCATTTGATTACTAGCTAGCGTGTCTACTCCTCTCCATACGTATATAGTACGTAGCGTCGACCAAGCATGGAGATAAGAGAGGACACTTCTCTCTATTAATTAGCTAGCTAACACAATATATGAAACACCTAAATTAACCCCCCAAAACCCCTAAACCACCCCCTTTAAAAAAAACAAAAACCTCAGCTCCTGCCAGCTGCTGACGCGTGGATGCCTATTGGTCCCGGTTGGTGACACCAACCGGGACAAAAGGCCCTGCCTATTGGTCCCGGTTGGTGACACCAACCGGGACCAAAGGCCCCCTGCCTGGGCTGGCAGCAGCGGCCATGTGGAGGACCTTCTGTCCCGGTTCGTGTAAGAACCGGGACTAAAGGGGAGGCATTAGTAACGACCCTTTAGTCCCGGTTCGAGAACCGGGACAAAAGGCTCTTACAAACCGGGGTAAAAGCCCCTTTTCCTACTAGTGTCCATCACCTTGAATTCGTCAATGCGTCAAACTTCCATGTACATTGGACTTGAGTTTATCCCATGAGTACCGCTGCTACTCCAAAGACTCCATATGACTCCACCTGCAACTTGTAGTCCCTTCTTTTCTTGACCACAGTCAACACTCGAGCAAAATTAAGTTCATTGTTACTCTAGTCCGTGCTGCCAACTTTCAGAGTATCCATCAACGCCATCACACACCGATCACTGACCTGCGTGAAAATGAACAACTCACATATTGGATGTCACACATAAGAGTTACCTGAACTCAATATCATCGCTCCACCCTGCATCACAACTTCTTGCACATCTGTGCATGTCTTGGACGCCCTATGTTTGCATGATCCTGCTCAGCATGCTCCAGACTCCTCAAATCCTCAAGTGCGACTGCCATCCATACACTAACTGTGTACCAAACAAAAGGAGACCAAAAAAATAAAGTCCCATGTAGCCTTCCTGTGTGCACGTACCAAGGGAGATCAATGACGCTAGTCAAACTTCAATCCATCACACGTTCACACGTAGCTTCTGGACTTATCTTTCTTTCCTTTTCACATAGCAATCACGGTTTGATTCTTGGTCCTTGTGCTAATCTTTTTTGTTCCAAACAAATCTCCGGCTTGCCTTGCAGCTTCAACACGTCGAAACTCCACGATACTCCCGCGAACAGCATGTCCCTCCTGCAGCTCCCCCTGTGCCTTGCTGCACCATGGCTCTGCCAGGCGCCTGGGCCATCGTAGCCGCTGCCACCCATGCGCGCCTCGGACTGAGCCGCCTTGTCTCCACGTTCCTTCGATCACCGAATCGATCTTGCCGAGACCGAGTCGATCTAGAACACCACAACACCTCATCTGCTCCATCCGACCTCGCCGGGAATTTGTCGTACGTGTGCACGCTCACCCGAATCGATCCACTAGATCAGTCACCGTACGTTCCACGATGTACACTCACCCGACCTTGTCTGCTGCTAGCACACGCACCTTCCGATCGCTTCTTGAAGATTGCAACATGACCAACTCTGCCTCTAGCTCGCAACTCGCCGACGATTCTGTCCCGTATTACGATCGCTTCCACAGATTTCTGTCGATATTCTCTTCGTCCTCTAGATCAACACACCACAACCTCCGGAGAACCTAGCTCATGATACCACTTGTTAGAATAAATCCGAGGCATATCGTCGATCATCCGAGGACCAAGCAATCACACGAGCACGACACCAAGATTTGTTAACGAGGTTCACCAATATAGCTACATCCCCGGGGCCTGACTATGGGCGCTCCTTCCCATGACACCGCTACAATACCGCACCCGGTCGCTCTGGACACCAGCACATGCCGCCGGCTTCCCCTGCGTTCCGGTGCTATTATGTTGGCATAGGTTACATCGTGTGTCTACCCCTGCTATATATGAGAGGTCTAGGATACAACTGTCTTACTTGGACACGACTCCATATCGTATATAAACACAATACAACTACAAGTCCAACTGTAACCTACCTCGTACACAATATTCGACACAACTCTAACAGAGGAAGAAGAGATTGCTTCCCGAGGAAGGATTGGGATGAGTTGACAGTCTGTTACATCACTGTCACGCCTTCCCCTCCTGCTCATCACATAGAGGAGAAGACGGACAGCGATGCACCACAGGTGCGTCCCAACAAGGAAAATGGCGAGGACCCACCAACAGGGAGAAAAGACTAATCTTCGTAGGCATGTGTGTGTGTGTGACCAGTGGGGTCCTAGGCTACCGAGTGAGTATATGTGTGGGTGAGGCCAGAGGCCGGGGTATGGAGGTAAGAAAAGAATATTCTGAATTCTGTATCGTTCCTCTTCTTCCAGCTCTCACCTGCTCTTTCTTCTCCCTCAAGCTCATCTGATTCCTCCCGATCCCCTTCCTCCCTTGCTTCGATCCGGTAGGGTCGTTACAACTTGGTATCAGAGACTGGTTACGATCCGCCGCCGCGCTTCAATCCCTTGATCCGTCCGTAACATCCACCGCGAAAGGTGTTGGATTGCTCCGGCGATCCGACGCGAAATCCTGAGCGGGGTAGGTTTGATTTGGGGCGGCAGCGACGGCGCCGTCATCCACTCCATCCGCGCAGACTAAGTTTGTGCTCCAGGCCATGGAGGGAATCCAGAAGACGCTGGAAGAGTTGCTGACCAAGTTCTCATCGCTGTCGACCGAGGTTCAGCATTTGAGCAGTCAGGTGACCGAGTTCGGCGACGGCCTGGATGTGGTCAAGGAACGCAAGCCACGGAAGCGGCGGCGCGTGTGGCCGCGTCGTCCTCGACGGCACCCACCGCAGCGATGCTGGTGAACAAAGGGCCTCCGCTGAGCCACCCACCACCGCCCCCTCCACCGCGTCGGGAGGCACACCAGGAGCGCCACCACGCCCTGCCTCCTCCACCGCATCAAGAGGAACACCAGGAGCGCGACAACTACAGACACAAGCCGCCGAAGCACGATTTCCCTCGTTCCAGTGGTGACGCACCGCGGCTATGGTTCGATCTCTGTCACACATATTTTGAGCTCTATCAAACACCTCCGGAGCAGTGGGTGTCCACGGCAGTGTTGTACATGGAGGGACACGCCGCGCTCTGGTGTCAAGCTCACAAGCGTGTCCGTGGTCTCGGTGATTGGTTCGCATTCACTGCTGCAGTGCAAGCCGAATTTGGCCAGGATGAATTCGATTCTCTCCTGCACCGCCTGCATCATCTCAAGCAAACTTCCACAGTCTCTGAATACAGACTCTCCTTCGAAGCCATTATGTAACATCTGATTGCCATGGATCCTTCTCTTCATCATTAGTTTTTCGTGTCCCAGTTCATCATTGGACTACGCGATGAGTTGCGTACAGGGGTGCGACAACACGCGCCCACAAGTGTGTCCAGAGCAGCAGCCCTCGCACGGATTCAGGAAGAGGAGTCAGAGCACAGCCGACCACGGGGTCGACCAGCAGTTTACGCGCGGCCCCTGCCACCCCCACCCGTTCCTGTGGTTGCCGCCGGCCCCGTCCAACCACGCAATGAGGGAGCCAAGCGGGGCCCGGATGACTTCGGTCGTGAGCGACAACTACGGGAGTTCCGGCGAGCAAATGGCTTGTGTTTTAAATGCGGCGACAAGTATACACGAGACCACAAGTGTAATAAGGTGGGTCAGTTACTGACAATTGAGATCGGTGATCATGGTGAGCTATTGTCAGATGATGCCATGCGCGCCCTCGAGCTGCTCGATGACAATCCAGAAGAAGATGCCGCTTGCTGTCAAATTTCAGTCCATGCGGTCGCAGGAACAGAATCAACAGGCACAATGAGGTTAAGAGCTAGCATTGGTTGGCAATCAGGTGATGTTACTGCTAGTGGATTCTGGCAGTACACACACGTTCGTTAATTCTTCATTTGCAGAGCGTGCTGGCTGTACAATTCAGGAAACTGCACCAGTGACAGTTAAAGTAGCAAATGGCGAGACACTACAGTCCACACAGCAGGTATCTCAGTTGACATGGTGGTGTCAGGGGCACACTTTTAGCACGGACATGCGCCTGCTTGAGCTGGGGGCATATGATGCAGTGTTGGGAGTCGATTGGCTCGCACGATACAGTCCCATGAATTGTCACTGGGGCCTCAAGACAATGGAATTCAGACACGACAATGTTAACATCAGATTGCAAGGCGTGCGCACTCCGACAGAGCCAACCCTCACTGAGATGCGAGCAGAGCAACTTTCCAAGTGGATTTTAGGCAATGATGTGTGGGCACTGGCTGTGATTCAAACTGCCGAGCACTCTGGAGCAGCGGACCAACAAGTGAATCCACAATTGCACGCTATCCTTGATGAATATGCTGATGTTTTCCAGGAACCCAAAACCTTGCCGCCGCACCGTGATTTTGATCATGCAATTCATCTCGAGCCCGGCTCCTCTCCTCCAAATGTCAGGCCCTACCGGTATTCACCACTACAAAAAGATGAGATCGAGCGTCAGGTAGCTGAGATGCTTCAGACAGGTCTGATCACAACAAGCATTAGCCCCTTTGCTGCACTTGTTCTGCTCGTGAAGAAAAAGGATGGTACATGGCGTTTCTGTATTGATTACCGTCGCCTAAATGACATCATCATTAAGAACAAGTTTACGCTGCCTGTCATTGATGAACTACTCGACGAGCTGGCGGGTGCCCGTTTCTTCTCCAAAATTGACCTGCGCGCAGGCTATCACCAAATTCGAATGCGCCCAGAAGATGAAGCCAAAACAGCATTCAAGACTCACCATGGCCACTTCCAGTTTCGGGTGATGCCCTTCGGTGTGACTAACGGTCCACCTACATTCCAGTGTCTGATCAACTCGGTGTTTGCCCCAGTAACACCCAAGTATGTCATCGCTTTCCTGGATGATATCTTGACTTATAGTCCATCATTTGATGAGCATTTGCAACATCTTAGACAAGTATTTGCAACGCTGCGAGAACACCAACTCTGTGCCAAGTTTTCCAAGTGCACCTTTGCAAGGCCATCGATCAACTATCTGGGCCATGTAATTTCAGCCGAGGGCGTGGCCACAAAGGCGGACAAGACAACTGCAATTCAAAACTGCCCACAACCGTCGTCTCCCACCGAACTACGAGCATTTCTAGGATTAACAGGATACTACCACAAATTCGTCAGAAATTACAGCATCATCACGAAACCGTTGACATCTGTTCTCAGTAAGAAAGGTTTCATGTGGTCTGACGCTGCAACTTCAGCGTTTCAGAAACTGAAAGAGGCCATGACCACTACACCGGTGCTCGCCTTGCCAGATTTCTCTCTGCCGTTCACAGTGGAAACAGATGCGTGCGACACGGGCATCGGCGCCGTGTTATCCCAGCAAGGTCATCCAATTGCTTTCCTAAGTCGCGCGCTCGGTGTTAACAATCTGAAACTCTCCGTGTATGAGAAAGAGTTTCTTGCAGTCATGATGGCGATCGATCGATGGCGGCCGTACCTGCAACGTGGACAATTCACTATTCTGACAGACCACAAGAGCTTGTGTACTCTCGGAGAACAGCAACTCGGTTCCGAGGTACAACGCAAGGCGATGGCCAAGTTAGGAGGCCTTCAGTTCCAGTCCAAGTACAGACGCGGCATCGACAACAACGCTGCTGATTCTTTGTCTCGCATTGGCCACCTATTCCTTGTCACTTCCACCTCTACCTGCCAGCCATCCTGGATACAAGAGGTACGCAACTCTTATCAGACTGATGCAAAGGCTACTGAACTTCTGCAGGCATTGGCGGTGCGCAGCCCAGACGATCAGGGCCACGAACTGGACAGGGGCATGATCAAGTTCAAAGGCCGTCTCTGGATTGGGGATAATGCCGCACTACAAACCAAGTTAATCAGCGAGTTGCATGCAGCCGCAGTGGGTGGACATTCAGGGATACGGCCAACATACGTGCGCTTGAAGAACTTGTTTTACTGGCTTGGGATGAAGATACAGGTGGAAGAATTTGTCAAGCAATGCAGAGTGTGCCAGCACGTCAAACATGAACATGCGCACCCCGTGGGCACCCTTCAACCTCTGCCTGTTCCTGCTCGTGCTTGGGGCGACGTCACAATGGATTTTATAGAAGGACTGCCACGGTCTGAAGGAGCAGATGTCATTTTGGTTGTCGTGGATCGCCTGACCAAGTATGCTTATTTCATTGCTCTGCATCACCCATTCACTGCTCCGCAAGTCGCGCGTGCCTTCCTCGACAATATTGTCAAGCTTCATGGTGTGCCAGCATCGATTGTGTCCGACCGCGACAAGATATTCACCAGTGCTTTCTGGCGGGAATTGTTCAAACTTGTGGGCACAAAGCTACTGTACACCACAGCATACCACCCGCAGACGGACGGACAGAGTGAGCGAGTCAACCAATGCCTTGAGCACTATACGTACAGTCGTCCGCCGGATCGCAAACGAACAAACCGGGAATTCAGTGTGGGGGAACAAGTGCTTCTGAAATTGCAGCCATACGTACAGTCGTCCGTCGTCAGCAGGCCGTGCCCGAAACTGGCATACAAATTCTTCGGCCCGTACAAGATCATCAGTCGAATTGGGTCCTGCGCCTACAAGCTGGACTTACCACCTGAGAGCAAAATTCACCCTGTTTTTCATGCTCGCAGCTCAAGCCATTCACGGCAGATTACTCTCCGGTATTCAATCAACTGCCCGCTCCACCGGACCTCACCATCAGGGATCTGGTGCCGCGGGCGATCCTGGAACGTCGTCTCGTGAAGAAGGGGAATGCGGCGATTCCGCAGGTCTTGGTTCACTGGCAAACACTGTCGCCAGCGAGCGCGACATGGGAGAACTATCATGTGCTACAGCAACGCTTTCCAGACATAAACCTTGACGGGGGGCTGCATCTCAAGAAGGGGCAACTGTCACGCCTTCCCCTCCTGCTCATCACATAGAGGAGAAGACGGACAGCGATGCACCACAGGTGCGTCCCAACAAGGAGAATGGCGAGGACCCACCAACAGGGAGAGAAGACTAATCTTCGTAGGCATGTGTGTGTGTGACCAGTGGGGTCCTAGGCTACCGAGTGAGTATATGTGTGGGTGAGGCCAGAGGCCGGGGTATGGAGGTAAAAAAAATATATTCTGAATTCTGTATCGTTCCTCTTCTTCCAGCTCTCACCTGCTCTTTCTTCTCCCTCAAGCTCATCTGATTCCTCCCGATCCCCTTCCTCCCTTGCTTCGATCCGGTAGGGTCGTTACAATCACATGCCCTCCACCGGCCACAGGCGGCCAGCTTTTAAACCCACGCGACTCACACACGCACACGCCCGGTGGGTCCCTTCCGCAGGTTGCCAAGTTACACATGCCAAGTGGCCAGGTGTGACAATACTGTCGTGTATGGGAAGCTTCATCCGGTCAGTTGGCGTGTAGGTTCGTTACGCTGACGACTTCTTAAGCCCGTTGCTGCCTACAGTTTAAGTAGTGCTGGTTCAGGTTATCAGTCATTCAAGAAAGAAAAGAGTAGTACCCGTTGCTGCTTACAGACTAAGTCAAAGGGTATATGTCCTCCAGAAAAATGTACTCGTTTTGTATCGTCTTTATGCTTCATGATGAGTTAATAAAAATCACCCTTTATCGAAAAAGGGTATATATTCCCCGGTCCTTTAAAATTACCTCGGCCGTCCATTAAGGTTTGATCTTATGGCAACATACCATGGCACTTCGTAAAAAGAAAAATTAATAAGAGAGAGAAAGAGGCAAGCACACAGCTTGTCAACGTGTGCTTGGTTTGAATTTCATTATCTATCCGTCAATCCGATTTTTGATTGCTCAGCATCCTTACCGGCTGGTGTACTATACTCCAAGATTGAATTATAAATAACCGTGCCTCAGTTCACTTGCCTGATATTTGCTAGAAGTTGAGCACGACAGCATTTTTTTTAACAATCGTCACTTCAGATGAATTACCTTGGTCCTTCGACGATTATGGTAGTGATATAGGATGGCGACCACCAGTTCCCGCTTCTGACGTCGCCCTCCAGGGTGGCGGCGAAGACCACGTCTATCCAGGTGGAGTGCATGAAGCTGCTGCTGTAATACAACCAAGCCAAGATTCTGCACCTGGGCAGCCTTACCGGCTCTGGCGGGGTAGCCAAGACAATGTCATCTGATACTTCCCCACCCATGTCAGGTCTGGGTCCTTTCTCCTTGATCCGTCCATTCCATTTTTTGGTTGCATGCTTGAATCAAAATGCAGACATCAGCACCAGGATTGACAAACAACGAAATCCTATGTAGCAATTGATCTATTAGTTCGTTAAAAAAAATTGATCTATTAGTCGTGCAAAATGTTGCTGCGGCTTTTTGGGGCCTCACTTGACTCAAACCCTGCGACCTTCAAAGTACAAAATGTTAGCCATTTACAAGGGAACATGTAATGTAATTGTTATATCTAGCACTGGGAAGTAGGAGTGCCTTAGAATCTCCTCAGTAAGGTAGCTCTTAAAAAGTTCCTGCCAGATTTAAAAGAAAGAACAGAGACATCACCATATCTCCAAAACTAGGCCATGTAATAATGAAGACTCTACATTCTCATCCATGATGCATACGCGATGCTGCAAAGGCATACAGATTCTGGAAAATGAAGATGGTAGAGCAATATCAAGGGTTCATGGTCACACAGGGTGCAGTCTGATGATGGTTATGCAGGGGAATTTTATAACGGTGATACTCGTATTATTTTTGCAACCAGTTACTTATGTTCTTGATCATGGATTCTCATAGGTGCTTTGTGTTAGTGGAATTAGAAAAAATAACTAGGTGTGCGTAGTTTTGCTTTTGCTGAAGAAACTTATGGTCCTGCACTATAGTTCTATAAAGCATGACCCGCAGACTGCAATACATCAGGAAACGCCATTGTCATGATTCATGGAATCATTTGCTGCTCAAGAGTGGATGAAGCCTCACTCTGCAATTCCTGTGTAGGCTTGTCACTTTGCATTGTAAGGCTACTTCGAGAGCTTCTTCGGCTACGGCAAGGAGCCAGATTGTAAGGCTAGCAATGTAGAATGAATGAATGATGCAGTAGCAGTATCGTCCGTGCTATGCCATCTAGACTATGTACGAATACGTGTAGCTACTGATGTGATGGGGAAAAGAACATCAGTTCGGGGGTTACTGGATATCTACAAGACTGATGGTATTCCTGGGCTGTACCGAGGCTTCAGTTTGCATTTATATTACATCCTAGGAGGTAATGCCATTCTTGTGTCATATCGCTGATGAGACTCTGACAAAGTTTGACACACTTTTTCCTTTTGTTGGTTGTTTTTGTAGGGAGTTTTCTGCCGTAGGATGCGGTTACTCATTTCACACTTTGATGTAGACTCAAGTTTAAATTCAGGACCAAATCAAGTACTGTACATGAATTCCTTCCGTGCAATAAAATCGAAAGTTTGCGCCGAATGGTTCTTCACACTATTCAGAGCTTCTGGTGCAAAAGTTGACAAGCATGCCAAGAAGACCCAGTGTTTCACTCTCCCTCTTCTTTGCATCAGTAGTGAGAAGGTCTGGTTTTGCGGTGATTGCGATCATTTCCTCCATGGTGTCACCATCTGTTTCTTGCCTCTCTTTGTTACTTGGAAGTTTAATGTGGTTCTTGTCTTGAACGCTGCCTGCCTCAAAGGAATTCAGTCCGAATCTTGTCATCAGTTTTTCTCATGTGACACAGCTAGTATGCAACAACATTTGCAGGTGCCTGTCGCATGGTTGCGCAGCGAGTGATCCCCGATTCCTCCTAATGCCTCTCTTTGGTTATCAGATCGTCATCGTCACAAGAGGAGATCGCATCAATGTGCTCAGTCGGGGCTCGGCACCAAGGTTGTATTGGCTGCAGCAAACAATATTTTTCCTTTCTGGGAATATCACATATGAAGTAGGATATTAGAATATTTGTTTTCCCCTGGTGTTGCAAAATGTAAATCAGCAAATCTTGAATTCATAGTTTTTTTAAGTTTTCCTATACGAATGAAATAGAACAGTTACTCTAGCACAACACCGCAATAACTCACGATGGAACCATTTTCCTTCAAAATTATAGGGAGCGCAAGATTCTTTTGGATACAAAACAGAAAATATATGCGAAGTCTGCAAGAGTGGCTTTACTTTTTCCTGTTGGGAGACATTAACAGTTGAGCAGCATCCCATATAAATGAATTCAGATTTCGCATGGTTTGTACAACACTCATAGTTGAGGCAGGTGAGAATTTACATAGTGCCATAAAACCTTTTCAGGAATTTACATAGGCAGGCGAGTCATGTCCTGACTTGTGAGTACTCCCTCCGTCTGAAAATACTTGTCAAAGAAATGGATGTATCTAGATGTATTTTAGTTTTGGATACATCTATTTTTATCCATTTCTCCGACAAGTATTTCCGGACAGAGGCAATACTTATCAATGTAGATCCTGAATTATAGAATGGGGGCATTTTCAAAGACGGTGCCTACACAAAGTAATGTTACAAGGTGATTGACTTGAAAAAATGGAAACCATTGCCTTGGTGCCAGATTGTAAAGAAAAAGAAAAGGATCTAGTGAGAATTTGAGCACCAAAGACATACTATGCACAGGCGTGCAACTCACATGATTTAAACTTGACTTGTGCCAACTTACAACATGTCATTATTCCATAAACCTGAAAACCAAG
This sequence comes from Aegilops tauschii subsp. strangulata, assembly GCF_002575655.3. NCBI lineage: Eukaryota > Viridiplantae > Streptophyta > Magnoliopsida > Poales > Poaceae > Aegilops > Aegilops tauschii. Next base: position 23,057,813 of record NC_053035.3, on the reverse strand, counting down.
ACATGCATTGTTTATATACATGCAATGCAATTCTGGAAAGAAAAAAGGAATCCAGTTTGGAAGCCCAAGAAATGAAATCCAATAGCTGAGCAAGAAGGTACTGTAAATATGATGGTCCTACAGACCCGTACCAAGAAAACAACTCCACTAACAAGAACAGAGAAAAATTTAACATGGTGAGCACTGCAAAGAACATGTGAAATTCAGTTTAGATAGAAATAAATTGAAATTCTTCTAGATAGCTTAATTGCAGAGCACAAGCATCAACTTCCAAGTAGGATTAGAACACCCTTCCAGTTGCAACATGCAAAAGCTGACACAAAACAAACACATGCTACATCCAAATGAAATTGCGGAGATCAGATGGAGAACAAACACCCAGTTAACAATGCTCACGTCCACAGCTCAATGATCCGCCAAAGCATCACTCATGGAGGAAAATATCTATCTCAGTTCTGAGGGAAAAGCCACGCCGCTAGCATTTTGACGTCCTTGCATGCTACTGTCGGCAGTGGTATGAAGAAACAGTTTCCATCTCGCATGTCATATACGGCACAAGAACTTGGCGCATCCTTCCAGAACCAGTCACAGCTGCCATCATCCAGGAAGTAGATGCAATCCCCCTTCAGCTTGTACTGAGACACGTCAACAGATTGGGATGAACTTTGGCTGACGAACAATGTCTGGTCACCCCCAACACTGCTCACCTTCTCCCAACTTCGAGACTGGAAGTCTGACTGACACACCTCAAATTCAATCCCTACTGGCTTGATACCACCAATCGTGTCATTATCACATTCACCAAATATTGTTCTCTGTACCAGCAGTAGTGCACCATGAGATTCAACTAGATACGACTCGAAGTAAGAGATGCCACCTTGGATCAACTTTAAGACACAGGGGGCACCATCAAGTAGACGCTCGATCCGAGATACCCTTAACTTGCCATTATATTGTCCTCTCTGACATTGATTGCCAAAAGGTCGTTGAACTCATCAATGACATACAACATACCTTCATAGAACATCATGTCTATGACCGACCCTATGCTGCCAAGTTCACTCACCAACCATGAGGTTGAACCCGGTTGGCAGTACGCAACAGTGCAAAGAGGCCCAATTTCAACGATGGCAGCAACAAGGAGTTCCGAGCACCTGATTACCTTGCGCAGAAATATCGCAGTATCCATCTGTAGCAGAGGACAAGACATGTCTTCATCCAGGACATCACGACCATTAATAATTGCAACAGGCTCATCCACAAGACAGAAAGAAGATAGGTTAGGAAGCGTCAAGGTGATCTCGGAGAAGGGGTCCATTAGGAAACAGGTGCCATTTTGTGCGAAGGCAAGCCAGTCACTGCAGGAGATGCAATAGTTGGCACTGCTGTGGAGCTTGAAGGATTCTTTTGCCGCTTCTCCATGGGGAAAGACGAAGAAGGTACCATCAGGAAATGCAAGCCATGGTAAAGGTTGGGTCAGGCAATGCTCTTGTGTGGAGAAACGCCAATGGTGACATACAGCAGCGAAGCGCACACGGTCAGCGTGGGAAGGGAGGCGACGAAGGACCAGACCAGCAAGCTCTGATGGCAGGGCTGACCATGATTGTGTATGGTGTGTCTTCAGCTTCTTGGCAAACGACATCTGCTTCACAGAAGTAAAGAATACTTGTCAGGCTTGAATCATAAGATTACCACAACGAGATCAGAGGCAGAGACCACAAATCTAATGTGATTATGCTTCTAGAATTTCACAGTTTAAGAGGAAATCATCAATAGGATTCTCTTTTTTCATTTCAAGTTTCTTGCCTGATGCGTCATCAGAAAGCCAAATCTTTTCCACACAAGTAGGAAATCCAGAACAGCTAATCACATTGCATTACGTGTTTCCACTCGTGAATAAAAAAATCAAATCTAGAAATGTTTCAGTTTGTACTGCAAGAGGAAGAAACCCTCTGTTCTGGAAAAACAAAAGATAGCCTCTTCTGAATTAACCTATGGGCTGTTAGAAATAATCTTGATTATTAGGTTTGGTCAAGTCCTGGCACATGTAGGATAGGATAGTTTCCTAGTTGAGTCAAGAACGAGCTGGTGGTATAGGAGTCCATGCTAGTTTAGCTAGCTGGTTAAGTTGCGTCTATACGCGAGTAGTAGTATAGTCCAGCTAGAAGTAGGACTTTGTGTCCGTCTAGGTTCAGGTTTAGTTTTTGTATTAGGAAGTTTAGCCGTATAGGTTTAGTTTAGGCCGAGTCCAAGTAGGCTTTGGTTAGGATTGCTCCTGGTTAGGCGTGTATATATACACGTGAGGCTGTGAGACTTTTGTAACATCGGGTTGAGAAAACAGAGAAAAAAGGAGAAAATAAATAAAGAGGAAAAAGGGCACGATACGAGCCCTTGGTTATCAGTTTGTGTGCGCGTGTTCGTGATTTGATGTGATCAATCCTGTGGGCGAATTTCCAACATGGGCGACACTAATCCTTCAGTGAAAATTCTCTAAAAAAAATCCTTCAGTGAAAATCGAGCAAACCACCTCTAATCAATCCCCAATTTATCCCTTCTCGAAAAAAATCCCCAATTTATCATCACAAGGTCAGCACTCAGCACGCCACCTCGCACGGATGAATCATGCCGTCACTCAGGGAGGTGAATCAAGAACCCTAACTACATCGGGTCGGAACAAGCAGAGCGCAGGGCATCCCCACTCCTAAAGCATGGGCAGTTGGCGTGCGCGGAATCAAGAACACGGCGGCTACGGGGACCAAAACCCTAACCAAACCAAACATCAAAACCTGGAATCAGGAGAGAGCAGAGCACAAGCCCCCAGCTCCGCCAAATTAATGCTACTAGAAATCTCGAAGTTTTACCAGGTGGCGCCCATCGACATGGGCATTCTGGCAAGCGCACACTCCGCCGAGCCCTCCTCCTCCTTGACCTGCGTGGCCGTGCCTCTCCTCCTAGACCTTTCTTCGCTGCCTGCACCGTTGTGGTGCAGTGCCGGTCCCGACCATGCGTACCCTGCGCAGCCATGGCGAAAGGTCCAGGGCGCTAATAGGCGCCGGCGCACCGGCCGAAACTTTCGGCCGGTCCCGCGTGGGCCATTGGATCTGTCTAACACGGAGCGCACGGAACCGCTTGATCAGGCGCGTATTAGATGGGCTCGAGATGGACTCGGTCGTCGTCTTCCTCATCCGCCGCACATCGTTGACTCTGGCCGCCGTTGCCATCTGCCACACCCCGCGTTGCTCGTGGCTCGCCATGGCCGCCGCTCGCCGCTCGCTGTTGCCGCTCACCGCGGCTCGCCGTCTCCGCTGCAGCAAAAGAGGTACCGGCTGCATAAAAGAACGGCGGCGATGGCGGACGCCAGGTCCAACAATGGCGGGGCCGCCAGTTCCAGCATCTGTCGCAGCACCATTGGTGCTTAGAAAACAGTCATGTGCATCAACGGCTCGCCGCTGCATCTTTTTCGTCGCCGGTTTCTGGTTGAAGCTTTTGAAATATATGGTTGAAGCTTTTGTGTTAACGATTGTAGCTTTCTGCGTTTCCTGTTGCCGGTTGAAGCTTTCTATATCGCCGGTTGAAGCTTTTTTCGTCGCCGGTTGCAACTTTTCTGATTTCTAGTCACCGGTCACCGCCGTGAATGGTGGTAACAATTACTGTCTGTGGTAGTAGCAAAAAATATGTGTGGTTGCAGCAAAACGTTGTCATGGCCGTCAAGGGTTGCATCTTCTCCATGAATGATGTAGCAAATTATGTAGTCGGTAGTAGCAAAAAATTGTTCGGTTGCAGCAAAAAAATTTCACCGTCACCTAGGTCGCATTGTCTTCACAAATGAATGTAACAAAAATCATCCCTGGTAGTAGCAAATTACATCTCTGGTAGTAGCAAAAACACTACGCGGTTGCAACAAAAAGCGTTCTCACTGTCATCGGGGTCGCACCACATGCGCATAGTGGTTGTAGCAAATTCCGCCGCTGGTCGCAGCTCCTCTGTCGTCTGGTTCTAGCAACTTGCGCCAACGGTTGCAACATCACCTGTCGCGCCGTCGTAGCAAAACCGCCGTCGTCGTCGAGGTCCCCGCAGTCGTCATGCGCCGCCATCGCAACTCATCGCAGGGCTCGTGCCTCCGTCATCGCTGTCTTTTGCAGGGAAACTGCATGGATGGGGGAGGCGCCCGCGCGAAGGAAGAAATAGCTCGTCGTGGGGTGGGGGAGGGGTTGGCGGCCATCTCCACCGGCAACTCTTCACCGGCGAGATGATGCCGGGCCTGGTCGAGGAGGTTGCGGCGATAAAAAGCTGCAGCGCAGAGCGAGGTGGGCTCGGCGAGAAGATAAGGGAGAAAATAGGATGAGTGGAGAAGAAAACAGGACGAGGGAAGTGGTGGCCCCATGCAGCCTACGTGTCTCGTCTGAATTGGTTGCAGGGTTCGCGCGTGGGACACCGTCTCCAAACGTTTCCCAAAGGTCCACGGGCAGGGCGGCACATAATAGATGGGCGTAGAGGGAATCACTCCCACGGAAGAGGAGGTATCAGGGGGGTCGCCGGAGAGTGCGTCGTCCTATGGACAGGGAGGCGTTGGGTGGGCGCGGGAGACGGGGTGCGGATGGGTCGTGTCTGGGGAAGCGGAAAGTCCGGGTGGAGGTGGAGATCGTGCGACGAGTCGAGGGTGGATGTTTCCTTCGATCTATTTTTGTGTGGGGTGGTACGAGGGAGATTCTTTTCCATATAAAAGTAGAGATTTTGTTTTAATAGTACAGATTTGATCTGCAGAAATTAATTAAAGATTGATCATGATTTATTCTTTTTTTCATATAAAAGTTACCAAATACACCAAAAATTGATCTTATTAGCAGATAAAATTGGTTTAAATAGATCGTGGGTAAAATCCAGTTTAAATGTGTTGGTGGGATAAAAAACGGTGGGGAAGAATTAACCGGAGTGAGGCGAGACTACCAACTCAGACATTAAGAGTAGAGGTTTCAATAGATCGTGGGTAAAATCCGGTTTAAATGTGTTGGTGGGATAAAAAACGGTGGGGAAGAATTAACCGGGGCGAGGCGAGACTACCAACTCAGACATTAGAAGTAGAGATAAGAGCAATGTAGGTATGTAAGTGTGCCAACATGTTTGTATTTTTTTTAGTAATACAACCAACTATTTTGTTGAAATAACTAAAAGCAAATCATATGTATTGTCTACCACGCTTAAACTAAAAACAAACTTTTAAAATAGTATTGCGAATGCACGGTTTGACGCTTAGTCCATACACTAGTTCTATAAAACGCCTGAGCTTATAATTCAACCATCGAGATCAAATTTGTCAAGTGGCACCTTGACGGAAAAGGTTTTCCCCCGCTTTATATTATAAAGCATCCATCATCGATTACAACCGAGAGCCGATACAAACACACACCATCATTATACACACCACCCACCCAAGGCAAGAACACACATCCAGGACGAGATACAAGGGTGCCGGGCACCGACACACCACTCCAACGAACTACAAAGCACACAGATGACCAAAGAAGCATCGCCTTGAGCTGACGGAGATCACCATGAGCAACCACCGAGGAGAGGTGAGATGGCCGACGGTGGAGCAAGGACTCCAAAACGGTGCCTCAAACAAGGACACGACCATAGCCGCCATCGTCCGATCTCGCAGATCAAGCTTTATTCCGGATTAACCCGAAGGGAAAGGGAGCACTGCGACGGAACCTGTAGGGAGGACACGACGTCCGGGAACGCCGCCACCATCGGCCAGTACGAGGTCTGGGCAAGTGATGTACCCCGGTGCACCAACCCTTCAGCACACCCCCGCTCCGCCAACCACCCCCGCATCCATGCCGCCCGCGCGGCCATGTCTGCCCGCCCGCACCCGAGCTACGCAATCTGCCAAAGACCAATGCATCTCCCACCGCCAGGGCCGCCGCCCAGCATCCAGACCGTCCTGGCACCCTTAAAGGAGACGGCTTTGACAGAGCCAACTCCCACTAGCGCCGCAACCGGCAATGACCGTCCCGCCTCCAACATCGCCGGGATAACAACCACAAAGCATCAGGCCGGGGAAAGGGGAAGGGGAGGTGCGACACTCGGCCACTCCCGGCACCCATGGTGCCGGCAATGGCGGCTCAACCACATCGAAGCCCCATCCCTCCAAGACCCCCCCCCCCCAAGCACCTGCTTCGCCCCAGCCCTGCTATTGGCACGACCCAACGCGACGCCACCAAAGACCGCTCGTCCGACGAAGGAGGGAGAAGATCCACCACTGACACCGCCAACGAGGGGTCCCGGAACAGCCCGCCCGCACCGCACGCCACCGTCCACAGCTGAGAAGGTCGCCCAACTGCACATCGGAGCCCGCATGCGCCACCACCACCTTCCGCCACGCCACCAGCACCGCCACACCCATGCACGGCGGTGCCAGCCGCCCGCGGCCCTGCTCCACCCAGCCCGCTCCGCCGGAAGAGGCGTCGGAGCCAGATCCGGCCGGATCTGACCGGAGCCCACCCGCGCGCACCACCCGAAGAACCGGCCGTCGCCGAAGGCGCAGCCAACCACCACGCCGGCGGTGCGGAAGCGCACTGAGCCCGTCCGCCCGTCGACGCCGAGATGCTCGCGCCCGCATCCTGCCCTGGCCTCGGGGGAACGGCCTGCGCCAGCCCAGCCGCGCGAGACGACGCGAAAAGCCCCGCTGCCGCCGCCGCCGACCGGGTTTCGCCCCTGGCGGCGGCGAGGGAGGTGGAGGGAGGGGAGGGGGGCGGCAGCGGCGGAGGTGGGGGGTGGGGGTTGCCTCCCGCTCGCCGCGCATGGGCGACGCGGGAGGGAGGCGTCCTCGCGTTCTGTCGCTTCGTTCCCTCAGGTGGCACCTTCCATTTCTGCATTTTGCATGTTATGGTCAACTTTTTATTTAGGCACATATGCACCATATGATATTCGCTCTCTCAAAAAAAATGACCTTCTCTTTTCATATTGACCGAAGATAAATCTCGGAAAAGAAATGTTGACTAGAGATGTTTGGATAAAGATAGTTGAACATATGATTGGTACACTGCGCAAGCATTGACTGGAGGAGTATTCACAATAGTCACAAGATAAATGGTTATGGCTATGGAATAAGAATCCATTTCTACCGGTGTACATGACATATTACCGGGAAATGACGCTTACATCATGGAAATTTATTTAGGAGCGCAACAAAAGTGAGATTAACAGGGAACAACACATACACAAGTGCATTAAGGACAAGTAGAATAGTCTAGAGTGGAGGCGCAGAAGAAAAACAAAGTTGTAGCAGCTCTTGTTATGGTAGGACAACAATTTCATCGAAGGGGTTGGCACCTTCATCCGGGGAAACAAATAAGGTGTTACTATCTGACCCTGTGTTCCGAAGGCGCTCTCTTCTCTGTTTCAACAAATTGATTGACATGGTACGTTGAATCCTCTCTGAGAATGTCTCCATCCCCATATGTGCCAGGAGGAGCCAAACATAAGAGAGATACTCCAAACCAGAGCCTAGAGACTTGGCATGCAAGTACCCTCGACATCTGCCAGCTGAAAAGCAGAGCATCTCCAACCACACGCCTTGGATCACCTTCCACGTCTTGCTCTCATCACCTATATCCATCAATCCTTGAGCAAGTAACCAAGCATCATGAATGAAAGTTTCTTTTGCATCATCATTAGACTTCAGATTGTCAATTGTTTTCTGCACAAGCCTCTTCTCCTTACCTGATGTGCCCTCACCCTTAAGGATGACCCTGAGTTCTCGACATACAAATTTGAAAAGATTGCTCCGGCTGCCTGGCATGAGCATCTCAGGATTCAGAAACAATAGATGCATCATGTAATTGGAAATTTCTCTAGATCGAGAGGCACATTCATGGCCAAGGGATGTGTCCATCTGATGAAAGCATAAATCTGTGGCAATGTGCCAGAGAAGGACGCTCTCATCGAAAGGCTTTTCTAAGCTCCAGCCCAGGCTTTCGTCACAACTCTTGCGCACGAGTGTCCACTGCCCCCTTATGTCGTTGAACTCCCTATAACTCCCAGCGTCTTTTATGTACTCCTTCCATCCATCTCGAATATGTTGATGGACTAGCTTTGTGATGTGCATAGACGAGTAACTAGGCTTCATGGGCCAATTTTGGTCAAGCAAGTCTTTGCATTGAAAGAATCTCGCGAATCTCATTAACATGGTGTGCCTTCTGCTACGGGCAAAGTATCCTATTAAGCTATGTTGGGCCATCGTGTCTGGCCACTTGATCTTTCTATACCAGCCCATAATTTTGGGTGCAAGGAACTCTAGGACAGTAGTGCCAAACAATAGCACAGCTGTCACAATCCCATCCACTCTATTTTTTGCACTGATGGGGGTCATAAGAAACCCCATAATTAGTGTATAGAAACACAATACAAATGTGAACATACCACATAACCAGCCGCGTGAACATTGTTTATAATTTTTCATGTCTTCTCTGATGTAGAGGACTTCGAAAATGTTGGCGAGTATCCTCTCCAGTTCAATATAATCTTTTGCATTGCGCCACACAAAAAAGTACTTCATATTAGTAAGGCGGTCAGGATAGGGATATGCCATGTCTAGGAATAGCATCACAGGTTTATATATATAGCTCATATTAGACCTTCTCGGGGGGTGCTCTTCGCTTAGGACAAAAACCCTTGCTTCCAAAACATATTTTTCAAGATCTTCTTCTCTGCTTGTAGTCCTCTGAGATTCATCGCAAGAATTAGCTAGGCTAGAAAAGCTAGCGTTCTTAAGAGACCATGGCTTCTGAAGGCATTTGATAATCCCACCGATGAAAAGCAAAATAACAACGACCTGAAACCTCTTAGTCCTCAGTGGCGAACCCCATGACTTGTAGAGCACCCATAGAACCACCATGACCTGAGATAATGGAGTGGAGGATAAATAAAACTAGAGATGATACCAAACGCGATGCTGCGGGAATTGGCACTATGAAACTTTAGTACTCCCTCCATCCTTGTTTACTGGCCCCCCTCATATTCAGGGTAAACATTTTACCATAAATTTAACTAATACAATATTCTAGCCCCCCTTAGCCTTAGTTTGGCCACACAGTTTTCAAAAAACAGTGGTAATTAAAAAAGCACAGTGTTTTGATGTGTGAGCAAGGAATATTGTAGTTTCTTAAAACCATGTTTTTTTAGTTTTACCAAAACTGCCTATGTGTTTGGCATATGCAATTTTACTAAAAGTTTTGACGATAGTTACGCTGGATGAAAGCTGAAACTAACTCAGCTATACGGGAGGACTAATTAGCGTCTACCAATCCTCACATAAATGATAGGATCTGTAGCAGAGTGACTTATCATTTGTCTGTCTATCCCTGCCTCCCGTACTTCTGGGAAGTATATGAACGTCACCTAGTCTAGCAGCCTTAAATGGCTCGATTAATTTAACCAGAAGGCACACGATTGATCAAGATCGTGTAGAAACTTGTGTTCATTAAATCAACTGCATGCATCTGGTCCTATCTGACGTCGACAGCAACCTCAAGTGCGTCTCTTTGATGCTTTCCCTCCATTCCGTTTAGAAAAAAGAGGTCTGGACCTCTTTTTCAGAAGCAGCAAAAGAAATCATAGTATTTGGAATACTGCAGTTTACAAAACCTCTAATTTTGCTTCATACAAACATCTCAAAGTATTTAATACTAAAGTTTTTTCAGAATCCATGGTATATCCAAAAAAACCACGAAAATACTTTGCAAACAAACGCACCATAGATGTCAAAAAGATTATGTGGTGAGAATCCTCTTTCGAATAAAAATCAAATGGTATACTTTCTGAATATACATATAAATTATATTTTGCTAGGGACATAGATGATCAATGTTTAATCCAAAATATGAAGGGGGGGGGGGCAATAAACCCGGACACATGAATTATTTGGATTGGCAATATGGCAATTGAAACTAAATTACATATAGTCTATTATATTTGATGATTATAGTTGTATGCTTTATTTAAATATGAGTAGCATGCATGATACATATTAAGGTGTGTCTTTTGCCATGCATGATTACATTGTGAGTTGACATAATTGCATGTTGAGTGAATTGAACTAAGTGGGGCATGCATGGTTACATGGTGAGTTGGCATAGTTGCATGTTAAAAAAATGAAGTTAGTGGGATCAACTATTTAGGTATACTAGATGATACCTCGCGCTTTGCTACGGGAATCAGTTGCAATATATTTAAATGAGATTTGAATGTGTGCAATATAAATATTTAGATTAATACCGCATAATGTATTTGATAATTTATAGTTGTAAAATATTTATTCAGTATAAGTAGAATATAGCTAGAACGGAAATACAAGGCTCCCTCCACTCTAACACCTAGTATAGGGAACCCGCTACGTGGTGGATGTGCAACCCACACTACTTGAGGACCTTCACACTATTGAGGATCACACTCTCATCCAGTGGGGTCAACTAGGATTTCCAATCTTAGCTGGAAAGGAGGGAAACGAAAACTATTTATTAAATATTTCAAAGTTGGTAAACTCTTTCTTGGCTACCTACCACTATACTATGATTATTTTTTCATAGCCATTCTCACCCTCTCATACTTGGTTGCTCCTAGCTTCCTTGCTTTTTTGGCTTCTTAACTCAGTTTACATTGGGTGGTTGAAACCCATATCTATAAATATCACTGGGTGCATGAAAATTACCATCATCTTAATCATCCTACTTCAAATATATATCTTCAATAATTATCTAAAATTTCATACAAGCCCTAGATATTTTTCATACTATAGTTAGAATATATTTCTCTAGAACTTCCCATACTTTGATAGCTCTTCTCCAAAGTATCTCCACATTGGGTTATCCTTTAGTGATCTAGAACCTCTTTCTCAAATATCTCTCCTCATAAATATGACTCCCTCAAATATCTCTCAAAGTTGTACTAAATCAATGAAAATTAATATGCGTTGGAGGGAGTACATAAACTCTACAAGCATCTCAGTTTCCCATAAAGCTTTATCTTTTATATCTTTCATGTGCATGACATTCAGTAAAAAAATTGAACCTTCTCAGATGTTCACAAGTATGCATTGCTTATTTTTGTCACTCCTCCTTAATGCATTCTTTACTGGTGAATTAGCTGTGTCTCGGTGTCTCTATGTCTTTCGTGATCTTCTAGTTTGGTATTTCTTCTTTTCCATACGATGAGGAAGTTCTCTCCGTTTGTCTCTTTGCTAATAGAAGTTTGTTATCTAATCGAGCATGAGAATGGACTAACTATCCACCATGGAGTCACATTCAAGGTGGATCTGGAATTTGGAAAAAAATTCCACTTGGCTTATTCAGAAAAAAATGAGTTGGACATGAATAGTGTTGCAGGTCAGTTGTCCAAGCAATGGGGTGTGGAATTCGACATTGGTCAATCATGATTATTGGTTTCCTAGGGGGTCGAGGAGGTGTGGATCGCTAAACAGGATATTCGATTGGAATATTAGAGGCTCGACACATTGATATCTGTGAGGTGTGAGGCAAGCATGTGACACGGTGACAGACTAGTACACGTGTAGTTAGAGAAGTGAGGAGTGGTGTTGAAGCGGTGATGGCAAGTACCGGGTCCAAGTTGATGACTAAGTCTATCGGGTACTGGGAGATGGACGAGAGTTGATCATGGAGAATTTGAGAGTTGTGGAAAGTATGGAATGTCAAAAGTTTGAAGAGTACATGACCATAAATTCCTTTTTATTCAGTGCACATTCCAAGTGAGGACAAAAGATGCAAAAGTACACGGATTCCTATAGCTGTGGGGCATGTAAAAGACTACCTGAGTAAAGGACGAAACAATTGCAAATTTCATTCTAGATGACTAAACGCAATGGCTGAATTACTTCAAGTTTCATACAAGCAACCAACAAGAGTGATGGTGGTGAGCTTAGGCAATTGTACCCAATATGAGAATTATTCAGTCTCACGCAGACCAGAGAACAAGCTACTAGGGTGACCACACAACAATGTTTCTGAATAGGGTGACTTTATGGTCATGCGTGATGGCCTTGAATGGAGATACTCCGGAAATTTGGAGAGCAAAAGTAAGAGCACAAATGAACTTAGTTATTTTAGGGCAACTCGCTATAATTAAAATAAGAAGGGGGTTACATTTGCATGACTCATGTGAAGTCAAGGTACACTGTGGTTCATGCATGTCGGCTTCAAGATGATGAGGACATATTTTCCAAGGTGTATTTATAGATGTAATATTGTAGAAAGTTTTGCTATTGTCTGACTGGTAATTAGCGGAGGGATAGGTATTTGAGTCATGCACATGTAAGGATGGCCTATTATATAAAGGCGCCACGGGGTAGACAGAATAGGTTAGACGAAGTTGGTAGCAAGCTATAGGTTACAAGAAGGATGGTCAGGTTCTTATGGTAGGGGTGATCGGCTGGCCATGGTAGTTGGTTGGAAATGTTGTCTGATGGCCTCGACGACTTTTGTCATGGGTGTACTATGTTGATTTAGTACATGAGGAGGAGAACCCACAGTCATGCCCTAGGGATAACACATTGATTGTTAAACCTCGTAAACAAACCTCGGTCTAATGTTGTGATGGTTTGTTTTCGCATGATCGATGTGGGCCTCATATTTCCTAACAGGACTAACTAGAAGTCAAGCACATGGATGAGTTAATCGAGCTTAGTCTGGTGGTGTAGAAGTGTTAATACTATAGCCGCTGGAGGGGAAAGTGGAAAAACATAATTAACTTGCTACAAATGTTTGTTGACTGGACATTCAATGAGGGACTATAAGGAAATTCTTCTCTGTGTGGATTTTGGTAAGGGATCCACGTGTTTTAGTGAAAATGTGGGATGTAAAATAAAGTGCCCCGAGTGGTTAATCTGGTAGGAAGTGCTAACGAGGTGTTTCATATGCTAGGTTCGTAGACATGTAGAAAAATAGACAAGGGATCAGTCTAGGGAGGCAGTGAGAATGCGGTGATAGTTATAGAAGGGGAGGTCACAATTGATCAACCTATTCACACTATAGGAATCATCTAATTTGTCATCTGTTGGAAACAGACGGCACAGGCCTGAAAACAGACGGTAAAATTTAGCCGTGAGTTTGCTAATGGCAAAGTGGGTCAGCAAAGCGCTGCTTTGCCGTCAGCAATTCATCGCACTAATGGCAAAGACTTTGCTATCAACCAATCTCCATCTTTGCCGTCAGCCAAAAAATAACAGACAAACAAAATCATGTTTGCCATCAGCCGAATGCAGTCTTTGCCGTCAGCCGGACTAAGTTGCAGGCGACAAAGAATTTATTTTATTTAAAAAACTGATGCTAGGGCGGGGCAGTCGTGGAGGAGAGGCCACAAGTGCCCACAGCAACCTGGCGCCCAACCGCAGAGGTCGATCCAAATTGGATCGAGGAAACAGCCCCGCTCCTGACCTCGCCGGAGCCGAGCTATCCGGCCACCGACGACCCCACTGGAGCTCTGTCGCCCTCTATCTTTCCCTCCTCTTTCTTTCGTATCATTTCTACCTCACCTCACATCACATCTCTCTCTCTCTCTCTCTCTCTCTCTCTCTCGCGCGCGCGTGTTTTCTACCACTGCCTAGTGTACTCTGTGGATGCCCAAGCTCATGCCGGTGGACAAACGAGACGAGGACATGGGCGCGGGTGGAAAAACTGGGACAGGGAAGAAGAACTCGTTGACACAGTTCCCTGTCACCCCCGTAGACCCGAGGGAGACACATGGCTGGGGAGGGAGTGGAGGCGTGGAGCTCCTCCTCTACTACTCCGACAAGGTGAGGGAGCTCATTTGTCTCCGGTGGTCGCCAGGAGCGGCAGTCGTGGCAGGATCAGCCTGAGTTTGACGGAAAGGTGAGAGGACGACCATGGGTGAGGACAGGGTGGGGGCACTAGGAGATGCGATGTCGGCGGTGGATCTCACCGGATCTGGCGTCCCCAAGGTTGAAGATGGGTGGCCCGACGGGAATGAAGGTGGGGAGGTGGGCGTCGGGTCGAGATGGAGACATGTGGTGGCTTGGTCCAACAGGAAGGGGAGGTGGGAGATGAGCATTAGGATGAGGAAGAAAGGGGCATGGTGGCGTGTCGTGTGTGGGAGATTTGTGGTGTGCGTGTGGATGCAGCCACATCATCGATCTGTGTGGTGTGCTTTCTCTTTATCGTCTATAAAAAAACACAGACGGTAAAGACATATTTTGTCATCTGTATTTTTTTTACAGATGGCAAAGTGAGCTCTTTGTCGTCTATACTTCTTACAGACGGCAAGGTGAGCTCTTCACCGTCTGTGCTTTTTTACAGACGGCAAAGAGCTAAGTTTGCCATCCGTCAATTTGTCGTCTGTAAGAAAAACAGACCGTAAAGTACATCTTTGCAGTCAGTAAAAAAATAATAGATGATAAAGTATGTCTTTGCCGTCTGTAAAAGAAATAGACAGCAAATACGACTTTGTCGTCAGCCCCGATGAAAAGCTAACGCAGAGAGCTCCACAGACGGCAAATTAGCTGATTCCTGTAGTGCGAGGATCTTAAGTTGCAAGTCCCGTTGGTGGTGAATGACAAGCCAGGGAATGTGTATACAAAACGGTGATATTTGACTCAGAGAAAAAAATGTAAGAGATGTTTGACTATCATTTTGGACCAAGGGCAGTAGCATTGTGGTGAATATCTGTAAGTGGAGACCTTAGTAAATAGGTATATACAACAAACTATATTATGTGTGGGTTAAAGTTTCTAGGGTTTCTGGAACTTGAATGCATAAAGATGATTTATGTGAAGTGAGTTCATTGACAGTTTTTTCTTAGAAAAGGAGGTTGAAACCCCCGGCCACGGCATCAAAAGATGCACACATCCATTTTTATTAAATTAGTTTACAACGATCTAGCAAAAATATACATCAAACAATCCGATCGAGGCCACCACTTCATACCTACAAACTCGACGAGGGATGCCATCACAACACCCCAGCATCTAGAACCAGGGTCATCATCAAGCCACTCACATGGCATACGGGGAGCACACATCCGGTCCAGTAGACCCTAACCATGCAGCACATGCACATGCTTCAGATGCCGCCACCACCATCAAGCGGTCAATCCATCTCCAGGGTAGGTATCCGCAATATCCATGCTAGACCAGCCGTCGATGTTGCCATAGCGCCAAAATGTATCAACACCCTGCGTTCGACGGTCTAGAAGCATCCGCCACTGAGACTCCACTATGATGTGCCGCCGAAACCCACCGTCGTCGACGCTATACGTACGATGTCACTCGACCTCTTGACCCCTCCACATACTGCTCCAAAATGATGCCCTCAAGAGGGAGGACAACGCCAAGCATCACCATCATTCGATCCGGAAAACCCAGATCTTAGGGTTTTCCCCGAATAGGTCGATCGAGTAGACGAGAACTGCAAACACTGTAACGATGCATAGACGCCGCCATCGACAGCCAAGACCAGAGTCAGCTCGGTTTTCATCGGAAGTCGTGCCTCCCCTTCGTTGCCGTCGGCAGAAACCGACGGGCTAGATCGGGTCGTATCCGGTCGAAGCAAAAGTAACATTGTGACACCTCCATAGGCAACCAAGACCTCCACGGGTAGGATGTAGGGCTGCCACCCCACCCCATCACGACGCGTCGTGGCAGGAGAACGAGCCGCCACCAGCAAGGTATTGCTGGGAAGAAGGATGGTCATAGCCGGAGGTGAGACATGCCACCGAGCTGAGCCACCCCCACCAAATCTTCTCGCCGCCATGGTGGGGACCGTACGCACAAGGACTGACCGGGGCACCCACACAATACTCCACTTGGCGGGGTTTGCCCAACGGCACTCCAGCGGGAGCGAGGAGATTAGAGGAGGCAGCGACTAGGGTTAGTAGTGGGTTTCTCGTGACGTTAGGGTTCGGCCATCTCTATAAGATGGCTAATGGCTAAGGGATGCTCGGTATGTCGATGGAGATGGAGATAGGAATGGTTCCCCTATGGAGATAGATGGTGGTTTGGCGTCATAGAGTTTCTGGCTCCTCTCGTCTCCTGGATGATTTGCATGGTGCTCTGTTACAAATGGGCGTCCAGTTCATTGATTGGTACTGTCTACGTTTGGACGTGGAAGGTTTGATAGTTAATGAAGTGATCCGGACCAATGGGAGTGAATACTGCTAGGATACCCGGTGTTTCTGAACTAACATACTATCCCTATAGTTATAGGACATTTCTGCACATGGAATATGTTGAGGAAGGAGGGAGAATTATTGATGGGGTGGTGGTCAAGCATAGAGAGGGAATGAGAGTGAGTGCAGGAAGAAATAATAAATAGTGGTGGTGAGGGAAGCAAAATTTGATAGAAGACAATGTCACAATGTGGTCAAATGGGAGTGCAAATGGATGGGATCAATGACTATATAAATCAACAATGGTATGGATAAAGAGGGTGAAATCCAGTCAAATGGAGGTGACAAGTAATTGGAATCGATTTAACACATAAGATGATAGCTCATAAAAACATTTGATTTTACAATCGAATAACAAGAGATGATTTGTATACTATCAAGCAAGATACGGCAAGGCCTGATGGTAAAACTATATTAGATGATGAATATAATAACAAGCCTATGAGATAGGGGATCATAAGGTGACTATAAAATTAATGGGAGTATATTTGAAGAGGTTGGCAAAGTGAGGGACCTAATTTTTTAGATTATTCTAGGGGGGTTAGGTTTCAATACACAACATATCTACAAATTTGGCCGGTGAACCACACTATGATGATCAGAACAAGATGGGAAGTGGTAAAGAGGACACAAAACTATCAAAGATGATGCAATGGATAGAGAAATAAGAACAAGCTCGAGGACCAATATGGATGAGAAGATGCTAGACAAGTCATCGAGAGAGCAAAACAAAAGAATATGGACATGGCACAAGAAACCAAAGTTCTGAAAAGCGGATTGACCACGGAGAAGAAAAGGCTACAACTGGTAGTGGTTGAAATCTTTCATTAGAGGAAGGGTTGGAGAACGATGATGAGAAGGATCGCCATCTTATGTGGGCAACATGTCGATGGATCATGTTCTTGTTGTATATGTTGATGCAACATGTTCACATAGTTGGTTGCTATGTAATTATTTGAGTATTTCGATGTGGTGTGTGTAGTTAGTGGCGGCCCTAGCAGTTGAAGCTAGTGATGTCAAAAGCTCAAATATATACATGTATATAGTATTCTTGTACACATGCATATACAATAATTTATAGTTGGGTTGTTCACATAGTTGGTTGTGATATAGTTATTTGAGTTTACGATGTGGTGTGTGTGTAGTAGTAGTTAGTTGTCGTTATGAATTTCTTTGATGTTGAGGCTCTGTTGGTTTCATTGTGAGGCTCAATGTCTTTGCTTGTGAAAAATGACATTGAACCCTACCTTGTATTACCAATTTCATTTCTGAAATGAAATTTTTTCTATGCCCTTTATTGAAAAAGTACGCCTGAAGTTAATTCTTCTATATCATCATCAAGTTGAAGTTCTAAGAAAAACTATTGGCAAAGTTAAAAATTGAAATAAAATCTCCTAGAGTAGCCTTGAAGGTAATATTGGCCGATTTAATATTCTGATGACCAAATCTAATATTACTGTAAATATCCATCAAGTATTTCTTTCCACAATAATTCATGGATACTTGGCATCATTCTGAAGTCATATTAACTAATACTCTCTCCATTCACAAATATAAGATGTTTGGAATATTCCAATATGACCTACATATATCTATTAAAAGTGCCTATACAGTACATCATATATTTGTGAACAGAGGGAGTGATATTTAGTAATTTCTACATATAGTACACTTCATTTTTTATAACCTTTGTGCGAAGATCAAGTTTTACACCTTTTTCATATTACCAAAATCTGACATGTGCTTGGTATTCAATTGTAACGTGGAATATATACCCGCACATTTATGTGTCATATACTTTTACTTATTTTACAAGACTAAAAATATTAGGTGAAAATATACACACATTTAATAGTTAGTAATTTAATCATGCAGGACATGAAATATATTATATAGCAAAGATAGGACGGTTCATACATAACATTTAGAAGTTCCCTAAGTATATTTAGTCATATAAAAAATAATATTATTTGAAGGAATTCATCGTACATATTTCTTCTTTTAACATTAAGAATGGGCTGCTTCGATTCCAAACTAATCTTACATTCTCTGGGGTCATATGGTGCTGTGGAAAAAATCCGATCCGCTAATAACATATAGCAGACAATATTACACAATATGTAATGCGGAATTGTGCAACATTATGGCACATCAAAACTATTTCTTTTCATCATCTATTTTTCAGAAAAATAGAGATAAAAATGTGTATAGCGTGACGAAAAATAAAAACAGCTCCCATTGACTAATACTAAATTTAATATGGGCCGCAAAAGAGAACTTAACAAGACTGACCTGAGACAGCGCGGTAACAATATACCGCTTCCATAGCTCGTTATCTTCGATATTATAGGCTGTTATGCCAGCCTGCCCGCCAAGGTGCATCAGCAAGATAGGTGCCCACAGCACCTGCAGACCATATCTGTCATGCTCAGAGACAGAGCTGGGTAGCTGATTATACCTTTTCCGGTTGAAGAGCGTGGCGAGAGCATATATCGCCACGGCATCGCTTCCCAGGAACGCGAGCCAGGTGAAAAATCTGACCCACGGTGGGGCACCTGGCTTGCGGAAGATGGCAAAAATACCGAGGGCGTACTGGAGACCAAGGCTGCCAAGAGTGAGGACTTGGAGCTGCCACTCACCCCACCATTGCACAGCACCTGAGAGAGGCAGCCCCATTCTCTTCTAAAAGCCCCAGCTCTTGCTCACTTATGTTGCTATTTCTGCGAATGGTTTCGAAATGTTCACGTACAGTTTGTCTCTTATATACAGTATGATCGAATGCTACATGCCAGACTGTGAACTTCTTGCCAAGTCCTTACGCCACGGTATCCACGAGACCACGATAACTAAGCTTATTTACTATTCCCTTCTCACACCTAGATATCAACGTCAATGTTTGTCTTTTATATTTGGGGGCAAGTGAATCTATATCGTCCAGGAAGATACGAACGAAACCCACCTGATACGCGTACTGTCGTGTGTGGGAAGCTTCACCGGTCGATTGGCGTTTAGGTTAGTGCCAGATAGTTCGTTACGTTGACAACTTCTTAAGCCCGTTGCTGCTTAATTACAGATCTGATCCTTTAAAATTACCTCGGCCGTGCATTAAGGTTTAATCTAAAAAAAGATTTGATCACACGGTCAACATACCATCTGGTACTTCCCCACCCAGGTCAGGTCCGGTTCCTTTCTACTTGATCCATTCCATTCCATTCTTGGTTGCATGCTTGAATCAAATGCAAACATCAGCACCAGGATTGACAAACAACGAAATCATGTGTACTAGTTGATTTTTTAGTCCTGCAAAATGTTGATGTAGCTTGCTGTGCCTCACTTGACTTCCCTATTTACATCCAAGTTTAAAATTGTTAGCCATTTACAAGGGAACATCTAATTGTTATATCTACACTAGAAAGTACTATCAGATTTAAGAGGAAGAATAGAGACATCTGCAAATCTTCAAAATTGGGCCACGCTCTCATTATGAATAATCAAGACTCCACATTCTCATCCATGATGCATACATGCTGCTGCAATGGCACACAGATTTTGAAAAATGAAGATAGAGGAATACCAAGGGTTCATGGCACACAAGATGTAGTGCTGATGATGGTTATGCAGGTGAATTTTATAATGGTTGTACTCGTATTATCTTTACAACCAGTTACTAACTATAACTATATAGCCATGTTCTTGATCATGGATTATCTTCTCATGGGTGCTGTGTATTAGTGAAGAAACTCATGGTCCTGCACTTCTGCTGTTGCAATTATGTTCTGCAGGTTATGTGTAATAGCTAACAGTGAGGACCACATTCTATGTTTCATGTTGAACTATAATTCTACAAAGCATGACCAGCTGGTCGCAATGCATCAGGTACACACCCTTGACTGTTTGAAGTCAGGAAACGCCATTGTCATGAGACTCATGAGCGCATTTGATGTTCAAGAGTGGATGAAAGCCTCACTTGTACAATTCTAGTGTAGGCATGTAACTCTGCATTCTAAGACAACATCGAGAGCTTCTTGGACACTGCTCACCTTCACCCAACACTGCTCACCTTCACCCAACTTCGAGACTGGAAGTCTGGCTGACACACCTCAAATTCAATCCCTACTGGCTTGATACCACCAATCGTGTTATTATCACATTCACCAAATATTGTTCTCTGTACCAGCAGTAGTGCACCATGAGATTCAACTAGATACGACTCGAAGTAAGAGATGCCACCTTGGATCAACTTTAAGACACAGGGGGCACCATCAAGTAGACGCTCGATCCAAGATACCCTTAACTTGCCATTATCATTGTCCTCTCTGACATTGATTGCCAAAAGGTCGTTGAACTCGTCAATGACATACAACATACCTTCATAAAACATCATATCTATGACCGACCCTATGCTGCCAAGTTCACTCACCAACCATGAGGTTGAACCCGGTTGGCAGTACGCAACAGTGCGAAGAGGCCCAATTTCAACGATGGCAGCAACAACGAGTTCCGAGCACCTGATTACCTTGCGCAGAGATATCGCAGTATCCATCTGTAGCAGAGAACCAGACATGTCTTCATCCAGGACATCACGACCATTAATAATTCCAACAGGCTCATCCACAAGACAGAAAGAAGATAGGTTAGGAAGCGTCAAGGTGATCTCGGAGAAGGGGTCCATTAGGAAACAGGTGCCATTTTGTGCGAAGGCAAGCCAGTCACCGCAGGAGATGCAATAGTTGGCACTGCTGTGGAGCTTGAAGGACTCTTTTGCCCCTTCTCGACAGGGAAGGCCGAAGAAGGTTCCATCAGGGAATGCAAGCCATGGTAAAGGTGGGGGCAGGCAATGCTCTTGTCTGGAGAAGCGCCAATGGTGACATACATCAGCGAAGCGCACATGGTCGGCATGGGAAGGGAGGCGACGAAGGACCAGACCAGCAAGATCTGATGGCAGGGCTGACCATGATTGTGGACGGTGTGTCTGCAGCTTCTTGGCAAACGACATCTGCTTCATAGAAGAAAAGAATACTTGTCAGGCTTTGTATAACAAGATTACCACAAACGAAATCAGGCAGAGAGGGTACATAATTATGTCCAGACCACAAATCTAATGTAATTAACTTGCTTTTACAATTTCAAAGTTTAAGAGGCAATCATCAACAGTATTCTCCTTGTTCATTTCAAGTTTCTTGCCTGATCCGTCCACAGAAAGTCACATCTTTTCCACATTAGTAGGAATTCCAAAACAGGTAATCACATTGCATTGCGTGTTTCCACCGTGAAAAAAAAATGTAGAAACGGTTGAGTTTGTACTATGAGTAGAAGAAATACTCTGTTCTGAAAAAAGAATGATACCCTCTTCTGAATTAAGCTATGAGCTACACTGATGCTTCAGTCAAAATCAAGCAAACCACCTATAATCAACCCGCAATTTATCAACAAAAGTGAGAATTTCAGAGCAGCTAATCAATGCAGTGTGTGTTTCTACTAATGAATCAAGAAATCAAATCTTTGTATACATTTCTGACTTTTTACTATAAGTGGAAGAACTCCTCTGTTCTGGAAAAAACAAACACACCTTCTTCTGAATTACTATAAGCTACCGGCCCAGGGCCGCCCCCTCTTCCCCTCTGGGCGACACTAATCCTAACCCATCAGCGAAAATCAAGCAAACATGTCACGCAGTTCCATCAGAAAAAGTACGGATAGCATGTCGTCAGGCAAGAGGTGAATCAAGAACCCTAACGAAATCGCGTCCGAACAGCTTGGACCAAAATCCTAACAGCGTGACCAGTCCTAACAGCGTGGGCAGTTTGCGTGCGCGGAATCAAGAACATGGCGGCCGCGGGGACCAGAACCCTAACCAAACTGCAACATCAGGACCTGGAATCGGGAGAGAGCACGAGCTTTGATATGGATCCGCCGAATTAGTTGATAGGAATCTCGGAGTTTACCAGATCTTGAGTCGTCTCCTCGAGGGCGCCTGGCCAGGCCCCGCGCCGTCGCTGCCGGAGTCGCTCCCAGCCTCGTCTCCGGCGGCCATCACTCACGCGAGCTGCCGTGGGAGTGCCGGAATGGGAGTGAACGGAGTGTTAGAGTAAAACGAGATTGAAAGCGAAAGGACAATCAATCCTGGTTTTCATTGATTCTCAAGTATATATACATCTCGAAGAGATGGGAAGAAGAGGTGTCTGTTTGAAGGCATCCCTCTAGAACAGGTGCCTATTGGCAACAAAAAAAGAGAAGGGACATGACTCTTCGGGATTGGACACACTCCTTTAATAATGACTATTCATTAATTAGCATGTGCTAATTAATCTACTAATTAATTCCTAACACTCCCCCTTGTACAACACCGCTCCTTGAATGTTTCATCATTGAAAACTTCTTGTATATAGATCTTCCATCTTGAGAAATCTTCTGTATAATCGAGAGTCTCCCCCAAAAACCCTGTGGGAAAAATATGAGGAGAATAGAGCAGATATGTTGCTAAAACTCCTTTAAACCCAATGGGAAAAATAATAAGGAGAAAAAGTGCAACATATAATAATAATTGTCTCCTTGATAACTCATATGAGAAAATCTTTGAGAAAGGAGAAAACTCATTGGTGAGTTTCGAGAACAATAAATATGCTTTGTATACTTTTCTTTAAAAACCCCAGTGGGGAAAAATAGAAAGTATTGCATATGTCGCCTCGTTAAAACCTTTTATGAGAAACTTTGAGGGAAAGCTCATAAGGGAAAAGAGTGCGGTCTGATATGTCATTGAAAACTCCTTTAAAACCCAGTGGGAAAAATATAAGGAGAAAATGATATGACATATCATAATAATTGTCTCTTTTAACTCGATATGAGAAAATCCATAGAGTTTAGAGGACAATAAATTTGTCGTGTATACTTTCCTAAAAACCCCGGTGGGGAAAACAGAAAGTATGACATATGATCTCATGTTGATATTACCTCATTAAAAACCTTGATGAGAACCTGTAAAAGTAAACTCATAAAGGAAAAAAGAGTATAATATGATGCTTTGAACGGGAGTAATTCAGGAAGATACTCCCCCTGATACTTGCAAATCCTGAAGTCGTCGAATACCAATTCCAATGAACTTGTTTATGAAATGTTCAAGTTGGTAGAGACTTCATAGACAAATCAATGAGATTGTCACGTGATTTGATTTGCAAGATGAGCAATATAGTGATATTGCTTACTATGTAACCTATTTGCATCCAGACAACACAAGCAACATTATCTTTGAGATAATGGTTGGTGGGTGTAGCCACGAGGTCTGTTTTGAAGACCTTTATGGGATGGCTACCACACCTTGCTGGAACACATGTCTATGATCTAGCATAGTAGGGATCTGATCAATGGATCCAATGATATTGGTGTCCAGATTTCTCTGAAACTGAAAGACTCGGACAAAATGTTTTGATGCCTTGGAGATATCGAAAGATATTCTTGACTTCCAACCAATTGTGTTTGGTGGGTCCAATGGCATAAGGATATGGAACTTTGTGTCCCAATATCTCATTCCATTCAACTCATGGTTTTAATGGATCTTTCTCTACGTCTAGAGAATGAAGCCATGCGAGTTATGGATGTATAAGATTTGTCCACAATGAATTTCTCCAATATATTTTGGATATAGACAACATGGTGTACCATAATGTATGAGTGAAGGTGCTCGAGGTTTTACCCAATCCTTCATCTCAAAACCCGCCATTAATATGATCATGTGCTTCGTAATTGCAGGAGTAATCCCTGTGTATGACAGACATGCATGGGTAATCATTATTGTAGGAGTAATCCTTGTGTATAAGGAACTCACTATGTCGGTTGTACCAAAATGTACCGACAACAATAAGTCATATGGTGACTTATTGGTTTTTACATGGTGTATGTTGTGTTTTGCATTTCGATTCAGAAGTGAGATTCCATTGGGAACCATCTATGTCTAGATCTAGTGATCAACATGGATATGTTATCACTACATCTATCAACTGCATAGATAGATGATTTTGTACTGCCAATGATATAAGTTATCGGAATGAGATTTCACCTCTGGAGAAGAGTTGGGTATCTGCGTGAACCCTTGTGCTACAATACTTGCTCTATGTTTCACCACCTCGTTGTTCTCAATTCTGTTTCTAGAAGAAAACTGGTGTAGGTATTGCTTATGTGAATACCTTTCCCTTTATTGAGCAAGATTATTTCTACCTAGATTATACCATTTGCTCGAGTTCAGTCCGAGTGTTGTTCGCACTTCGCCATGACCATGGTCTTTGGACCTGAATCATGTGAAAGGTTTTTTCAATCTAGCTAGTTGAGAAATGTATGTCGACAATTGTAGACTTCCGGTTATATGTTTCTCCAGAATCTATATATCAATATAGAGTTGATGGAAATATCGTTACCCATGGCGACTGTTCGCAATTTCTAATGCGGTTGAGTCAGGTATGTCGATGTCCCGGTCATTGTGTGCACTATGACCTGGGTTGCCCGTCCACTGGGTGTATACTACCCATTAGGTGTCTGCCAACGTGAAATTGACTTGCATTTACTGATTCAGAGGCCTCGATATCCTTGCTTGCCAGAAGCCGAATCCTGATGTACTATTGCCATACTTCTCCCCTATTGCTGTGAAGGGGAGTTGAGTGGTTTTGTTGGTACCTCCACTCTTTCGGGCATATTTTGGCAGGATTGTAGGATTATGTGACACCTTTATTTTTAGTAAATGAATCTGGCAGGTTATTTGCAATGTGTTGCAAATCTTCTGAACGTATGGTTCAGATCTTTGAGTACGTGGACTTGAGGCAGAAATGTGTTGAGCATTCCACTAATTTCCTGGCATTATGTATGATACTTGAAATCTCCCCCTAATGCCTGGAAATGTTCCTCACTGAATCAACATACTGACCTTGATTAACTACCCATGTGAGGGGCATGAGGTATTGACGGTTATACAGTTATTCCTCACATAGATCCCAAATATATGTTGAGGGGCCAATGATGTATGTCAGGGTGGTGATATCGGTATGCAACCGAATTACCGCAGATGGGAAATACTTGGTAGATTTCCACGTTTCAAAGATAGAGGGGAATAACATTATGCAGTTTGGTCATGAGCGTGTAAAACTGCATGACTCCAACGTAAAGTTGGTAAGTTGCAATTATGAGGTTAAGATCATGGAATGAGCTTAATTCTTTGGATAAAGGATTCTACTAAACCAGTTTGAGTCTAGACATATAGGACAAAGTGTTAAACTTCAATCCTAGGGCCATAGTGAAGGCACGCAAGGAGAATTCTACAACGTTGTCCATTCAATTTTGATTGTAATTGATGTTCAGGATAATGAGCCAATGATTTCATGTGGATAAAGCACACACTTAAGACCATCATGTAGATATGTCATTTAGAACCATGGAATACCTGAATAGTCTACTCAATGGTTGGGAAGAGCCATTTACCTCAACTTGATGCATTTAAGGTGTCTGAGTGGTTCAGCATACACTTTAAGGTGTGCGAGCCTTAAAATTTGCGTCCCTGTGTCACATGTAGTGCACACAAAATCCAAATATTGTTAGAATTTAGCATCAAAATAATCATAAGCCATTGGAATTGCTGATAGTTTCAGTTTCAACCCAATGTCAATGATGACCAAAGCAGAAATGTCAAGTTTGTCATGCAAAAGACACTATGGAAAACTATCTCGTACGCAACATGTGCTACGGGTTTTGTCGTATGTGTAGTACAACCCAGATGATACATAGAGAATGTGCTTGCCATATCCGTCACATATGGTAAAGAGAAGTTAGTCCTCTTTGTTGTCATCATAAGTTTCGCTATGGAAACTATTTTGACGGATACCTCTATAGTTTAGTAGGGTACGAGTTAAACCCGGAAGCAATAAAGTATCCTGACGTTACTTGAGTACCCACAGGGACAGTAAATATGATTTGAGTTGAGCCAACAAATACCCCATCGCGTCTAGCGATTTTAAGATATCTCCTTTCTCTCAACAAGAGTGGAAACATTTCACCTCCCTGAGTATAGAGTTCGTGGTGCATATGTCCACAAGGCACAAATCATCTTTCATTAGATTGACCCCCATAAAAATCTATATATATACTTAAAAATTCTCAATATGAAAATCACTGTCAGATATATAGAATACATACAAATGTATTTGTACCAAAGTGCTGATACAATATATTGTGATATACAATATATGATGACAACAATAATCATGTTCATATAATGGACATAATAAATAAATCACTAAGGAGATTGAGAGACTAACTGAAGTCTCCAAACGTATCTATTTAGGTATACTCAACCAACATGTTCTTTGTGTGAGCAAGGTCCTCTGGCTGATGGAGAGTCATGGTGTTGCTCGGTCCGAGTGGAACATCATGCGAACAACCAGTTCCATTTGCAATGTGTGGGTGAAGGTTGAAGTTGGATTCAAACCTTTTCCCTTGGGATCCTTGGCATCTTGGGATTTCTCATGCTATCCCACGGGACAAGACGGATCTTGATGTCCATGACCCACATAGCGTAGTTGTGGCCATTAAGGGCGAGTGACTCAAATTTTTTTAGCCATCGGTTACTTGTATGGGTAAACCAAAGATAATTAATTTACGGATGATAAATTAAGGACCATCATGGTTGATGTTGTAATGAACTTTGCAAAATTAATGGATATTTCAAGGAGTTAGCTTGAAACCATTAGTGTGAACTTCAAAATGCATGGGAGAGCACAATGTTGAGCAATCATAATGTCAAATATGGAATGTTGGCTTAAACAGTAGTGGTGATAATCTGCAAAGCAGTAGATCTACACACTACCTTGTGATCCCAATACATCACTGTGAAGAAATCACTAAGAATTTTGCATATCAATTCTTACTCGCATTAAGCCAAAAAGGCTCAAGTAAGATGAATTGATTTTTATTTTGCAAGAAATTGAAAATCTCAATTGCAAATAATAGATGTAATTAATCTCAACATGTAGAATAACATGGAAATATATTACATCATAGTTTATTCTGGAGTACAAGGTACTCTACAGTTATACAGTACTAATGTAGTGGATAATAATGATGTTGCAAACTTGATCCTCAAGTGAAAAACTTGAATTGGATACACCTCAAATTAAATGAGATCTTCTATCAAATTGCAAGATAATTCAACGCAAATTAATATTTTGCGAGAGAAAATTGATCTCAATCACAATGAGATTATTTTGCGAGAAAAAAAAATCTCAATCGCAAATCAATATTGGTATGCGAGAAAACATAATCTTAATCGCAAAACAATGTCGTTGTACTAATAGGACATGTTATAGGGATTGCTAAAAAGCAAACATATTGAACATGCCACATATAATAACCACATATTTTTGTGCAAATATTGGCCTGGACCACTGATTTAGCCTATTTTGCAAATTCCTGTAAATACAGGGATCTTAATGCAAACTGGCAAAGAGATAAGGTTATCTCTGTGTTTCTCCCGTGCGGTTCCAATGGGGAAAAAAACACCATTACCATCGCCGCCGCTTTGGCATACCGGCCAGGGCTGCGTCACGCGCGCCTGAAGTCTGGCGCCATGGGCAGGCAGCTTTGAGCCGCCGCGGCTGTCGTTCCTGAGGGCGCTTGGAGCAACCACGACGGAGGGAGACGCACAGGGAGAAACGGCGTCGGGGCCGGAAAGAGGCCGCGTGGGCTTGAAGCCGTCCCGAGGCCGAGTATCTCACCGGGGCCGACGGCTGTGGGCGCACCGGGAGGAGTAGCGTCAAACGTCGGGCACGCTTCGGTCTGGGAGTCGCCTCCACTGTCGGGAAGTCCCGCCGGAGGACGCTGATGCGCCGCGGTCCGGGCCGAGCGCCATGGCTGGCTGCGTGCGTGCAGGAGGATGCTGCCTCTGCTGCAGGGTGGGGAGCACCGTCGTCCCTGGCCGTGCGTGGCGGCAGATCGCGCCTACGGCCGGAGGCGAGCACTCCGCCGTACAAGCCTGAGCGCATAAGGCGCCGTGCACATGGAGATGGCCGGCCTCTCTCCAAGGAAGACACCGGTGAGGATCAGATCAACATGATTTTCTCTTTGCATATGTGTTGATTCAGTGAAGTGATTCTCGCCCATGCGCATGAAAAGAAAAAATGCAGTCACTAATTAGATGGTTAGGTCCTCAATTAATCAAAGAGAGAGCTAAATCAAATCTGTTTTCTTTGATCGATGTCCCCTGTACAGGACAACGTGGTCGCTGCGTTCAGCGCCGACGATGGCCGGGAGCGGGTTCCCGGCCCTTGCCGATGGGGAGGCCGAGAGCCTTTAGCCGCGAGGAGCCATGACGGCAGGAGCGGCGTTGAGGCCGACGGCGTCCACCACGCCCGGGAGCGTTGCGGCCATGGCCATGCATCACGGTCTCGCCGGCGTCTTTTAAGCGCAGGCGCCATACACGCTAGGGTATTTGAGGACTGGCCGAGGCCTGCCGATCTGCGCCAGATGCAGGACGAGGGCGGCGGCGTCTGCCGGGGAGCGTCGCTGCTGCTCTTCGAGACGTCGCCGGCCTCGGTCTTCCACCGTTCCGTGTCGCCCCATGAGGCCGATACTCGCTCTGTCGAGAGCGTGCTGATAACGTGTTAGAGTAAAACGAGATTGAAAGCGAAAGGACAATCAATCCTGGTTTCCATTGATTCTCAAGTATATATACATCTCGAAGAGGTGGGAAGAAGAGGTGTCTGTTCGAAGGCATCCCTCTAGAACGGGTGCCTATTGACAATAGAAAGAGAGAAGGGACATGACTGTTCGGGATTGGACACATCCCTTTACTAATGACTATTCATTAATTAGCATGTGCTAATTAATCTACTAATTAATTCCTAACACGAAGAACTGAGGAAGGAAGCCGGCCGTGTGTACAACAAAGTGGACTGATTGTGGGCTATGGATTATTGGGCCTGCCGGCCTATCTTTCGTCTGGCTAGGTTGAAACCTCCTGATACCCATGTTAATAAAAAAATCAAATTTAAATAGCCTAAAATATGTTAATCAAATTTAAATGTTTTTATTATTTTCAAAATTGTTTGTGAATGTTCCCAAAAACATGGTTCCACAATCTCTCAATTTCAGATGCAAATCAAACTACAGTTATAGAAACAAATGAAAAGATAAATTATTCAATTTTCTTTTATTTGTTTCTATATGTGTATTTCAAGTTTGTATTTGATACTTCTAGAACTTATGGACACATGTTTTCTGAACGCCCCTAATTTTTTGATTTTTTAAATTTTTTTGCAAAGGTCACAACCTTTGGAATGTTGGATATGCTGGGAGCACGGATCGAAGTATGGGCTCGGGAGCAGGCAAGTTGTGAACGTCTTTTTCTTTTTGAAACGGAGGCATAAGATTTTCCTCATCCATTAATTAAGAATGAGTTTAGAGTTTCTTTTACAAACAAAAGTGAAAGCAAAATACAAGGTCACTACTCTCGCGGCATTATATTTCCCAAGTGCTGACGCAAAGCCTAGCTTCAATCTTGATGTTGAGGAGGATGATGGATGGATGTGTGGATTTATGTTGAAACACCCTAGCATAGTGAGGGACGCGATCGCCTTCCGGTTTGCCATATTCTTCTCGGACATATTGATCCACCAATCCTTAATGAAACGCTCCACACTCCAACGAGAAGTGCCCATGTCGTCGAGGTTGAGCCACGCCATGATCATGCCCCAAAGTCGCTTAGTGAACCAACACATGAAGAAGAGGTGGTCCACCGATTTCTCAGTTTGCTTACAAAGAGGGCATAGGCCGCAATTTGGCCATCCACGTCTTTGAAGCCTATCCGCCGTCCAAATCCGTTTTTGAATTGCTAACCAAGCGAAGAAGTCACGAAGGTCTTATTCTAATATGTTCTTTTACAAAAAGGTTTTTGGAGCAACTTTTCATTGAAATGTAGGAGAAGTTGTGGCCAAAGATGAAAAACACACACCCTCGGATGTGCAACAACAGGTTGCAACATCGTCACCCTACCGGTCTGGTTCTAATATGTCAATGAAGGTCTCAGGGCTACAACATATTGATCTCTTATTATAAATATTGCTTTTGGATACACTTTAAGTGATGGTGATAATATTTAATGATTATTATTCTGATTTTATGTTGAATGGTCCTCGAATTAATTTTCACCGAGGGCAATACAACGGTGAACCTGGGTGCGCGCCCACCCAAATTGAAAAAAGTTTATAAAATTAGTCAAATATTTTTAAATTTTTTTTATAACATTCATGGTTTAGCATAATGCTCACGTTTAAAGTTTTGGAACAAAATGAGTTATGCATATTCCAAGCAAAATACAACATAATCAATACTATATAAAAGCTACTATTCCGGTTTTTTGCATGGTAGCTGCAAACTTTTTTTCCGCTCAGAATACGACATGATTCATTTTGCCCAGATACTATAAACATGAGTATTATACTAGACTATGTTTGCCGCAATTTTTTTTTCCATTTTTTTAGTATTTTAAATCTTTTTTTTAATTGAGTGTGCGTAGACCCATGTCCCAAAAATCTACACGGCACCAAGGGCCCCTAAAGTCTCAGGCCGGCCTTGCCAACAAGCTTCTGATAGGACTTACCTGCATTTATACTTCTATAAGAGCAATGTAAGTATGTAAATGTGCCAACATGTTTGTATTTTTTTTAGTAAAACAACCGAACTATTTTCTTGAAATAACTAAAAGAAAATCATACATAATGTCTACCACGCTTAAACTAACAAACAAACTTTTAGGATAGTCTTGCTAATGCACGGTTTGACGTTTAGTCCACACACGGATAGTCTAGCTTATAATTCAACCATCGAGATCAAATTTGTCAGGTGGCACCTTCCATTTCTGTATCTTGCATGTTATGGTCAAATTTTTATTTAGGCACAAACGCATGCCAAGAAGACCCAGCGTTTCACTCTCCCTCTTCTTTGCATCAGTAGTGGGAAGGTCTGGTTTTGCGGTGATTGCGGTCATTTCCTCCACGGTGTCACCATCTGTTTCTTGCCTCTCTTTGTTACTTGGAAGTTTAATCTGGTTCTTGTCTTGAACGCTGTTTGCCTCAAAGGAATTCAGTCCGAATCTTGTCATCAGTTTTTCTCACCTGACACAGCTAGTATGCAACAGCATTTGCAGGTGCCCGTCGCATGATTGCGCAGCAAGTGATCCCTGATCCCTCCTAATAACTCACGAATGATTGCGCAGCGAGTGATCCCTGATCCCTCCTAATAACAGCATGTTGCAAAATGTAAATCAGCAAATCTTGAATTCATAGTTTTTTTAAGTTTTCCTATACGAATGAAATAGAACAGTTACTCTAGCACAACACCGCAATAACTCACGATGGAACCATTTTCCTTCAAAATTATAGGGAGCGCAAGATTCTTTTGGATACAAAACAGAAAATATATGCGAAGTCTGCAAGAGTGGCTTTACTTTTTCCCGTTGGGAGACATTAACAGTTGCGCAGCATCCCATATAAATGAATTCAGATTTCGCATGGTTTGTACAAAATTCATAGTTGAGGTAGGTGAGAATTGACATAGTGCCATAAAACCTTTTCAGGAATTTACATAGGTAGGCGAGTCATGTCCTGACTTGTGAATACTCCCTCCCTCCGAAAATACTTGTCGAAGAAATGGATGTATCTAAATGTATTTTAGTTCTGGATACATCCATTTTTATCCATATCTCCGACAAGTATTTCCGGACGGAGGCAGTACTTATCAATGTAGATCCTGAATTATAGAATGGGGGCATATTCAAAGACGGTGCCTACGCAAAGTAATGTTACAAGGTGATGACTTGAAAAAAGGGAAACCATTGCCTTGGTGCCAGATTATATAAAGAAAAAGAAAAGGATCTAGTGAAAATTTGAGCACCAAAGACATACTATGCACAGGCGTGCAACTCACATGATTTAAACTTGTGCCAACTTACAACATGTCATTATTCCATAAACCTGAAAACAAAGACATGCATTGTTTATATATAGGCAATGCAATTCTGGAAAGAAAAAGGGAATCCAGTTTGGAAGCCCAAGAAATGAAATCCAATAGCTGAGCAAGAAGGTACTGTAAATATGATGGCCCTACAGACCCGTACCAAGAAAACAACTCCACTAACAAGAACAGAGAAAAATTTAACATGGTGAGCACTGCAAAGAACATGTGAAATTCAGTTTAGATAGAAATAAATTGAAATTCTTCTAGATAGCTTAATTGCAGAGCACAAGCATCAACTTCCAAGTAGGATTACAATACCCTTCCAGTTGCAACATGCAAAAGCTGACACAAAACAAACACATGCTACATCCAAATGAAACACCCAGTTAACAATGCTCACGTCCACAGCTCAATGATCCGCCAAAGCGTCACTCATATGGAGGAAAATATCTATCTCAGCATTTTGACGTCCTTGCATGCTACTGTCGGCAGTGATATGAAGAAACAATTTCCATCTCGCATGTCATATACGGCACAAGAACTTGGCGCATCCTTCCAGAACCAGTCACAGCTGCCATCATCCAGGAAGTAGATGGAATCCCCCTTCAGGTTGTACTGAGACACGTCAACAGATCGGGATAAACTTTGGCTGACGAACAACGCCTGATCATCCCCAATACTGCTCACCTTTACCCAACTTCGAGACTGGAAGTCTGACTGAAACACCTCGAGTTCAATCCCTACTGGCTTGGTACCACCAATCGTGTCATTATCCCATATACCATATATTAATCTCCTTACCCACAGTAGTGCACCATGAGATTCAACTAGGTACGGATGAACATAAGTGCCGCCACCTGAGATCAATTTAAGGACAGAGGGGGAACCCTCAAGTACACGCTCGACCCGAGAAACCCTTAACTTTCCATTATTACTGTCCTCTTCGACATTGATTGCCAAAGATTATTGAAAAAGTCAATGATATACAACATACCTTCATAGCACGTGATGTCCATGACAAACACTTTGCTGCCAAGTCCACTCACCAGCCATGAGGTTGAACCCGGTTGGCAGTATGCAACAGTGCGAAGAGGCCCAATGTCAATGATGGCCGCAACAAGGAGTTCCGAGCACCTGATCACCTTGTGCAGAGATACCGCAGTATCCATGTGTTGCAGAGGACCAACCATATCTTCATCCAGGACATCACGGCCATTAATAATTCCAACAGGCTCGTCCACAAGACAGAAGGAAGATAGGTTAGGAAGCGTCAAGGTGACCTTGGAGAAGGGATCCATCAGGAAACAGGTGCCATTGTGTGAGAAGAGAAGCCAGTCACTGCAGGACATGCAATAGTTGGCACTGATGGGGAGCTTGAAGAACTCTTTCACCCCTTCTCCACGAAGGCCAAAGAAGGTTCCATCAGGAATGCAAGCCATGGTAAAGGTGGGGGCAGGCAATGCTCTTTTCTGGAGAAGCGCCAATGGTGACATACAGCAGCGAAGCGCACACGATCGGCGTGGGAAGGGAGGCGACGAAGGACCAGACCAGCAAGCTCTGAAGGCAGGGCTGACCATGATTGTGGACTGTGTGTCTGCACCATCTTGCCCAACGACATTTGCTTCATAGAAGAACAGAATACTTGTCAGGCTTGTATCACAAGATTACCAAAACAACATCAGGCAGAGAGAGTAAATAACATGTCCATACCACAAATCTAATGCGTGATCCATATGCATCCACAATTTCAATATTTAAGAGGAAATCATCAACATGGTTCTTTTTGTTCATTTCAAGTTTCTTGCCTGATCAGTTTTCCGAAAGTTGAATCTTTCCACGCAAGTAGGAAATCCGGAACAGCCAATCACATCGCATTACGTGTTCCCACTCATAAATAAAAATAATTAAATCTAGAAATGATTGAGTTTGTTCTGTAAGTGGAAGAAACACTGAAAAACAAAACATAGCCTCTTCTTAATTAATAAGGTACGAGCGACACTTATCCTTCAGTGAGAATCGAGCAAAACACCTCTAATCAATCCCCAATTTATCATCACAAATGATAGTTCCAGAAAATCTATCACACTGCATTGTGTGTTTCCACTCATGAATCGAAAAATCAAATCTTCGTATATTTTTTAGTTTGTAATATAAGTGTAAGAACTCTGTTCTGGAAAAACAAAATACACCTTCTGAATTAAGCTACAGGCCAAGGGGTGAGGCTACCCCCTCTTCCCCTCGGGGCGATACTAATTCTAATCCATCAGCGAAGATCAAGAAAACATGCCATGCAGTTCCATCAGATAAGCATCACAAGGTCACAACGCCACCTCGTACGGATGAACCCTAACGAAATCGCGTCGGAACAAGCAGGTTCTGATTTTGCAGTCGTAAAGCGTGGGCAGTTTGCGTGCGCGGAATCAAGAACACGGCGGCAACGGGGAACAAAATCCTAACCAAACCAAACATCAAAACCTGGAATCAGGAGAGAGCACAAGCCCTCAGCTCCGCCAAATTAATTAATACAATCTCAGAGCCGGAATACAGAATACTTGTCAGGCTTTGTATAACAGGATTACCACAACTAGATCAGGCAGAGAGGGTACATAATATGTCCATACCACAAACCTAATGTGTGATCCCTATGCATCCACAATTTCAATATTTAAGAGGAAATCATCGACATGGTTCTTTTTGTTCATTTCAAGTTTCTTGCCTGATCAGTTTTCAGAAAGTCGAATCTTTTCCAGGCAAGTAGGAAATCCTGAACAGCTAATCACATTGCATTAATTACGTGTTTCCACTCATAAATAAAAATAATTAAATCTAGAAAGGATTGAGTTTGTTCTATAAGTGGAAGAAACACTGAAAAACAAAAGTTAGCCTCTTCTTAATTAAGCCACGAGCGACACTTACCATTCAGTGAAAATCGAGCAAAACACCTCTAATCAATCCCCAATTTATCATCACAAGTGAGAGTTCCTGAACAGCTAATCACATTGCATTTGCGTGTTTCCACTCATGAAACGAAAAATCAAATCTTTGTTCTGGAAAAACTCCTCTGTTCTGGAAAAACTAAATACACCTTCTTCTGAATCCTAATCCGTCAGCGAAAATCAAGCAAGCATGCCACGCAGTTCCATCAGAATGATCAGATAAGCATCACAAGGTCACAACGCCACCTCGTACGGTACGGATGAACCCTAACGAAATCGCGTCGGAACAAGCAGGTTCTGATTTTGCAGTCCTAAAGCCTGGGCGGAATCAAGAACACGGCGGCCATGGGGACCAAAACCCTAACCAAACCACAACATCAGGACCTGGAATCTCAGAGTTTAATAGGAAAATCCGCCGAATTAGTTGAGAGGAATCTCGGAGTTTACCAGATGTTGAGTCGTCTCCTCGAGGGCGACCTGGCCTGGCCCCCCGCCGTCGCCGCCGGAGTCGCTCCCGGCATCGTCTCCGGCGGCCATCACTCACGCGAGCTGTGGGTCGTGGGAATGCCGGAATGGGAGTGAGCGGAGAAGTGAGGAAGGAAGCCGGCAAAGTGGACTCGTTGTGGGCTTTTGGATTATTGGGCCCGCCGGCCTACCTTTGTCTGGCTAGGTTGAAACCTGATACTTCCATGTTAATCAAATTTAACCCCCTCAAAAGAAATGTTAATCAAATTTAAATGTTTTGAAATTTTAAAAAATGGTTTGTGAATGTTCCCAAAAACATGTTTCCACAATCCCTAAAATTCCAAATGCAAATCAAATTACAGTTATAGAAACAAATAAAAAAATAAATTATTCAATTTTCTTTTATTTGTTTCTATATGTGTATTTCAGGTTTCGATTTGAAACTTTTATTTAGAACTTATGGACACATGTTTTGTGAACGTTCCTAACTTTTTTAAAAAAATTGAAACATTTTTCGGAGGTCACAGCCTTTGGGACGTTGGATATGATGGGAGCACGGATCAGAGCATGGGCTCGGGAGCAGGCAAGTCGCGAAGGTCTAGTTCTAATATGCTTTTTTACGAAAAGGTTGTCGGAGCAGCTTTTCATTGAAATGTATGAGAAGAGTTATTTACAGGCCAAGGCCAAATATGAAAAATACACACCCTCGGATGTGCAACAACAGGTTGCAACAGCGACACCCTACCGGTCTGGTCCTAATATGTTAGTAAGGGTCTCAGGGCTACCACATATATTGATATATTCATATAAATATTGTTTTTCCAAATATATTTTGCTGAATTGAGTGTGCGTAGACCCATGTCCCAAAAATCCAGACCGCACCCAGGGGCCCTAGGGCGTGTTTAGTTGCCCGCATGCAGCCCAACCAGGCCCGCGCGGGATGTGCGCGGCCTGTTTGGTTGCCTCGGCTGCATGCGGTTTGTGGCCCGCATGGACCTTAAAGCAGCCCGCAGCCTGGCCCGGCGAAAACTGCCGAATCGGCAGTTTCTCGCGAGCCTGGCTGGGCGCGGCCACGCGTGCGGGGCAGTTGCACGCCTCGGGCAGCGCGGGAGACGGAGGGGACGTCTTATAACTCGCCCCCACTCTCCTGCAACCGCCCAGTCGCATTGTTCCCACCGCTCCCTCTCTCCCTCACCGCACCTCCCTCTCCTCTCCTCCTATGGCTCCGCCTTGCCCACCGCCGCGCCGCCCTCTGACCCCCGTCGACCAACGCATCACCAGCATCCAGGAGTCTTGGATGGCCGGGCTCCAGAACTCAGGCCAGGACCTGACGTCGGCGCTGCGAGCGCTGTCTCCCATCTGCTGTCGGCCGCTCCTGCTCCGCCGCCGATTCCGGACCTCGTGGTCCTGGGCTCGGCGCCGGCGACGTCTACGGAGCCGCCCCTTCTTGGGACCCCATTGGGCACGGGGGTTTTCTTGACCCCCGTCCAAGGGTTTTCTCCTGTCGGCGGGCCGTCCTTCTCGACCTCCGGCGTGGCGATGAGCACGGGGCCGATGCCGCAGGCCGTTGCCAGGGCCGGCTCCTCCTCTGCTCCGCCACCTCTATGCTTCCCGCCAGGGTTTTCACCCCGGCCTCAGTTCGCCGCGGCTACGCGTGCTCGGGTGAGTCAAACCCCCTCAATGCGTGCTCGTAGATGTAGATTAGGGGTTTATTCTTAGGCATGTGCTAGTAGTTAGTGGATTCGATAGGATTAGATAGGATTCTAGCAGATCCGATTGGATGCGATCCCAATCGAATCCAATCGGACTGATCTGTTCTTGTTTTGTACAGTGTGTGTGCTAGGATAATTTTCTTGTGCTACTGCTAGTGTGTCCTATGATCTGTGTTCATGCTAGAATCATGTTCATGTTGGCTGATGAATGTTATACTGATGGCATGTTGATACGTCTTCAACGTATCTATAATTTTTGATTGTTCCATGCTATTATATTATCCATCTAGGATGTTTTATATGCATTTATATGCTATTTTATATGATTTTTTGGACTAACCTATTAACCTAGAGCCCAGTGCCAGTTTATGTTTTTTCCTTGTTTTTGAGTTTTACAGAAAAGGAATACCAAACGGAGTCCAATTGACGTGCCAATTTTTGATGATTTTTTATGGACCAAAAGAAGCCCTCGGAGTAAAAGAGTTGGGCCAGAAGAGACCCGGGCTGCCCACGAGGGTGGGGGGCGCGCCCCCTATCTCGTGGACGGCTCGGAGACCCCCCCTGACGTGAGACCTACGCCAAAAATTCCTATAAATACAGAAACCTCCAGAAAATAACCTAGATCGGGAGATTCACCGCCGCAAGCCTCTGTAGCCACCAAAAACCAATCGGGACCCTGTTCTGGCACCCTGCCGGAGGGGGGAACCCTCACCGGTGGCCATCTTCATCATCCTGGCGCTCTCCATGATGAGGAGGGAGTAGTTCACCCTCGGGGCTGAGGGTATGTACCAGTAGCTATGTGTTTGATCTCTCTCTCTCTCTCTCTCTCTCTCTCTCTCTCTCTCCTGTTCTTGATTTGGCACGATCTTGATGTATCGCGAGCTTTGCTATTATAGTTGGATCTTATTATGTTTCTCCCCCTCTACTCTCTTGTAATGGATTGAGTTTTCCCTTTGAAGTTATCTTATCGGATTGAGTCTTTAAGGATTTGAGAACACTTGATGTATGTCTTGCGTGGGATACCCGTGGTGACAATGGGGTATTCTATTGATTCACTTGATGTATGTTTTGGTGATCAACTTGCGGGTTCCGTGACCTTGGGAACTTATGCATAGGGGTTGGCACACGTTTTCGTCTTGACTCTCCGGTAGAAACTTTGGGGCACTCTTTGAAGTTCTTTGTGTTGGTTGAATAGATGAATCTGAGATTGTGTGATGCATATCGTATAATCATACCCACGGATACTTGAGGTGACATTGGAGTATCTAGGTGATATTAGGGTTTTGGTTGATTTGTGACTGAAGGTGTTATTCTAGTACGAACTCTATGGTAGATCGAACGGAAATAATAAATTCGTGTTATTTTACTACGGACTCTTGAATAGATTGATCATAAAGGATAACTTTGAGGTGGTTTCGTACCCTACAATAATCTCTTCGTTTGTTCTCTGCTATTAGTGACTTTGGAGTGACTCTTTGTTGCATGTTGAGGGATAGTTATATGATCCAATTATGTTATTATTGTTGAGAGAACTTGCACTAGTGAAAGTATGAACCCTAGGCCTTGTTTCCTAGCATTGCAATACCGTTTACGCTCACTTTTATCACTTCTACCTTATCTACCATCCATATTGCACTTGTATCACTATCTCTTCGCCAAACTAGTGCACCTATACAACTTACCATTGTATTGGGTGTGTTGGGGACACAAGAGACTCTTTGTTATTTGGTTGCAGGGTTGTTTGAGAGAGACCATCTTCAACCTCCGCCTCCCACGGATTGATAAACCTTAGGTCATCCACTTGAGGGAAATTTGCTACTGTCCTACAAACCTCTGCACTTGGAGGCCCAATAACGTGTACAAGGGGAAGGTTGCGTAGTAGATATCACATGTTCATGTTGACTGATGAATGCTAGAATCATGTTGACTGATGGCATGTTCATGTTCAAGCTAGGATCATATTCATGTTGTTGTTCCTATTACTAACATACATGTTCAAGCTAGGGTTTGTGTTGAATGTTATACGTGCATGTAGTAGGACCATTTTAGGATGCTGCCAAATGTGCATGGCTGCACATGGGTGCTATTGGCACTTGCTGTTGCTATTTTTAGATGTTTCCATGTTTAGGATAGTGCATTGATGAGTGGCAGTTGCAGCAAAGCAGATGCCACTCATTAGTGGACTTGCCCAACAGCAAGTGCCAACAGCAAGTCCACTGATCAGTGGCATTTTCCCAACAACAAGTGTCATTGATAAGTGGCATTTGCCCATAGGCAAATGCCACTTATCTATGACACTTGCTATTGGGTAAAATGTCACTTATCAATGGCACTTGCTGTTGGGCAAGTCCACTGATCAGTGCCACTGATCAGTGGCATTTGCCCAACAACAAGTGTCATTGATAAGTGGCATTTGCCACTGATCAGTGGCATTTGCCTAACAGAAAGTGCCATTGATAAGTGGCATTTGCTCAAAGAGTTTGTGCACTAATCAGTGGCATTTGCTCTTGGGCAAATGTCTCTGATCAGTGCCATTTTGCAAAGAGTTTGTGCACTAATACTTGTCATCTTACCTGACAAGATATTGAAGACTGACTGGGAAGTGGCGGGAGGAGGAGCTCAGGTGGTGGCCGGAGCTGAGCGCGCCGAGGATTTCATCCCATGAACAGGTGGCTCAGGACGGTGGACCTGCCTGGCAGGATCGCCTTCATGAGCCTGCCTCGTTCAAGGGGACGATCTCCGAGGCAGGGCCACGAGGAGGGGGCCAAGGAGCCGCTACGCTTCTACCAGGAGATCAAGGACAACAAGGACCTCGCCATGCTCGTCGTCCCTCGCAAGTTCGTGGAGGTGATGAACACCCGGCTAGTCATCAAGCGACTCCCGCGCGTGGTCAGGCTGTCGGCGAACAAGCGGTGCGTGTTCTGCGTGCAGGTCCAGAACTTCGAGGGGCACATTGTGCTTGGCCGGGGCTGGAACTACTTCTGCCGCCGCCACCGGATCTTCCCCAGCGACCTCGTCGTTGTGCGCATCCCAGGACTCGGACTGAAGGTTTAGATCTACAACCACGACTCCTCGGTCATGTGCAGGTTTCGTTGCAGCAGGCATAATTGCGTTGGTAACATCGAGCATGCTATGTAGTTAAGTTAAGTAAGGTGTTAGTGGAGAACTTTTATGGTGTGTGTCGAGACTTGTGCTGGGAACTTGTTCATATTTTGGCCAATAGCAGCACCCTGGCATGGAGCAGGGAAGGAGGATGCCCCTACTGTTAATCTAGACTTATGCTATGTAATTAAGTAGTTTGCTGTCATTTCCTTGCTTGCTGTGTTTGATTTCATTTGGTTGCTTGCTTTGTTTGATCTTGCTGTTGTGCTGATCATGTGGTGGTAAGGCCGCCACATTTGAATGGGGTGAGCAGAACACAAACGCTGTTTGCAACCAAATAGCTGAAGTTTGCATCTGCTCACACCCTAAGCACAAAAACGGCAACCAAACAGCAGGGGGGGGGGTAAATGCCCCTCCATGCGATGCAGGCAACCAAACAGGTTGCATCTGCTGCATATGAGACTGCATTTCATGAACCAGGCTGGCTGGAGATGGACATGCAATGCAACTACTGTTGCAAACTGCAACCAAACACGCCCCTAAAGTCTCAGACCGGCCTTGTCCATGAGCTTCAGATAGGACTTACATGCTTATATACTTCTAAGAGCGATGTAGGTATGTAAATGTGCCAACATGTTTGTATTTCTATTTTGTTGAAATGACTACAAGGAATATATGTAATGTCTGCCATGCTTATACTAACAAACAAAATTTTAAAATAGTCTGTGCGAATGCACGGGTTGACGTTTAGTCCATACACCAGTTCTACATAAAATTCATGAGCTTATAATTCAACCACCGAGATCAAATTTGTTAGGTGGCACCTTCATTTATGTATCTTGCATGTTATGGTCAACTTTTTATTTAGGCACATATGTACCATATGATATTCTCTTGCAAAAAAAGACCATCTCTTTTCATATTGATCGAAGATCAATCTCGGAAAAACAATATTGACCAGAGATGTTTGGACAAAGATAGTTGAACATATCATTGGTACACTGCACAAGCATTGATTGGAGGAGTATTCACAATATTCAGAAGATATATGGATATGGCTATGGAATAAGAATACATTTCTACGGGTGTACTTGACATATTACCGGCAAATGGGGATTACATTTCGAAAGTTTATTCAGCAGCGCAACAAAAGTGAGAATAACAACACATACACAAGTGGCATTAAGGACAAGTAGAATAGTCCAGAGTAGAGGCGCAAAATATAAACAAAGATGTAACAGCTCTTGTTATGGTAGGGCAATAATTTCATCAAAGGTGACGGAACCTTCATCCGGGGAAACAGATAAGGTGTTACCATCTGACCTTGTGTTCGGAAGGTGCTCTGTTCTTTGTTTCAACAAATTGATTGACATGGTACGTTGAATCCTCTCCGAGAATGTCTCCATCCCCACATGCCTTACAATACAAGTTTACATATACATGGCGGTTTATACTGGTGGGCCTTAAACCGCCTTCGGGCTTGGGCCCTCTAACAAGCCTGTCTATGAACCACCATCTTAATACACTCTTGGGCTTCATGGAGATGAACCGCCATAGGAATGACCCGGCCCCTCCTGGGCGGGTCATATCTAATAGTCATATCCCCAACAGATCTGGTGGTTCTGGACTCTGCGGCGGCTGGATGAATATTTCGTCGACTCCCCTAGGGTTTCCGAAATATTGGGGTATTTATAGAGCAAAGAGGCAGTCCGGGGCGCACCCGAGGTGGGCACAACACACCAGGGCACGTCTGGGCTTCCTGGCGCGCCCGGGTGGGTTGTCCCCTCCTCGGGACTCCCCCCAGGTGCAACCAGGGCCCAATAGCTTCCTTCTGGTCCATAAAAAATCTCCGTGAAGTTTCATGGCATTTGGACTCCGTTTGATATTGATTTCCTGCGATGTAAAAAACATGGAAAAAACAGCAACTGACATTTGGCACTATGTCAATAGGTTAGTACCAAAAAAGATATAAAATGACTATAAAATGTTTACAAAACATCCAAGATTGATAATAAAATAGCATGGAATAATCAAAAATTATAGATACATTGGAGACGTATCAGGATCCCCAAGCTTAACTCCTGCTCGTCCTCGAGTAGGTAAGTGATAAAAACAGAATTTTTGATGTGGAGTGTTGTTTATCATATCATATCATATTCTTTTCTTTGTAGCATGGACATTTGGACTTTTATGTGATTCAAAGCAATAGTCTAGTTTTGACATAATAATTTAGATACTCAAGCATATCAACAAGAAACCATGTCTTTCAAAATATCAATGCTAAAATAAGTTATCCCTAGCCCATCATGCTCAAACATTGATCCATTCATGAAACACACTCGAATATTAGCTACACCCAATACTTAAGTATGATCATATTGCCTCTTAGTTGGTGCTTTTTGTAAGAGAAGATGGAGACCCAAATTCAAAAATAAAAATTTCATAAAGTAAAAGAAAGGCCCTTCGCATAGGGAAGTAGGGATTTGTAGAGGTGCGAGAGCTCAAAGCAAAAAATTAGAGATAAAAACATTTTGGGAGGTGTATCCATCCCACCAACGAAAATGACTCAGAGTTCCGAACACTTTCCATGCTAGATATGCCATAGGCGGTTCCCAAACAGAAAATAAAGTTTATTCCTTTTTCCACCATTCTTTCACTTTTCATGGCTAGCTGTATCCACGGTTGCCCTCCATACCAACACTTTCCAAAGAATTTATTATTTGACCACATAAAGTAAATTCATTTTTGCATTTTGGGACTAGGCATCCCTAAAAACTTTGCCTTACTCTCGTGCAATGACAAGTGAATAAACACTCATCGTGAGAATAACACATCCAGCATGGAAAATATTAGCCACCCGTTACCGTTCCGCGAGCGAAACAAACACACAAAAGAGAAGTTTATTTTGAAAATTACAGATGGCACATGCAAATTTGCTTAGAACGGCAAAAGAATAAAGCATATAGGTAGATATAGTGGACTCATGTGGCAAAACTGGTTTAAAGGATTTTGGATGCACAAGTAGAGGTCATACTTGGTGCAAAATGAAGGCTAGCAAAAATTGAGGTGGACCAACCAAGAAACGAATAATCTCATAAGCAAACATTAAACATAATTAACACCGAATAATGCACCACAAGTAGGATATAATTTCATTGCATGACTATTGACTTTCGTGCATGCATAGGGAATCACAAACCTTAACACCAACATTCTTACTAAAGCATAATTACTAAGAATCAAGTTTATTTTGTCCAATGATCTTCATGATTTTTTTTACTTATCCTTCTTGGATATCTATCACTTTGGGACTAATTTTCATGTGTTGCTTTTCATAAGCTCAAACAAATATAAGTGAAGATCATGAGCATAATTTTTTATTTCTCTCAAAATAATTTAAGTGAAGCAAGAGAGAATTTGTTCAAAAAAAATTTACTAACTCTCAAATAAATCTAAGTGAAGCAAGAGAGCATTTCTTCAAAAAAAATACTAAGCACACCGTGCTCAAAAAGATATAAGTGAAGCTCTAGAGAAAGTCCTAGCTCATAAAAGATTTAAGTGAAGCACAGAGAGCAATTCTAACAAGTCATGACATAATTTTGGCTCTCTCAAATAGGTGTGTCCATGTGACGCCCCCGATTCAATCGTACACTAATCATGCACGCAAACGTGTACGATCAAGATCAGGGACTCACGGGAAGATATCACAACACAACTCTAAAACATAAATAAGTAATACAAGCATCATAATACAAGCCAGGGGCCTCGAGGGCTCGAATACAAGTGCTCGATCCTAGACGAGTCAGCGGAAGCAACAATATCTGAGTACAGACATAAGTTAAACAAGTTTGCCTTAAGAAGGCTAGCACAAACTGGGATACAGATCGAAAGAGGCGCAGGCCTCCTGCCTGGGATCCTCCTAACTACTCCTGGTCATCGTCAGCGGGCTGCACGTAGTAGTAGGCACCTCCGGTGTAGTAGGAGTCGTCGTCGACGGTGGCGTCTGGCTCCTGGGCTTCGGCATCTGGTTGCGACAACCAGGTAGAAGGGAAAGGGGGAAAAGAGGGAGAAAAGCAACCGTGAGTACTCATCCAAAGTACTTGCAAGCAAGGAGCTACACTACATATGCATGGGTATAAGTGTAAAGTGTCATATCGGTGGACTAAACTGCAGAATGCCAGAATAAGGGGGGATAGCTAATCATGTTGAAGACTACGCTTCTGGCCACCTCCATCTTGTAGCATGTAGAAGAGAGTAGATG
Source organism: Aegilops tauschii subsp. strangulata (assembly GCF_002575655.3). Lineage (NCBI taxonomy): Eukaryota > Viridiplantae > Streptophyta > Magnoliopsida > Poales > Poaceae > Aegilops > Aegilops tauschii. The sequence goes on along the minus strand of NC_053035.3, from coordinate 23,013,156 downwards.
GTAAGTTGACCAAGTAGCATCGAATAGCATAATCCTACCCGGCGATCCCCTCCTCGTCGCACTGTTAGAGAGCGATCACCGGGTTGTATCTGGCACTTGGAAGGGTGTGTTTTATTAAGTATTCGGTTCTAGTTGTCATAAGGTCAAGGTACAACTCTGGGCCGTCCTTTTACCGAGGGACACGGCTATTCGAATAGATAAACTTCCCTGCAGGGGTGCACCACATAACCCAACACGCTCGATCCCATTTGGCCGGACACACTTTTCTGGGTCATGCCCGGCCGCGGAAGATCAACACGTCGCAGCCCCACCTAGGCACAACAGAGAGGTCAGCACGCCGGTCTAAATCCTATGGCGCAGGGGTCTGGGCCCATCGCCCATTGCACACCTGCACACCTGCACGTTGCGTACGCGGCCGGAAGCAGAACTAGCCCCCTTAATACAAGAGCAGGCTTACGTTCCAATCCGGCGCGCGCCGCTCAGTCGCTGATGTCACGAAGGCTTCGGCTGATAGCACGATGTCGAGTGCCCATAACTGTTCCCGCGTAGTTGGTTAGTGCGTATAGACCAAATGGCCAGACTCAGATCAAATACCAAGAACTCGTTAAGCGTGTTATTTTTAAGTATCCGCGGACGCCGACCAGGGCCAGGCACACCTCTCTCCTAGGTTGTCTCAACCCGCCCTGTCGCTCCGCCACAAAGTAACAGTCGGGGGCCGTTAGGAACCCAGGCCCACCTCTACCGGGATGGAGCCACCTGTCCTTTCAGCCCCCTCATCAGAATCACTTGCGGGTACTCAACGAGCTGACCCGACTTTAGTCACCACATGTGTCATGTATATAAAGTATATAGTATATACCCGTGATCACCTCCCTAGTGATCACGGCCCGATAGTATAGCATGGCAGACGGACAAGAGTGTAGGGCCACTGATGGAACACTAGCAACCTATACTAAGCAGTAGGGTAGCAGGCAAGGGTAACAACTGTAGCAACAATGACCGGCGAAGCAGCAGAATAGGATTAACCGAAAGCAGTAACATGCTACACTCTTCTAATGCAAGCAGTATAGAGAAGAATAGGCGATATCTGGTGATCAAGGGGGGGGGGGGCTTGCCTGGTTGCTCTGGCAAGAAGGGTTCATCGTCGATGTAGTCGATCACAGGGGTACCGACATCGGTCTCAGGGTCCACCGGAAAGAAGTAACGAAGGGGGAACACAATAAATAACAGAGCAATCAAAGCATCACAAAGCATAACATGACAAACGCGGTGCTAGATGTGCCCTAACACGGTAGTAGGTGATATCGGCAAAGGGGGGAAACATCCGGGAAAGTATTCCCGGTGTTTCGCGTTTTCGGACAGATGAACCGGTGGGGGAAAGTTGCGTGTTTGCTATGCTAGGGATGTGTGGCCGGCGAACGGGCTGCGTATTCGGATTCGTCTCGTCGTTCTGAGCAACTTTCATGTACAAAGTATTTTCATCCGAGTTACGGTTTATTTTCTATGATTTATCAAAGTTTTAATGATTTTCTAGAATTTCTGAAATTGTTTAGTTTGAATAATAAGCAGAATAAAGTTTTGTCACCTAGTGCTGAAATAGCCAGAGTGTATGACAGTAGGCCAGGGGGTCCAGTCAGCATGCACACTCAGCAGTTGACCAGTCAACATTGACTGGTCAAAAGGGTCAGCGGGGCCTACATGTCATTGACACAATGACTTGTCCTTTATTTTAACAGGGGATTTAAGTGAGGGGGCCACTGTCATAGGGTAGTTAGACTAATTACCTATATATTAATTAACTAAGTAATTAATTATTTAACTAATATTTCTTTTCTTTTATTTTTTAAGGGCCGGCCCCACTTGGAAGTGGCCCCAACCGGCCACAGAGGGGAGTTGCGCTCGCGCGAGCACAGGACGAGGCCTCGCCATGGCCGAGCGTGGCCTAACAGGCGGAGGGGGAGCGGTGAGCGCGTAGCGACGGGGGGGGGGGGGCAGGGGAGCCAGGGTGGGGGCGAGCCGAGGCAGTGATCGGCGAAACTGGCGCGGCCACGGCGCGACAGGGCAGAGGGGAGCCGGGCGGGCGGCCAGGGGAGGCGCCGCGGCAGAGGCCCGAGGCGAGCAGCGGGGGAAGCCCGAGAGCGGGGGCAACAGTGCGGGAGACACAGCCTTGCCGCCGTGGGGCACGCGCGGGGCAAGGCGCGAGCACGGCGCGGCCAACGAGTAAGGGACGGCCGGGGCATGCGCCTATGCGTGCGACGAGGCATAGGGGATGAGCGAGGCGGCGGCCGGAGCGACGTCGGTGGTGGATCTGGGCTAGAGGGCGCGACACGGCGAGCGGTTGGGCTCGTCGGCCTCCTGGCAGTGCGAGGAGCACACTGGGGACACTGGTTCGGGCAGAGGAGCACGGGGTGCTCGACCCCCGTCGGCCATGGCGAATGGTGGAGTTCGGTGCTCGCGGACGCCGGTGATACGGCATGAAGCTGAGGGGGAAGCAGAGGGGAAAGGAAGAGGGGCTCACAGTGAGCCTGTAGATGAGCAAGGTGGGCTCGGGGAGGGCTCAACGTTGCCGGAATCGATGACGAAGTTCGTTGGGGCCGAGGAAGAAGACGATGTCACAGGGCTTGATGCAGGGGCTCCAAGGTTGACCCCGTCCATGTAGTTGACGTAGCCAACGACGTCGCAGCAGCTGGACATGGCCTCAAGCACTGGGGAGCTTGGTGGCTACGGGATCGATGGGGTGACGACGCTGGAAGCGCTCGGCCTTGCGCGAGAGAGAGCCAAGCGAGAGGGGGAAGGGGATCTGGTTGCTAGGGTTTCAGGGAGGGAGAGAGGGGCGTCCGGGGGATCTAGTAGGCGGGGGCGGGTGGGGGGGGCATGGATGCCCGGCGCGTGTCCACGGCCGGCCATGGCGCCGTGGATGCGTTGCCACGATCCCCCCTGATGAACAGAGGAGGGGGACGGCAGTAACTGGGCCGGCCTTGTGGCTAAGGCCCAGGGAGAAAGCTGGGGGGCCTTTTTCTTTACTTTGAAATCCTTTTCTGTTCTTTTCTCTTTTGTTTTCTTTCTTTTGTGTTTTATATTTACTTTTAGCAATGTTGGGGATATCGCTTATCGGGAACTTATCGGTCGACCCAAGGTAAGGGGTAAATCTGCCAATTTATCGGCATATCGGCCGATTTATCACCATATCGGCTAATTTATCGTCCGATTTATCTTATCGGTCAGACAACGGTAAGCGATAAATCGGCCGATTTATCGGAATATCGGAAGATATCTTGAACAGTGACTTTTAGCACTAAACCATTTTTTTGAAAAATGTGTGGCTGGTCCAAAGTCAGTAAGCAATATCCCTCACTGCCACAAAAAGTTTAAACCCGAATAAAATAGTTTAGTATTTATAGTTAATAAAAGGCATTTACTTAATCGCTTATGCTACTATTTATTTATTTTTGAGCATTAAAATATTTTATAAAAATGTGGATTCTCCACCAATATCACCAAAGGATCATTTGTCACATCCAGAACATTTTGGTTTTAATATTTGAAGACTTTTGTTGTCTGACTTGACTTCAAATTTGAATTCAAACAGGATTTGAATTATCGCGAGTTTACCAACAGTAATCATGGTGACGTGCCATCATTAGCAGGGAATTACTGTAGCTTAACTATCCGGGCGTCACAATTCTCCCCCACTACAAGAAATCTCGTCCCGAGATTTAAGAGGGAGAGTAAGGGGGAAGGGATTTGGCTACGAAATTCTAACGAGTCTTCTCGGTCTTGATTGCTCTTCTCGAAGAGGTCGATCCATTACATTGATGTTTTCATTTCTCTGCTTCAGGTCATCATGATGAAGTCGGCGTCCTTTCTTCAGGAACTCCATCGGACTTACGAAAGGATAAGAGGGGGTAAACTCTATAAGGCCGGATTCTAACAAAATTGATCATCGGACGGTTAACTCAGGGGGAGAAGCATAAGTATCTCTCGAATTGAAACTTAAGAAGTTATCGAGAGCAGAGTAGGAAGGTACCATGAGAAGTTTCAAACGGATAGGCAATCGTTCGATGTCTGAAACAACATGCGAAAGGGGTCCAGAGCAACAAGATTGAGTATTGCGTCTGTTACCAGAATAGATCACTTGGGACGGTGGCCCGTGAATTACATACGAGGCCACGCGCGAGGATTAACTTTGGGAACAGGGGGTGTACAGGAGAGTCAGGTTTCGATCTTGTGGAACTGTGGGTTATGGGCCCACCATGTGGTTTAAAGTAGAAAGGGGGCTGACATCTTGCACAGTCGCGATAGCAAGGCCTGTCAGAGGGTAGCCTGTCAATTATGTCGGCAACAACATCGATACCAAGGGCGAGGGACGAAGAGAACCATTTTCCCGCTCGTTGAACGAGGCGGGCCAATAGGCAAGGTTCTCGTCCATCGGTGGCTACCGAAATGTCATCAACAATAGTAACAGGTTCTTACTGACAGATTGGTACACCAAGGTGCTTACAAAAGCAGTGACTTATTACTGCTTAGATCATATAAATCATAGAAAGGGTTTAAACAAACCAATGGAAAGGGAAAAGTGTCTATCAGATTAAACAGAACAATGGAAAGGTAAATGTGTTTAAACACATGTTTTAGGGATATATCCTTTCCAAGGACAAGCAGAGCATGACATCCATGACGGGATAGAAAGTAGATAACCGTTTAGGTAAGGGGAGAGGAATTTCATGACATAACCCAAACAACGGTATGGATAATGGACAAAGAAAATTTAGCATTGTTCTTCAAATGCTCTTATTGAAAATCGGAGTACCACAGACATGCTTCGAGATAGCATTGACATGGTCATCAGCTAAAGACCAGACTTAGGATACACAAATGATCCATCCGGAAAACTCATAGAATAAGTCTTACATTTCCTCATGGAAGAATGGATAACCTTGCAAAAAAGGAAACGACAACAATAGGTCCTCCGACCAGGTGTGCTAGGCATGACATCACCTTAGCGGGACATATAAGGACCAATGTTATGACTCTTCAAAAATGTTCCAACCATCATATCTGACCGAGTTCCAGATCTGATTGGGGTCAGGATACCTCAGACTCAGGATGCCTGAGAAGAAAAGGTGCGACACAAATTGACGAGAAGACATCGCAAGATTCTCGGGAATTGAACTATGGAAGCGAGTTCCGAAACAAGAGTTCATCATTAAACCAAGGAGAGGATGAGGAGGTGGCTGATGGACTCGGCGACCATTCACTGAGATTTCCAAAAAGATGGATTTCCACACTTATGTGAACAAGGAGATAACATTTGTCAAATCAAATGATATAATGAGGTCTGCTGGAGGAAAACATACATAGTTAAACATTGGTTGAAAGGTGCACCCGACATATGGGCTTAGGTAGCACGATCAATGTTAGAATGGTGATTAATTATCCAATAATCTAAGAATGATCTGTCGACCATTAACTCCAATGCAAATAGGGTTGCTAGGAGTTTTGGATTCCCACATCATAGTTCAATTGTCGGTTTTCTGGTTAGAAACAACACGGGGACCAAGGAATGAGCGGAGATGGCAAGAAGTATCACTTGTATCAAGAATTCTTAAGAAGTGGTGAAATTCTCACGACATTACTGACATAAAAGATGGTAATACTCCAAGGTAAAGAAGAACAATTGCTGGATAGCAAGGATCTCAAGGTATATCACAAAGCACGAACAAGTTGTGTTGAACGAAAGGCAATAAAGTGGTCGATGATAACACAAATCATCGAGAGCAAAGGGTGGTATTTCTCATCAAGAATTCGATAGATATCTTGCAAGAGCTCAGAATGTTGATGATGATCACGACACATTTGTCGAGAGGTTTCGAGAAGATGTAACTGATCGGCGATGACATCAAGTCAACGGAATGATGAAGCAAAAAGTTATTCGAACCATGGGTTCGACACAAACTCGAAATCAAGCTTCCTGTTCAAGGACAAACGATATGACGAGGAAGATCGATTGAGATTAGCTCATCGTCGAAATTTATGCTCCGGGAATAAGGTCAGGTAGCACAGTTAAAATTAGCACTATGATGATGGCCGATCAAGCTAGGATTGACATGCTCGAGTACAAACTCGTGAGTAAAGGAGATTACTAAGAGTTGTTTAATCGTGCTGCAGACCCGATTTAGTTATCGGTGTCCTTGAGTGACTAACAACTCGGAACCAGGAAACATTGGAATCGGTGAGGAATAATACTTGATGAAGGCTCATAATAAGCAACATGGTTCGATGATATTATCGAGATACCAGAGGGTAATACTCAGAGGTAGAGCAACATAGAGGGTTGACAAGTTTATTGATCCGCAAAAGACAAGTACTTTAACTTGTCCGAGAAAAGGAATCAAGGAATATCAATATGGCCGAAACCATAGTTGCAAGGGATCCAATTCAAAGACACCGAAAGAATTATCCAACTGATTAAAAGTTTTGCAAGAAGCTTCCATGATAAGTTCCACATAGGGTCCATGGGCATGAACACTAAGTTCAAGGTCGACTCCCACTTCTTTAATGCATAACCTTTCATTCACTTCTCGTCTTCGAAGAAGTTGCAGTGTTGAAATTTTATCTGGCGAAGCACGAGAAGAGTATGACTCGTGAAAACTTTCGGGTTCACACGGTTTTAGAGAAGGTATAGGTTCAACCCATCGGGGCAGCTTAGAAACATATACCACAAGCTTCAAGAGTAAATATCACCAGCTCGAAAGCATAGCATGGTTGGCCAAATCAAGGAATATGATTTACCAATGGCATTATGTATCAGGGAAAGAACTCCTTGAGGTTTTTGGTAAACGAAGGACACTGTCGGATGGTAAATTCAACAAAGGATCTGACGGTCCATAACGGAGGTGATGCGAGCATCGGTACACAACCAGAGGAAGAAACAATGCGAAGGCATTGGATTATAGAAGCAACTGGCTAATTCAAAGCTCACATGTAAAGGAATTATGATTTCCAAATCAAAGGATCAGAAGCAAACGCTCTGATTAAGGATGGATAAGTTGAGTAAGCTTAGGGGTAAAATCAACAACAATTTGATTGGTCGAGGTTCAGCTCATGTTTAAAATGGCGTCTGAGCCGAAAGGATGAATTCTAGGATCTGATTGAGGATTGCGAGCATTCGCAACATTTTGAATCAACGGACTCAAAATGATAATGACAAGGGATGCCAATATGATTACGAGACTTATGGGATTAACCATAATGCAAGCAAGCAAGAATTTAAAGAGCAATACGCTCCTGAGGATTTTTGGAAGATCGAATGGTATTTCGAAGATTGGTGACATACATGAATCAACTGGGGATGAGTGGATACTCGGTAAGTGTGAGAAATTATCCGTAGGGATATTCATGTCGCAAGAACTGCAAGGGAGTAGGCACAAAGTATTCTCGGAACATTAGAGAGAATTTTGGGGTATCTTGTAATAACAAGATCAACTGGGAATAAAAGTAAGAATGACAGGTGTAAGTATTTATCCATAGGGATGTTTCGGTGGTAGGGAATTGCAAAAGCGACAAGCACAAGGTCTCGAGAGAATATCGGAGAGTATCTTCAAATTCTTCTGGTTCAAAGAGCAATCATCTGGAGTGAGGGGTTCTCCGGGAGGAAGTAGTAACGAGATCCTAAAGCTAGATTTTAGTAAATTCATTAAACCCGAATAGGAGAGAGGTCAGAGTCCCAGAGTATAGGTCAAGGAATAAAAAGATCCTAATACCACCCAATGGCGGTGCGGGGCCGTAAGCCACACAGCCATGTTAGTAAAAGATTTGCAATGACTAGACTCAACTTCGACCAAGGAGTTTGGAAGGGGGATTCCTACAGGCAGTCGGCTCTGATACCAACTTGTGACGCCCCCGATTCAATCATACACTAATCATGCACGCAAACGTGTACGATCAAGATCAGGGACTCACGGGAAGATATCACAACACAACTCTAAAACATAAATAAGTCATACAAGCATCATAATACAAGCCAGGGGCCTCAAGGGCTCGAATACAAGTGCTCGATCCTAGACGAGTCAGCGGAAGCAACAATATCTGAGTACAGACATAAGTTAAACAAGTTTGCCTTAAGAAGGCTAGCACAAACTGGGATACAGATCGAAAGAGGCGCAGGCCTCCTGCCTGGGATCCTCCTAACTACTCCTGGTCGTCGTCAGCGGGCTGCACGTAGTAGTAGGCACCTCCGGTGTAGTAGGAGTTGTCGTCGACGGTGGCGTCTGGCTCCTGGGCTCCGGCATCTGGTTGCGACAACCAGGTAGAAGGGAAAGGGGGAAAAGAGGGAGAAAAGCAACCGTGAGTACTCATCCAAAGTACTCGCAAGCAAGGAGCTACACTACATATGCATGGGTATAAGTGTAAAGTGTCATATCGGTGGACTGAACTGCAGAATGCCAGAATAAGGGGGGGATAGCTAATCCTGTCGAAGACTACGCTTCTGGCCACCTCCATCTTGCAGCATGTAGAAGAGAGTAGATGGTAAGTTCACCAAGTAGCATCGCATAGCATAATCCTGCCCGGCGATCCCCTCCTCGTCGCCCTGTTAGAGAGCGATCACCGGGTTGTATCTGGCACTTGGAAGGGTGTGTTTTATTAAGTATCCGGTTCTAGTTGTCATAAGGTCAAGGTACAACTCCGGGTAGTCCTTTTACCGAGGGACACGACTATTCGAATAGATAAACTTCCCTGCAGGGGTGCACCACATAACCCAACACGCTCGATCCCATTTGGCCGGACACACTTTTCTGGGTCATGCCTGGCCGCGGAAGATCAACACGTCGCAGCCCCACCTAGGCACAACAGAGAGGTCAGCACGCCGGTCTAAATCCTATGGCGCAGGGGTCTGGGCCCATCGCCCATTGCACACCTGCACGTTGCGTACCCGGCCGGAAGCAGAACTAGCCCCCTTAATACAAGAGCAGGCTTATGTTCCAATCCGGCGCGCGCTGCTCAGTCGCTGACGTCACGAAGGCTTCGGCTGATACCATGACGTCGAGTGCCCATAACTGTTCTCGCGTAGTTGGTTAGTGCGTATAGACCAAATGGCCAGACTCAGATCAAATACCAAGAACTCGTTAAGCGTGTTATTTTTAAGTATCTGCGGACGCCGACTAGGGCCAGGCACACCTCTCTCCTAGGTGGTCTCAACCCTCCCTGTTGCTCCGCCACAAAGTAACAGTCGGGGGCCGTCAGGAACCCAGGCCCACCTCTACCGGGATGGAGCCACCTGTCCTTTCAGCCCCCTCATCAGAATCACTTGCGGGTACTCAACGAGCTGACCCGACTTTAGTCACCACATGTGTCATGTATATAAAGTATATAGTATATACCCGTGATCACCTCCCTAGTGATCACGGCCCGATAGTATAGCATGGCAGACGGACAAGAGTGTAGGGTCACTGATGGAACACTAGCATCCTATACTAAGCAGTAGGGTAGCAGGCAAGGGTAACAACTGTAGCAACAATGACAGGCTATGCAGCAGAATAGGATTAACGGAAAGCAGTAACATGCTACACTCTTCTAATGCAAGCAGTATAGAGAAGAATAGGCGATATCTGGTGATCAAGGGGGGGGGGGCTTGCCTGGTTGCTCTGGCAAGAAGGGTTCGTCGTCGATGTAGTCAATCACAGGGGTGCCGACATCGGTGTCAGGGTCTACCGGAAAGAAGTAACGAAGGGGGAACACAGTAAATAAAAGAGCAATCAAAGCATCACAAAGCATAACATGACAAACACGGTGCTAGATGTGCCCTAACGCGGTAGTAGGTGATATCGGCAAAGGGGGGAAACATCCGGGAAAGTATTCCCGGTGTTTCGCGTTTTCGGACAGATGAACCAAAGGGGGAAAGTTGCGTCTTTGCTATGCTAGGGATGTGTGGCGGGCGAACGGGCTGCGTATCCGGATTCGTCTTGTCATTCTGAGCAACTTTCATGTACAAAGTATTTTCATCCGAGTTACGGTTTATTTTCTATGATTTATCAAAGTTTTAATGATTTTCTAGAATTTCTGAAATTGTTTAGTTCGAATAATAAGCAGAATAAAGTTTTGTCACCTAGTGCTGAAATAGCCAGAGTGTATGACAGTAGGCCAGGGGGTCCAGTCAGCATGCACACTCAGCAGTTGACCAGTCAACATTGACTGGTCAAAAGGGTTAGCGGGGCCTACATGTCATTGACACAATGACTTGTCCTTTATCTTAACTTGGGATTTAAGTGAGGCGGCAACTGTCATAGGGTAGTTAGACTAATTATCCTAAATAATTAATTATTTAACTAATATTTCTTTTATTTTATTTTTAAGGGCCGGCCCCACTTGGAAGTGGCCCCAACCGGCCACAGAGGGGAGTTGCGCCCGCGCGAGCACAGGACGAGGCCTGGCCATGGCCGAGCGCGGCCTAATAGGCGGAGGGGGAGCGGTGAGCGCGTAGCGACGGGGGCGGCCAGGGGAGCCGGGGTGGGGGCGAGCCGCGGCAGTGGTCGGCGGAACCGGCGCGGCCACGGCGCAGCCACGGCGCGGCAGGGCAGAGGGGAGCCGGGCGGGCGGCCAGGGGAGGCGCCGCGGCAGAGGCCCGAGGCGAGCAGCGGGGGAAGCCCGAGAGTGGGGGCAATGGCGCGGGAGACACGGCCTTGCCGCCGTGGGGCACGCGCGGGGCAAGGCGCGACCACGGCGCGCCAACGAGTAGGGGACGGCCGTGGCGTGCGCGGATGCGGGCGACGAGGCGTAGGGGATGAGCGAGGCGGCAGCCGGAGCGACGGCGGTGGTGGATCTGGGGCTAGAGGGCGCGACACGGCGAGCGGTTGGGCTCGTCGACCTCCTGACAGTACCAGGAGCACACTGGGAATACTTGTTCGGGCAGAGGAGCACGGGGTGCTCGACCCCCGTCGGCCGTGGCGAACGATGGAGATCGGTGCTCGCGGACGCCGGTGATACGGCATGAATCCGAGGGGAAGCAGAGGGGAAAGGAAGAGGGGCTCACGGTGAGCCTGTAGATGAGCAAGGTGGGCTCGACGTTGCCGGAATCGATGACGAAGTTCGTTGGGGCCGAGGAATAAGACGATGTCACAGGGCTTGATGCAGGGGCTCCAAGGTTGACCCCGTCCATGTAGTTGACATAGCCAACGACGTCGCAGCAGCTGGACATGGCCTCAAGCGCCGGAGAGCTTGGTGGCTACGGGATCGATGGGGTGACGACACTGGAAGCGCTCGGCCTTGCGCGCGAGAGAGAGCCAAGCGAGAGGGGGAAGGGGATCTGGGTGCTAGGGTTTCGAGGAGGGAGAGAGGGGCGTCCGGGGGATCTAGTAGGCGGGGGGGGGGGGGGGGGGGCATGGATGCCCGGCGCGTGTCCACGGCCGGCCATGGCGCCGTGGGTGCGTTGCCACGATCCCCCTGATGAATAGAGGAGGGGTACGGCAGTAAGTGGGCCGGCCTTGTGGCTAAGGCCCAGGGAGAAAGCTGGGGGGCCCTTTTCTTTACTTTGAAATCCTTTTCTATTCTTTTCTCTTTTGTTTTCTTTCTTTTGTGTTTTATATTTACTTTTAGCACTAAACCATTTTTTTGAAAAATGTGTGGCTGGTCCAAAATCAGTAAGCAATATCCCTCACTGCCACAAAAAGTTTAAACCCGAATAAAATAGTTTAGTATTTATAGTTAATAAAAGGCATTTACTTAATCGCTTATGCTACTATTTATTTATTTTTGAGCATTAAAATATTTTATAAAAATGTGGATTCTCCAGCAATATTACCAAAGGATCATTTGTCACATCCAGAACATTTTGGTTTTAATATTTGATGACTTTTGTTGTCTGACTTGACTTCAAATTTGAATTCAAACAAGATTTGAATTATCGCGAGTTTACCAACAGTAATCGTGGTGACGTGCCATCATTAGCAGGGAATTACTGTAGCTTAACTATCCGGGCGTCACAGTTCAGCAAGGATTGATGACTTAAAACACAAAATAAAACAAGCAAAGACTCATATCATACAAGACGCTCCAAGCAAAACACATATCATGTGACCAATAAAAATATAGCTTCGAGTAAAATACCGATAGTTGTTAGAAGAAAGAGGGGATGCCACTCGGGGGCATCCCCAAGCTTAGTTGGTTGCTCATTCTTGGACAATAGCTTGGGATGCCGGGGCATCGCCAAGCTTAGGCTCTTCTATCCTTCTTTCATCCATCGTAAGATAACCCAAAACTTGAAAACTTCAATCACACAAAACTCAACAAAACCTTCGTGAGATCCGTTAGTATAAGAAAGCAAATCACTGCTATAAGTGCTGTATCAAACCAATTGTATTTTGTTTTTGTATTATATCTACTGTATTCCAACTTCTCTATGGCATAAACTCATCAAAGAAAACCATAGAGCCATCAAAATAAGCACACAACACAAAGAAAACAGAATCTGTCAAAACAGAACAGTCTGTAGCAATCTGACTTTTGCGAATACTTATGGAACTCCAAAAATTCTACCAAATTACGACGACCAGGGTAATTTGTATATTAATCTTCTGCAAAAAGAATCAGGGCAAAAGTACTTTTCTGTGATTTATGAAAATTATTTTCGTGAGCGCAAAGATTCTGTCTTTTTCAGCAAGATCAAACAACTATCACCCAAGAAGATCCTAAAGGCTTTACTTGGCACAAACACTAATTAAAACACAAAAAACACAATCATAACAGTAGCATAATTGTGCTAACACTCAAGAACAGAAAGCAAAAAGCAAAAATAAAATTTATTCATTGGGTTGCCTCCCAACAAGCTATAGTTTTACGCCCTTAGCTAGGCATAAAGCAAGGATCTAAGTTTTGTCTTCCTTCTTCTTCTTACTTTTCTTAGAGGAGTTTTCATCATGGGGTTTTGTGAAAACAACATAAAACGTATTATCCATGGAAACTTCAGCATTCCTTAGTTGGTTTTCATCATAACCCCTTTGATTTCCCGCAACAATCCAAGAGTAGTGTTGATTAACATTATTAAAAACTTGTTGGATTATATCTAGAACGGGGACCTCCTTTTTAAGATTCTCATCAAAGATCTTATTATCCCAAAGCAAATGCCTTAATGCATAGTCACTATTGTGAAGAATTTCATCTATGACGGGGTTTTCACGATTCGTACCATAAAAATCAAAGATTTCCCTAGCTTCCCGAATTATGTAGTCAAACTCATTCATAAGAATGAGAGTGGCCAACTTTTTAGCCCTAGGATTCTTTATGTCGGGAAGCTCAAAAAATAATCTTTGCAAAGTAGGATGGGTACGAATAAATTTACTTTCAAGTTTCAAAACTAGTGCTGAAATAGCATCCGCATAAGATCTAGTAGTTTTAAGTATAGGAGCATCATCAAGACTTAGATTCCGAACACAATTGAAAAATTCTTGGATACGTTCTTTTCCCGTAACGTTCCCTTGCCCCAAGATAAAAGTTTTAGCATCCAGATTACCCGTCTGTCCAATTTTAGGAGTTAGGCCATCATCTATTGGCGCCATACCGAAATCAGTCATGATTGCAAGAAAAGGATGGATCTGACAAGAAAACGGCGAACGGGAAAAGAGAGGCGAATAAAATGGCAAATTTTCGTGAAGTGGGGGAAAGGAAAACGAGAGGCAAATGGCAAATAAAGTAAATTGCAAGGAGATGAGATTTGTGATTAGGAACCTGGTATATGTTGAAGATCCTCCCCAGCGACGGCGCCAAAAATTCCTTTTGATGTCGCTTGAAGCTACGTTGGTATTTCCCCAAAGAGGAAGGGATGATGCAGCACAACGGCGGTAGGTATTTCCCTCAGATATGAAACCAAGGTTATCGAACCAGTAGGAGAACTAAGCAACACAACGTAAACAGCCCCTGCACACAAATAACAACACCTCGCAACCCGACATGTTAAAGGGGTTGTCAATCCCTTTCGGGTACGGTGCCTCAAGATAGGCAAACGGACGTGAGGTAAATTTGTAGTAGATTGATAGATAGATCGCAAATAAAATAAAGTGCAACAAAGTATTTTTGTATTTTTGGTTTAATAGATATGGATAAAAAGTCCAAATAAAATAGATCGCAAAGCAAATATATGAGAAAAAAGACACGGGGGCCGTAGGTTTCACTAGTGTGGCTTCTCTCGAGAAAGATAGCAAACGGTGGGTAAACAAATTACTGTTGGGAAATTGATAGAACCTCAAATAATTATGACGATATCCAGGCAATGATCATTACATAGGCATCACGTCCAAGATTAGTAGACCGACTCCCGCCTGCATCTACTACTATTACTCCACACATCGACCGCTATCCAGAATGCATCTAGTGTATTAAGTTCATGGAAAAACGGAGTAATGCAATAAGAACGATGACATGATGTAGACAAGATCTATCTATGTAGAGATAGACCCCGCCGTTTTATCCTTAATAGCGACGATACATACATGTCGTTTCCCTTTCTGTCACTGGGATCAAGCACCGTTAGATCGAACCCACTACCGGGCACCTCTTCCCATTGCAAGATAAATAGATCAAGTTGGCCAAACAAAACCCAAATATCGGAGAAGAAATACGAGGCTATAAGAGATCATGCATATAAGAGATCAAAGAAACTCAAATAACTTTCATGTATATAAAAAGATATGACTGATGATAAACTCAAAGTTCATCAGATCCCAACAAACACACCGCAAAAGAGTTATATCATATGGATCTCCAAGATACCATTGTATTGAGAATTCAGCGAGAGAGAAAGCCATCTAGCTACTAACTACAGACCCGGAGGTCTACAAAGAACCACTCACGGATCATCGGAGAGGCACCAATGGAGGTGGTGAACCCCATCCAAGATGGTGTCTAGATTGGATCTGGTGGTTCTGGACTCTGCGGTGGCTGGATGAATATTTCGTCGACTCCCCTAGGGTTTCTGGAATATTGGGGGTATTTATAGAGCAAAGAGGCGGTCCGGGGGCACCCGAGGTGGGCACAACCCACCAGGGCGCGCCTGGGCCTCCTGGCGCGCCCTGGTGGGTTGTCCCCTCCTCGGGACTCCCCCTAGGTGCAACCAGGGCCCAATAGCTTCCTTCTGGTCCATAAAAAATCTCCGTGAAGTTTCGTGGCATTTGGACTCCGTTTGATATTGATTTCCTGCGATGTAAAAAACATGGAAAAAATAGCAACTAGCACTTGGCACTATGTCAATAGGTTAGTACCAAAAAATGATATAAAAATGACTATAAAATGATTATAAAACATCCAAGATTGATAATAAAACAGCATGGAACAATCCAAAATTTTAGATACATTGGTGGCGTATCACAACGCAATCAAGCAAGACATGTTGTCAGCTATAGTTGTGTTCTTAAATGAGGTAGACCACAAGGTCTATGAATCTATGTCCACACATATAGGTGGTGCATTTATATCATCAAATGCAATACCAGATGCATATCATGCACATGCACCGGTCCAGTCTTTTATTCATGCTCCTACCTATGGTGGTAATTATTCTCCTGAAGAAGTAAGAAATTATATTATTATTATTCATCTTATGGGCAACATAGGTGCATTTACCTCACTGTTTTTTCTGTGCATTTACACATTGACAGCTGAAAAATCCGTTAAGCTCCTTGCATGGCTTAATTAAGGTAATCGAAGATAAAGAGATTATTGGGACAGATAGCCGCAAGCTCAGTATAGATATGTCAAAGGGGAAAAACCTTGTAGTAGAAGAAGAACAAGGTAGAGTTGTTGCCGAAGAACAACAAAGCCCGCTGAACGTGAAATGTTCACCACAACAAATGTCTATATTGATGCATGAGTTTTTTAACCTATTAGGGAATAAATTTTAAACCATACTGCTTATTTTTTTCATAGGCAAAAAGGCTAAGACTACAATAGTATTCCAGAGAGAGGTTAATGTGGAGAGCCGATCGAATGGTGGACATGACAGTATGTCTAGTGTTTTCCCAAGTCAAATGATGTCAGTACTACTTTATAGATAAACAAAATTGGCAACATATCTCACATATATTTTTGTTGTTGTAGGAAATGACAACAAGTCGGTCCACAAACAAGAGAATGTTCTGAATACTATCAAGAAGCGGATTGCTAACTTAACAAAGCCGAGGGCCTTCAATTTATATGATGGTTCCTGGAGCTCCAGCAAAAAATGATAAATTCAAGTAATTATCTTGTTGTGATAATAACTTTTGAGTTTTTGTATGATTAGACAGTGAATACACTTCGGGTTGGGTGTGAAAGTAGAAAGTGTTCATAACTGCAATAATGTAGTTGGCTCTTTCAGAAAACTAATAATTACTCAGGATTATGCACAATGTCTTTTTTTAGGCCCAATAAGCATTAAATTTGTCTGAGAGGATAAAATTCGTGATGCCACTACCGGGGCAGAAGGATCAATTGCCGCTCCTAACAAGCCAGAAAATGTTGTTGTTGCAAGGCCGCATGCTATGGCTCCACCTGACGCGGACAATCAACCAGACCTGGCACAATTCGTAGCAAACATACCATGTAAGATACTACTGATTAGTTGACATGTTATTCATTTCTACTCCTTTTAAATATAAATAAATGCTAACATAGTTTGTTTCAATATGAAGCTAATGTGCTCACTATGATATCAATGGCTGCTGCAAGGCAAAACAATATGGGCTAGAGAACTTTGACCACATACGCAATGTGTCGGTTTTGGACCCTGCTGGTGAGTGTTTTAGTGGCCTGCCAGATTGCCAAGTACTCCCTCCGTTCCTAAATATAGGTCTTTCTAAAGATCTCAACAAGTGACTACATACGGAGTAAAATGAGTGAATCTACACTTTAAAATATGTCTACATACATCCATATGTGGTAGTCCATTTGAAATCTCTAAAAAGACTTATATTTAGAAACGGAGGGAGTAGTAACTTTAAAAAAACTATTTTAACGTGCTGACTTTTTGATGAATTCGAACAGCTCGACAGGTGGAAGCTGCTCCATCGAATCTTGGAGAAACGATGGAATAGATACTTAAAAATCAGCAGGACCGTGCTAGGGTGTTCTACCGATGGTTACTGTACATTGCTGAGAAAGAATATTGTCAAGGTAAATTGTTTCTTTTTCACTGAATTTATTTGGCATGTACCTGATACATCTCCGTCGTATCTATAATTTTTGATTGTTCCATGCCAATATTCTACAACTTTCATATACTTTTGGCAACTTTTTATACTACTTTTGGGACTAACATATTGATCCAGTGCCCAGTGCCAGTTCCGGTTTGTTGCATGTTTTATGTTTCGCAGAAATCCCATATCAAATGGAGTCCAAATGGGATAAAAACGGACGGAGAATTATTTTGGAATATTTGTGATTTTTGGGAAGTAAAATCAACGCGAGACGGTGCCCGAGGTGGCCACGAGGGTGGGGCCCACGCCCACTCTAGGCAGGCGCGCCCCTGACCCTCGTGGGCCACCCGTAAGGCGGTTGATGCCCTTCTTCGGCCGCAAGAAAGCTAATTTTTGGAAAAAGATCTGGGCGAAGGTTTCAATCCTATCGGAGTTACGGATCTCCATATATACCCGAAACGGTGAAAGGGCAGCAGACGAGAACGCAGAAACAGAGAGAGACAGAGAGACAGATCCAATCTCGGAGGGGCTCTCGCCCCTCCCACGCCATGGAGACCATGGACCAGAGGGGAAACCCTTCTCCCATCTAGGGAGAAGGTCAAGGAAGAAGAAGAAGAAGGGGGCCTCTCTCCCCCTCGCTTCCGGTGGCGCCAGAACGCCGCCGGGGGCCATCATCATCACCGCGATCTTCACCAGCACCTCCGCATCTTCACCAACATCTCCATCACCTTCCCTCCTCTATCTACAGCGGTCCACTCTCTCGCAACCCGCTGTACCCTCTACTTGAACATGGTGCTTTATTCTTCATATTATTACCCAATGATGTGTTGCCATCCTATGATGTCTGAGTAGATTTTTGTTGTCCTATCGGTGGTTGATGAATTGCTATGATTGATTTAATTTGCTTGTGGTTATGTTGCTGTCCTTTGGTGCCCATCATATGAGCGCGCGCGCGGATCACACCATAGGATTAGTTGTATGTTGATAGGACTATGTATTGGAGGGCAAGGGTGACAGAAGCTTCAGCCTAGCATAGAAATTGATGCATACGGGATTGAAGGGGGACCAATATATCTTAATGCTATGGTTGGGTTTTACCTTAATTAACGTTAGTAGTTGCGGACGCTTGCTAATAGTTCCAATCATAAGTGCATAGAATTCCAAGTCAGGGATGACATGCTAGCAGTGGCCTCTCCCACATAAAACTTGCTATCGGTCTACTAAAGTAGTCAATTGCTTAGGGACAATTTCGCAACTCCTACCACCACTTTTCCACACTCTCTATATTTACTTTATTGTGTCTTCATCTAAAGAGCCCCTAGTTTTTATTTACGTGCTCTTTATTATCTTGCAGCCCTATCCAAAAACACCTACAAAGTACTCCTAGTTTAATACTTGTTCTAGGTAAAGCGAACATTAAGCGTGCGTAGAGTTGTATCGGTGGTTGATAGAACTTGAGGGAATATTTGTTCTACCTTTAGCTCCTCGTTGGGTTCGACACTCTTACTTATCGAAAGAGGCTACAATTGATCCCCTATACTTGTGGGTTATCAAGACGTTTTTCTGGTGCCGTTGCCGGGGAGCAATAGCGTGGGGTGAATATTCTCGTGTGTGCTTGTTTGCTTTATCACTAAGAAATTTTTATTTGTTGTTCTTAGTTGTTTTCTATCTTTAGTTACGGGTAGGAAACGCAAAATACCAAAAAAATTAGTTGTACCTACTGGACCAATGGTTGAAGAACCACTCAAAATCTATCACACTCCTGAAGCTTATTACTTGGATCATCTTCGATCCCTTTGTGCTCGTGTTGAAACCCCAAATAGCTTAGTTGAGGGAAAATCTTTAGAGTAGCATGCATGTTATGTGCGACACCGTATATCTGAAAAAGGAAACTTTTGCTGGGTCAAATTCATTGTTTGCAATGCTATGCTTGGAATTTATGTTATATATATGATTTTACTTGTTGTTCTAAAAACCATAAGAAACACCTTACCTACCAATGTGAGTTTGGTGATAATGGAATCGTATCTTCGTATGCTAAGGGTGTTTATAACTACTATGATGTTCAACAAATTGAAGAATTTGTTGCTTTTAAGGGTGCTTATGAAATTGCTTCTTTGATTGAAAAGTATGGTGCTACTCTTTACAAATCTGAAAATTTTGCCATACTTAAATATTGCTATGATAATTATGCTTCTAATGCCTATGTTGAACCATATATTGAGGACTCCTCCGCTGTCCAAGAAGAGACTAATATTTTGCAGGAGTCTATGGAAGAAGAAATTGATGAAACTGTGAGCTCATTGATGAAAAAGATGATGAGGAGAGCGAAGAACAAAAGGAGGAAGAGCGGATTAGCTACCCGTGCCCACCTTCTAATGAGAGCAACTCTTCAACTCATACATTGTTTAATTTCCCTTCGTGCTTACCGAAGGATGATTGCTATGATAATTGCTATGGCCCCGTTGATTCTCTTGAATATCCCTTTTTGTTGATGCTTGCTATGCTTGTGGCCAAGATGCCAATATGAATTATGCTTATGGAGATGAACTTGCTATAGTTCCTTATGTTAAACATGAAATTGTTGCTATTGCACCCACGCATGATAGTCCTATTATCTTTTTGAATTCTCCCAACTACACTATATCGGAGAAGTTTGCACTTATTAAGGATTATATTGATGGGTTGTGTTCTACTATTACACATGATGATTTTGATAGATATAATATGCATGTGCTTGATGCTCCTACTTGCAATTCTTATGAGAGAGGAACTATATCTCCACCTCTCTATGTTTCCAACACGATAAAATTGCAAGAAACAGCTTATACTATGCATTGGCCTTTACTTTGTGTGCATGAATTGTTCTTTTATGACATGCCGATGCATAGGAAGAGAGTTAGACTTTGTCATTGCTTGATATATGTTACTTTGTGCTCACTACTAAATGCCAAATCATTGCTAATTAAAATTGGCTTTGATATACCTTGGGATCCGGGTGGATTCATTACTTGAGCACTATATGCCTAGCTTAATGGCTTTAAAGAAAGCGCTGCCAGGGAGACAACCCGGAAGTTTTAGAGAGTAATTTATTTCTGTTGAGTGCTTTCATATAGTTTAAAAACAACAAAAATAAAGAGGGGAACCCAAAACTTTTTCAAAAAGAAAAGCGAAAGTGAGAAAGACGAGCATTGTTGAAGTGGGAGCTAGCCTTGAACTTTGTTCATGCTCACGGAAACTTTGTGAATCTTGATTACAGAAACTTTTCAACAAAAATAATTATCCCCTTGTACAATTCCATTGTATTAAAAAAATAATGTGCTAAGGTTTGCCTTTAGGATGTTTACAATGCTAGTTGGTTTGTACGGTGCAGGACAGAAACTTTGGCTGTAGTGCGCGATTTTTCATTTTTTAGTGGAACGTCAAATGGTTCTGATTCTTTTTGCACTATATTTCTATACAAATTTTGTATTTTTATTAATTTTGGAAGAATTTTTCAGGTATCAGAAGTATGGTTAATGTTCAGATTATTACAGACTGTTCTGTTTTAGACAGATTCTGTTTTTGATGCATAGTTTGCTTGTTTTGATGAAACTATCGATTTATATCAGTGGATTAACCCATGAAAAAGTTATATTACAGTAGACACAATGCAAAAACAAAATATGAATTGGTTTGCAACAGTACTTAGAGTAGTGATTTGCTTTATTATACTAACGGATCTTACCGAGTTTTCTGTTGAAGTTTTGTGTGGATGAAGTGTTCGATGATCCAGAAGGTCTCGATGTGAGAAGAAGGAAGAGAGGCAAGAGCTCAAGCTTGGGGAAGCCCGAGGCACCCCAAGTAAATATTCAAGGAGACTCAAGCGTCTAAGCTTGGGGATGCCCCGGAAGGCATCCCCTCTTTCTTCAACAAATATCGGTATGTTTTCGGATTCGTTTCGTTCATGCGATATGTGCAATCTTGGAGCGTCTTTTGCGTTTAGTCTTGATTTTTCTTTTATGCACCATGCTGGTATGAGATAGTCCTTGGTTGACTTATAGAATGCTCTTTGCACTTCACTTAAATCTTTTGAGTATGGCTTTATAGAATGCTTCATGTGCTTCACTTATATCGTTTGAAGTTTGGATTGCCTGTTTCTCTTCACATAGAAAACCGCCATTTGTAGAATTCTCTTTTGCTTCACTTATATTTGTTAGAGCGTGGGCATATCTTTTGTAGAAAGAATTAAACTCTCTTACTTCACTTATATCTATTTAGAGAGACGACAGGAACTGGTCATTCACATGGTTAGTCATAAAATCCTACATAAAACTTGTAGATCACTGAATATGATGTGTTTGATTCCTTGCAATAGTTTTGCGATATAAAGATGGTAATATTAGAGTCATGCTAGTGGGTAGTTGTGGATTGTAGAAATACTTGTGTTGAGGTTTGTGATTCCTGAAGCATGCACGTATGGTGAACCGTTATGTAACGAAGTCGGAGCATGATTTATTTATTGATTGTCTTCCTTATGAGTGGCGGTCGGGGACGAGCGATGGTCTTTTCCTACCAATCTACCCCCCTAGGAGCATGCGCATAGTACTTTGTTTCGATGACTAATAGATTTTTGCAATAAGTATGTGAGTTCTTTATGACTAATGTTGAGTCCATGGATTATACGCACTCTCACCCTTCCATCATTGCTAGCCTCTTCGGTACCGTGCATTGCCCTTTCTCACCTCGAGAGTTGGTGCAAACTTCGCCGGTGCATCCAAACCCCGTGATACGATACGCTCTATCACACATAAACCTCCTTATATCTTCCTCAAAACAGCCACCATACCTACCTATCATGGCATTTCCATAGCCATTCCGAGATATATTGCCATGCAACTTCCATCATCATCATATACATGACTTGAGCATTTATTGTCATATTGCTTTGTATGATCGTAAGATAGCTAGCATGATGTTTTCATGGCTTGTCCGTTTTTTGATGTCATTGGTATGCTAGATCATTGCACATCCCGATACACCGCCGGAGGCATTCATATAGAGTCATATCTTTGTTCTAGTATCGAGTTGTAATATTGAGTTGTAAGTAAATAAAAGTGTGATGATCATCATTATTAGAGCATTGCCCCAGTGAGGAAAGGATGATGGAGACTATGATTCCCCCATAATTCGGGATGAGACTCCGGACTTTATCAAAAAAATAAAAGAGGCCAAAGAAGCCCAAATAAAAAAAGAGGCCAAAGAAGCCCACCAAAAAATAAGAAAAAATAAAAAGGAAAATAAAAAAAGAGAGAAGGGGCAATGTTACTATCCTTTTACCACACTTGTGCTTCAGAGTAGAACCATGTTCTTCATATAGAGAGTCTCTTGAGTTATCACTTTCATATACTAGTGGGAATTTTCATTATAGAACTTGGCTTGTATATTCCGATGATGGGCTTCCTCAAACGCCCGAGGTCTTTATGAGCAAGCAAGTTGGATGCACACCCACTTAGTTTCCAGTTTGAGCTTTCATACACTTATAGCTCTTAGTGCATCCGTTGCATGGCTACTCACTCACATTGACATCTATTGATGGGCATCTCCATAGCCCGTTGATACGCCTAGTTGATGTGAGACTATCTTCTCCTTTTTGTCTTCTCCACAACCAACATTCTATTCCACCTATAGTGCTATGTCCATGGCTCACGCTCATGTATTGCGTGAAAGTTGAAAATGTTTGAGAACGTCAAAAGTATGAAACAATTGCTTGGCTTGTCATCGGGGTTGTGCATGATTTGAATATTTTGTGTGGCGAAGATGGAGCATAGCCAGACTATATGATTTTGTAGGGATAACTTTCTTTGGCCATGTTATTTTGAAAAGACATGATTGCTTTATTAGTATGCTTGAGGTATTATTGACTTTATGGCAAAAGATAGACTATTGCTTTGAATCACTCGTATCTTAATATTCATGCCATGATTAGATACATGATCAAGATTATGCTAGGTAGCATTCCACATCAAAAATTATCTTTTTTATCATTTACCTACTCGAGGACGAGCAGGAATTAAGCTTGGGGATGCTGATACATCTCCGTCGTATCTATAATTTTTGATTGTTCCATGCCAATATTCTACAACTTTCATATACTTTTGGCAACTTTTTATACTATTTTTGGGACTAACATATTGATCCAGTGTCCAGTGCCAGTTCCTGTTTGTTGCATGTTTTATGTTTCGCAGAAACCCCATATCAAACGGAGTCCAAATGGGATAAAAACGGACGAAGAATTATTTTGGAATATTTGTGATTTTTGGGAAGTAAAATCAACGCGAGATGGTGCCCGAGGTGGCCACGAGGGTGGGGCCCACGCCCACTCCAGGCAGGCGCGCCCCTGACCCTCGTGGGCCACCCGTAAGGCAGTTGATGCCCTTCTTCAGCCGCAAGAAAGCTAATTTTTGGAAAAAGATCTGGGCGAAAGTTTCAATCCAATCGGAGTTATGGATCTCCATATATACCCAAAATGGTGAAAGGGCATCAGACGAGAACGCAGAAACAGAGAGACAGATCCAATCTCGGAGGGGCTCTCGGCCCTCCCACGCCATGGAGACCATGGACCAGAGGGGAAACCCTTCTCCCATCTAGGGAGAAGGTCAAGGAAGAAGAAGAAGAAGGGGGCCTCTCTCCCCCTCGCTTCCGGTGGCGCCGGAACGCCGCCGCGGGCCATCATCATCACCGCAATCTTCACCAACACCTCTGCCATCTTCACCAACATCTCCATCACTTTCCCCCTCTATCTACAGCGGTCCACTCTCCCGCAACCCGCTGTACCCTCTACTTGAACATGGTGCTTTATGCTTCATATTATTATCCAATGATGTGTTGCCATCCTATGATGTCTGAGTAGATTTTCGTTGTCCTATCGGTGGTTTATGAATTGCTATGATTGATTTAATTTGCTTGTGGTTATGTTGCTATCCTTTGGTGCCCATCATATGAGCGCGCGCGTGGATCGCACCATAGGGTTAGTTGTATGTTGATAGGATTATGTATTGGAGGGCAAGGGTGACAGAAGCTTCAGCCTAGCATAGAAATTGATGCATATTGGGTTTTACCTTAATGAACGTTAGTAGTTGCGGACGCTTGCTAATAGTTCCAATCATAAGTGCATAGAATTCCAAGTCTCGGATGACATGCTAGCAGTGGCCTCTCCCACATAAAACTTGCTATTGGTTAGTAAAGTAGTCAATTGCTTAGGGACAATTTCGCAACTCCTACCACCACTTTTCCACACTCGCTATATTTACTTTATTGTGTCTTCATCTAAACAGCCCCTAGTTTTTATTTACGTGCTCTTTATTATCTTGCAGCCCTATCCAAAAACACCTACAAAGTACTCCTAGTTTAATACTTGTTCTAGGTAAAGCGAACGTTAAGCGTGCGTAGAGTTGTATCGGTGGTCGATAGAACTTGAGGGAATATTTGTTCTACCTTTAGCTCCTCGTTGGGTTCGACACTCTTACTTATCGAAAGAGGCTACAATTGATCCCCTATACTTGTGGGTTATCAGTACCCTATCAAGACTGTTTGTAAAGACTGTTCTCAACTACTCCGTCTCAGGCAGGAACTTTATCTATATCCCTGGACACATGCCAATCAACATAACAGGGACTAGTCTGATGAAGCAGATCAGCAGCGCAATCGAGCAAGACTTGTTGTCAGCTATAGTTGTGTTCTTATATGAGGTAAACCGCAAGGCCTATGAATCTATGTGTACACATATAGGTGGTGTCTTTATATCATCAAATGCAATACTAGATGAATGTCATGCACATGCACCGGTGCAAGCCCAATCCTTTGTTCATGCTCCTACCTATGGTTCTAATTATTCTGCTGAAGAAATAAGAAAGTATATTATTGTTATTCATCTTAGGGGCAACATAGGTGCATGTACCTCACTGTTTTTCTGTGCATTTACACATTGATAGCTGAAAAATCCGTTAAGCTCCTTGCATGGCTTAATTACGATAATCAAAGAGAAAGAGATTATTGGGACAGATAGCCGCAAGCACAGTATGGTTATGTCAGAAGGGAAAAAAACTGCAGTAGAAGAAGAACAAGGCAGAGCTCTTGCCGAAGAACAGCAGACGCCCGCTGAAGGTGAAATGTTTGCCTCAACAAATGTCTATATTGATGCATGAGGTTTTTCGCAGGCAAAAGTTCTAAGACTACAATAGTATTCCAGAGAAAGGTTAAAGTGGAGAGCGGATTGAATGGTGGGCAGGACGGTATGTCTAGTGTTTTTCAAAGTCAAATGATGTCAATACTACTATATAGATAAACAAGATTGGCAACATATCTCACATATATTTCTGTTGTCGTAGGAAACGACAACATGTCGGTCCACCAAGAAGAAAATGTTCTGAATACGATCAATAAGGGGATTGCTAACTTAACGAAGCCCAGCGCCTTCAATTTGTATGATGGTGCCGGGAGCTCCAACCAAAAAATGATAGAAGCAAGTAATTATCTTGTTGTGATAATAACTTTTGTTATTTTTGTATGATTAGACAATGAATACACTTCGGGTTTGGGTGTGAAAGTACATAATGTTCATAACTGCAATAGAGTAGTTGGCTCTTTCAGAAAACTAATAGTTACTACTGATAATGCACAACGTCTTGTTTTAGGCCCAACAGGCATTAAATTTGTCCTTGAGGCTAAAATTCGTGATGCCACTATCGGGGCAGAAGGATCAGTTGCAGCTCCTAACAAGCCAGAAAATGTTATTGTTGCAACACCGCATGCTATGGCTCCACCTAATGCGGACAATGAACTAGACCTTGCACAATTCGTAGCAAACATACCATGTTAGATATACTACTAATTAGCTCACATGTTATTTGCTACCTCTTGAGCATGCGTTGGTTTTTCCCTTGAAGAGGAAAGGGTGATGGAGCAAAGTAGCGTAAGTATTTCCCTCAGTTTTTGAGAACCAAGGTATCAATCCAGTAGGAGGCCACGCGCACGTCCCTCGTACCTACACAAACAAATAAGAACCTTGCAACCAACGCGATAAAGGGGTTGTCAATCCCTTCACGGCCACTTGCAAAAGTGAGATCTGATAGAGATGATAAGATAATATTTTTGGTATTTTTATGATAAAGATTAAAAGTAAAGATTGCAAAATAAACGGCGAAAGAAATAGCTCGTTGGCGGGAGATTAATATGATGGAAAATAGACCCGGGGGCCATAGGTTTCACTAGTGGCTTCTCTCAAGATAGCATAAGTATTACGGTGGGTGAACAAATTACTGTCGAGAAATTGATAGAAAAGTGCATAATTATGAGAATATCTAGGCATGATCATGTATATAGGCATCACGTCCGTGACAAGTAGACCGACTCCTGCCTGCATCTACTACTATTACTCCACACATCGACCGCTATCCAGCATGCATCTAGAGTATTAAGTTCATAAGAATAGAGTAATACATTAGGTAAGATGACATGATGTAGAGGGATAAAGTCATGCAATATGATATAAACCCCATCTTTTTATCCTCGATGGCAACAATACAATACGTGTCGTTTCCCCTACTGTCACTGGGATCGAGCACCGCATGATTGAACCCAAAGCTAAGCACTTCTCCCATTGCAAAATATCAATCTAGTCAGCCAAACCAAACTGATAATTCGAAGAGACTTGCAAAGATAACCAATCATACATAAAAGAATTCAGAGAAGATTCATATATTGTTTGATCATAAACCCACAATTCATCGGATCTCGACAAACACACCGCAAAAAGAGTTACATCGAATAGGCCTCCAATAAGATCGAGGAGAACTTTGTATTGAGATCCAAAGAGAGAGAAGAAGTCATCTAGCTAATAACTATGGACCCGAAGGTCTGTGGTAAACTACTCACACATCATCGGAGAGGCTATGGTGTTGATGTAGAAGCCCTCTGTGATCGATACCCCCTCCGGCAGAGCTCCTGAAAAGGCCCCAAGATGGGATCTCACGGGTACAGAAGGTTGCGGCGGTGGAATTATGTTTTCGTGGTGCTCCTCGATGGTTTCGGGGTACGTAGGTATATATAGGAGGAAGAAGTTGGTCGGTGGAGCCATGAGGGGGCCACGAGGGTGGAGGGCGCGCCCAGGGGGGTCGGCGCGCCCCCTGCCTCGTGGCCTCCTTGTTGATTGCTTGACGTCCACTCCATGTCCTCTGGATCACGTTTGTTCCAAAAATCACGCTCCCGAAGGTTTCATTCCGTTTGGACTCCGTTTGATATTCCTTTTCTGCGAAACACTGAAATAGGCAAATAAACAACAATGTGCATTGGGCCTTGGGTTAATAGGTTAGTCCCAAAAATAATATATTAGTGTATAATAAAGCCCATTAAACATCCAAAGCAGAATATATAATAGCATGGAGCAATAAAAAATTATAGATACGTTGGAGACGTATCATTATTCATTTCTACTCGTTCTTAAAGTAAATAAATGCTAACAGAGTTTGTTTTCATTACGAAGCTAATATGCTCACTATAATATCAATGGTCGCTGCTAGGAAAAACAATAAGGGCCAGAGATCTGAGACCACATACGCAATGTGCCAGTTCTGAACCCTGATGGTGAGTGTTCTAGCGGCCTACCAGATTGCCAATTAGTATAAAAAGTATTTTAAAGTCCTGACCTTTTGATCAATTAACAGACAACTTGATAGACGAAAGGTGGTCCATCGAATCTTGGAAAAATGATTGAACATACACTTCAAAATCAGCAAGACCATGCTAGGCTGGTCTACCGATGGTTACTCTACATTGCTAGGAAAGAAATATTGTCGAGGTAAATGTTTATTTTTCCTGAATTTCATTCGGCATGTATCCTTTCAAGATAGTTTGTAAAGATTGTTCTCAACTACTCCGTCTCATGTAGAAACTTTATCTGTATTCCTGGAAAAATGCCAATCAACATAGCAAGGACTAGTATGAAGAAGCAGCTGATGACCCACAAGTATAGGGGATCTATCATAGTCCTTTCGATATGTAAGAGTGTCGAACCCAACAAGGAGCAGAAGGAAATGACAAGCAGTTTTTAGTAAGGTATCCTCTGCAAGCACTGAAATTATCGGTAACAGATAGTTTTGTGATAAGGTAATTTGTAACGGATAACAAGTAATGAAAGTAAACAAGGTGCAGCAAGATGGCCCAATCCTTGTTGTGGCAAAGGACAAGCCTGGACAAACTCTTATATAGAGAAAAGCGCTCCCAAGGACACATGGGAATTATCGTCAAGCTAGTTTTCATCACGCTCATATGATTCGCGTTCGTTACTTTGATAATTTGGTATGTGGGTGGACCAGTGCTTGGGTACTGCCCTTTCTTGGACAAGCATCCCACTTATGGTTAACCCCTATTGCAAGCATCCACAACTACAAAATAAGTATTAAGGTAAACCAAACCATAGCATGAAACATATGGATCCAAATCAGCCCCTTACGAAGCAACTCATAAACTAGGGTTTAAGCTTCTGTCACTCTAGCAACCCATCATCTACTTATTACTTCCCAATGCCATCCTCTAGGCCCAAACAATGGTGAAGTGTCATGTAGTCGACGTTCACATAACACCACTAGAGGAGAGACAACATACATCTCATCAAAATATCGAACGAATACCAAATTCACATGACTACTTATAGCAAGAGTTCTCCCATGTCCTCAGGAACAAACGTAACTACTCACAAATCATATTCATGTTCATAATCAGAGGGGTATTAATATGCATAAAGGATCTGAACATATGATCTTCCACCAAATAAACCAACTAGCATCAACTACAAGGAGTAATCAACACTACTAGCAACCCACAGGTACCAATCTGAGGCTTTGGGACAAAGATTAGATATAGGAGATGAACTAGGGTTTGAGAGGAGATGGTGCTGGTGAAGATGTTGATGGAGATTGACCCCCTCCCGATGAGAGGATCGTTGGTGATGACGATGGCGATGATTTCCCCCTCCTGGAGGGAAGTTTCCCCGGCAGAACAGCTCAGCCGGAGCCCTAGATTGGTTCCGCCAAGGTTCCGCCTCGTGGCGGCAGAGTTTCTTCCCGAAAGCTTGCTTATGATTTTTTCCAGGGTAAAAGACTTCATATAGCAGAAGATGGGCATCGGAGGCCTTCCAGGGGGCCCACGAGGCAGGGGGCGCGCCCAGGGGGGGTAGGGCGCGCCCCCACCCTCGTGGCCAGGGTGTGGGCCCCCTTTGATGGATTCTTTCGCCATTATTTTTATTAATTCCAAAATGTGCCTCCGTGAAGTTTCAGGACTTTTGGAGCTGTGCATAATAGATCTCTAATATTTGCTCCTTTTCCAGCCCAGAATTCCAGCTGCCGGCATTCTCCCTCTTCATGTAAACCTTGTAAAATAAGAGAGAATAGGCATAAGTATTGTGACATAACGTGTAATAACAGCCCATAATGCAATAAATATCGATATAAAAGCATGATGCAAAATGGACGTATCAACTCCCCCAAGCTTAGACCTCGCTTGTCCTCAAGCGGAAGCCGATAACGAAAAATATGTCCACATGTTTAGAGATAGAGGTGTCGATAAAATAAAATACGGACATGAGGGTATCATGATCATTCTTATAACAGCAACATATATAGATATTGTCATATGATTTCTTATGCTTAAGTAATAATCTATTCACAATGTAAAGTATGAATCAGAAACTTCATTGAGAACTAACAAACTATAACCTCAGTCATTGAAGCAATTGCAATTTATCATAACATCAGAAAGAGTCATTATAAGAGCTTTTCAGCAAGTCCACATACTCAACTATCATTTAGCCTTTTACAATTGCTAACACTCACGCAATACTTATGGGTATGGAGTTTTAATCGGACACAGAGAAAGATAGGGGCTTCTAGTATTGCCTCCCAACCTTTTCCTCAAGGGTAATGTCAACAATAATAATTCATGCTAACTTACATCCAATTGGATATATATATATCAGGATCTTTCCAACACAAGGTGCTTGCCAAAGGATAAAATGTAAAAAAGGAAAGGTGAAGATCACCAAGACTCTTGCATAAGGTATAGGACAAGAATAAAATATAGGCCCTTCGCAGAGGGAAGCAGAGGTTGTCATGTGCTTTTATGGTTGGATGCACGAAATCTTAATGCAAAATAACGTCACTTTGTATTGCCACTTGTGATATGGACCTTTATTATGCAGTTCGTCGCTTTTATTTCTTCCACATCACAAGATCGTATAAAGCTTACTTTCTCCACACTAATAAATCATACATATTTAGAGAGCAATTTTTATTGCATGCTACATGAAAACTTACTTCAAGGATCTTACTCAATCCATAGGTAGGTATGGTGGACTCTCATGGCAAAACTGGGTTTAAGGATATTTAGAAGCACAAGTAGTATCTCTACTTGGTGCAAAGAATTTGGCTAGCATGAGGGAGAAAGGCAAGCTCAACATGTTGGATGATCCATGACAATATACTTTATTTCGGATATAAGAAAACATAACCCATCACGTTGTCTTCCTTGTCCAACATCAACTCTTTAGCATGTCATATTTTAATGAGTGCTCACAATCATAAAAGACGTCCAAGATAGTATATTTATATGTGAAAACTTCTCTTTCTTTATTACTTCCTATTAATTGCAACGATGACCAAAACTATGTCAACTCTCAACAACTTTTATTCATCATACTCTTTATATGTGAAGTCATTACTCTCCATAAGATCAATATGAATCTCTTTACTTCTTTTTCTTTTTTTCTTTTTCTCTCAAGATCATATCAAGATAATCAAGCCCTTGACTCAACACTAATCTTTATTATATATAGCTCACAGACTCGATTACATAGAAGGATCATAAAGCAAAACTCAAAACTAAATCATACTAAAACTTTATTCTACTAGATCAAGATATTACCGAAAAGATCGAACTAAGAAAAACGGTAAAGATAGGAGTATGATGGTGATACGATACCGGGGCACCTCCCCCAAGCTTGGCAGTTGCCAAGGGGAGTGCCCATACCCATGTGATTATGTCTCCTTCCTTGGAAGTGGTGGTGATGGGGTTGTTGATGATGTAGGCTTGTCGTCCATCTTCCAAGGCATAGGCTCACCATCATAGAAGGATGATCGAGTCTCCGGGATCCTTAAATCTGCAGCCAAACTCATCCTCTTGAATCTATATTCATACTCATAGTTTTGGTTCTGCAGGTCATAGATCTGGGCTTGGAGGTGCTCGATTTTCTCATGAAGCTTGAAGATGGCCTCCCCAATCTCCTTGGCGTCCAGCTTGTGGTTGTTGGTGAACTCCGTGATCATTATGTGATTGGAATCGAGTCCACGCTCCACCATCACTTGACACTTGAAAACTTGTTGCTCCATTGCCTCGAGCCTTGTCTCCACGCTTCCGGTCCTCCTTGGTCCCTCAACATCGTGGATGTGCAGCAACCCCTCACGCATCTCAATGGTTTGAGGGTGTTGCAACACTTCCGCGAGGTATGGGTTGATGACCTTCTCGAAGAACTTGTCCTTGGGGGCACCTGGAGACGTCATGGTGATCTAGATCTGTCAGAAAAACAACTCGAAATCAAAACAGAGGATATTTGCGTGATACGGTGGTCAAAACCTTCGGGAGATTAATTTTCACCGACCAAAAGAAGTATCGTGCAAGAAAACAAAGTCTGGAGAGCACACGAGGTGCCCACGAGGCAGGGGGCGCGCCCAGGGGGGTAGTGTGCGCCCTCCACCCTCGTGGAAGCCTCGTGTTCTTCCCGGACTACTTCTTATTTTCCTATTTTCTTAAATATTCCAAAACGGAGAAAAATTGCCATTAGAGCTGTTTTGGAGTCGGTTTACTTACCGTACCACATACCTATTCCTTTTCGGAGTCTAAAACGTTCTGGAAAGTGTCCCTTATGTATTCCTCCGGGGTTACGGTTTCAATAACATTGGTTTCAACATTTATAGGATTACCTGAGATATAATGTTTGATTCTTTGACCGTTCACCACCTTTGGATTTGTGCCTTCGAAGTTGTTGATTTTTATGGCACCAGAACGATGGACCTCCTCGATAACGTAAGGACCTTCCCATTTAGAGAGAAGTTTTCCTGCAAAAAATCTTAAACGAGAGTTGAATAGCAACACATAATCACCTACATTAAACTCATGCTTTTGTATCCTTTTATCATGCCATCTTTTAACTTTTTCTTTAAACAGTTTGGCATTCTCATAGTCCTGGGTTCTCCATTCATCAAGTGAGCTAATGTCAAATAGTCTCTTCTCACCGGCAAGTTTGAAATCATAATTGAGCTCTTTAATGGCCCAATATGCCTTATGTTCTAGTTCGAGAGGTAGGTTACATGCTTTTCCATAAACCATTTTATATGGAGACATACCCATATGATTTTCATATGCAGTTCTATAGGTCCATAATGCATTATCAAGTTTCTTGGACCAATTCTATCTAGGTGTATTAACAGTCTTTTGCAAAATTAAGTTGAGCTCTCTGTTACTCAATTCTACTTGACCACTAGACTGTGGGTGATATGGGGATGCAATTCTATGATGAACATCATACTTAGCAAGCATTTTACGAAAAGCACCAAGAATAAAATGTGAACCACCATCAGTCATTAAATATCTAGGGACTCCAAACCTTGGGAAAATAACTTCTTTAAGCATCTTAATAGAGGTGTTATGATCAGCACTACTAGTTGGAATAGCTTCTACCCACTTAGTAACGTAATCAACAGCAACTAAAATGTGTGTATAGCCATTAGAGGAAGGAAACGGTCCCATATAATCAAAGCCCCAAACATCAAATGGTTCAATAATGAGTGAATAATTCATAGGCATTTCTTGACGTCTACTTATATTACCAATTCTTTGACATTCATCACAAGATAAGACAAACTTACGGGCGTCTTTGAAGAGAGTGGGCCAATAAAAACCGGATTGCAACACCTTATGTGCAGTTCTATCTCTAGCGTGGTGTCCTCCATAAGCTTCGGAGTGACACTTGCGTAGTATCTGTTCCTGTTCATGCTCAGGTATACAACGTCTAATAACACCATCTACTCCTTCTTTATAAAGGTGTGGGTCATCCCAGAAATAATGTCTTAAATCATAGAAAACTTTTTCTTTTGCTGGTATGTGAAACTAGGTGGTATAAATTTAGCAAAAATATAATTAGCATAATCAGCAGACCATGGAGTAGTACAAGAAGCATTTATGACAGCTAATTGTTCATCAGGAAAGCTATAATCAATAGGTAGTGGGTCATCAAGAACATTCTCTAACCTAGACAAGTTGTCTGCAACGGGGTTCTCAGCTCCCTTTCTATCAATAATATGCAAATCAAATTCTTGTAGCAAGAGAACCCATCTAATAAGTCTAGGTTTAGCATCTTTCTTTTCCATAAGGTATTTAATAGCAGCATGATCAGTGCGAACAGTTACTTTAGAATCAACAATATAAGGTCTAAACTTATCACAAGAAAATAAAACTGCTAAAAATTCTTTTTCAGTACTAGCATAATATCTCTGGGAATTGTCTAGAGTTTTACTAGCATATTAAATAACATTTAATTTCTTATCAACTCTTTGCCCTAGAACAGTACCTACAACATAATCACTAGCATCACCCATAATTTCAAAAGGTAAATTCCAATCAGGTGGCTGAACAATAGGTGCAGAAATCAAAGCTTTCTTATGTATTTCAAATGCTTCCATACAATCATCATCAAAGACAAAAGGAATATCTTTTTGTAAGAGATTAGTCAGAGGCCTAGAATTTTTTTAGAAGTCCTTAATGAACCTCCTATAAAAACCAGCATGACCAAGGAAACTTCTTATACCTTTAATGTCCTTGGGACACGACATCTTTTCAATAGCATCAACTGTATCTTTGTCAACTTCAATACCTCTTTCAGAAGTTTTATGCCCCAAGACAATACCTTCATTAACCATAAAGTGGCACTTCTCCCAATTCAAGACAAGGTTAGTTTCTTCACATCTCTGCAAAACTCGATCAAGGTTGCTCAAGCAATCATCAAAAGAGGATCCATAAACAGAGAAATCATCCATGAAAACCTCACAAATCTTTTCACAAAAATCAGAGAATATAGCCATCATGCATATTTGAAAGGTAGGAGGTGCATTACATAAACCAAAAGGCATATGTCTATAGGCAAAGGTACCGAAAGGACAAGTAAAAGTGGTCTATTCTTGATCCTCTTTTGACACAGGTATTTGAGAGAAACCGGAATAACTATCTGGAAAGCAAAAATGTGTATGTTTGGATAATCTTTCTAGCATTTGATGAATAAAAGGTAAAGGGTAATGATCCTTTTTAGTAGCTTTATTTAATTTGCGGAAATCAATTACCATTATATAACCTGTAATAATTCTTTGTGGGATCAATTCATCTTTATCATTAGGAACAACAGTAATACCTCCCTTCTTGGGGACACAATGGACAGGACTTACCCACTGACTATCAGCAACGGGACAAATTATACCTGCCTCCAGAAGCTTTAGTATTTCTTTCCTTACCACTTCTTTCATCTGAGGATTTAACCATCGTTGGTGGTCAACAACTAGTTTAGCATCTTTCTCCAATTTTATTTTGTGCTGGCATAGAGTGGGACTAATGCCCTTAAGATCATCGAGAGTATATCCAATAACAGCACGGTGCTTCTTCAGAGTTTTCAATAATTTATTTTCTTCATGCTCTGAAAGGTTAGCACTAACAATAACAGGATATATCTTCTTCTCATAAAGATAAGCATATTTAAGAGTATCAGGTAATGGTTTAAGCTCAAACACGGGATCACCCTTGGGTGGAGGAGGATCCCCTAGGATTTCAACACGCAAGTTGTGTTTCTAGATAGGTCCTTGTTTAAAGAATACTTTATCTATTTCCCTTCTTTCATTTATAAACATATCATTTTCATGGTCGAGCAAATATTGTTCTAAAGGGTCATTAGGAGGCACGACAATAGAAGCAAGACCAATAATTTCATCTTTACTAGGCAATTCCTCGTCACGGGGTTGTCTGTGAAATTTAGCAAAGTTAAACTCATGAGACATATCCCCCAAACAAATAGTAACAACATCCTTTTCGCAATCTATCCTAGCATTAACAGTATTCAAGAAGGGTTTACCAAATATAATGGGACAAAAGTTATCTTGTGGGGAACCAAGAACAAGAAAATCAGCAGGATATTTAACTTTCCCACACAATACTTCAACATCTCTAACAATCCCAACTGGTGAAATAGTGTCTCTATTGGCAAGCTTAATTGTAACATCAATCTCTTTTATCTCAGCAGGTGCAATATCATGCATAATTTCTTTGTATAAGGAATGAGGTATTGCACTTGCACTAGCACCCATATCACATAAGCCATGATAACAATGATCTCCTATTTTAACAGAAATAACAGGCATGCCTACAACAGGTCTATGTTTATTTTTAGTATCAGGTCTAGCAATTCTAGCAGTTTCCTCACAGAAGTAAATAACATGCCCATCAATATTATCAGCCAAGAGATCTTTAACCATTGCAATACTAGGTTCAACTTTAATTTGCTCAGGGGGTTTGGGTGTCTTAATATTACTTTTGTTGACTACAGTTGACGCTTTAGCATGATCATGTATTCTAACAGGGAAAGGTGGTTTCTCAATATAAGCAGTAGGAACAATAGGATCATTATAAGTGATAGTGTTTTCTTCAACTTTAATAGGTGCAACCACTTTCACTTCAATGGGAGGATTATATTTAAACCACTTCTCCTTAGGGAGATCAACATGAGTAGCAAATGATTCACAGAAATAAGCTACACTACTAGGAAAAGGCCTACTAGTGGTGCACCAGTTTTGCCTACTAATGGCGCACTACTGGTGCGCCACTAGTACCACGCCACTAGTATTTTTTACTAATGGCGCACCAGTGGTGCGCCATTAGTATCTGGTATACTAATGGCGCACCACTGGTGCGCCATTAGTATAGGCCACGGTGCGCCATTAGTATAGGCCACTGGTGCGCCATTAGTATAGGCCACGGTGCGCCATTAGTATTTTTGAATTTTGAAGGTGGGAAAATAGTAGTGGCGCACTGTCTAACCCCCACCGTGCGCCATTGCTATTTTTGAATTTTGAATTTGGATCTGGATCGCGATTTTTTTGCCCATTTTTTGCTCTTTTTTTTGCTTTTTTTTTGCATGATATTATTTCAAATTTTGTTCCTGTTTGTGGATCTTGTACGTTCTTTTGCCGTGTTCTTTTGCCGGAGAGGAGTTCGCCGAAGAGGAGGAGGAGGAGGTCACCGGAGAGGCGCTTGCCTACATCGCCGGAGAGGAGGAGGAGGTCGCCGGAGAGGAGTTCACCGGAGCATCGGAGAGGAGGAAGGAGAAACCATGAGGGGATGGGAGGAGAGGAGGGAGGAGGAGCTCACCGGAGAGGAGGGAGGAGGAGCTCACTGGAGAGGAGGGAGGAGAAACCGTGAGGGGAGGGGAGGGGAGGAGAGGAGGGAGGAGGAGGTCGCCGGAGAGGAGGAGGAGGAGATGGAGTGGAGGAGAGGTGGAGTGGAGGAGAAGAATGAAGAGGTAAGGAGGAGAGGACCACGCCCAGCCATATATACGGCATAGTAATGGTGCACTGTGGGCAGGTGCGCCATAACTAACTTTTTTTTGATTTATTTTGAATTTTGAAGGCGGGAAGATACTAATGGAGCACCACGGGCAGGTGCGCCATTACTAACTTTTATTTTTATTTTTTTGATTTATTTTGAATTTTGAAGGCGGGAAGATACTAATGGCGCACCACGGGCAGGTGCGCCATTAGTAACTTTATTTTTTATTTTTTTGACTTATTTTGAATTTTGAAGGCGGGAAGATAGTAATGGCGCACCATGGGCAGGTGCGCCATTAGTAAGTTTGAATTTTTTTCGAATTTTTTTGCCTCTCCAGATCTTAAAAGCCCCGTATCTTTTTTCTGTTAAATTCGGATGTAACTTTTCGAGTAGATGATTTTTCATATAAAAAACTTTTTCATCCGAGTTCGTATGCAAAAGTTATGCCCATTTTACAAATTCTCGAGAGATTTTGCAAATAAAGTCGAAATTCATGTTTGTAAATTTTCACAACAACTAGACCACATATCACATGGGAAACTTATTTTCTTTTATTTTTTTGACATTTCCATCATTTTTTTATTTTTTCTAAAACTGAAAAGGCGGTCCAAGGG
Source organism: Aegilops tauschii subsp. strangulata (assembly GCF_002575655.3). Lineage (NCBI taxonomy): Eukaryota > Viridiplantae > Streptophyta > Magnoliopsida > Poales > Poaceae > Aegilops > Aegilops tauschii. The sequence goes on along the minus strand of NC_053035.3, from coordinate 22,975,712 downwards.
GGGGGGGGTGCGCATTCGGTGGAAGTGGTGGCCAAGTTACTAATGGCGCACCGTGGGATGGTGCGCCATTACTAGTTGAACTAGTAATGGCGCACCACTCCCACGGTGCGCCATTAGTAGTTTCAAAAATAAAAATAAAAAAATTTGAATTTTTTTAAACATAATTACTAATGGCGCACCATGGGAGTGGTGCGCCATTACTAGTTGAACTACTAATGGCGCACCATCCCACGGTGCGCCATTAGTAGTTTTAAAAAAATTAAATTTTTTTTACTAATGGCGCACCGTGGATGTGGTGCGCCATTAGTATTTGCACAGTAATGGCGCACCAACACATGGAGCGCCATTAGTATTTAGTAATGGCGCACCACATGTACAGTGTGCCATTAGTGTCCATATTGGCTATAGCTGTTTTGTAGTAGTGCTACTATCTCAGAGTCAAGTCCATATTTAGTGCTAAATTCACGGAAAACATCGGTATCCATAAAATATTTAACACAATCAAGCTTAGGTGTTATAACTGACTCCTTACCTTCGGGTCGAGATCCCAATCTTCAGAGTTGCGTTTAATTCTTTCCAATAAATACCATTTGAATTCAATAGTCTTCATCATAAAAGAGCCAGTACAAGAAGTATCGAGCATGTAGCGATTATTGAGAGAAAGCCGAGCATAAAATTTTTGAATAATCATTTCTCTTGAGAGCTCATGATTGGGGCATGAATATAACATTGACTTAAGCCTCCCCAAGCTTGAGCGATGCTTTCTCCTTCGCGAGGCCAAAAATTATATATATAATTCCGATCACGATGAACAAGATGCATAGGATAAAACTTCTAATGAAATTCCAATTTCAATCTGTTGTAGTTCCATGATCCCATATCATCACATAGCCTAAACCATGTCAATGCCTCTCCCTTCAAAGATAAAGGGAACACCTTCTTCTTGATAACATCCTCGGGCATACCCGCAAGCTTAAATAATCCACAAACTTCATCCACATAGATTAGGTGCAAATCGGGATGTAATGTTCCATCTCCTGTAAAAGGATTAGCTAGCAGTTTCTCTATCATACCCAAAGGAATTTTGAAGTAAACATTTTCAGTAGGTTCAGTAGGTTGAGGAGCAACTCTTTGCTCTACTGGTCGGGGCGAAGATACCCCGAACAAGCCCCTCAACGAATTACTTTCCATAGTAACAAGTGACAGTAAATTTCAGCACACTAAATAAATTTTTCCTTACCAAATTCCACCTACCAAAGGCGCTTCACTCCCCGGCAACGGCGCCAGAAAAGAGTCTGATGAACAACAAGTATAGGGCATCTATCGTAGTACTTTCGATAAGTAAGGGTGTCGAATCCAACGAGGAGCAGAAGGAAATGATAAGCGGTTTTCATCAAGGTATTCTCTACGAGCACTGAAATTATCGGTAACAGATAGTTTCGTGATAAGGTAATTTGTAACGGATAACAAGTAACAAAAGTAAACAAGGTGCAGCAAGATGGCCCAATCCTTTTTGTAGCAAAGGACAAGCCTGAACAAACTCTTATATAGAGAAAAGCGCTCCCGAGGACACATGGGAATTATCGTCAAGCTAATTTTCATCACGCTCATATGATTCGCGTTCGTTACTTTGATAATTTGGTATGTGGGTGGACCGGTGCTTTGGTGCTGCTCTTTCTTGGACAAGCATCCCACTTATGATTAACCCCTATTGCAAGTATCCACAACTACAAAAGAAGTATTAAGGTAAACCTAACCATAGCATGAAACATATGGATCCAAATCAGCCCCTTACAAAGCAACTCATAAACTAGGGTTTAAGCTTCTGTCACTCTAGCAACACATCATCTACTTATTACTTCCCAATGACTTCCTCTAGGCCCAAATAATTGTGAAGTGTCATGTAGTCGACGTTCACATAACACCACTAGAGGAGAGACAACATACATCTCATCAAAATATCAAATGAATACCAAATTCACATGACTACTTATAGCAAGAGTTCTCCCATGTCCTGAGGAACAAATGTAACTACTCACAAATCATATTCATGTTCATAATCAGAGGGGTATTAATATGCATAAAGGATCTGAACATATGATCTTCCACCAAATAAACCAACTAGCATCAACTACAAGGAGTAATCAACACTACTAGCAACCCACAGGTACCAATCTGAGGCTTTGGGACAAAGATTGGATCCAAGAGATGAACTAGAGGATGAGAGGAGATGGTGCTGGTGAAGATGTTGATGGAGATTGACCCCCTCCCGATGAGAGGATCGTTGGTGATGACGATGGCGATGATTTTCCACTCCCGGAGGGAAGCTTCCCCGGCAGAATAGCTCTGCTGGAGCCCTAGATTGGTTCCGCCAAGGTTCCGCCTCGTGGCGGCGGAGTGTTTTCCCAAAAGCTTGCTTATGATTTTTTCCAGGGTAAAAGACTTCATATAGCAGAAGATGGGCATCAGAGGCCTGCCAGGGGGGCCACGAGGCAGGGGGCGCGCCCAGGGGGGTAGGGCGTGCCCCCACCCTCGTGGCCAGGGTGTGGGCCCCCTCTGGTGGATTCTTTCGCCATTAATTTTTATTAATTCCAAAACGTGCCTCCGTGAAGTTTCAGGACTTTTGGAACTGTGCAGAATTGATCTCTAATATTGGCTCCTTTTCCAGCCCAGAATTCCAGCTGCCAGCATTCTCCCTCTTCAAGTAAACCTTGTAAAATAAGAGAGAATAGGCATAAGTATTGTGAAATAACGTGTAATAACAGCCCATAAAGCAATAAATATCGATATAAAAACATGATGCAAAATGGACGTATCACCCCTCTGGTTGATTCTTTCTCCAGTATTTTTTATTTATTCCAAAACGTGCCTCCGTGAAGTTTCAGGACTTTTGGAGTTGTGTAGAATAGGTCTCTAATATTTGCTCCTTTTCCAGCCCAGAATTCCAGCTGCCGGCATTCTCCCTCTTCATGTAAACCTTGTAAAGTAAGAGAGAATAGGCATAAGTATTGTGACATAACGTGTAATAACAACCCATAATGCAATAAATATCGATATAAAAGCATGATGCAAAATGGACGTATCAGCAGCTCATTGGCGCAATCGAGCACACTAGTGCAGAACCAGGCTTTAGCGCCGGTTCGTAAGGGCCTTTAGTGCCAGTTCTGCAACCGGCACTAAAGAGTGGAGACTAAAGCCCCCCCCTTTACTACCAATTCGGCATGAACCGGCGCTAACACTACAAAAAATACACTTCCGTGATGATACGTGTTTGTCACAGTAGGTCGCGTTTTTTGTCATGCATGTACATCCATGACGATTTTATGACAGAATCAAGATGGTCATACCTGTGCTGTCGTAGAAGTGTTCCATGACATTACCAAAATTATCATCACGGAAGTGTCCACTTCCATGACGATAAATCGCGCGTCACAGAAGTGCTTTCGTCAAGGGTGACCGACACGTGGCATCCACCATAACGGAACGCTGTTAAGCTATCGGGCCGGGCTTTGGATCCGATAACCCGTTAACAGCCCCGACCAATGGGAAATTTCCACATGTAAAATTCTTATTGGCCGGACGAAACACGTGTCAGCTCGTTAGTGGGTCAGATAGGCGCCTATGATATGTCGACACGTGCCACGGCCCACCACTGGCCCATTTAGCTTACAAAGCCGGCCCGTTTGATTTGGTCAAAAGTTAACGGGCTGGTCCATGAAAAGCATGCTATCGGTCTCTTCGCAAATAGCCCATTTTACGGCCCGTTAGGCCCTAAAGCAAATCGGCCCAACAACGTCATGTGGGCCGTCGAATATAGCACCAGCCCATTTCACTTTCGGCCCATGTATGGCCCACGACGTCTTTCGGCCCATATGAGGCGTTCGTATCTTTCGGCCCTTTACAGGCCCACGGTGACTCTAGCCCATAATGAACAGTAATTTTCTTTATACCCGTTAATGGCCCGTGATTTACATGGGCCGTTTCCAGCCCGTGTTAGCTTTCGGCCTATTGACGGCCCATACGTTCTTGGGCTCCTTTTTGGCCCTCGATTACTTCCGGCCCGTTACTGTCCTGTTCCCCTAATGGGCCAAATTCAGCCCATGGCAAGAGTCGGCCCGTTACTGGCATGTTCCCCTAATGGGCCAAATTCGGCCCATGGCAAGAGTCGGCTCGTTACTGGCAAGTTACCCTAATGGGCCAAATTCGGCCCATGGCAAGAGTCGGCCCGTTTCTGGCCTGTTAACCCGTTGCGCCATTTCCGGCCCATCCTATATTCTGGCCCATTAACGACCCATTATGCCTGTGACAGAATTAAGCCTTTCCTGTCCTACGGCCTATTACCATGCTGGGCCGATACCAATTACGCCCGATTACGGCCCATGTAGACCCATTTATCCGACGGTCCGAGGCCCACCGATTACTGGCCCATTTATCGACGGCCCGTAGGAGACCCATGGATCCTACGGCCCGTATATGGCCCATGGTAGTTGCGGCCACTAGCAAACCAGGGAAAAAGAAGACTAGGAAATAAATAAGGCCGAAACTAACGCTAGGCTATTAAGGCGATTGCACAGATTACATCCACTCGGCATCAAAGATCGCCACCAGTGCAAATATAGGGAACACCCTACACTATACAAAAATGGCTTGCTGTTTTCTTCAGCCGGTGGCTGCACGTTAAGAATAAATTTTGTATCGCACCAAAACAAATTACAACTATATAACAAAAGGAAGGTTGGCATAAAACTTAACAGTCTAGCAGATAAATGCACCACCAGAAGTTCAAAAGCTCAGTTCATTTGACCTGACTGTTACGTTTTCATGCTGTATTGTCCGATGGAGCACCATAACCCTCGCCTTCATTTCCCCTAGGCTCCTGAACAACATAGCAAATGTCTGATAGTCTGGTTTCAAAACCATGCATATCTTGACGACATTGAGCAATGTTTCTCCTTGTTTCACAAAGGGTCTCTGTTAGGGAATGGACTTGTGTCTGGAGCGCAGATACAACATTGCTTTGAGCTTGCATATCTTGATCATGAGGCAGTTTGGACGATATTGCCTTAACAACCAACCCAGTATTACGTAGGAACATGCTTTCGGCACTGTTAGTGGACAGGTACTGACCCACTGCAGCAAGAGCTGACATTGCGGTTATATTTGCCTCGCCACCTTCAGAAGGTGGCGGTTCCACCATTTTTTTCCATGGCTTGCTGAAAAGTTGAGGTTTTACATTAGTAGTACCAGAACAGAAGATATTAAGGAGGCAGCAAAACCAAACAAAATAGCTTTGGTCTATATACAGAACTTATTCTGGTGAACCCATGTAAAATATTAGTTGTATTTTATTGCAAAGTACATAATAAAACCAGGTTCTAAACATATGACCATGTACCATCGCTAATGTATTGTCTATTTCTTCACATTGTATTGAGGGCTAAGGATAAAGAGACGAAGTTTATAATACTGTAAGCATAGTATGACATCATTCATATCACAAAACAACTGAGAATAGACAAACAGGCAATTGTAACGTTGTGTGGGCAAGTCCAGCACGGAACTAGATTACGGGTCAAGATCCTCTCTTTTAAACCTTGTAAGGTGCAATGATATGCTAAGACAATTGTGTATAAAATTTAAAAGAGTAATAGACATTGGCTGCAAACCATGCAGTTCAAGGCACAAGTCAGAGTAAGTAGTAGTTAAAAGGCATGAGGATTAAGGACTTACAATAGCGGCTTTGACTGGTGTAGTCATGCCCTTCTTCTTGCTGGTGTGACAGTCCTTGAAGATTTCCACAACATTTGGTTCAGGTACTTTTTGGTCCTTGCGGGCTTTCCTCTACACTTCGAACAAGTCAATATAGATCTGATAATATGGTACAGCGAAAAGAGTGAAATAGCAGCTAATTACAAGAGCCTCGCAGTGTGCAATATAGCTATGAGATCCTGTCGTCTGTTGGAATCTCACTTTCGTACGGTTGGCCTTGTTCTTTGAACAGTTCACCTACAAGAAGATAGATTTGTGTGGCACATGCGTAAATAGGACTTCAACATGTGATCTGATCACATATATATAATGTACCTGATACGTCGGATCAGACCAGTGTTTAACAAGGCCCCTCCAGTCTTCATCCGATATATTTTCCACTAGAGATGTTTGGGAAAGTTCACTGTTAGCCTTGCCTTCAAAGTGAGTTTTCCTCAAGTTATACCGATACTGTCGCAGAGCAGACTTGAAAACATGGGTGCAAGCTTGTCTGGTTGCATCATCTTGGCTATCCAACTTGAACCTCATCTGTTGAAAATTATGGGAGTCTCATTATCAGCAACCTAGAAAGTATGGGACAAAGCAAGACGACATTACTAGTTTCCATACATAACCATACTTACAGATAAATGGTCGAGGAAGGTGTTGAACTGGGTTTCGTCTTTGTCATTCCTGTACTGAATCCATGTTGGGAGGATACGTACATGACACCTAACGGCAACCGCTGCCTCTCATAATAACTTGGCTGACTCTGTAGCATCACGTGGCCTTTTTAAACCTGCCTCAAAACGGATCTCCATTCTTCCTCCTCTAGATTTAGTTAACCTATCGAGCATTATCCCTGATGTTTGTTTCCTCTTGCGCCTAGGTGCTAGTCCAACAACGAACATAGGAAGTGTTAGTGTACATCGAACTGTGAGACTACATATAAAGAAGCATGCAACTGTAACTTGACTCCAGCAACTACCTTCTTGTTGTTGAAGCTCACGAGGTTCATCTGATATTGCCAACTCGTCTTGTGTCAAGAGTGCTTGGGAAGTAGTGTCAGGTGGCAAGGGAGCTTGGGAACGTGCTGCTAGCCCAGTTGACGCACGAGTAAGTCGTGCAGCTAGTAGTATTGTGGTAGGTGTTGCAAGAACTAGGGCTGTCTCTGCTTGTTTGGTGGCAGCTATTTGTTTCTGTTTGGCTTTTTTTGCAACTCGTGTAGCATGGGATGCCGTGTTTGTAGAATTTTCCGCTGGACTTTGACCTTCTATTGCACCATCAGTACCAGCAGAATCTGCAGGATTCATCCGCTTCTCATTCCCTGCCAGTCTGTGTTTCTTCCTCTTTCTCTGTGCCATGTTAAGTCAAGCCGACAAGAAAAACGAATAACAATTTATTTCTTCAGAACAAAGTGATGCGTGATGCAGACGAACTGAACTTTGATGTTAGACAACCACATGATAGGAGGATGTAATATGTATGAAAAACAGGACGGAAGAGATAACCAAAACTATGATGTGTAAACTATGAAGAAGACATTTCACCAAATTAGAAGCAATGCAATGGAAGGTAGACACCATAGGAAAGATGCTACAAATATCGCTCTGCCAAGTTAACAGTGTCTCATCATAAATGGCGTTTAAACAAATATGAAGCATTACAATAAATAAATCATATGCAAGATGCAAACAACATCACACTACCATGTTAGAGGTCTCTCGTCATTAGTGCCATTGCATATTCACAGCATTGCATATTCACAGCTTATGATGTGTAAACTAAGGAGAAGGCATTTCAACAAATTAGAAGCAATGAAAGCTAGAGACCATATGAAAGATGCAACGAATATCACTCTACCAAGTTAAAACTGTCTCGTCATAAGTGCCATTTCAACAAATTAGTAGTACAAGCTAGAAAAGAATGTGAGATGTAACCTATATCACACTTCGAAGTCAAACGTGTCTTATGATAAGTGATTGTTGCAGGTTACACAATAGTAGTAATTTGATGTAAGAACATGGTGTGATAGACAGATATTGTATGTTCTAGAAACAGGAACACGTGTCTTATTCAAGTATAATGTGTAAAGTAAGCAGATGGAATTCAACAAAATTAGAAGCAATACAAGCTAGACATCACACATAACATGCAACCACATATAACAGTGCCAAGTTAGAGGGAGCACCGGTGATGCTGCACTAGGGGAGACATGCTCATCATAAACACAGCTTTGTTGAGTGTCCATGCATGTGTTGTCTTGGAAATCATCTTGGGAGTGTGGAGGAGTAGAAACTGTAAAGGCCCTCCGTTCGGAAGGAGCACCTTTATCCGCTGCCTTGCTAACTTCCTTCCGCTTTATTGAGTTTGAATTATCAAGTAAAACCGACAAGAAAAAGCAATAAAATTCTCTCTTTAGAACTCATTCATGCATGATACTGACAATCACTACTTTGATGTAAGGCAAACACCTGATACCAGGATGGAATATGTACGAAAAACAGGACGGCATGGCATGTTCACAACTGTTTGTGTAAACTAAGCAGAAACCATTCCAGCAAATAAGAAGCAATGCAAGCTAGACACCACATGAAAGATGCAACCAATATGACTCTGCCAAGTTAAAAGCGTCCCATCATAAATGGAATTTCAACAAATTAGAAACAGCGCATGCTATAAATCATATGAAAGATGCAACTAATATCGCACTGCATATACTAAAGGTGTCTCGTCATGTTGATTGATGCGGGATACAAAAAAACAATAGTTTTATGTAAGGACATGCTTAATAGACAGATGTACTATGTACTAAATACAGGAAGGCATGTCACATTAACAGGTATAATGTACATGCTAAGCAGACTAGCACATGCAGTTTAACCAGATTGGAAGAATTACAATCTAGACACCATATGCAACATGCAACCACATATCACGCTGCCAAGTTAGAGCAAGCACCTGCGATACTAGTGTAGGGGAAATGCTGTAATCAACTACAGAGCTACGTTCACTATCTTCATCTAGCATTTCTGTTTCTTGAGAATCATGTCGGGAGGCTAATGCTGCATTCTTTAAATGAGGAGTAGTCCCCTTGCGTGCCTGCTTCATCATAAGTGATTGATGAGGGATACACAAGAACATTAGTTTGATGTAAGAACATGGTTAATACACAGATGTACTAGTATGTACCAAAAACAGAAAGGCATGTCATATTCAAAGGTATAATGTGTAAGCTAAGCAGATGCAATTTAACCAAACTGGAAGCAATACAAGCTAGACATCCGGCTCAAGTGGTGAGCATGATCATCTAGGACCTGAGAGCCTGGTGGGAGGCGGGCTGCTTCGCCACCATCGCAGCTTTTTAGTTGGCTTCCAGGTGATACCTATCTTTGTTGGGCTTGTCACTGGCTCGGCCAGTGCCCTGACTAGCTATTTGTCTTCTGGTGCTCACGGGATGGTGGTTCATGTAAAAAAAATATCTTTCCTTACCTTACAGACTTCGGCCTTTCGAATACAAGCTAGACACCATATGGAACATGCAACCACATATGACACCGCGAAGTTAAAGCAAGCACCTGGGATGGTGGTTCATTGCGAGCGAGGTCATCAACTCCAAAGCTACGTTTACTGTCTCCATCTGCTGACACTGCACCCTTTATAGCGCTGTAACGTGTCTTGCCTAACCGCACACGAAGCTGGAGCGACATCTCTCTTTTCTTTTTGGCTTCACTCATGGCAGCAGAGTCTGAAATACCCTTGCATAAAAACACAATAGTGAGAGTAAGGGTGAAGTGTGTGCAGAACTAGTGCACTGTAAAAGTAGCAGATAGCAGGTGGCTGAAAAATAAATGACAGGAGACATATGATAGCTCTACAACATTGCATGGCAAACAAAATTAGATTCTACTCCGTATGATTTTGTAATATATGAGCACAGGAAATGCAGGTACTCCTCCAGCACACCACCACATGTGGTCATATCTAAGATAACAGTCGACTGAAAATAAATAGGTCAGTCAATTTTTTTAATGAACCGTCCGATCTATAAGGAACGGGCAGATGGCCTTCGTCTACCTCCCGCCAGTCACTGTTGACGATCTTTCTCGAACCGCCAGCGACCACCGGCCCAGACCCCTGCCACCGCCGCCCCGCCCTCCCATCGACCTCACACCACCGCCGTGCTTGGCAGCGCCCCCAGGCCATCCCTTTAATCCCGGCCGACCTCCAGACCGGGCGCCAGTAGCTCTAGGCCGCACACGCCCCTAAGATAAACACCAAGGTGCTGCTTCCCCGGCGTAATAGGCGTACTAACGCCTGTTATGCCGGGGAATGCTTCCGTTAATTGGGAATCAACTGGCCAAAAATTGAAATTCAGGGGGGCGACGGACCTCTAGCTAAGGTGAAATAGTATATGAGGAGAAACCTTGTGCATCGCGAGTTACTAGGAACATCTAGTATCAAGAAGAAGCGGTCAACTAGTGTCTTCTGTGGGATGAATACCGTGCAAGTAGAGACGTAAGATTTGCACGAATAAGGGAAGAGGAGTACCTTTTTCGGTTGCCGGTGTGGTCACCTCCACATGTCACGCCGATCTTCTTCTTTTTACCGGGGAAACCGATGTTCTGGAGGGTGCATGCTTGGACGAACCCATGGCCAAATTGTTGACCGTGTTGCCGTGGCCGTATGTCGGCGGAGGGGAAGCAGATCCGAGGCGGCGAAGGATGGCGTAGCAGGAACAGCTCCGATGCGGTGGAGGGTGGTGAAGTTGGAGCGGCAGCGGTGAGGCGCAGGACAGCGTGGTTGAACTGGCTCGGGTACGGACGGCTCGGCCTCGGCTTCAACTACTAGCCGTGGAGGGCGTTGCGGTTGAGGTTGCGGTGGACGACGACGTCGGGGTATCGGCTCCGGCATGATGGAGGAGGGCGGCGGTTGATGGGTGGGATGGGGTGGCGGACGGAGGACGCCGGGGTTTCGCGGCTGGTGGAGAGGTAGTTTTGGCGCCCACGGAGTACGAATGGGGAATCGGACGGGTGGGGGGAACCATGTTTCGGTCTGGGACGCGCTTGTTTTTGGCTTTTTTGAACAAAAGATGGGACGCGCTTGTTTGCAATTTGGGGAAAGTACAAACTTTGCCCCCCTCTTAAATTTCGGACCTACTGCGGGTCGGGGGTAGGATGGTAATCCCAGGTGTCCCAAATAGTGGGCGGGAGCGATTTCGGCCGCGCGCATGTGTGCTTAGGCGGCCATTGTGTATGAATATTTTTCGGATGCGGTTGCGTGGCGTCTAGATGAAGCTACAAACCTACCCCGGTTTAGACCTTTGGACGTCGGGCCGGTAGGTTTCACGGGTCGGAGTTATTAGAAAAGTAATTTCCTTGTACTACCAAACATTGGTCTAACGCGGTTTCGGGCGAGTAGAGGCTCTTTTGGCGCTTCGTTCGAAATTTTTAAACACAAGCATTCACGTTTAGAGTACTCTTGAACTATGAGGATTGACCTAAATAGATAACGTTATATTTGACCTTGTATGTTTGAAAACCTCATTAAATTATCGATTCTTTTTGAAATTTTGACACTTGAAAATCCTATAACTACGATTATTTTGGAATGGAGGAGCTAAATTTGAATCTATTTTGTACACGACTACATATGCTATTATGTACAAAATCAGAGCAAAGATTGGTGCCCCCATAATTTAGGTATGGTTTACAAATGTCATGATATCAAATTCAAATAATTGAATCGACTTCATGTTGAATTCGATTTTTTTAAACCACCTTAAGTTGAATTCAAATGTATGCTAGTTCATAGGTAGCTATTTCTAATGTCCATTGTGTAACTTTCGTATGTATAATGTGCTTTACACACACAACATGAACTATACTCACGTTTATATTCGATTGCTAAAGCGATGCATTGTCTGGAGTTCAAAATACTAACTATGTGGATCAATTGTGTCGAATAATAACATAGACATGCTCAAATTCGATAGAATCTAGATGTTTGATGGATCAATGACCGCTCCTTACGCGAATTGCAAATATCATGATCCCATCCTAATATTTGGATACAATTTATATCTTTAATCAATGTGTAGAGCAGTCTTTTACGTGTAGTTTCACTCTCCATCGATGGTCTCTCACACATGCTCACACACTCTCTCCCGAGGTCTCTTTCTCGCACACATGCTCTAGATATAACCCTCCCTCCCTCTCGTAACCATTTACAACTGTTTTCACTAACCTTTATCACAAGCACTCTTCCTCTCGCAAACATACACACGCACAATCCTCATTGACCCTTTCTATATACATGGACCTGCCTACGTGTCTCATGTACGCACATTATCTTTACGCATGTCTCTCACACATTGTCTCACACCTCTCTTCCTAATCGATGAGTATGATTCTAGCAGAGCATTCTGTAGGATGCCCCTTAAAGTTAGGTTGGATGAATAGTAATATCAGAGATAAAGGGGTTACCTTAGTCCGAGAACCTAGGGTTACAAATCCAGCCGGCTTTGTCAGTGGACATAGAGTCCTTCACAATTCTGCTATCTTTGTCTTGTACGACTAGTCATCCATGGGTCTTCCTAAATGCGTCACGGGCCGACCAATGTGGCGCAGGTCGGAACCGACCGAAGGGCCTCACCTCGACCCACCGGACCTCATGCGGTGACACACCCTCTGCCCCCACTTCTCATTATCTTCTCACACCCACACATACCAACACAAACACCACACACACAGAAAATTTCTCCTGGTGCCTCTATTCCCTCCCCCCTTGCATATACACACTCAAGGGAATGGAATCTCTTGTCGTGACGTCATATTCGTCTCTCTCTCTAGACCACTCTCATTTCTCGTGCTATCTCTCCCACTCCCCCCCCCCCCCGTCGGCCCCTCTATCCATGCCTCTCTCGAATACGTAATACACACACATACCTCTCTAGGCCCCGCCAAATGCATCAGCTACACATTCACACATGTTACATCACGTACCCCATTGATCTAAAAAGCCCTCTCTTCACGTTTATTTCGCATACAACATTCCTTTTGAATAAAGTGTGGCCAAAAAATTATTTTAGAGTTTCTACATATATACAACATTACAAAGTTATATGGAGGAGTACGAACGCTAATTTGCATTGCATGGTGCCCACAATGATATTTATTCCGCACTGTGAATTTGTATAATTTTTATACGATATACAAAGTTAGTCATAATAAAGAGAAACGAAGAGCATCTCTCTCTCCATCGCATACCCCCCCTGTACGCCCCTTTCACGTATGCACACAAAACTATCTCTAGGTCCTCTAAAAGTAAGCCCCCAGAAAATTCACACATGTTTCATCTTTCTCTCGCGATATATGCAATGACGATCATTGTATTTGAAGCGAAAGCACGATACATACATTGGACTTCAGAATCCACTCATTACGGTCACCATTTACGTTTAGTGGTTATTATACAGTCATGGGCTCACCGTACAACCCTGTATTTGCTCATGACATGACTAGTTGACCAGTTCAACGCTCCACGTGGCACCTCTAGTGTTGCATCACATTATCTCACTACCATCGTGCCCACCTGTCGACTTGTATCTACTCACATATACACTCTTATAAAATACATAAAATACACTCTTATAAAAAAACAGAGTTGGTGATGATGGTGTGCCTGCCATCCTGCAATATAGGCCGTCCGATTTATATCTGACGGATAGGAAAGAAACTATGGCAATTTTGCAAAAAGGTACCCACACAAGATAAACAAGTCATACGAATGCATCTTGATGTTACGTGCAACGCACGGGCATCTTGCTAGTAAGAATGAAAACAAACGACAAAAAAATATTTGGACGGTGGTTCGAAGTCATGACCGCGGGCACAGCGGACAAGGTGGCCTTGTATTGGTATGCTGAGCCGTCTATTTTAACACACAAGAGCTGGTGTGGTGATTATACACACACGCACGTATGCACACGAACTGCATGCACACAACACTCACACAAACACATGCACCCACGCACGCACGCAACACTCACACGTACACACGCAGCTACGCACGCACGCAACACTCACACTCACACACACACACGCACGCATGCATGCACACACCAGTACACCACACGACCAACACACACTCTCATGCTCAAGTGCTCAACATACACGTGCATGCGCACACATTAGGCCCTGACAGACACATACACAACCAGGTGATTCCCGCGCACGGGTTGGAGCCTTGACGCGCCTGCGTAAATTTGTGTTTATCTGACCTTTTGCCTATGCGAACTGACAGGTGGGACCCACAAGGAACGTGGTCAATTTAACTAGTCAACATGGCGCCATGCAGACTATTTGGCCGGTCAACAGAGTGCAATCCGATGCTGAACTGTGAGCAAGTGACCGTATAATCACCGCAAAACGTATATAGTGACCGTAATCAGCTTATTCTGAAGTTCGGTGACCGTATTACGCTTTTCTCTCTGTAGGCCCTCCAAAACTACATCTCTACACGTTCTCGCATGTTACATCTAACAACTATGCAATACAGCACTACTACTACACTCTAACACAATAAATCATATGTGTTTTTAGTTTTACTAGATATCATATTGTTACTTATAATTATTCAGTTTGCATACATTAAACTTGCCTTTGAAATGTATGGCCAGTATCATCTACCGCGCGGGAAAAATCCCGCTCTTTCCTGTTTAATCAGGTTTGTATCGATGGATCGTGCGAAACAGCAAAACTATAGTACTATACAGTACTAAAACTGACAGTTCACTGGGCCGTCGTGTCGTCTACTCCTCCGTCATAAGAGTGGAGCGCTCGCTTTCATAAATCTTCTAGTCCCTTTCGTCGACATGTGGGACATCAAGCTACCGGGTCCACGTGCCATACCGGAATACAGTGCAGAGCAGCCGGGGTGAAGCACCCCAGTCATGGTGCCGGCATAGTAATGAGCAATGAGGCGTCAAATCACAAGCTGCACCTTTCCCGCAGTTAAGTTGGAGGGACGAAGCAACCATCATTTCACTCGTTGCTGAATCCGCTTCTCCCTCATCTTCTTCAACTTAACCACGTGTTGCTTCTGCCGTTGTTCTGCCTCATGTGGGACGCGGATCGGCTTGGTAAAGAACTGACACGTGGGACCGCATGTTAGCAAACCGCCAGGACAACGTCCTCCGAAAATAAGAAGCCTAATCCTAGACTTACAAAGGGCTACGTAGCTGCTACGTATACTTTCCATCTAATCTATATATGCCCCCCTTGATTTTCAGGTGGGGTGGGCCTAATCCTCTCCTTTAATCCAATCAAATAGTCCCACATCACATCAGTTCGTAACTTTACGTAAACCATTACGTGGATGTAGCATTGCTCAAATAAGAAACCTCCCCCGCCATCCGCGCGGCAAAATCACCTCCTTTTTACTAATCTTGATTCTATAATTTTTTAGATCAATATAATTGAGATTTGTATAGATAGCACACATGAGAAAAACCAAGTGGTACGGTTAAGGGCATCCACAATGTGTAGCCAAATGTGAAAATAACTTTTGGCATCGTGGGAACCATTGTGGACGGTGTTGCCAAAGCCAAAAAGATGGAACCGAAGCTCCCTGATTGATTGATTGAAGGAATAGAAAAATGCAACGTCTCTCCTCTTTCTCCCATGCTTGGACGCATGTAGTACAGTATAGAGCACAGAGTCTACTCCCCTGTCCCTTCTATCACAAATCACACAGCAGTGAGGCGTCAAATCACAAAAGCACGGACGAAGCAACCATCATTTCACTCTTCGCTGACTCCGCTTCTCCATCGTCTTCTTCGAGAAACCATCTCACCGCACTAGTACTCCTAGTAGTACTAGTAAAGGACTTCCTGGATGCAAATAAGGCGGTTGTCTCGGCTTGCAGGCGGCACTTGCGAACGACTTACCGTGGTCTCCCTCAATGGTGTTCTCCGTCGAACGCACTTCGCCAAACCACCCAAAAAAAGATATCGTCGACGTCACCGCAATGGGAACGAAGTCAAATATAGTTACTACCTCCATTTTTTGTACACAAGGCCAGTATATCAAAATTACAATTTGCAAAGGGCCACTAACACTAATCGAGGCAAAGTTGATGGGGTTAGCAACCAAGGACATTAATATCCCCTGCATGCATGCGCAAGTGAGAAGGTTGGTTTGCATGGCGCTGCATTAATCAAGCGATGAGGAGTGAGATGGTTAGCTCTATGGTCTTTGGAGAAAAAATACGCATTAATTGACACGTGAAACGAGGATTTGTATCGATTAAACCCCGCGAAGGAAAACCCCGCCTTTCTTTTTTAACACTAGTACTCCTAGTACGTACGTACTTATCCTGTTTGGGTCTAGGCCTTGCATTGCCAAACTTCGCCACACATTTTTGCCAAGCTTGCCTAAAGTTTTCAAAATGAGAAGGAGGTACACTTGCGCACGGCTGTCGCGGTCGCACCGCACCCTCACACGGTCGCTCCTGCACGCCGCGGTGGCACCGCACCCTCACACAGTCGGTCCTGCACGCCGCAAACCCAACCAAGGGAACGCACCCTCACTAACACGTGCTGTCGCATGTGAACAAACCAAACTCAGCCATCCTATCGGTGACACATAATTTTCGTTCATAGATTATGTTTATCCAACCGCATGTTGGGGAGTATCCGTACGGCCCGTGTGGTGGTCTGTTGGGGAAGAAGAAGAGGTGAAGAAGAAGGAAAGAAGGGTTAGGAGACGTAGGATATTCATCCAACCGCCTGAAATAGTAGACTGACCCAAGTCAGGCGACTTGCATAACAAATATATGTTTTTACACAGCAAAAGATCCATAAAAACAACAACATAAAGAAAAACTATCACTGCTCGCGGAAAGAGACGGCCTCGTCGTCTTTGGCTGCCGGCGCGAACCAGCCGTCGCTGCCGATGTGTGTCTCCGCACCGTGGTTGTCCTTGGCCTCCAGCTACTCGTTCAAGTGGAGCGTGCGGGCACTCTGCACGGACGAGAGCACAGCCCGGTTCAAGTCGAGGACGTCCGGTTCCGCCTGCAGGAGGGCCTCAATGGCAGCGGCATCCGCGCGCTCCGCGTCGAGTCGAGCCTCCGCCGCCCGGTTCAAGTCCAAGACGTCCGGTTCCGCCTGCAGGAGGGCGTCGATGAGAGCGTCATCCGCGCGCTCTGCGTCGAGTCGAGCCTCTGCCGCCCGGTTCAAGTCCAGGACGTCCGGTTCCGCCTGTAGGAAGGCATCGATGGCAGCGGCATCCGCGCGCTCTGCCTCAAGTTGCGCCTCCGCCGCCCGGTTCACATCCACGACATCCGGTTCCGCCTGCAGGAGAGCCTCAATGGCAGCGGCATGCGCGCGCTCCGCGTCAAGTTGAGCCTCTGCCTCCCGGTCCTCCTTTAGTATCGCCATGTTGAACCGCTGGTCCGCCTGCACCATGGGGGACTCGGACGCCGGCAGGAAGTCGACGTCCATCGTCTCATACCCATCGGGGGCCTTCTGCGCCGCGACCTCCGCCATGAACATTGGATCGGCTTCCTCCTCCTCGTAGCTTGGCTCCAGAGAACTTGGGGATTGGCCCGCCGCAAAGCAAGCTTGGGAACGGAGATCTGTGGCGCCGACCGCCGCCGCGATTTCTGCGCGGCGCTCCGGCGTCAGCATCTTGTTGTAAGTGATCTTGCGGCGCACCATGGCTTTCCGGCGAACTAGGGGATGCTTGATCCGGGCTAGGGGATCGAAAGGTGGGGGAATGGGCTGGAGATTTGGTGTGGTTTTAGGGCAGTGGCTGGCGTAGGACGAGCAGCGAAGGTTCTGGTGTGAATAGTGGTTCCGGTGACGACCGGTCAATCGGTTTTGACTGTACATCGCTCTTGTCGCGTTCGCGTTGCAGCCCGGCATGCTGGACCCTCCACGTCGCTCACCGAGTGGAACGCGCTTCGTCTTGCGTTTTCGCTCGCTTGTGGGACCGCAGTTGAGAGCAAACCAACGTCCCTCCCCCTCCCCCGCCCGCGTCATTTATTATACCACCACTCCCTCCGTTTTATGCGGAGTAAATAAAAACAGAGGGAGTATACTACGGATGAGGATCTCCTGACGTAGCCGAACCCATTGAGTAACTGACATGCGGGGCCTAGCAAGCATGGGGTCCGCCAGTAAGTGACCGAAAGGGAGGGTAAGGCAGGGATACCTACGTCAGAGGATCCACTTCCACTATACTACTTTGACCAAATGTTAGAGTAATAGTATATGACATGCAACTTACACAAATGTTAGAGTAATAATATATGACATGCAAGTTACACAAAGCATACAAGGTCTAATGCGTTTTTCGAGGCTAACTTTGACCAAATGTTAGAGTAATAATATATGACATGCAAGTTACACAAAGCATACAAGGTCTAATGCGTTTTTCGAGGCTAACTTTGACCAAATGTTAGAGTAATAATATATGACATGCAACTTACACAAAGCATACGGTCAAATTCGTATGTGAAAGGAGTTTCCAATGATATAATTTTCAAATTATACATCTCATGTACTATTAATCTTGTCAATAGCCAAATTGGAAACCATCTCGAGTACAAATCTAGGAGTATGTACGAATCTAACAATATTGATTGGGCGTTGTTGAATGTTGATACCTTTTTGGTCAAAGTAGAGATACTTTGACTACACATAAAACTTATATGTAAACTAGAAAGGATAGGGGGAGTATATTGTACGTTCAAAAACGAAACGAACATTGAATACCCTTTATATATGATTTGTAGATGCCATGATCACCGGTTCAAAATTTTGAATCCGCCTTAGGTATCATGTGCCCCCACTCGTTCCCTCTCGATTTCATCTCGGGGTCTGGAGATCTATTGAAAGAGGACTAGGGTGGGTACATGTGAATGATACTCGGCGGAATGTTCAAATGAGGCATGCGGGAGGATGGACTCGACTGGAGGGCGACATGATCGATGGAGAAGAGGGTTGGAGAGGAATGAGAAATAAGCAAACGCCACATGATTATACTTGAACGGCTCAAATAAACAATAAGTTGTCTCGCTTGGCCTACATAGTGAAAGGCCTAATGCGCAAAGTGGAGCACTGATGCTCGAATATGGCCGGGAAAACAGGGAAACCGACATGTGGGGCACACCCGTCGGGACGACGTAGCGCAGACTAGTCCAATGGAGGAGCTGGCCCACGACCTCCTCGCCACCGACAACCGTTCATGTGGGTCGTTGGGGCCAACAACGGGGTGCAGCTCCGGCACCGCCTCTGGACACAGCGACCGCGGTGAGCGACACACTCATATCGTCGCTAGACACGGTCGGTTTCAGTGTGCCGAGGGTGGCGTTAGTGCTGTGGCACGACCAACGGTATGTTTGGTTTGTGCCCAAGGTTGCCCCATCAAAGCATTGGGTAGCCAAAATTTTGGTTGAGGTATTGGTTGCCCATGATTTGGCCGACATTGGCAAGAAAAATGAACTAGAGTTGGCTAGAGTTCATTGGCATGCCAAAGAAATGGCAACCATCCAAACAAAGACCAATCTTTGGTTCATGACCAAAACTTTGGTTGAGGTATTGGTTGCCCATGATTTGGCCGACATTGGCAAGAAAAATGAACTAGAGATGGCTAGAGTTCATTGGCATGCCAAAAAAATGGCAACCATCCAAACTAAGACCAATCTTTGGGTCATGACCAAAATTTTGGTAAGGTGCACTTTGGCCACAATCCAAACACACCCCAACACCCGGCTCGTCGAGGATGCACAGGGCGCCGCGACGCATCCGCGGAGTGGTGTAGCGCGGCCAACTGCATCCTCTGGACCTGAGACCATGCCGGGTCGTCTTGCTTTTTCAATGACATGCGGGGATCGCATGTGAGCAAAGGGCATCTCCAACATTGCCACGACCTTAGCTGACTACCCTGGCACACCAAAACCCTCGTCCCTCGCGCCGTCGCGCGGTGCGTTCCCAGCCGGTGCCAGCTGCCCGCATTCATGCCGTCCGTTTGTATGTCATCGTTAAGAGGCTCGGTGCCCGAGGAACCAACTCCGGCGACTTAATGACGCACCCGGACGCTTTGCCTCACCGGAATGCGCTACTTAAAGCGGCAACGCCCAGCTAACCTCCACACCATAGCGCATCGTCCTCCTACCTGGCACCACATCCACCATGACCGCAAGTGCGAACGCTCTGCGGGAGAGCTTGTCTTCGGGGGTGAAGCTCGTGGTCGCCGCCCTCGCTCAAGTCGCCTCTCGCGACACAATAGCGGCGTAGCCGGACGCGGACGCGACCGCACAAGCGGTGGCCACGCTGGCGGCCGACGACGGGAGCACCGTCAGCCAGGCGTCCTACTTGCCGCCGTCCAACGTCCGGCACCACCGAGGTCGGGGACTCCTCCGAGGATGAGTAGGGCATGGGAGGCGGCAGGGCATGGTGTGCCAACTGGCCGGTCTGTATCCTGTGTTCTACTCTTCCTCGCCGGAGACCGCACCTTCACTTCACGTGTCTTGAACCCCGCCCCCGTACATAGAGATCGCAGATGGAGGACGTCGGTCGCCGCCGTAGAATAGGTTTAGGGTTGGGTTTCTTTTATTTTTCTGTCCTATAAAAGTTCGAAATGTAATGAAAATCTGCCGTGTTTGCATTAATCTCGGCCGGTGTATATGAACTTTCACAATAATATATATATTGTAGGAGTACTAGCAAGATGCCCATGCGTTGCACGGAAGATGAAGATCTTGTGGGAGAAAAGGATGAACGAGGGAAAGCCTTATCTGCAAATGTGGAGAGGAGTGCAGGTAAATTGTCATAGTTTCCTTCCTATCCGTTAGATATAGATCGGACGACCTATATTGCAGGATGACAGGCACACCATCATCACCAACTCTGCTTTTTATTGAACCGAGACAAATCTAAAAAGCGAAGTAAAATAAACACATAGGTCTATACATACACAAATTATCTTAGGCACTCCAATAGTACGTCCAGTACACATTCACGCATTTCACATCTTTCTACATCTACGGGAACCTACGAAAGGGTTAACGTAAATTGCCTCTCTCTCTCCTCCCCTGATTTTCATGGTGGTGGGCCCCTCCCTCCCCCCAATCTACAATCAACAGCTCACACGTTTCACATTACGTAACTAGGTTTACGTAGGTGTAGCATTACTCGTCCTAAAAAACCTAACTAAGCCAACCTCCCAGCATATCGCGCGGGAAAAGACCTGGCCGCGCCGTTTTAGTTGGGATTACCGGATTACTAGTAGTAGTATCGATGGATCGTGTGAAGCAACAAATTTTTTTTGAGGGGGCGAAGCACCTAGTTTAAAAGGAAAAAGGCGGTACACTCACAGCACTCCTATCGCGGTCGCATTGCACCCCACACACGTTCGGTCCTGCACACGGCTCACGCAAACAGAACGCACTTCGGCTTGCCTCTTCACTGACACGTGGGACTGCACTTGGAGAAACCGACCATGCGCCAAACTCCCCCCGCCCACCGCGCGAAAATCCTCCCCCCCCCACACCCAAAAATTCCCCCCAAATCCGATTCAACCGCCCTTCGGCCAACTAGCCAATAATATTCCCCAAACCCCCCTCCCCCTGTCCCCCTCCACTCCATTCGCTTCGCCAAAGCCGCCCTCCCCGCCGCGCCGATACATCAGCGCCGCGGTTCGGCGATCCTCTCGCTCCCACAGTACGCTCTCGTAGACCGCCATCCTCTAGACGCGCCGCCACCTCTGGCTACGTTCTTGTGGAGGCGCACGGCGGTCAGCGCCACCACCGCTGGCGACGTTCGTGTGGAGACGCACGGCGGTCAGCTTCTCCCACGGTACGCGCATTCTAGACTGAGGCCCCGTTCATGTCGGTGTAGCGTTGAATGTTAGCTGATAGACGCTGTTAATCTCACTGTTTGCCGAAGTAGTTTACAGTTAGTATGCTCTGCTTAAGAAGCTTCCTTGCCCTGTTCTGCACTCAATCTGCTTAGCCGAGATGGCATGCCAAGGCCGATTATTTGCTAAAATATCCTGCCATATATTTATTGTGAAGTAGATTGCCATGGTCTAGTAGCCAATCTGTTAGGTGAAATAGCTCTACACCGTTTTATACTCGATCTTTGTTGCTGCGATGGCCTTCGATAGTTTGATGGTTGTGTGCTCGGCCTCATTGACTGCTGAAACAACATGCCATAATTTGGCACTCAATCGGTTTGCTGAATTAGCTTTACATATATTTCGTTACTTAGGTCTGCTTGTCCAAATATCTTGCCATAGCTTTAGACATCGACCTAGGTATTTTTTTCTGGACTTCATAAAAAAGCATATATGTTTTTCCTGTAATATCTAGTAGAAGAACTAATTTGTATGTCTAACAGATGGACAGGACTTGGATAACTTCTGCTCGAAGATTCTCCGCTGCATATGTCAAGGGGGTTGAAAACTTCATGAACTTTATCAGAGCTGAGTACAGTGGTCCGAAATCAGATGTGCTCTGCCGGTGTAGCAGTTGTATGAATTCAGTTACAAGACCCCAGTCAACTATGCAAAATCATCTACACTTGTATGGGATGTCGGTCACATATACTAGGTGGGTTCATCATGGTGAAGCTGTGAACGTCAATGTTATTGACTACGTGGAAGCAGCAGATCACCATCTTGATCTGCCTGATGCTCAGGTGGAAGAGGAGGAGGAGGTGGTGGTGGCGGAGCCAGTGAGTTTGACCAACATTGAAACAATGCTACGAAATGCTCGTGCATTCCGTGAACTTTCACCTGCAGAAGAAAAACGGTGGGCCCGCATGTTGGAACAATGCAACGTTGCTGTCACCCCAGGAAATAAGTTGACATTATTCTCAGCTATGGTCACCTTTCTTCAGGTGAAGACATCTGAGCGGATGACCAACAAATCATTCGATGCGATGTTGTCTCCGTTCCGCGAATCTTTCCTAGATGCGTCTGAGCTGCCACACACCTACAGTAAAATGAAGAATTTCCTTCGTGCAGTTGGAATTGGATATGATATGATCCATGTTTGTAAGAATAATTGTGTTCTGTTCCAGAAGGATTATGCCAACTTAAGTGAATGCTCGAAATGCAAATCATCAAGATGGAAAGATGGCGATGCTGTGAAGAGGATTCCTCATAATGTTCTGAGACATTTTCCAATTATACCAAGATTACAGAGGTTGTTTCATGATGCTGAAACAAGAGAGGATGTACTGTGGCATTCTAGGAACCAGGAGTACAGAGATCAGAATGTAATGAGCCATCCATCTCATGGTAGTGAGTGGAAAAGCTTCAATGATAAACACAAAGAGTTTGCTGCTGACCCGAGACACATTAGACTTGGCTTAGCTTCAGATGGATTTAACCCATTTGGCCACCAGAGCGCCACATATAGCATGTGGCCAGTGCTTGTTATCCCTTACAACATGCCTCCAAAGGTCTGCACCAAAGAATCAAACTACATGATGGCCTTGCTCATCCCAGGTCCAAAAAGTCCTGGAAAGGATTTTGATTTGTTCATGGAGCCTCTTGTGGAGGAACTTCAACAGCTATGGAAGGGTGTTCTCACTCGAGACCTATATAGCAGCCCACCAGCTGATTTCTTTCTGCGTGTTGTTATAATTTGGTGCATCCATGATTATCCGGCTTTGGGCACTATGTCAGGGCGAACGACACATGGTTACAATGCATGTGTTCGCTGTGACAGGAATCCGCTGTCATACGCAATACTTAGCAAGATCTGTTACATTGGACACCGCCGTTTCCTTGCCAAGGACAAGCCGCATCCTAGAAAATACCGAAGACATGTGTTCAATGCAAAGCATGAAAACCGTGATGCGCCAAAGAGGCTCACCGCCGATGAGTTGCAAGTGGAATTAGAGAAGGTCAGGCATATTACACCAGGAAACCATCTTGGTAATGGTAGCGGGAAAAGGAAGCGTGGCAGGGTAGAAGAGAAATTATTGTTTACCCGCGGGTCCACTTTGTGGGACTTGGAGTATTGGAAAGATTTGGATCTGCGGCATAATCTTGATGTGATGCACATCGAGAAAAATATATGTGACAGCATTATCGGCACACTTCTTAATATTGAAGGCAAGACGAAAGATACCTTAAAATCTACGATTGATTTGACACACCTGGGTATCAGAAAGGATTTGCAGGTGCAAGATGAAGGTAAACCACGGGATATGGCACCAGCTGTGTACGTCTTGGACAAGGTAAAATGACAAGAATTCTGCGAGGTCCTGTCACGTGTGAGATTCCCACATGGATTTGCTTCCAACCCTGAAAGGAGAGTGAGTGCAGATGGAAACAAGGTACAAGGGTTGAAAACTCATGACTGCCACGTCCTACTTCAAAGGGTTTTACCTGTTATCCTTAGAGGATTGGGCCGCCCTGACTTATACAGAGCAGTTGCAGAGTTGGGACAATTCTTCAGGGAACTCTGCAGTAGGAATATCAGGATAGATGCTTTGGAGCGTCTTAGAGACAAGATACCAACTATCCTATGCGACCTTGAGAAGATATATCCTCCAGCCTTCTTTGATGTGATGGTGCATTTGGCTGTTCATCTACCTAATGAGGCACTACTTAGGGGTCCAGTACAGTATGGCTGGATGTACCCTATTGAAAGGCGGCTAGGCACTTTCAAGGGCTATGTTAGGAACAGAGCTAGACCCGAGGGTTCCATTGCAGAGGCCTACATTGCAACAGAAGCTTTGACATTCTGCTCAAAATACATTGAAATAGCTGATCAGCTTAGCAAAGAGGTGGGTGAAGACAATCCCGGGCTTAATGTTTTCGATTATTCTGTTCGAGTTACAGGGAAGAGTCGACAAGAGGACAAACCTAAAGATTTGGACAAAATGTTTTGGTATGTGTTGAATAACTGTCCTGAGATACTACCTTATATCAAGTAAGTGAAGTACTGCAGCTTATACATCATAATCTACTAAACTTGCAGCACATTCTTATATATTTAGATGTTTGACACGATCACTATGTTGTGCAGCATCTACAAAGAGGAGTTACTGCCGCAAAATCCAAGAAATATTGACAAACTGGTTATGGCAGGATTTGCGAAATGGTTCAAGAACCATGTAAGCTTTTGAAGTGCACTATCAGTTTTTTTAATATATTGACTACATAAGATGATCAGCTTGTCTATTTTCTAACCATAGGTTAAGAAGATGTGGGAGGATGGGCAGGCAGTTGATGATGCCCTTTACTCACTAGCAATGGGTCCTAATACTCGGGTAAGACATTATGAATCTTGCGTTGTTGGAGATGTGTGCTACAACACCCTTGCACGAGACGAAGGCAGGAAGACACAAAACAGTGCCATCATGAGCACGGATACGTATGACAAAGAGACAACTGAAATGTATGCTAACATAACAGACATTGTTCAGTTGCAGTATATCTCCAGTTTCGAGGATCATCGGTGTGTGGTTCTGCTGTGCTGTCGTTGGTATAACCTGTTTTCCAGGATCGCAAAACCCAGAGCTGATGATTATTTCAAATCCATCAATGTCAAGGCGGCGTACCAGACCAACGAGCCTTTTATTTTGGCAAATCAAGCAACACAGATATTTTTCTTGGAAGACACATTTGCACGTAGCGATGACTGGAGAGTATTGCAAAGGTTTGAGCAGAGGAATTCGTTTAATGAAGTTGCACAACAAGATGATGCTTACACTGCTCCTGATGTACAAGATAACACAGATGTTCCTAATATCTTTGAGAACCATCACGTCAATGACGCCGGCGAAAAGATTGCCTGTCGTGTTGTGGACATACAAGAGTTGATCAAGAAGAAGCCAATGTTCGAGGACGTTGAGGACGAAGAAGAAGCTGACACCGTGGGGAATTACGATTCAGATTGATACACATGGCGAAGATGTTGACGCTGCTGCTGCGGATGATGATTACATTGCTTTTGTCGTATTTGCCTGTCAGAAGACGTTTTTTTATCTACTATGTGAAATTTTGTTTGCTATGACAACTGAAACCTGATGAACATGTTGTTTAGTATTTTGCTGTGAGAACATCACTTGTTATGTATGCTGATTTGTATTTGGTGATTGTATGACAACTAAAACATGATGACATTGTTGTTTAGTTGTACTCATATTTGGCTGTGAAACTTGAATTTGATGACATAGTTTGCTGTTGGACTGCAATTTGCTCGACATCTTCGAATGAGAACAAAGCTGACCCGACAGGGACTCTGATTTCCGTTAATAGAAATCATGAGATGTTCACAACACTACGCCCAGCCTGCTACACAGGTTTCATTCATTAAATAGTTTCAGCAAAGTGCTCATGTCGTAGCCACTGAATACATCACGAGTGCTACATACACTGCAAATAAAGAGACAATCATTCTACAGAGCACATCGATTTTGCCCATTATCTTCACAAGCTCTTTCATCTCCTCATTGCTGTCAAGGCCGTTCAGCAGCTGTTGCTTGGCCATGATCAGAGGAACTACATCTTTAACCTTCTGCTCTGCATCTTCCTCTTCTGCCGTTCCTTGAGTTACTTGTCCAACACCCCAACCTGCTGGTATTGGGATTCCTCAGCTAACCAAATAATCAGCGTAGTTGCATTCCCCCACATCAGCAACTTCCCAGAAATACAAATCACACGAATCTTCCCTTTTCTGCACGAATCAAATTGGAAGATCATCAACCAAACTATTAAAAAAACAGCAACTAAAAGCAGCAGAACAACACTTAAACATATTGTTACGCCATGATTCGGGCATTTGTAGAAGACTCGGCCAGGGTTGCGGATTGTGGTTGAGACGCGACAGATGACTCTGCGTGATTTGCAGCAGTGGCACCACACCAACGGCAGAGGGTTGCGATGAGCAATCGGCTGCGGTGCGCGTGGTGGCGGGGGTGTGATGAGACCCACAGGCGATGGTACGGGTGGCGACTTGGCGCATATCTGGTTGTTGCCTGCTGAAGAGCAGGTGGACGAGCAGCCAGCGGACATGGTTGCTGTGGCCAGAGCTTCTGATGCTAGGCAGAGTAAGTAGAGAAGAGGAGAAGCGAACGTTGGATATGTCAGTTTCATTACTTGCAGAGTAGCATAGCACCATATATAGTCATAGTCTAGGTTTGGATTCGAACCAGCTACAGGAGGGACCTCCTTGTTTTGCGAAAAAAATTATTTCTCCACCTGACAGCAGGGACCCACCAGCTGTATCTTTGCACGGAAGGAAGTGCCTCCTTGTTTTGCAAAAAAAATTATTCATCCCGTTGACAGCTGGGACCCCTCAGATTTGGTGACTGACTTGTGGGCCTACTAAGCGGACGTGTACGCAAGGCTTTGTCAACTTAATCAACAAATGATTCTAGCAGCTGGACCATTGGATGTTAATCCAACAGCCGTGCTCCTTCTTCAACCTCTGTTCTTGCTCCTGTC
This sequence comes from Aegilops tauschii subsp. strangulata, assembly GCF_002575655.3. Taxonomy (NCBI): domain Eukaryota; kingdom Viridiplantae; phylum Streptophyta; class Magnoliopsida; order Poales; family Poaceae; genus Aegilops; species Aegilops tauschii. Next base: position 22,948,491 of record NC_053035.3, on the reverse strand, counting down.
TCCCGTGGGCTGCACCGCGGCTGTGCTACCGCGCACCCGAACCAGTGAAGTTTCCCACTCCTCTCCATCTGCGACTCCACTGCCCCGTCTTCCCCATCTCCGGGTCGTTCCAGTCTGGGTGCGCTCGGCACGGTGTGGTCAACGTGGTCAACAACCGAGAGTCATTGGAAGATGACTGTACGTGAGAGGCTGACAGTGGGGACGCACCACGCCCATGGACGCATGCATGCAACGGAACGCGGCGAGGTCAACGTGGTCAAGGAACGACTTCCATCGGAAGTATACTATACGTGGAGAGTCTCAGCTGGGTCCATGGCTGCAGCAAGTAAGTGCCTCCTTATTACGTGGAAAATAATGATTCCTCCAACTGACAAGAGGGACCCCACTGGACGGGCCACCGTATTTTGCGAAAAAATGTTTGCCCCCTGACTGCTGGGACCCACCTGACGGGCCACCGTATTTCGTGAAAAAAACGTCCCCCTCGCTGTCAGCTCAGACCCACCGGAAGTGCCTCCTTATTACGCACAAAAAATGAATACTCCCCGGCTAGCTGGGACCCACCTTGGTGGGAGGGTGACTTGTGGGCCTACTAAGTTGACGGGGACGAAGGGCTTTGTCAACTTAGTCAATATGAACGATTCTAGCTCCAGTGACCGTACGATGTCCATCCAACGGCCGTAGTGCTTCTTCAACCTCTGGTCTTCTTGCTCCAGCCGCCCAAAGCAGCGCCGGTCGTGCCGCATGCTCCTGCCTCCCGTGGCCGGCTGTGCTGCCGCGGAGGCCTCACCGCCCCCTACTATTCCCACCGCTGGCCAGGCCCTGCGGCGACGGCAGCCTCACACCGTAGCCGAACCAGTGAACCCTCGTACTCCTCTCCGCACGGGCTTCCACTGCCGCGTCGTCCCCTTCCTAGGCCTCGCCGTCGTCCACCGCTGTGGTGCTCTCCGTGCGGCGTGGTCAACGTGGTCAAGGAACGACTTCCATCGGAAGAGTACTGTACGTGGAGAGGCTAACAGCTGGGTCCACGGCCACAGCCAGTTTTTTTGTGATTTGCCAAGTAAGTCGCTTTGTCAGGCCTGTTGGGCTGCAAATCTTCCAAGACGAGGGGAGCTTTCATTCGGCTGGCCGAGAAAATAGTCCATCAGTAATGAGAAATGGGCAGTACATTTTTAAAACACATCAAACTGGCAATTAGTTTCAAATATCTTTTTTTCATTTCGAGATTTTAAATTACATTAATTTTTATGCGTGGAGAATTTCTTGGATTTTATATTGACATGCATTTATTTTTAAAATCAGTTTGAATGTGAGTCGAAATTTCGGGATTAAAAACAGTTCGGACCGCACCGAAATATGCAAAATTTCCTATAATTTTTTAACCGTGGCCACAATATGGGCTGTAATGCTAACAAAAAGAATATGGGCTCCAAAAAAACCTTAATAATTAGCAAATGGGCTGTAAATTATTAGAAATAATGGCAGATGGGCCGTATGCTGTTTTCCACAGATTTGAGGCTTTCCTAAAAAAAGGTTGACGCACAAGCAGTGACTGTTGGATGGCCATCCAACGACCGTCATGCTTCTTCAATCTCTGCTCTTGCTGCTCCAGCCGCTCAAACAAGCGCCGGCGGGACTGCCTGCTCCCTCCTCCCCGCGGCCGACTCTGCTGCCGCGCAGGCCTCACCGCCCCACCGTACTCCCATCGCTGGCCTAGCCATCCCTCTACTCACCCACACCTGCTGTTATTCTCCGGCGATGGCAGACGAACCAGTAAACCCTCGTATAGTCGTACTCCCCTCCGCGTGGGAAACAACTGCCAAGTCTTCCCTGTCTCTGTGTTGTTCCCTTCCTAGGCCTCGCCGTCGTCCACCGCCCTGGTGCTCTCGGTGCGGCCTGGTCAACGTGGTCAATGACCGATATGCATCTGAAGTGGACTGTACGTGGAGAGGCCGACAGCTGGGTCCACGGCCGCACGCAAGTGCCTCCTTATTACGCGCAAAATAATGATTACTCCACCTGACATCAGGGACCCACCGAAAGGGCATCTGTATTTCGCGAAAAAAACGTTACCGCCGCTGACAGCTCGAACCCACCAGCTATATCTTCGCACGCAAGGAAGTGCCTCCTTATTACGCACAAAAAAATGAATACCCCCCCTGTTAGCTAGGACCCAGTATAGTGGCAGGCTGACTCTTGGGCCTACTAAGTTGACGGGGATGGAGGGCTTTGTCAACTTAGTCAATATGCACGATTCTAGCTCCAGTGACCGTACGATGTCCATCCAACGGCCGTAGTGCTTCTTCAACCTCTGGTCTTCTTGCTCCAGCCGGACAAAACCACCGCCGGTCGTGCCTCGTGCTCCTCCCTCCCGTGGCCGACTGCGATGCGGCGGAGGCCTCATCGCCCCCTACTACTCCCACCGCTGGCCAGGCCATCCCTCTACTCACCCACAGCCCCTGTTATTCTGCGGCGACGGCAGCCTCAAACCGCAGCCGAACCAGTGAACCCTCGTACTCCTCTCCGCGCGGGCTTCCACTGCCGCGTCTTCCCCGGCTCCGCGTCGTCCCCTTCCTAGGCCTCGCCGTCGTCCACCGCCGTGGTGCCCTCCGCGTGGTGTGGTCAACGTGGTCAAGGAACCACTTCCATCGGAAGAGTACTGTACGTGGAGAAGCTGACAGCTGGGTCCACGGCCACAACCCAGTTTTTTTGTGATTTGCCAAGTAAGTCGCTTTGTCAGGCCTGTTGGGCTGCAAATCTTTCAAGACGAGGAGAGCATTCATTCGGCTGGCCGAGAAAATGGCCCATCAGTAATGAGAAATGGGCTGTACATTTTTAAAACACATCAAACCGGCAATTAGTTTCAAATATCTTTTCTTTCATTTTGAGATTTTAAATTACGTTAATTTTTATGCGTGGAGAATTTGTTGGATTTTATATTGATATACATTTATTTTTAAATCAGTTTGAATGTGAGTCGAAATTTCGGGATTAAAAACAGTTTGGACCGCATCGAAATATGCAAAATTTCATATAATTTTTTAACCGTGGCCACAATATGGGTTGTAATGCTAACAAAAAGAATATGGGCTCCAAAAAAACCTTAATAATTAGCAAATAGGTTGTAAATTATTAGAAATAATGGCAGATGGGTCGTATGCTGTTTTCCACAGATTTGAGGCTTTCCTAAAAAAAGGTTGACGCACAAGCAGTGACTGTTGGATGGCCATCCAACGGCCGTCGTGCTTCTTCAATCTCTGCTCTTGCTGCTCCAGCCGCTCAAACAAGCGCCGGCGGGACTGCCTGCTCCCTCCTCCCCGCGGCCGGCTCTGCTGCCGCGCCGGCCTCACCGCCCCACCGTACTCCCATCACTGACCTAACCATCCCTCTACTCACCCACACCTGTTGTTATTCTCCGGCGACGGCAGACGAACCAGTAAACCCTCGTACAGTCGTACTCCCCTCCGCGTGGGAAACAACTGCCGAGTCTTCCCTACCTCCGTGTCGTTCCCTTCCTAGGCCTCGCCGTCGTCAACCGCCCTGGTGCTCTCGGCGCGGCCTGGTCAACGTGGTCAACGACCGATATGCATCTGAAGTGGACTGTACGTGGAGAGGCCGACAGCTGGGTCCACGGCCGCACACAAGGAAATGCCTCCTTATTACGCGCAAAACAACGATTCGTCCACCTGACATCAGGGACCACCGAAAGGGCCTCTGTATTTCGCGAAAAAACGTTACCGCCGCTGACAGCTCGGACCCACCAGCTATATCTTCGCACGCAAGGAAGTGCCTCCTTATTACGCACAAAAAAATGAATACTCCCCCTGTTAGCTAGGACCCAGTATAGTGGCAGGCTGACTTGTGGGCCTACTAAGTTGACGGGGACGGAGGGCTTTGTCAACTTAGTCAATATGCACGATTCTAGCTCCAGTGACCGTACGATGTCCATGCAACGGCCGTAGTGCTTATTCAACCTCTGGTCTTCTTGCTCCAGCCGCCCAAACCAGCGCCGGTCGTGCCTCGTGCTCCTGCCTCCCGTGGCCGGCTACGATGCGGCGGAGGCCTCACCGCCCCCTACTACTCCCACCGCTGGCCAGGCCATCCCTCTACTCACCCACACCCCCTGTTATTCTGCGGCGACGGCAGCCTGACACCGCAACGAACCAGTGAACCCTCATACTCCTCTACGCATGGGCATCCACTGCCGTGTCTTCCCCGGCTCCGCGTCGTCCCCTTCCTAGGCCTCGCCGTCGTCCACTGCCCTGGTGCTCTCGGCATGGCATGGTCAACGTGGTCAAGGAACGGCTTCCATCGGATGTGGACTGTACGTGGAGAGGCTGACAGCTGGGTCCACGGCCGCAGCAAGGAAGTGCCTCCTTATTACGTGAAAAATAATTATTCCTCCAGCTGACAGCGGGGACCCACCGAACGGGCCACCGTATTTCGCGAAAAAAACGTTTGCCCCTGACTGCTGGGACCCACTAGCTACATCTTCGCACGCAAGGAAGTGCGTCCGGGCAAAAAAAATGATTCGCCCCCCTGACTGCTGGGACCCACCAGCTACATCTTCGTAGGCAAGGAAGTGCCTGACAGTCGGGACCCACCTGGTCGAAGCATACGTAGCGTTGTTATTCTGGTCGCGAACGTGTACGTACATATATACTGGTGGATGTAGACGCGTGCACGTGTCATAGTAGAGGCGCGTACGTGTCGTAGTAGAGGCGCGCACGTAGCATGTACACGTACGTACAGCGGCCAGGGTGCAAGAAAGAAAATACGGCCACGTATGTGTACATACGGGCGGGGTCTCGAACGCCTACTCGCGCATACGTACGGCCAGGGCTCGTGTACATAGCTGGGTCGGAACGGAGAAACATCGTCGTCGTCGTGTTCATGGGGAGGCAACGGAATGCGTCGTGTTCATGGGGAGACAACGGAATACATCGTGTTCATGGGGAGGGGTGTGGCGTACCGCAAAACGGAGGAAACGGACCTCCTATGGTCGAAACGGGGGTCCTGTTGATCGGGAGGAGTGTGGCGTACCGCAAAATGGAGGAAACAGACCTCCTACGGTCGAAACGGGGGTCCTGTTGATCAGGAGGGGTGTGGCGTAAGGCAAAACGGACGAAACGGACCCCCTATCGTCGAAACGGGGGTCCTGTTGATCGGGAGGGGTGTGGCGTACCGGAAAACGGACGAAACGGACCTCCTACGGTCGAAACGGGGGTCCTGTTCATCGGGAGGGGTGTGGCGTACCGCAAAACGGGACTCCACGGGATACTGTTCATCTCCACCGTCGACCTCCTCCAGCCTCCACGGGCTACCGTCGACCTCCTCCAGCCTCCACGGGCTCCTGTTCATCCAGCCTCCACCGCGCGCTACTCCACCAGCTACTGTTCAACCACCCCTCCACGGGCACCCCTCTACCATCTACTGTTCATCCAGCCCTCCACACCACGGGGTCCTGTTCAACCAGCCCTCCACGGGCACTCCTCCACCGTCTACTGTTCATCCAGCCCTCCACCACACCACGGGATCCTGTTCATCCAGAGGCAACGCCACCGCTCACTGTTCATCCAACCCCCGCCCCCCCCCCAGCAACGCTCACTGTTCATCCCAGAGGCAGCATCGATCGGCTTCAGTTAGTAGCAGTAGCGAAGGAATCGCTCGATCGGGTTCAGTTAACAGCCATCGATCGATCGCTCGGGTTCAGTTAGAGCCAACGCCTTGCACACACGCGCGTACATGTACGAGAGAAACGCGCACCGCTCGGCCCCCGACCTCCCACCGTAACCGGGAACTCCCCGAAATTTTCCTCGCCCTTGCTTCTACCACGGTTTTTTCCATCATGGACGGCCCAAAGAATGTCATGCAGCTGCGTCTCCGGCCCGCCCAGGATGAAAAGCCCATTTTCTGTCATGATTTTTTGTCATAGAAGTAGGAGCCCACCACATCTATGATGATCCTGGGTTTTGTCACAATTATCGTCATAGAAGTGTCATATGTATGACAGAAAAAAAATTCGTTCGGCCCAAAATGTCACGGATGTGTCTTTTTTTTGTAGTGTAAAGTGCCACCACGTGGCACCAAGCCCGGGTGCTGGTAGACCATTAGTATCGGTTGGTAGCACCAACCGGTACTAAATGTTTGGGGGGGTTCGTTTTAATTTTTATTTTTCCATTAATTTTGTGTTTTCCATTTAATTCTTTTTTGTTTGCTGGTATTTTACGATACTACATATTGTACACGTTATGCATATATATAAATAGATTTTCTCGTAGAACCAATCATATATATATATATAATCAAATGTCTCACAACCACCATTAATTATTCACACATACACATGTATATATACAATTTCTCCTACATGTTGCCTTGGTGCCTTCGAAGCACGATGACAAGTGGTTCATGGGGGCGGTAGCGGGTAATAGTATTCTCCTTTGGGATCTATGACCTGGTCGAGCAAAAATCCCGCTATTTCCTCTTGAAGTGCTCGTATGCGCTCTGTTGGTAGGAGCTGGTCCCGCACCTCTTTGAACTGTTAAGAAGGAGATCAATATGCATGTGTATTAGTCGTGTGACTAGATATCGACAATCATGTAAGATTTGTGAATAGTGTTCTGGCAAACGTACCCAGTCCTGTCTATCACATCTGCTCCTTTCGGACGCCATCATGCGAATGTTCTCGCAAACGTAGTATGCACACACTTCAGTCCCTGGCGCCTGCTTCAGGGCCTTTACGAGAATAGAATTTAATCAGATAATAATTAATCAAGCATGTTAATTAATTAATGGTATTGAAACAAGAATTAAAGAGATGGTAGCTAGCTAGCTAGTACTACTTAATTACTTACCTTGGGTCGATACCAACATAGCTTTTGTCGCCATTTCCCTAGAGTCACCTTGATGTACTTTGCCCAAGCCCTGCCCGCCGGCAAAGAAAATTAATAAAGGGGTTATTAAAATAGTTCATATTAGGAAATGATGAACTAAATAGGCCGAGATATAGTTAATAATGATTGAAATAACCTGTCGACTATCCCCTTCACGATGCTATAGTTTATCTTTTTTAAGTAGTGAGTCCAGTACTTCAACTTTTCCTTCGTCAACTTTAATGTCTAACAAGATCCAGTGGAAGCTGCATGCGCATACGTTTGCATGTATAAATTAAGCGGGCATGTGCATAACACTAATCAACTATAACCCTAAACCCTATACACTTATTAACATCTAGCTAGTAAGCAAAAACAGGAAGTAGTATATCTTCATTGCTATTGAGGCGCTTCAGGAACTCTACCATGTTTTTCTCTACATCTTGTCTACACGATTCCAATTTCCATGTGTATTCATTAATGGTATTTGGGTCAATGAACCCAATGCCATAGCGTCCAGCTTTTTTCATTTCATACATCTTCATCCTGCATAATACCACAGAAAAGAATATATAGTGAGGATATATAATTACAGGTAATTAATGATCAATCAATGAGCACTAGAGCTAGCTTGAGACTTAAATTACAGAAAGAAATCACTTACAGACAATAGCAACTGGCGATAGATTTGTCGAGTGCATCTTGATTGAATAACTGAAATAGTTCTGAATGCTCAACGGACAGAGCTCTCTTATTGAAGTAATGATCTTCCTCGACTTGCACCATGAGGGACTCTCGATTGGAAATCTTGGTAATTTTCATGTACCAATCATGCAATTCATACATTCTCGTTGGGAGGTTCTTGACCTCCTCGGGCTCGACCAAAGGTTGGCCCCGGACATATTTCCGTTTTATTTCCTCCTCTCTAAGCGGAGACATGGGCTCGATATCGAGGAGTTGTCCAACAGTGATCTTGAGCATTTCAGCCTGCATTATATGCTCCTCGTTTATTAACACATCGCCCATCTCGGGAACGTAAACGGTTTGCCCACAATAATATTGGGCGCCCGTACTCTCATGTGTTGTTGGCACAACAAGCGGGGGGGGGGGGGGGGGGTCGATTGCGCCGCCTGTTCTCCCAGCTGGGGAACGTGTTTCCCGCATTTTTTGACAGCTGCTTGTTGGCCCGAGCTTGAGCTCGCTTCTTTCTGTAGTCGTGCTCGATGTGCCTTCCTGATTTGGCGCTCATAGTCTGAGTCAACAGGCTTGGGAGCTGGTGGTCTAGCCATACGAATGAAGTGGTCAATCTTTTCCTCAGGCACTTTCTCCCTCGGCGGCGTTGCCGGTTTCGGTCCAAAATGAGCGTCCACTTCGGCCCACACTATTGCATCGTTTTGCTCCTCGGTCATGCCGTAAGGCCTCTGAGGAAGAGGAGCGAGGCTGCTTGGACCATATTTATATCGCTTGTCTCCGCCTGTACTTCCTGTACTACCTCGACTCGTACCGCTACGCACCATAGCTGCGGCGTGTCTCTTCTGCGATTGCTTAGGCGGTGGAGATGGCTGACGTGGCTTAGTTGGAGCAGGAGGAGTGGCCTGACGCTGTGCCGGACTTGAAGCAGGAGGTGTGGCCTGACACGGTGTCGGACTTGAAGCAGGAGGTGTGGCCTGACGCTGTGCCGGACTTGAAGCAGGAGGTGTGGCCTGACACGGTGTCGGACTTGAAACAGGAGGAGTGGCATGACGCTGTGCCGGACTTGAAGCAGGAGTCTTCTCACGCGTTCATGGACTTGGAGGAGTGGGAGTTTGCTGACACGGTGGCGGACTTCAAGGAGGAGTCGGCAGACGCGGTGTCGGTGGACTTCGAAAGATGATGCAATCCTTTCTCCATAGGATGATACGATGTATAGCCTCTCCCAGTGTGTGCTCGTCGTCACCTCCAGGAATGTCAAGCTCTAGCCCCGAATATGGGTCCACCACCTCATCAACCAAGACACGAGCTTAGCCCGCTGGAATCGGGGCGCAATGGAAGGTTGCCTCGGTTGGTAATTGTAAAAGCAACGGCGTCCGCCACCTTCATGGATATGTTCTTCATTTTGAAGTGTAGCTCACAGTTAGTGTTCTCTATGATGTCATCCACAGCGTATGTATCCAGCAGTGCGTCGCCTGGGGCGGAACCAACGCTGCTTCTTGGCATGGATGGGACGGTGCTATCCAATGCTGGATGATCATCCGCTTGTTGCTGCCGCTGCTGAGACCCCCTTTCCTGGCTAAGTGCTGCTGCTGGAATTTGAGTGCCAAGTCCGCGTGCCTTGCTTCTAGGCCTTGAAAGCGTTCCGCGTCCTGCTTCCTCTGCTCCTCCTCCAGCTTCCTCTTCTTCTCCTCCTCCATCTTCTTTCTTGCACGGGTCCTGTAGTCGTCGTTCCATTCCGAAAAGCCCTCATACCAGGGAATAACGCCCTTGCCTCGTGTTCTTGCCGGGTGTTCAGGATTTCCCAGGGCGCGCGTAAGCTCGTCGTTCTCTCTGTTGGGCGTGAACACCCCCTTTCGAGCATCTTCTATTGCATCAAGTAACTTTTGTTCTGCTCCTTTTAGACTTGCCTTCTTCGAAACCAGGCCTGTCTTCGGGTCCAACGCCCCCCATGCGCATAGAACCAAGTTTTGCACCTGGGGGGCCAGCTCCTAGTAACCAGAGTGACCCCTGCATCCTCCATCTCTTGCTCAGACTTAGCCCACTTAGGCATTACCACCGCGTAGCCACCTAGACCCAGCCTATGGAACTGCGTCTTTTTTGCGGCATTGGCCTTGTTTTTTCTCGACCGTTCCTTAGATAATTCTGATTGCTTGAATTTCACGAAAGCGGGCCAGTGTTCTCTTTGCTTCTCCAGTGTTCCCTTGAATTCTGGAGTCTTCCTTTCTGCAGCAAGGTAGTTGGCCCATACAGTTTTCTTGTGGGTGTTGAATGCAACTACCATCTTCTTAAGAGCAGCGTCCTTGACTTTCTGCACATCTGCATCAGTGAAATAATCTGGTAGGGTGAAATGTTCCATCAGAGATTCCCAAAGCTTTTGTTTTGCTCTGTCGTCGACCCAAGTAACATCTGGGCGTTTAGTTTTTGGCTCTTTCCATTCTTGAATGGAGATCAGGAGTTGGTCCTTCACAAGAACTCTCCTTCAACTTTTTGCCACTAGCTTTGATGGGGTTCTTAGGCATGAGGGGTTCGCCACTAGCTTTGATGGAATCGATGTTGTACTTTACACCCTCCTTCAACTTTTTGCCCGGGCCGCGCTTTGTCCTGCTGTCTGTAGAAGCAAATTTTCTCGATCCGAGGGCTGAAAGAAGAAAGATCGATTCGTTAATATATCTTCAAATAAAAAAACATGTGATGATCACTAGATGCCTGCTTATATAAATATACCTCGCCGGTAGTCTTTGTTATTTCAAGATCAACATTGTATTCGTCATCATAATCATTGTCTGCGTCATCATAATCATAATCATAGTTCATGACTTCATCAGCTCGGTCGTCGAGATCGAATATCTTATCATCACCCTCCCCGGTATTGTTCAGATATTCGGAGCCGTCATTTGCTTCATTCAGATCATCTGGCCTGTTAGGGCTGCGTATGATCTCGAACAAGGCCTCTTCTCCCTCTCTGCGGTATTGTCCGCCATAGCTTTTATTTAACTAATACAGAAGAAATATAAAACAATTTAGTATTCAAATTACAATGCATGGATGCAATCAATAAGGAAAAACTGAATCATATAGTACATAATATGCATCGTCTCGAATAATATATAATGTCGAATACATCGTCTCGAATAATATATAATCTCGAATACATCACTGGCTAGGTAGCTAATAAAGATCGAATACTATAGAAGAATCTAGGCCACTCGTGGTTCCTGGGGCGCGGGCGGTGGACACCCAAAGACAAGGAACCATCACAGGATCATATCTTCGGTCATCTGCCCAAAGAACCTGCCAGGTATTGGAGAACCTGACGTCCATAGCAGCCATGTAGCGATGAACGTGCTCGTCCTCCTCCCTGATATGACGACGCACCACCTCCGGCGGGGCCGGCACCCTCTGCACCGAATGTGGCCCACGCGAACGCCACCAAAGGAGATCAGGGTCGACGATGGGACCCGAGCCCGGGTTCCTCACCAAGCGGCGTGCCCCTCCAGGTAGCACCTCCCAGTGCCAGCCCGGCGGAGCCCAATCCCGGACATGGGTCAGCCGGACGTCGTCGCGAACGGGTCGACGGCGAGGATGCGGGCCGGGCATTGTTGAGAACAAATACAATATGCCCGCAAACAGTAACATTTTTTAAATGATTGGATTGTGATAACTAAAATTCTATATGCAAATTCTAACAATTTGACATTAATCTAATTCATCTAACTAAAACTAATTCTAAAATTTCTAACATTTCTATATATATAACTAACATTTCTATAACATTACTAATATTTCTATAACTAAAAAACAGAAAAATTGCTAACATTTCTATAAATATTTCTATAACTTAAAAACAGAAAAATTTATAACATTTCTATATAACTAACATTTCTATAACATTTCTAATATTTCTATAACTAAAAAACAGAAAAAAATTCTATAACTAAAAAACAATGTCTGTGTGTGTGTGTCGACATGGAGGCCGGGGCAGGAGCTCACCGGCGAGGCAAGGCGACGGGGGGCGACGACGGGGAGGGCGAGGGGCGGCGACGACGGGGATGGGGACGGGGCGGTGACAACGGGGACGGGGCCGGGCCGGGCGGGGACGACGGGACGACGGGGCGCGGCGCGGCGACGACGGGGACGGGGCGGCGACAGGGGCGTCGACGAGGGGTGGCGACGGGGGGCGGCGGGCGACGGGGCAGAGGAGAAGAAGCAGATGAGAAACTGAATTTTTTGAAGTGTTTTCTTATATAGGATGGGCCTTTAGTACCGGTTGGAGCGACCAACCGGTACTAAAGGTCAATTTTGGCCAGGCCAAGCGGCGGGAAGCGCCCACCTTTAGTACCGGGTGGTGGCTCCAACCGGTACTAAAGACCCTCCCTTTAATACCGGTTTGAGCCACCACCCGGTACTAAAGGTGGTGCGCTGGCGCAGGTGCGGTGCGTCATGTTTAGTCCCACCTCGCTAGCCGAGGGGCGTCCGCGTTGGTTTATAAGCCCAGTGCGGTAGCTCTCTCGAGCTCCTCTCCAAACACTAGTAGAAAACTGGGCTTTGGTCACAGGGCAATATTCACATTAGTCCCGGTTCAGTCACGAACCGGGACTAATGTGAGCATTGGTCCCGGTTCATGCGGCCAGGGGCCTGCCGGGCCTCGTGGGGGCATTGGTCCCGGTTCGTCCGGACCCTTTGGTCCCGGTTGGTGGGACAAACCGGGACCAATGGGCCACGCTCCTGGCCCACCACCCTTTAGTCCTGGTTCATAACACAAACCGGGACTAAAGGGCTGGTCCTAGTTGCGGCCAGTGTTTAGTCCCACCTCGCCAACCGAAGGGCGCTCACACCAGTTTATAAGCCCGTCCCTCTCTGCCTTGTTGAGCTCCTCTCAAAGTGAAAATAGATGCCCTTATACAGGGAATTTGACCTAAATTCACAGTAAATTTCTTTGAATTTCATAGAAATTTAATATGAATTTAGGTTGAATTTTCTCTATAGGCGCATCTATGTTCATTTTTTATAGTAAATAAAAATAAATAAACCTTAATAAAATAAAATAAAATAAACTATAGTAACTAAAATAAATAACCTTAATAAATTAAATAAAAATAGCAGCAGTAAAATAAATAAAAATAGCAGCAGTAAAATAAATAAAAATAAAATAATTAAAGTAAAATACATAAGTAATTAGAAATAAAATAAATAAATTTTTTGTTGTAAGTAGAAACAAAACAAAACAAATAAAGCAAAAGAGAAAACAAAAAACAGAGAAAAAAATTATGCCACCTACTGGGCCACCACGGCCTGAATACGACTTGAAACCCATCCGTGGGCCAGGATTCAGGCCCACAAAAGGCCTAGTAGGCCCCACAGGCAAAGAGAACGGTTAGGCCCGAAAGCCTGCAGTTGAGAGGAGCTCGAGAGGGTGGGCGCAGCAGTGCTTATAAACCACTCTCGAGCCCTCTCAACTAGCGAGGTGGGGCTAAACTTTTACGCGGGGCAGCACAAGGCCTTTGGTCCCGGTTGGTGCCACCGACCAGGACTAAAGGGGGCATTGGTCCCGGTTCGTGGCACCAACCGGGACCAAAGGCCTTTAGTCCCGGTTCGTGGCACCGACCGGGACCAAAGGCCTTTAGTCCCGGTTGGTGCCACGAACCGGGACCAAAGAGTTCCCTATATATACCCCATCGCCACAGCAGAGCACTCCACAGTGCTCTGTTTTTTCTGGCTGGCGAGGGGAGGGCATTTGGGTGCTCTAGCTCACCTCCTATGCACATGAGGTGTTCGATGAAATGTCTGAGCCACACTAGTTAATCTTTCTCCTCTCGAAACTCGACCTCCGAGCTCCATTTTCCCCGAGATTTGTCTAGGTTTAGCGGTCCGTCATGTCCCGTCCCCGTCTCCACCGCCGTCGATCGCCCGCGCCGATCTCGTCACCAGCACCACC